>NC_134825.1:130211162-131411162 GCF_004210375.1 Tachypleus tridentatus
TTATCATCACTACTTACAACTAACTGTTACAATTCGAGTATGTAATTCATTGTATTGCATAATGAAATGATAAATCTCAACTTTCACATGTGTGTAAAGTTGATGTTGCTTTTAACTTTAAGTAGACATCAAATGTTAAGAGTAGAACTGAATCAATCATAGTTAAACTAACTTTCATTTTGAAAAATATTTAAGCTATATTTTCCAACTGACCCAATCTGAACTTTTGATCAATGTTGGGCACAGTTTAATCTCACTGACAAGGGTATATGAAATGCCTTTTTGTTGCAAAGAATGATTGAGGCCGTCCCGGCATGGCCAGGTAGTTAAAGTACTCGACTCGTAATCTGAGGGTCTCGGGTTCGAATCTCCGTCACACCAAACATGCTCGCCCTTTCAGCCGTGAGGAGCGTTATAAGTGAAGGTCAATCCCACTATTCGTTAGTAAAAAAGTAGCCCAAAAGCTGGCAGTGAGTGGCGATGACTAGCTGCCTTCCTTCTAGTCTTATACTGCTAAATTAGGGACAGCTAGCACAGATAGCCCTCGTGTAGTTTTACGCGAAATTCAAACAAGAATTGTTGAAATACTGCATCATCTATTAACTCATTTCATTCGTATTATTGATTACTTACTAAGCTTAAGTATGAAGTAAAATTTGATTTTTCAACAACTTTATGTTTATATATTTATTCAAAAGTGTGATATTAAAACTCTTTCAGTATAATGTAAACATATTTCAGATTTTTCATTAACTTTTGTTTCTGGTTTGTACATTTATCATTTGATCAGCTCAGGCGTTTTTAACGATCCACATATGGAAATGAAAATACTTTTAAATGTATATAGTTAAATATAGTTAAATGTATATATTTGATAAATGTATGGAGAAAGCTCATTTATAGGCTGTACAGTAAAGCTGCAGTTTTATGAATTTTCTTTGTATGGTATGTTTTATACTTCAGCAAAGCCACATTAGGCTACCTGCTGTGTCCACCAAGGAAAATCGAACCTCTGAATTTACCGTTATAAAACCGTAGACTTGCCGCTATCCCAACAGGGAACATTTTCTATAATAGTAAAATAAGTGGTTAAACAGTAAGATGTGACGACCTCCTGATAAAAAGTGTATTAACGTGAGACAGTTTCAAAGTTATGAAATTTAATCTTTAATCAGCAAGTCATTTATTTATTATGTCAAATCAATATTTATTGCGTATTTTCTTTTCTTTTATTGAAATAAACTATTTTGTAAAGAAAAGTTATACAGATAAAGACGACAAACTAGTAAAACAGTAATACTGTCACAAGTTTGCATGTTATAAAATATACTTTTCAAGACAATAAATGATTTACATAGAAAAGATCCAGAAACGTAAAAAAAAAGTATGATTAAATATTGAACTAACGAATTAGTGTTTTATACATAAATCTATTGTATTAAATCTAGCCATTTATGACATGTTGAGGCATGTAGTTTGACTTTATAGAACTATGATGTCATGGCAATCTAGCAATGCACCCCTAGTAACACGCCTTCTGATGCCACTTCTTGGACATCGTCGTCTCTTGTGAGATGTCCAATTGTTATGCGGCCTGACAATGCATATTAACTCTGTAAAATATTGGTTAGCATAAAATATTCGTTTATACACATCTGGAGTGTACAGGTCGTTTTATCTAAGCATTTTTTTTACAAAATGAATAAATCACTTCAGTATGCACTAAACATTTTGAAAGACAACAAAATATTGATAGCATTTTATAGCCTAAGAAGTTTTTGTAAATAGTCATTTATGTAGTTAATATCCTGGTGGTTTGACCTACAACATTTTTCGTTTATGATACTAACTCTACAATTATACTAACTTATTACATACATAATTATTTTATGATATGTAAAAATAAATAGAATTACAATACGTTTTATGATTAACTAAGAAAATGTATATATGGAAAATAGAAGCTGCTATAAAACAATAACATAAGACTGTGTGATACTTCAAAGTATGTGTTAAACTGAAAGTAACAATGTTAATAATTATACATAATATTAACATTTAACATATTAACAATAATCATACATATTACGATTTTCAAACTTCTGAGAATTTTTATTAAGAAAAATATATATGTAGAAATGGCTTGTTTGGGTTGAAAAAAATTTTTACGTAGAGGAGCGAACTCTACGTAAAAAAAAAAAAAAAATCTCAACCCAAACGAGCCGTTTGTACATATATATTTCTCTACAAGTGGGTTTTCTCGGCATCGTCAATTTTTATCGAGCTTACCATTTATCGAACTATTTAAATTTTTCACCCGCTTCATATCTGTCATGTATCATCTAACGTTATAATATTAAATTTTTAGTAGGCTTACATAACGTATTACAATACAATGCATTTTTTAAATTTTCATCCTTTGTTATGTTAACCTTTTTCAATGAAAGGATCCAGGATTCAACTTATATCCTCATAATTCGAAAACCAAAACATCACATTTTATATAGTCAACTAAACTACTTGTTCCCTATTTTATACATAGATTGACTATATTAAATCTAGCTAATAAAGCATTGAGACATCTATGATGATTTCATAATGATCGTACTTCCACTTCATGAAACTATGATGTCATATCCGCCTGTTATGAAGACCTGGCAATGCAATAAGTCCTCTGATGCCATTTCGTGAAACTATAGCAGTAGGTTTTTGGTGAGTATCAGTAAACTTTCTTGTTACAACTTTTCCTCTTATTAGAAGACATTAAGATATAGTACACTCTGGGAACTCTTACTGTTCGTACAGTAGGGCAACCATTTCTGAACAGTCGAACACTTTGAGCCTTATAATTTCTTGCACATGACGAGAAATGGCTCTACACTGAGTACAGAGAAAATGTTTGGTCATAGCGTTGATCTTCTTTGAAAAAGATCATATCAAAATCATAACACAGGTATGTACCTTTAGTTATAGAAACAACTGTTCAAAACACCTTCTACAAACCAGAATAACAACGTGTACATGTTTACCCGATCATACACCACTACTCAGGCATTTACTCAATAACAACTCCATGCGTGTAGACAATAGCATCAATATATAATAATAGTGTACAAACACTTTGGCAGAGACTACGTATATAGTATTGTGTATATCATAGTATGTATGTATGATGTACGATTTTATACAGAGCTATGATTCATGGTATCAACATAAAAAATACATTTTGTAACAGTACAGTGTTCACTGTATTATTTAAAGTGCTATGTAGTTTCTTAGAACTTGCACAGTTCTTACAAGATTGCCAACCTATGTATACACACATAAACAAATATACAGAGCCACACCAACAATTTAACGTAAAGAGAATATTTTCAATATTCACACAAAAGGTTGTGCAGTACATGTTTGGGCAGACGTTTATCATGGTGTACAAACTGTTCTTCATATACTCCAGACAAACGTCAATGGCGCCACGTATAGGCATCACACGGAACTAGTTTCTGCCATATGCTAGAGCAATGTTTGGCAATAACTTTTGTTCCAAGGTTGCAATGCCACTAACTACCGTGCACGTACTGAATATGATTGTCTACCAGAAGGACGTCACAAGATTGTTATGGCCAGCAAAGTCTCTAGCTTGTAATCCTATTGAGAAATGGACAAAACCGGGCCAGAAAATTGTTACCCATGACTTTAAAACAGCTACTGTAACTAAGTTGCAGCACCTCTAGTGACAAGTTGGTATTAAATCGCAATGGATTACATCAGTAACCTCAAAGTACAGTATCTAACCTTATCTTGTGAGGGTTAATAAAATAAGAGAAAGACCAACCAAGTACTGAATGATTAAGATAAACGAATATAAGGTTACAGAAGCTATTTGTAATAATTTCGTTATATTTTGTCATTATGTGTTTTGGTAAAATTTTGTTGTGGTAGGGGAAATGCTGATTTATACTCCATGCAATAAGTGTGTGATAAAATGTTTGCTGATTTGATAAATCATTCATGATGTCCATAGATCCCGTCTCATTATACATATTACATATGTAAATAGTTAATATAACATACATTATTCAGTTTGACAGCGCTAAGTGTTTTGCATTTCATCTTAATAAATAATTACTTTATTGGTTACAAAGATGAAAACATTTTGGCCAAGACTATAATTACATAAATGATATTACACAATCCATGGATTTGGTGTTTCTTGCTCGATATGGTTACCGATTACCATGTTTGTTCTTTATTTGAATCCTACAAAATTCTAGTGAATTTTAGTGACTCAATAAAAAGAAATGCTGGTATGTAGTGTTACTGCTACTACAATCGTAGTAGTGAACATTTTGCTACAATAAACGTTTATTCTGTATGTTTTCGATACCTACCAAAGAATGATGCTTGAATACAATTTCTTCAAGGGTACTGTTTTCTTTCTGTAGAAAGTTTTCTGTAATAGCACAGTGGAACTCTGAAACATTACCATTATTACTTATTGTTTTGTTAACAATACCTTTAGACAATATTACACTACTATGTTCTTCCTGTAGTTTAGTGCTAAGCTACCTAAGGAGAATCTTTGCAATGTTGTCTCTAAATTTGAAGTAATAGACTGGTGGAAAGTTAGTTTTCAACGGCAACTATTGACAAATCTTGACTAATAGATTAACAGGATTCTCCTGTCACTCTTATAGCGCAGCAACGGCTCCTCAAGAGAAGAGTAAGTTTTTCTTTGAGCACCGAGACGCAAACTTTGAGCTTTATATTCACAATACAAGTACATTAATCACCAACCTCGTCTTGTCCCCTCCGGAGTTACAACGCTAAAATCAGGGGTTCGATTCCCCTCGGTGGGCTGAGCAGATAGCCCTTTGTGGCTTTGCTATAAGAAAAACACACACAAATACACTCGTCTTGTCTCATGACAATTAGAGCTTTCTCTGTTTCGTTTTTTTCATTATTAAAGAATACTGAAGAGAAAGTAACCAACAGCCAGTATCTTTTTCTGTAAAACATAATGATGTATAGAAGTCGAAATATTCAAATAGAAACATAATCTGCATACAATTTTTAAAAGTACTTTATTTGCCTATGAAAGAGATTTTATACACAACAATTATTTCTCTAAACAAAATGTTAACGTCCACTGTTTTGTTTCTATTGATCCCATTGACCTGAAATTGTATCAAAAAATTTCCTTATTGTTCCGTATATTTAGATAAAATACTAAATAATACCAACTATAATCCTAACTTTGAGTCACTGATATTTGCATCTTTCCTTGTCACTTGAATTCCCGAAAATATGTTTTATAAACGATTATAAATAGCTTGTTGGGTTTATTTGTAATCAAGAACAAAGTTACGTAATGGTCTACGAGGGCTGTTCAAAATATACGCGGACTGACGTCATAAAACAAAATGTACTTTATTTAGAAGTTACAGGTCTGGGACTCCTTCAAAGTACTCTCCTCCCCAACGCACACACTTGTCCCAACGGTGTTTCCACTTGTTGAAACAGTCCTGGTACGCTTCTTTTGTAATGTTCTCCAGCTCCTTCGTCGCATTTGCCTTAATCTCGGGAATCGTCTCAAATCTTCTTCCTTTCAAGGGTCTTTTGAGTTTGGGGAACAAGAAAAATCGTAAGGAGCAAGGACAGGTGAGTAGGGGGGTGGGGAAGAACAGTGATCGAGTGTTTGGCCAAAAACTCACGAGTTCTGAGGGCTGAATTTCGCAGCAACGCAGTGCATCTTCAATTTTTCGGTCAAAATCTCGTAACAAGATCCAACTGATATCCCACACTCTTCAGCAAGCTCCCTGACAGTCAAACGTCGATTTGCCCGCACCAGGGTGTTGATTTTGTCGACGTGTGGGTCGTCAGTTGACGTGGAAGGACGTCCAGGACGCTCATCATCTTCAATGGACTGTCGACCATCCTTAAAACGTTCATGTTACTTGAAACATGCCGTACGATTCATAGCAACATCACCGTAAGCCGTGTTAAGCATAGCAAAAGTTTCAGTCGCAGATTTTCCAAGTTTAACACAAAATTTTACAGCAAGTCGTTGCTCCTTCAGGTCATTCATTCTGAAATCCGCCAAACGAAAAAATCGCACTTCATTAAAACCGCGTAGCTAATACACAAATGAAGATATCTGCAATCGGGAAATGGCGTCGTAATCAGCTGGTCTGTGCAAACCTAGCGACACCTAGCGGATTCCCCTGGAACCAACTGGAGCCGCGCAATTCAAACAGTCCGCGTATTTTTTGAACAGCCCTCGTATCTGTTCTCTGCCCACCATGGGTATCGAAACCCGGTTTCTAGCGGTGTGTGTCCATAGACATAACGCCGTGCCAATGGAGGACTAGCGTAATAGGTTAAAATTGTAATATACAAATCATGTCTATCTATCGAAGCTTTAATTCCGAACTCTTTCTCTCACATTCTGAGAAAATTATCGGGGACAATCTAGAATGAGCATAGCACTGAACCTTGGTTTACTGCTGACTGTTAACTGGTTGTAAATCAAGTACGAGGTAGGCACTGGTAAAACTGGTAGGCACTAAGAGAATATTCATGGAATTCACACAAGCAAATGACCTTTGCGCAACTAATATACGAATTGTAATGTGGACCAGTGCAAACAAGCTCCATCTATAGATCTCTTTATATTTTTAGATTTTCAACATTGAGACTGTGTATCTAATCTCAAGGAGAAAACGTTATTCTTTTTATGAGCTATAACAATATTTTTATTTTAGTATTTCTTCCTAGTTCACCCCCCACCTATGTGTAATATACGTAGCTGAAGATTATCTGAAACTTTGATTATCTGGTGACACGGCAATAAAACTAAGTTTAATAAGCGGCGTAGCATTTTTCATTGCTGTTCTAGTAGCAACACGTTGTAGTTCTTATAATCGCTTATATATGAGTTAGTTTCTAAACAGGATTAGAATTCTCTAGTTTACAAATAATATTTTACGTCTTTAAGTGAAGCTAAAAATAAAATAAAAATGTTTTAGAAACGCTCACATCTGCAATTTTTTAAGGTTCAAAACAACATAGATGAAAAGCCTGGTTTCAGCGTATATCCAATAGGTACGAACTATTATATGAACACATAAAATTACCATAAAATAAAAACAAAACTAGCTCTTTAAAGCAAACATCATTGAATTATGATAAGTTATGTTTCATATACAATAGTTTTGCAATGTAATTTTGTTATCATGTTTTAAATACATAAATGGAAAAAAGTTATAAAAGCTTCACTCTTCATTTTAGTAAAGTTCCCATCACCAGAAAAAGTTTTTCTGGCCTTTATTCTATTAGTCGTACATATGAAACAAATATACAATTTTGCTATATAACAATAAAAATGGACTAATTCATAATACATGATTTAATACAAATTTGTTGTTTTTTTATATAAGTTTTGATAAGTAAACTTTGTACTCGAACAAACAAGAAACTTTGTTGTTCGTGTGTCATCGAATAATGCTAGTTTCAAAGTCTGTAATTTACTGATGTAACAAAAATATAGTCAATCTGTTTCAAATCTTTGTTTATCTCTTTCTATTTAAATCTGCTACATTTCTACTTACATAGAGGTGGCGTTGCTGTGACTTTAATTGCTTTTTGTAATTAAGCACAAAGCTATGCAATAAGCCACCTGTGCTCTGCTCCCCACAGGTGTCGAAACCCAGTTTCTAGCGTTGTAAGTCCGCAGACATACCGCTATGCTATTGTTAGGCGTGACTTTAACCATTCAAAACGAAACTCTCGAACGAGGTTTTTTAAGAGCTCGAAGTCCTTTAATGTAGCATATGTTTGAATGATTGGAGAATATAATTTAGAAAACAAAAGTCACTAAATGTTTGATAACTCGATGAATAAAATGAGGCTTGTATGTGTGTGAGTATTATTTATTCCTTTTATTGAGGCCCCGTGATTAGGGTGAGTCGGTATTGGAATCGCTGTCACGCCAAATATGCTTACCCTTTTACCCGTGGGGGTGTTATATGCGTCTGTTAATCCCACTATTCTTTGGTAAAAGAGTAGCCCAAGAGTTGGCTATGGATAGTGATGACTATTTGTCTTCACTCTAGTCTAACACGTTGAATTAGAGACGACTAGTGCAGATAGCCCTCTTGTGGCTTTGCGCCAAATGAAAAACAAAACCCTTTTATTGAATTACTGTATGATATAATGTTTCCAAAAGTAGTACATTTTCCTTGCTGTATAGCTATTATTGGAATATCATGTCGTCATGACACTAGGGTTAAACAACTTTAAATAAAGATTTTTATATAATACATAATTATTTTTCTTCACTTAAAAAAACAAAAGTATGCCATTAGAGATAAGTATCATACTTTTATCAGTATTCTACCCTGACTTTTGGACAAAACCGAAATATTTTACCATGTACCTAACATCTACCAAAGATGAAACTTAGGGAAAACCCTAACGATTAGCATGCCAGGATTGAATTTCAGGGTTTACTCTTCATGCACTGTTGTCGCTAAATGCGCTTCGCACTTTGAGGTCGTGGGTGTGTTATAAAAGTGATTGTCTCATTTCACCATTCGATCAGAAAAGAATAGAGCAGTCCAAGAGTTTGCGGTGGGCGTTAAAACTAAAAGCAACTATTCCCAAAATGTCTTGTGTATCTTTGCTCAAAACGTACGCCACAAACAAGTTGTTCAGTAGTGCCCACGCATGTAATATTAAGTGAACTGACGGTTACAATTCCACAGTTCGTTGGTAAAAGAATAGCCCAAGGGACGACTAGCACAGATAGCCCTCATGTAACATGCGCGAAATTCAAAAACAGACAAACAATCTAACATATGGGTAAGAAATGCAAACGTTTGGCCCCAAAACTAAAACTTTTGTGAATTATAGTGAATAATGTTAATTTTGTAAGTATGTGGGTATTGTGAAGTTAACAAAAGTGAAATATTTAAAACAGTGGGAAAACTACTTAAGTATGCGTATAGAAAATACATTGATGCTTTCATCTGTAACAGACATCTTACCATTTATAGCAATAGCGAATCTTCATGAAAAGAACTAGATCATTGTTATTGATATTATTCACATTGATTATATAATTAATAAATTTATTGCTTCACAAACTTTACAACTACCTCGTTAATATTAGATATTAAGTACAAAATAAATCTTTATTCAGCCCTTTTTACCACATTAAAACACGTTTAATTATAAATACATTATCCACCGTTACTGCTGTACCTATATATGGACCTCGAATTCTTTAATTAAACAGTTTTTATGCATATTTAAATTACCCTAAATTTACCTCAGGTATTAAATTAGTTATTTGTTTCTGATTATTTTTCCCTTCAATTTTTTTGTGCTCACTACAATATAACAGGAAAACCCTAGAAAGAACACTGAACCATTTCGTTAATTTCGTGTTGTGTCCATCAAAGTATTTGATAATCCTATTAACTTATTGAACTTATTGTCATTTCTTCAGCTACTATGTTTCACTCTTATGATAATTTGGGTTTAAATTACAAGGAAAACTTTTTCCTTCAAATTTTATTTTATAGCTTCAACCCATCTTTAGTCTAAGGTTCTAATATTTAATTTATGGTAGTGTGAAGTAATAGTTGCTCTTGTGTTTTTTGTTGCAATACACAAGTTGTAGACTGACAAGTTACCAACTCTATTTGCTTTGATCATACACATACTGTTTGTTTATGATATTTTTATTCCAACTTATTTGCTAACGCAATATGCCCATTTCCATTGTTTTCGGAGAACGTTTGAAAATGTAAATCAATCGCACATGTCAAATACATGCTGTTTGTACAAATTATTTGACGAAGTAAAATATCCTATTCAACCACTTGAAGACGCGCGAAATGCATGTTCCGTGAAATATAAGGTTCGTGCATACTAGGATGAGTCAGTTAGTTGAAGGACTAGAAAGAGAAGAGTGGACGTATGAAAAGAAATATGCATGAATTTTAGAAATATCAAACCTATTTCCATATGAATTAAAAACCATTGCAGCTGTGCATTTTATCTTTAAATTATTCATAGCTATACATTTTTCAGACATTCATTATGTGTTTGTTTTGTTTTTACTTTTAAGATAAACGGGGATATTGAGGTCTTACCCTCAAATTAATAGAGATGGAAGAGAAAAACAAACGTTGTCTTATATCATGTGTGTTACAAAGATACTGTAGAAAAATGGTTGATTAGCATCATTTTATAGTACGAGTCTTTGTAAGCAGTTCATCAATATATCTCATCATTGCTACTTAAGTGACCATATTCCCCACCAGAGGGCATGAGTGTCAAAGAACAAATTAAGAGTGTGTACTGGATGCAATCTCATGCTTTGCGCGCGCGTGCAGTACGGATTCCAGGGCTGGTGGTCGTTTGTGGGGTTTATCTGCCCACATGACAACCTGTACAGTAAAGCTAGCGGGTTTCAGGAAAGCGAATCGCGCTGGTGTTTAGTTGCTCGTTTGTAGATACCAGAACAGGAACAGATGGTAGACTTGGTGGCTAATTCCTAAGATATTTCTTCAGTGTTTATTGGTGTGCATGCTATCAGAAGCACGTTCTCAAACCTTAAGTTGTCGTTTCATCCACAGTATCCGCTCTTCGCGAGAACATGATACGGTACTCTTGCTACCATTTAAGGTAAGTACCACAGTGGTCTTGAATTTCACACTGTGTTGTCTCAATATATGTTGCACTGGTAACAATATTCACACAATGCAGTTTTACTTTTCACGTATTTACAAGTTATTGAGGTACAACAAAAGTTATACTACTCAAGTATTGTGAACTAACGTTGTTTTTTTGTGGGTTTTTCCTCCCTGCTAGCATCAAATAAATATACAACATGGCACTAACAATGATTTCAGACACGGATTGTTAACCACAAGCAGCGGGTGCATGATCCCGATATATAATAATAATAATAAAAGTTAACTTCAACAACTATTAACTAGAACAAATGTTTTTGAATATTTAACTTGAAAACAAATACTGATAGAGAAACAATGTACTCAGATATTTTATTTATGTTAATATTAGCAAATATTAAATGCAAACTCGTTGTTATAACCTAACTATCTTATGTTATTTTTTTCGTAACTTCACAGATATTGAAATCACTAATTATATTTCTTTATATCGAAGTAGTTCAATAACTTCTAAACATGATAAGATTTTATAGCAAAGTCAATCAAAAGTCAACTAATTACTACAATATCTAAATCTCATGTACTTATGGGTGCTGTTCTGATTTTTTGTATGTCGACATTTTGTATCAAAAAAATCCTGCAAGTTTTGTCTTTTCGATGCATTTCGCTTATAGAAGGGATCGCACAACGAAACACGCGAAATGACAAAAACTACAGATATCAGTGTGGTGTGAACGCATAGTTACAAGTTTTTTTGTTAGTGTTTGATAAGAAGAGAATTATAGAATTATCTGTCGCCATTTTTACTGACTGGTGTGGAGACAAGTTGAGGCACGCCTAATATTTTTGGTATGGATAATTTTTATCGAACCCAACGAATAATGGGATTAGCCGTGACATTTTAACGACCCCACGACTGAAAGGACGAGCATGTTTGGTGTTACAAAGATTCGAACCCGCGATCCTCGGTTTACGAGTCGAGTGCCTTAACCTCCTGGTCATGCCTATAAAACATGGACATGGACTATGTTGAATTGTTCATATCACTAATGACCTAAACTATAGTCATTTGAGTGGTCGAGTGGCTGATCCATGTATCGTGATGTAGAGTTCTAGAATTATCTCTATTCATTTATTTTAAATTTTCTAGTTAACTTGTTTTTAGTAAACAAAACAGTTTCAAATAGCTTAAACTTATGAGGAACAATTTACAAGCTGAACTAATCCCATTTAAATTTACCTCAGTGTATGAACGACTAATGTCTTCTTTATATAGAGATTCTGTTGGTCATTAACCCTTACTATGATCTTAAAATAACGTGATTTGAAAATTAAATTTTACTCATCTTGGGTGTACTCAAATAAATTTTGTCAATTTTTGTATTCTTGACTTTGTATGTTCTTTCACTCTTTCTTATGGTGGAAACTTTGCAACCTTTTTTCTTTTTTACATCAAAAAAGAATAAACTGATAAACTACATTTGATACTTTCAATGAATATACACTGCAGACAAAATTCAGGTTTAAAATACATCACAGTTATGTATGCGGACACAACTAAAGCATAGTGCATGCTTGTTTTTAACAAAGAATACTTTTCAGTACATGAAAAGTTATACAAGCTGTACATTAAACACTTCTTATGTCGAGAGTTCGCTAGTTTTATTTGTTGAAATAACCACAAATTATTTGATCGATCAGATAAATGTCATTTCTGCATAGAATATTTCTGATGCTGCATTTTTTTTTGTTTTTGGTGAAAATTCGAAAATATAACCTGTATTTTTTTTCATATAAAGTTTTCCCTAAGCATAATTAGTGCATAACTTAGAAATGAAAGTTACCAAATGTTTTCTTATAATGAACTTCACATTCAAAATTATAATTAAAATTATTCACTTGTAACCCAAAAATATAATCTCATGATATCGCTTAACAGTATTAACTTCCGACCAGAGTAAACTACCAACTCAGAGTGAACTTAAAAACCAACTTCATAATGAGTATAGCTAATTAATGATAGTTTTCTAAGTTCTTATTTTTGTAGTTTAGAATACACAATTTCATCATTTGGGAACATTCGCTTGAACTGATATTTTCGGCGTAATATCAATACAATTGTATATAAACATAACTTTCCACAATTCTTCACAAAAATGTCTTGCTATCAATGATAAAAACATTAAACTGCTCCAACAGAGTAATTTTAAAGAAGTGGCATCTGAGATAAAAAAAATAGTAATAAACTGACACGTCTAAATGGAAACTTTCGTCAGGCAGTAAATGTAGACCATGCTACAAGGGAATTAGGTTCACAAAGAACCGCTGAAAAGTAAAACGCGCGTGACAAAACACTGAAGTTATTACATAAATCTTCATATAACTAACAAAATTATAGAAAAGATATTTTGAACAACAACTAAAACTGGATTTAGAAATATAAACAAAGGAAAATAATAAACATAAAATCATAAAATAATAGCCTAGTAAGGTAAAATAATAATCCAGAGAAATAATTATGAGAAGGAAAAGATTTTCAGATCGGTAAGGTCGAAGAGGAAGATAAAATCAAGAGCAAAAGGTAAGGTATCGTGTCTAAACAAAACGTTTAATAAAATGAAGGGGTTAATAGAGTTTTGTAATTACTCGAAAGTAAATCTTTCAGTATTACCATAATGGGATGTGGGGGTTGAGTTGGAAGATAAAACAATGTTAGAGTCCTTCTCATGTTAACTTGTTAATAATTTATAATGATTAAAACTAATATATCAGAAGTATCATTGTGTGTAGTAGAACTGAAGTGTCTAGCTACTGAAAGGTCAGTAGAGCTTTCTCTTACAAATTTAAAGTTTTCGCAAAAACGATCACTCAATCTATGGGCTGTTTCTTTGTTATATAGTTTGTGACACCTGCTATATTAGATACAGTAAATAACGTATAATGTCCTCTGACATATAAAGTATAACTAGGACCAGTTATTGTAATGTTGCTTGAAATATACGTATGGACAGGTATGAAAAATTTTCTGGCTCTTCCTATATGGTATAAAGGTATTATATGGTATTACTTTCAAGTAATTATAAAACTCCCTGAATTCTATTTCTAATTTTATTCCATTAAACTTTTTATTTAACTACGTTTACCTGACATCTTGCTCGTGGTTAGATCTCGCTCTTCAACCTTATTTATTTGAAAGTCGTTTCTTTCTGGTGATTTCCCTGGATTCTAATTTTCCTAGTCGACTTTTTAATTATTTTGCGAATTTATATTTTATTATTTTCCTATGTTTATATTTCTAAATGTGTGTGTGTGTGTGTGTGTATTTTCTTATAACAAAGCCAAATCGAGCTATCTGCTGAGTCCACCGAGCCCTTGATTTTAGCGTTGTAAATCCGTAGACTTACCGTTGTACCAGCGAGGGCCATATTTCTAAATACAACTTGAGTTGTTGTTGTACTTTTTTTACATATTTTTGCTAATTTTAATAATAATTACGTAACACGTTCAACGATGTTTTTAACAGTACTTTTGTCATCATGTTCCACGTTGGACGCGTGTAACCTTCATACTTTCTTACGTAGGTTCATCGATTCTTTCAGAGTCTAATTCCATTGTAACGCGGTCTTTACAACCTAACAAAGACAGTTTGCCCGAAAGTTCGCACAAAATAAACTTTTTTTTTTTTTCATTTAGACGAGTCAGTGTTTTTTTTTTGTAATATTCCATTCAAATCCTTTTTTCTCAAGTCTTGAGTAACAACACTCGTTCAGACATATAACATAAAGTTGCTATGACACAAGCTATAGTTTAAGCATGGAGTAAAGTAGCAGGACCTTATCAAAAGTATAGCCAAAACTAATGCTTAAGAACGTACAAAATAATAAATAAATTAAATAAATATCTGAATCATACAAAAGAAAGCTAGAATATTGGTGAATATTGATTTTGTAATTAAAATATAAAAATAATAAATGTGCCGAAAATAACAGTGTTAAACCTACTATGAGATGTATTGAACACCACTACTCCAATTTTGACTAACTTCTGTCACTGAGCAAAACACATTGAACACATAATAGGAGGTAATAAAATTAAATATTCTGTAAAAGTCGAAATATGAATGCGATAAGCCTGAAAAAAATTCAATAACAATAATAACGAGTCTTAGAATATAGCAATATAGCCAATAAATAAATTATCAAAACTAATGCAACTTAAGTATTTCTTTCTAATTTCGCGCAAAGTGCTATCTGCGCTTACCGTCCCTTACTTAGCAGTGAAAGACGAGGGAGGAGCAACTTGCCATCATTACTGTTAACTCTTGGATTATTCTTTTACCAACGAATAATGGGACTGGCCGTCACGTTATAACGTCTGAACGGCTGAAAAAATTAGTATTCTGATGGACGGGGATTCGAGCCCTTAACTCGCAAAGGTCAGAAATTAGATAGTGCTAGGTCTTATATGAGACTGGTATAGTAGCTAGTAGTAACTATATGTGTATGTATGTGTGTATATAAACTAATAGGTGCTTTATACGCTAAAGTGGTTCACCATTGTCTTAAACTGCCTGGCATGACTAGGTGGTTAAGGCACTCGACTCGTAATCCGTGGGTTGCAGATTTGAATCCCCATGACACCAAACATGCTCGCCCTTTCAGCCGTGGGGGCGTTATAAAGGGACAACTAATCCCACTGTTCTTTGATAAAACAGTAACTTAAGAGTTGGCGATAAGTGGTGATGGCTAGCTGCCTTCCCTCTTGTCTTACATTGCTAAATTTGGGACGGCTAGCGCAGATAGCCCTCATGTAGCTTTGCGCAAATTTCAAAACCAAACACTTTGTCTTGAACTATTTTCAAAGAAACCAAAGAGACGCGAACCTTAAAAGAGTTTGATATTCTGTAAATAATCTAAACCCGTAATTAATAGCAAGAATAATGTTGAATTTACCACAAATGAAACGTTGGATCTAATAAAATGTGAATTGTATACGTTGTAATATAATTTATTTGTAATATTCCTATTCGAAAATGGAAAGTATAACTTCCAAGCCAAATGTTTGTTTTATTGAAAACGTAGAACTTTAATAACGCTGATATCTAAATCTAGATGGTGTGCTTTATTCGTAGTGAAAGTTTTGTGGGTTTTTTTTTGAGAAAGTCGTGGTGGATAAATTCATTCGCCTGAGTAAATACTTTATAATTATATATAAGAATATCGACAATATATTTACACACACAATTTATGTGCAAAGATGTTTTAGTCTTTCTTACTAAGACTTGTTTGAATGAAAATTCTAGCTCAAATAATTATAAGTCTGCGACTTGTGGGCTGAAGTTAACTTCCATTATAATTCTTTGTAATAGATGGAAACAGTCTTAGGGAAGATTTCACAAGTATGTTATTTGGTTAAAAAAGACCTAAAGAATTTGTTTAATGTGAAACAGGGGCCATTATTACAAATGGCATTATCATAGAAGCTCCTGTGTGTACTGACTCACCTGGATTATCTAAATACCTTGATATTGTCGATGAAAAACGTTTTTTAACTTTATTAAACGGCAGACTAATGTAAATATTCATGAAATCAAAAATTTCTATTATATTATCCTTATGGTTTTAATCACTTTTTCTTTAGTGATCGAAGTTTTTTTTCTCTCTGTTTTTTTACATCTTTACAGTTGAAGATGTAAAGACAGTTAACTCATTTTCTGTCTAAGAATCAGCTAGGCTTCTCAGTTTAATGGCAAGAAATTCTAGCATTCTAAATTGGAATTCCTCCTTTTAATAGAGGATGATGAGGAAGAAACTGGAGGTAGGGACAACATCACATTATTTTAGACAGTGGTTGGTAATTCTCCTAATGTTGTAGGTTTTAGCGTTGTTCTTATATTCAACTGGAGAGACTTCTGATCGTGGGTTAGTACATCTCTGGCTGGACCTTGGTCGTGTGAACTCATAATGAGTCATATATCACTTGCTGAAACACAGGAAACCTAATAAGGTTTACCATAACATTTTGTAAGTTATAATAATGTTAGTAATTGATTAATTCTTTGGAAATCTCAAAATGATAAGTTATAACATCAAAACATTGTTGCAAAAAGATTCATGCGTTTTTACATTATACAATAATAAAATATAAGTTTTATCTTTCGTTTGACCCATTAAACTGATCTTTTGCCTGTGTAAAAACCAAATATATTTATTTGCACTTTGAAGTGTAAAAAATAAAATTTGGGTGTAATACCAACCTGAAGTGAACTAGCAAACTGTGTTTAAATTTATGCTGAATCCAAATATTTTTATTAAGTCATAAACTATTTATTGTTATATACATTCAACAAAAGGGAAATAAATACTTCTATCAATCAATTAACCGTTATCCCACAGGATTAATTAATTTCAAATCATATGTTTGAGGTTACCAATGGACCTATCAACTTAAAGTTATTTAGTGATCTGTTGGACTAATAATTACATTTTAACAACTTACCTGTAACTTAAGTAATTTAACTCAACAGTTTTCTAGTGTTACTTTTTCCAGATGTTACAATTGACAATTTAATACATGTTAATCACGATGTCGAGTTTTTTCACTCAATAGTGTAAAAAGAATCCAATAGACTTAGACGAAATTGTTTAAACAATAACTTAAACATTAAGCCATAATAATGACTGAACTCTACACTTTTCTTTGAACTTTTGATAAATAATATTCTGAATTAGCTTGTGTAAATTAATTATTTTGTTTTAAAAATTCAATAACGCTGTATTCGAGGCAAATGTTATTCTTTCTTCAAGAAAATACACTTATTACGACAATGACTCATATATGGAATTTTTACACAATTGTTACCAATAATCAACAAATCTTATAATACCTCTGAAACTCGGATCTTGGACACTAAACCACCGACCATCATCAGTCATAACTAGGTAATATTTTTGTAACTAGGCAGTATTTTTATGGCCGAGCAATAAATAAAAACAATTAATTTCTGCAAAAATATTTTAGGTTTTAACCAAGAAAAACTACAAACAAAAAGGAGTAAGTTTCAAATATAAAACAATCGAAAGACAAACTTAAAAAAAAAACGTATTTCTTTAATGAAAATCCATGAGTGTTACAACAGAAAAGCAAGGCACTTTCATTGATAACTGCATCTACAAAAAAATACTTTAATAATACATATTTTGTGGTGTGATGATAGCTCATTTTTAAACTAAAATTTCAAAATATCTTTTTTCTCGTGGACATTACTGACTGTCAAGTATAAATACATTATTGCACAACCGTCGAATAATTCCGGAGGGCGGGTATTTATAATACAGCATTTTTCTAATCTTCAAAGAACATTAAAAAAATTAAAATGTTATTAACGAAATACTACTGCATAATATCAAATACGTTCGCACGTATTAAATAGGCATGCAAAAGATCCTTGAAAAATGGGATATAACGTGTTAACATACCAGGATGTGTTACGTAAAAACAGAAGTGCATGACAACGCTATATTTGGTGGCAGAGAATAAACAAATGTTTGATATAAAAAATGAATGAAATAAAATGAAATTCGAGAAACACGTAAGAGAAGGAAATAAGAGAAAAAACTGCTGTGATTATTATAAAACATTAAGAACAAAACAACAAAGAGATAAGAATAGTTCAATAACTTTGAAAGACGTAAAAATTTGAAACAGAGGATTGACTAAAATAATATAAATTTAACATAAGAAAATAACTTTCGAATTCAAACAAAGATGCTGAATTTTCGTTGTTGCAAGAGTTCTAATTATATTTTTGTTGTTGTTGTGAAAACCTCGAATACTGTTTACTTGGATTTCGAACAAAGCTACTCGAGTTATCTGCGCTATTCTTTAATTTAGAAATTTAAGCTAGAAGAAATGCAGCTAATCAACACCACCTAGTGTCAGCTCTTTGGCTACTCTTTATCAAAGAAAAGTTAAACTGAGCATCATAATCCGTGATGACGAGAAAACCCACTTGTAGAGAAAAAATATATATGTAAAAACGACTGGTATGGTTTGAGAAAATTCCATGTAGAGGAGCGAACAACGGTCATCGTCAGGTTCACAAAGAAAGAAAGACATAACTGACCGATAGCTGACCAAATGTTTGAAGGGAGTTATTACACATACCAGCCGTTTTTACATATATATTTAAACCAAGCATCACGTGATAACGCCTCCACCGTAGAAAGGGGTGTTAGTAACGAGATTCGAGTACCATACTTTCCAGCTGCTTAGTGTTTGTTTGTAATTAAGCACAAAGCTACTCAATGGGATATCTGTGCTCTGCCCACCACGGGTAACAAAATCCGGATTCAAGCGCTTTGAGTTTGCAGGCATTCCGCTGTGCCACTAGAGGGCACGCGTGCTTAGTAATCCCCACTCTGACACAGTTTGAAAACTGACAAGTAGGACTGACATTTCTCTGCCATTAGAGAACTGACAACACGTGTACAGCATGAATTCTTTCCACTATATATTTTGAGCGAAAATAATGTACATCCTACCACGTATTTTACTTTTGTAGCTGACACCTTTTATAGAAGGACGCAAATAAATGTACCTTCAGACTTTATACACTTTCATGCAAAATCTGTATTTAGAAATAAAATTTAGAAATATCGTTTCCAATGTCTATTGATATTTGCGATTGTCTTTCAAAGGGGTTTGGCGATCAACAGTTTGGTTAACGTAATGAAGTACAGGCAGACTTTTTTTTTAAGATACCATGACTTTGAATAGCCATGGAATGACCGTGTGACAAAATTGTGCTGTTAACTGAAGTACGGGAATAAGACGGTGATTGTGATATCCAACCATAAACATTGTAGCAAACTTCACGCAGTTGTAACGCACACTTAAGAAATTATCGTTGAAATTAATTACTTTAAAATCCCAAAAATCCGAATTAGAATTAGATTTTCAAAGACAGTCGAGCGTGGCTCAGTGGTTTGTATGCCGGGCTGAGAAAATGAGGCTTCCGTGGTTCGCGATCCATCTTTTGGGGTCATGGGTGCTCTATAAGAGTGACAGTCTAATCTGGAAACAAGTATCAACAAACTCAAAATCAAGAAGCCATACTTATACAACAACTAAAACCAAAACTAAACCAATATAAGGAACACCTTTATACTTATATTAATTAATAACCTAACATCCTTTATTAATTTTAATTAGTTATCTGTCGTATTTGCTGTGTTTAGTGCCTCCGTAACACACGTATGTATGTGAATTTAAGAACTGTTGCAGTATACGCTTCGTATTAAAAATTAGAGTAATGCTTTTCTTTTCAACACATTCTTGGAGATAAATAAACGTAAACTGACAAAATGTAAGCTTTCGTATTTAAAAAATTAGACTAGGTTAAAAATTTAAAAATAAGTTCAGGAATGTTTGAAACTAAAGAAATTTGCCAAAAAAAACTTTCCATCTCACTTTTGCTTATCTTGTCTCTAATTTTGAAGGATTTGTCCTGTAAGAAAAAGCATTACAAAAAATCAAAATTAAACATAATAACTTGAAAGTCTTGACTGTGCCATTTTCATCAGTTTTTTTTAAATCTTATAACATAAAGAATGACGAATGGTTAGTGATGTAATTCATAAGGAAGTTACGTCATTAATGGCTCCTAAAACTTATTATTTACAGGCTATGGTAATTCTGATACCGTTTTATATATTATTCTGTCTAATGGAACAAGAAACTAGGAATATCCTACTTTTCCTAGATAATGCAACTTGTCACCCAAAAGTTCAACTTTCAAATGTTTGTTTAGTCTTTCTACCTCCATGTAAAACATCAGTTCTACAGCCACGTGTTAATGGAATTATGCAGTTTATAAAATTGAAATATAGAAAATTGATGTTTCAGCATATTATTGTAAACATGAACAACTGTAAGAGAGCATCAGAAATGACCGTGAAAATTAACATGTTAGACGCAATTTCATTTTTAAATCATTCAGCGTAAAAGATGAATGCGTAATAAAGTGCTCTCGAAACTGTGGATTTATTCTTGATAAATGGCGGAGATTGTGGAGAAGTTGTTTGTTATGACGATTCTAGTGAAATCCAAACTTAAATTCGATTAAGATTTGTGTACTTATGTATGTTTTGAATGTCTATTTTTGTTCTTATTCTAATAAATATAGCATTAACAATATATTAACTTTATTCACAAACGTCTTACTTCGCTTGCGCCCCCCGCTAGTACAGCGGTAAGTCTACGGATTTACAACGCTAAAATCAGGGGTTCGATTTCCCTCGGTAGGCTCAGCAGATAGCCCGATGTGGCTATGCTATAAGAAAAACACATACTTCCCTTGAGTCAAGCAAGTATAACCTTCCGCTCAAATATTATATATAATTAAGGAAATGCATGTTCACTGTTTAAGATGGAAATTTTACTCACTCCCGTGCGATTCCGTCTTAGAAAGGTTTTATTGTGTTGGTGTCAACTTCAGTATGTTTTACAGTAGAACCGACCTCGCTTTATTCGTAGAATTTATTCTTTGAAATCTTAGTTTTAGGGTGTAGCAAACCACATCGGGCTATTTGCTGTGTTCACCGAGGGGAATCGAATCCCTGATTTTAATGTTGTAAATCCGAAGACTTATCGTGTCCTACCGGGGAAGTCTCATAATTTTATGAAAGTTTACTATCTGAAAGTATTTGAAAACACTTTCTCTGATTATGTATCATATAATTACGAAAGCATATTTAAACTATTAATATAGCATCAAAATTATAATGTAAAAAGATATTTTTAAATCAATTTACAAAGTAACACCAAAAAGGTTTACGACGAACTTATTGTTTTGTTTAAGAATTTCACGCAAAGCTACTCGAGGGCTATGTGCGCTAGCCGTCCCTAATTTAACAGTGAAAGACTAGAGGGAAGGCAGCTAGTCATCACTACCCACCGCCAACTCTTGGGCTACTCTTTTACCAAAGAATAGTGGAATTCACCGTAACATTATAACGCCCCCACGGCTGAAAAGGCGAGCATGTTTGGTGCTACGGGGATGCGAGCCCGCGACCCTCAGATTCCGAGTCGTACACATTAACTCACCTGGCCATCCCGGGCCAACGAACTTATTACATGGTAAAATAAGTACAAATCAATTTCTGAAAGTGAAATATGAAAGTATGCGGGAATATGAGATTTTGCGTAAAGCTGTTTGAATTAAGATACTGTGTTATGAAAACTATATTTATTGATTTATTGTACGTTTACCTGTAAAACGTAAATATACTTAGTTCTAAAAATGATAATAAGTTTAGCAGCATTCATTAGTAAGCTCACTTCCTGGAAGCCACTCTTCATAAACATTTCTTCAGATTTTTCACACTGTGAATCCATGTGTTTATGGTTTGCGTCCCGCAGTCGCAAAAACGCGCTCTGCACTTTTTGGCCATGGATGTACTATATAAATGTGGTTGTAACGGATTTATTCTTATACATTTATTGTAACATCTGTTTCATTTTAATATATAGTTAGAAATGTACATACCTTGTATCGTCAAATGTGTATTGCGAAAGTCCCACCTGATCTCTAAATTTGTAAAAGATTCTTGAGCGTAAGAATCAACGATGTATATACCCACGTAAATATCAGTTGTTTGGCCAATGGAACTTTGTAGAACCTGCCTTAAAGTTTATAAAATCGCAACACGTAGAGACAGTTTGATATAATTGTGATAAATGCTTATTAATCGGAAAACTGAAGATATTTGACCATTGACATTTATAGATTTCGAACGTTACAAACTGTTCAAGTTCAGAGAATAAACTTCTGAAGTTAGTATTTTTTACGAAGACATTAGATATTTTCGTCGGAGAATATTCGGCTTGTAAACGGTAGAGGATAGTAATTAAGAGAATTAATTCTTTCTCCGTGAACCGTCGATAAGATTAATTTCCGGATCAGATAGAAGACTCAGTATTGTAGGGTTTAAAATATTTGTATATAAATTATTGTTTCTAATAACTGTTTGTAATAACTGTTATTATAAATTGTATTGTTCTTTGTATATTAAAATATTTGTTTTAGGAAAGAAAATTGTGTGTATCAATCTTGTTGGGAAAGATCATAAATTTGATACATATTGACATTCAATTAACTTATAAATTAAAATTAAAATTTCCGGTTATTTTAAATCGTAATACATAATATATGTAACATATATCGAAGAATCGTCAGATATCAATTATAATACATAGCAAGTTCAGATCCCACTACTATTTCAATAGTCCCGTTGGGTATATGAATAACGAACTTCCTTCGAGTCCTTCAGCTCAAAACCAAGGACTGCGCAGATAGCTCATATATAGCTTTCAGCGAAAATTATAGAAAATAAAAGCCTTATTTTCTCTTACCTGCCCGGCCCGGCATGGCCAAGCGTGTTAAGGCGTGCGACTCGTATTCTGAGGGTCGCGGGTTCGCATCCCCGTCGCGCCAAACATGCTCGCCCTTTCAGCCGTGGGGGCGTTATAATGTGATGGTCAATCCCACTATTCGTTGGTAAAAGAGTAGCCCAACAGTTGGCGGTGGGTGGTAATGACTAGCTGCCTTCCCTCTAGCCTTACACTACTAAATTATGGACGGCTAGCACAGATAGCTCTCGAGTAGCTTTGTGCGAAATTCAAAAACAAAACAAACAAACTCTCTCACCTGTCAGTCTGTGTGTATGTGTTTACAGGTTTCCACGTAGAATTAAGGCATGTTAATGTGCTTTTACAGCTGAAACAGTTGATTTTAAGCAGATGGATTCATAGATTGTGAATTATAACACAAATCTGAGAAAAGTAATCGAATTCTCGTCCTCGATATTGTTAAATAAGTATAAGTATATTAGATATATGAAATAAACAACAACTAATGGATCATTAATTCATTATAGTAACAATGATATCAAATGTTGACTACATACAGATGCTTGTGGTATACAGCAATTTTATTCTCATTCACAAAATCTATTACTTTTATATCCAAATCTATCGAGAGCTTAAACGTATAGCAGTTAGTAAGTATGAATGTAAGAATACATAAATGTAAAGGTAGTATTACCAGCATTAAAATGCGTAATGCAAAAACTTTAGAATGTTTAGTCTTTTCGGCAAACGTAATCAAGTAAATGAAATGTTTTTCAAAGGTTCTCGGGTACCCTTAAGGATACTTATATCACTGATTGGAAACCACTACTGACGACATTTTAATAGGTACCTTTCACGACATCTAAACAGACAGAATCATTAAATACTTCCAGTGGTTAAAGTGGCTTGAACTACAATAAGCATCATGCCATTATACGCAAAAGCTAGCATTCACCTGAAAGATTGATATCGCATCTGACTATCAACATTTAAATGTATCGGAGAGCGATAGGCTGGCCATATGTTTTACCTTGTCATGGAAAGTCGTCCAAGACTGTTGTCAAAACTGGCGTTGACTCTCTCCTTCTGACTAATTCATTTTCAAAAGCTTTTTAAGAGAAATGACCTAGGACATTACGTAGTGTGGCTCTCTCATTCCATGCTTTCACTTTAAGCACTTTAACATAGAGCTAGATAACGTTGTTAACTCATTACAGTAATGAATTCTATCAGATTTTTCTAAGAAATCGGGTATCTTTTCCTCAAACTAGCACATGGTGGGCAAGATTTAATTGATCAGTTGGGACTGACTGAGCAAGTAATGTTAATAGACAGCTCAACACTCAGACCTAGTCAGCACGGTACGCACGTGTACAGTGTAATGAACTGTTGGGCCAAACAGCACGAAATTCGCGTGTACAGTGCAACATAAAGTTCAGTTAGCACCTGACTAAAAATATAGTGTAGTAAACACCCAGTTACAGATTAACCTAACTAGCTACTGATTTGATGTGGTTGAGAAAATCTCTCATGACATAAGGATATAGTAACGAGGGTTTGAACGTGTAAATCATAATTAATAGCCCGAGTAACGTTAGTAACGACTGTTTGAAAGTGTAACTCTTTTTTATAATAACTCGGAGAACGGCTGGTGACTCCTCTTTGAACGTGTAAATCATAATAGCTCGAAAAAGGGCTAGAAACGACTGATAAAAGACACACAAATTGTCATACAGTTCAGGAAAACATAGCAGTGGTTGAGCGTGGAAAATGAAATAAACAGGTATTACCGACAGCTTGATCGTATATATTACAAATATCTCAAGAAATTGTACTACCGATGATTGAAGTGCGTTGTAACAGTAATAAACAGATCAGAAAACCGGACTAAGAAAAACCGATTGAGCGTAAACAGGTGCAGTGTAGTAATTATTAGACATTTGTTCTGAGCTGTAAACAATCATGAAAAATAAGTCACATCTTCTGGTAAGTATAACGTGAGGAATAGTTAACACTTGTGGAAAGCTCTTATCACTTAAGGTGTTTATTTCTTTTTACTTTTACTTCTATACTCAACTTTGTAAGTGTGACACACTACTGTATTTATTTACTTTTATATCTTTACTGAAGTAAGTGTAACACATCTATTGCCATTTCGTCCTTCTCCCACTTAGATTTCACTACGATCGTGTAGGATGATTTGGATTAAAGTATCGTTAACCACGGGAGAATCAAACGTACAGATTCACATTTTCACCAACATGCACATTTAGACTCCTTACACGCATGCACACACACATTATCTGCTACTGACAGTAGTCTTGCATTATGACCCGTAATAATAACCACAGTGTGTCTACTGCTAACTTTTAATTTCTTCACTCACTAGTACACTTGCTCATCAAACCTCTGCGCTGTATCACAGCTAGGAGCCAACAGAACGGTCTAGAGTGCATAAGAGCCCTTTGCGCGCGTGTCTACGTAGTGTAATAAGAAGGCACAGCGTTAAAATCATTGCAGTTAATGAAATACATTATCACCAATTTAACAATTCATGATTACATACATACCTTCTTACAAAAATGAAACAATTATGACATCACAATGTGCTAATCTTGTCAGCAAACTTAAACTGAGAAAATTTTAATGTGCGATAGGTATGTTTGTTTGTTTGTGTTTGAATTTCGCGCAAAGCTACACTACTATTTCAGTCTGTATAGGTGGCAATGTAAGACTAGAGGGAAGGCAACTAGTCATCATCACCCACTGCCAACTCTTGGGCGACTCTTTTACCAACGAACAATGGGATTGACCATCACATTATAACGCCCCCACGGCTGAAAGAGCGAGCATGTTTGGTGCGACGGGGATTCGAACCCGCGATCCTAATATGACGAGTAGATCTCCTTAACCCACCTGGCCATGCCAGGCCTCGTGAGATAGGCCTCGTTTCACTAGAGTGGAAACAAGGCAGTTCACTTATTGTTTCTTCAATACAGTTTCAGTTCAAGTTCTGGTCCTTTTTATTGTTTAAGTATTGTTTAAGTTTTATTGTAATTAGGATTGTCGTTTATTCTTATATTGAAACGCTTAACTTTTCTGTTATTGCTGGTTTTTGTCACTGTTTTTCCTGTTTTTCTCATGTTTACCATTGAAAGGTTTTAGTTCAACATGGTTTTAAGTTTGACTACGTCATCTTTTTCGTTTGAAGAATATAACTGTTTATTAAACATCTGGCTTTATCAGAACTTTTAAATTTACAGCCACTTCACAGGGCTTAGAGTGGCCTAATGATTAGCGTGTTGATCGCAGATCACTGTGACCACTCCCAGCCCTCATAAGTGGGAATTAGTGAAAACATCGAAACACAAAACGCTGATAAAATCACGGACATGTCACAAAAGAGATAATCGTCCCTGCTATTCTATTAAGGTATCCATGTAAACGGCAGATGTTGACGTCTGGTTAGCCTCCATATGATCAGCAATTATAAACTAGGGACAGCTATTTCTGAACTTTGGAGTCTTTGGTCTGATCGTACAGCACAGTGGTTCCCTGTGTGTGATATGGGTAGTCGAAAAACTTTACGAATGATATAAAGCTCACGCCACAAAAATTAGAGGAAAGTCTCGAAATTTGTTTGTTTTTTAATTTCGCACAAAGCTATTTGTGCTAGACATCCCTAATTTAGCAGCGTAAGACTAGAAGGAAGACAAGTAGTCACCATTCTTGGACTACTCTTTTACCAACAAATAGTGCGAGTAACCGTCACATTAAAGCGCCTCAGCGGCTGAAAGGGCGAGCACGTTTGGTGCGACAGGGATTCGAACCTGCGACCCACAGATTGCGAGTCGAGCGCTGTAACAGCCCCTCCGTGCCAGGCCTGAAGTCTCAACAGTTAACAAAATATTCCACTATAACCAATACTCAACGCTCCTAGGTTGTTGACTTACCTCTGAAATATTGCTTTTAATTTGCCATTTGCCTAGTATAAACCATTAACAAGGTTTTGGAAAAAGGAAAAACTTTGCATCAGAGGTACATCACTGGCTCAGATGGGTAGTTGGGGTTACACGACTTACTGTTTCAGTCTGTATAAGTCGCATTAGGTGCCATTCATGTTGAAAAAATAACAAATGGCTTGTGCTTGTCGTTTTAAGGTTTCTTTTGTTTACTTTGTTTTTATCAATGATAATGTAGGGTTTAATTTGATTTTACTTATAGTCCATGTCCTCTTTCGAGTGCGTTCTTATGCTCACATAGAACTTGATCATGCTGTAGGCAACGTGTACAGTTACGTGGTGTGCTATAATGACATTATGGTCACTCTACAGAGTAGTATCAAAAGCACTGTCTAAAATTATATTCAAGTAGTTTTGTATCCACGAACTGCCTATTTTTATCCTCCTGGTGCCTTAGATCGATCTTTTAATCAATCGCAGGCTTAACACATGTGTTTCATCGTTGTATATTCTTTGAGTGTTTTTGTTATAAGCTTTACTAACCCTAATTTTCTTTCCAGCAACTTCCTGGCACAGTCAGGGTAGATTTTTCGGCGCTCTGATCGTGAAAGTGGGTTTTCTCGGGGTACTCCCGTTTCCCCCCACAGCAAATCCTGAGGTTTTTGGATCTACAGATCCCTATCCTCTTGTGTGTTTTTTTTGTAGAGATAATATTTAACCTCCCGCAGACCATCATTGGACCTTTGCCACCCGATTGCATTACAAATTCGTTAACTTTAAATCTTGTTGGTTTAGCTATTAATAATCAATCACTAGCCCAGTTAAATTTTCCTTCACGAGCAGGGCGAAAAGAAGGTCTCTTCTGAGCGCTCTCGGTTGCTTTGCATCTCTTCTTGAGATGCAAAGTGTTAAATCGAAGTACCTGCCACGAATTTTTATTTTTATTTATATTCAAGTAGTTTTTGAACAAGCTATTCTTAAGTGTACGAGGCAAAATTGGTCAATAACTGAGTTACATACATTAGTATTATGGACGCACTCGTCTGAAAAAGCAGAAGCGACAGTGAAACCACTGTTTGTTGTATTTCTGTGTTCGATTTACTTTTTTTTTAACTATAAAAAGATAATTATCAAATATGTTAATATATATATATATATTAATACACATACACACACATAAGAGTGAAAGTAAATAAATACATTTAAATGACGTTAAATAAGTAAACAAAATCATGAGGAAGGACTGTGTTAAAAAAAGCAAATCCCAACCTCTGATTAATTATATTATAACCATAACGTTTAAGACAAAACAAAACACATGAAAATTAAACAAACTAAGCTGCATTTAAAGAAAAATGTAACTTGTGCCCTAGGTTTTTTTTTAAAAAAATGCAGCGTATTTTGTTTAGTTTTAAAGTGTTTTGGCTTAAATAGTTATGGTTATAATTATATATATATACATACATACACACACACACACATATATATATCATTTTAAATGTTCAGTCATAATAGATATATTGCAAAAAGTTAAAATAACGTTTGGGCTAATCTTTAAACTTACATAGTCGCTCTTACAATGTCATCTTAATAGTTAACATTCTGGAAGTGTGAATCTGAAGGTTCATTGCTCGTTACCATATAAACATGCTGTGTACGTATTCGAAACGTCTGTGGTGGGAATTCTTCACTGTCTTTGGTTGGTCCCTTCAAAGTTAGGGACAGCTATGTGTAGATAGCCCTTTGCGGAAATTTGTATGAAAATTTCGAAACAGACGTTTGTAATAACGTCGTATTAATATACAACTTTTTCTTCTGCTTTCCCTTTGTACAGGGGGAAGAGTATTGTTGTCCTCTTACAATCATCTCCGTTCGTTGCAAGTTTAAGCAATTATTAAAATGAACTATGATAAAAGTTTGTGTCAAATAAATATACGTCATCTTGATGTGCACACTCTCCTCAATAAATATACGTCATCTTGATGTGCACACTCTCCTCAATAAATATACGTCATCTTGATGTGCACACTCTCCACAATAAATATACGTCATCTTGATGTGCACACTCTCCTCAATAAATATACGTCATCTTGATGTGCACACTCTCCTCAATAAATATACGTCATTTTGATGTGCACACTCTCCTCAATCAATATACGTCATCTTGATGTGCACACTCTCCTCAATGGCTCTGCATTAAATTCGAGAACTTGTGACGTAAAAATTCGAGCTTCGATCTCTATGGTGAGCACAGCAAAGGTAAGCCGTTGTTCAGCTCTTTGCTTAAGTTTTTTGCGTTTTTTTAGCACAGGCAATATTTTGTTGGGTCTCGCAAGTTGAGTTAACTGAGCAATAAGAGGATTTTTTTCTAGATCATTATCTTAAACGACTTTCAAGTTTCAGACATTTCTTAGATTGTGAAAGGTAACATTTTGTTAAATTATGTTGATTGGTTTCTTGAATTTCATACCCTTTTGATCAGTGTATCAACAATAAAACATTAAACAAGAGTTTTTACTGAGATAGACCTTAATTACTTTGCCTGTTAAAAACAATTAACTTTAACGTCAGAGTTTTTAAGAACATTTATTTGCTCATTCTTCTGATCCTAAAAGTAAAGATCTAGCATTGTCAGGTGGTTAGGGCGCTCGAATCTCCGTCGCACCAAGCTCTTCCAGCCGTGGGGGCGTTATAATATTACGATCAATCCCACTATTCGTTGGTAAAAGAGTAATCCAAGAGTTAGTTGGTGGTGGGTGGTGATGACTAGCTACCTTCCCTCTAGTACTTCACTTTTAAAGTAGGGACGGCTAATGCAAATAACCCTCGTGTCGATTTGCGCGAAATTCAAAAGCTAACAAACCTAAAAGAACAATTATAATGTGTACTGTAATAATAGAACATAACAGCTAATCTTATTATGCTGATTTGCTGTGCTTCTTGTGGCTTCAAAGAGAAGTCGTGTATTCTCGATACGTTCTTCCAGATTTTGTGTTATGATTTTTTATGCTTTGTAGTATTAATTTAATTTGGTCTCTTGTTTTATAAAAATCTCTTACTTTTTCTTGAGGATATTTCTAGTTCTCGCTATGAAAGTGCTACCTAACTAATATTTAGTCCATTCACCAAGACCGTCTCGGTATTCGAAATGTAATGCATCGAAAACTTTAATAAAGTTGGTCGAGGGGAACGGAACTCCAGAAAATGATGTTTCTCTTTGACATAGATTCGAGCATTACCGAAGTTCTGTCAAGTAACATCACTTGTATGATACTAGCTAATCTTTACAGTGTTCTTATGCTGTTTGTTTATTGTTAAGCGCAAAGCTACGCAACAAGCTATCCATGCTGTGCCCACCACCCAGTTTTTAGCATTATAAGTCCATAGACTTGACGCTGAACCATTGAGAGGGCTACTCTACTGTTTCGAATAATTTCTACACTTAGGTAAGTAGTAAGGCCCCCCACTATCGCTGACGGGGTGCCTAAAAGAGGAGGAGAAGAGGTGATGTCATCAAAGATGACAAAGTCATGGTTTCAATTGTTGCCATCTTTAGCAGAACACGTCAGTGAAATTAAACACACAACATAATGGAGAAAAAATTGTTATATTAGCACAATCTGAAAATTTTGTTACTAAGAATATACATGAATTTATTGAGATAATTAAATATAAATAAATAAATTTAAATTATTAAATAACGATAATGGACCTCATGAAAATTTTGTCAGTAGATGGCATGAAATTCTTTAATATGCAAATTGGTCTTCTGAGAATTGTATAGATAAAGACTACATGCTGTGAAATACTACACAGGTGAGGGTGACATGTTCATATACGTTAAAAGGGGTAGTGTACGAAACTGTTTTTAAGTCTTTTCAGGTTTTTAATTTACTTCTGTATAGTAAGTTATTGTAATTTTGAGACTGGAAACTGTCTTATTGTTAGAATTGTATATTAAATAATCATGATATTTTAACACTAAACATTACACAAGGGCCAAGGAATTAAAAAAAACATATTAGTATATTTGAAGTTTTGTTCACAAATGTTTCATTATGCTGGGTAAATATGTGATTTTTGCATACATTTTGCATCACTTTTACACCTGGTTATGATGAAATGAGTTTACATCAAGTAGGGGTTTGTTAGAAACTAATATTAATCGTATGTAATTTAACCATAAAAGACTAAGCTTCTTTATAAACTAAAATTTTCACAAGTAGTGTTCTAGTGTATCTTGGAGTTTGGTTGGCAAATATTTCAATATGTGTAATACTTAAGTTCAAGATTTTACTTGCATATACTAAGATTAATATATTAGTCTATGATAAGAGGTGAGTTTCATATCATAATTGACTTATATACATCCGATAACGTATAAATGAAAATCTTCATGTTATTGTAACAACAACAGTTTCGAAATTCACGTGAAAAAATATAACTGTTTTGAAATAGTTATAAATCAAGTAATTTATGGTTTGAATGTTTGAAAAACTACCTGTATCTTAAACTTCTTTTTAAGAAGCGGCAAATAAAAAATTAGTTAATTAAAAGTCTTAAACAAAAACACGCCGATTAATTTTGTGAAGATTTGGACAGAATAAATTGTAGACAATTTTTGGAAAACAAAATCTAAAGTTACATTAGTTATAACACAGGTAAAAATAAACTTTAACGACAATGATTTTAAAAGAGACGTTGAAAAAGCAAATTAATATTTTCTTTAATTTTCCGACCTCTTTTTTTTCTTATCTTGACTATAAATAAAAAACTGTAATAAATTAGAACTTTTTAAATTTCAAAAATGGTAATTTTTCAGACATTGCACTATGTTCAGATAAATTGCAGTAAATGTTAAAAACTGTTCACAAAAAAGTTGTAGTTTTGAACTAAGCACAAAGCTATAAAATGGGCTCTCTGTGCTCTACCCACCACGGGTATCGAAACCCGGTTTTTTAGCATTGTAAGTCCGCAGACATACTACTGAGCCACTGAGGGGCGTTCACAGAAAAATCAGTCAAACGAATTGCATTATTTGTTTTACCTTATTTCAGATTTATTTATTTTCTAGACAGTTGCAAAATTTGGTACAATTAACTTAATTTCAAAACCAAATAAGACTAAAACTAGTTTCTTAAATTATAGATTTTTAAATATGACAAGGTATCAAAACATTTGAAAGAATCATTAACGTTGCTCTTAAAATCTTAAGAAGTGAATAACATGATAAATAAATATAAATCTACTGATTAACTGGTAATTCTAAAAACGTATGAGTGAAAGTATAGAATAATATTTTTAGCATGTCAACATCTGCTATAATCAGTACCGAAGACGGGTTTCGCCCAATAGAAGGGCTCATCAGGGGACCGGGGTACGACAGTTATAGATTTATTAAAAATATAGTTGATTTTAATACAGAACACATAATAAAAACAATTTTTTATACATGAAAAACGCTTTTGACAAAGTTTGAAATAATGGGTTAATTTCAAACTAATACATGATTTTTAAATTACCCTATATTTTAGTAATTAATATATAACTTTCTTGCAAATAGAAAGAATTCTATTAAAATTAATAACATCTTGTCAGACGTCTATCTCTTAACTACGTGTTCCCTGAGGACTTTTATACAGTAATTATATTCCATGTCCTGCAGGTTTTACTACTAGGTATAGTTGTATACTGAACATCTACTCTGGTTTCAATAATACTTTAATTTACAATTACTTTCAATATTAATTGCTTGATTTTTCGGAAAACTTGATTCAACAATGAAAAAAGAAACACGAATGTAAGTACACGAAACATTTATTAGGCACTTTAGAATCTTCACAATTCCAACCGAAATACAATATTCAGATTAGCTACTGTCCACTCTTTCATTAAGTTTCTGCGTGATGAATTTTCATTTCCCATGATAAATGATGTATTAATATTTGTGGCAAACATTTTGTTAGAAAAATAAGAATTGTTTTTATTTTCAAAGACGTTAAAGGAAACTTGAAAGATTAAACATATTATTTTTCTGTTCAGCTTATATTGTCTTAATTTTTTTAATCTTATGTATGATTATCAATTTAGGTATTTTGATTTCGTTGTGTTTTATATATGGTACTCGTTAAAGAAGCAAAAACCGTATAGATGTTAGTGTTAGTTATTGTTTCTCTTCCTTCTTTCTCTTATTAGGTTTCTAATAACTTCATTAGACGCTAATTACATATCCTGCTTCATGGAAGATAATAATTGATTCATTTAACTGATTAAGTACTTGTGTGTTTCAGTTCAAAGTTAATAGTCTACAAATAATAAAAAAGTGGAAATGTACCCTATTATCCCCCTTTTCGGGAAGGATCCTAAAATAAAATAGACCGTGTACAGCATCGGACATTTTCCATATAATTATGGCAATCAAGCGAGACAATTTTGGAGGCCTGGCATGGCCAAGTGGTTAAGAAGGCACTCGACTCGTAATCCAAGGGTTGCGGGTTTGGTCACACCAAACATGCTCGCCCTTTCAGCCGTGGGGGCGTTATAATGTGACAGTCAGTCCCATTATTCGTTGGTGAAAGAGTAGCCCAAGAGTTGGCGGTAGGTGTAGGTAGTGATGACTAGATGCCTTCCCTCTAGTCTTGCATTGCTAAATTAAGGGATGGCTGGTGTAGGTAGCCCTTGTGTAGCTTTGCGCGAAATTCAGAAACAAATTACTTTTCAAAAATGAATATGTATAATTGTATTTGAAATATTATGAAATTTATATTTATTATTTACAAACGTTTTATTGAAATTAGTTTGTAAACATAAATCAAATCATTTTGTATAATTGTGTGTATCTAAGATCAATTATAAAAGATTATGTACATGTTTATATGTTTTATTTGTGGTTAATTTAGCAAAACTAGTTTAAGAACGCACGACAAATAATTCTGTATAAGTTTGTAACGTGTATGAGAGAAATTTAGCAGAATCATGTGGTGGAGATCAATGGAGCTGAGACACTGTTCTTTTAGAAGAATAAATATCTTTATTTTACTTGAAGTTACAGCTTTAACAGTAATGAAGATTTGCTTTCAGAACAAATAAGACGTTTCGATCGCTTGCGCGATCATTCTAAAGTACACAAGTTTTATTATTTAAATCCACATAGAACGATGTAATAATCGCAATAAAAAATACTTAATCAGTAAGTAAACAAAAAACCATCTTTCTTAAAAGATAAATAACGTAGGCCTATTACTCTAGAAAACATAATTTGTTTTATATAAGCCAATGTGTCACCGTTACAACTCTACTCGAACAAACAAGAGTTATTAACCGATTTAGACTTTACAGGCTATAGCTAAAGCCTAATTTAGTTAACAAATTTCTTCACTCTCTCGATAAAGCCATAATGGCGAAATGTTTGTTTAAACATTTTCTGGGGTAACAGCTCGTATTTATATAACTCTCCAGTTTGCACTGCACATTTTAAACTCTCACAAATAAACATCTCTCTCCGTGTGAGCAGCTGTATCTGGTAGTGTGCTGTGCAGTCATCGTTCATTCTGTGTAATTTAGTGAGAGGCTACTGAAGTATAAACCGTAATTTAATATTCACAATTTTCTAGTGGAGAGGTATGTCCAGAATTTGATGTTGAACCCATTTGATGATATGATAGATGTCTACTTGAGTCCTTTTTTAGCAGTCAAGCAATATTCCAAGTGAAATTACATCAGAAACTAATAAAAAAATTTACGTCGCGTAGTATTTCAGTTATACATTGTGTGTACGATACTGTTGACGGTGCCGTTCGCTTTGTTCTCTGGAGTTCAACAGGCCTGCTGGACTACAATATACGAAGTGTAAGTTTATATACTATTTATACCAGCCATTCATCCTTCCTATAGTAATGCAATTTTACACATATTTTATGATAACGGATCGTGCTTCGCCGGCCTAGACGTTCTGCATCATAAGACTGTCAGAGTTTTTCTTGATGCTGCTACTAGTTTTTTAAAATATATATACACTGCTGGCCAAAATCTTAAGGCTAATGAACATAAAGAAACAACATACATTTTGCGTTGTTAGACTCAAACACTTATTTGAGTAGAGCTTCGAAAGATGAAAATAAAAAAAAAGGGAAAATAAAAATGAAAAACCTTTTTAGCATTTTATAGGGAAAATGCGAACACTATGAAATTAGCCTAATTACTAGCTGGTCAAAAGTTTAAGACTATAACAAAAAGAAGTCCTAAACAGGGTAGGAAATGCCCAAAAAGAGGTCTCAGTACTGAGTTGCACGGCCGCCATTGCGAATAACTTCAAACGTTCACTTTGGCATGGTCGATATAAGCGTTTTCAGAGCCTTCAGTCAATAAGGATGCTCTCTCCAACATGTCAATGTAGCCAGCTGCTGTTTGACGCCCCTGTATAACCTGAAGCTCCATTGTTCAATGGAAAGAGAAAGCACCCCAGATCATGATGGAACCTCCTCCACTGTGTCGTGTAGAAAATGTCTCCGATGGGATATCCTTATCGTGCCAGTAACGTTGGAAGCCATCTGGACCATCCAGGTTAAATGTTTTCTCATCAGAGAACAAAACCTTTTTCCACTTTTCTACGTCCCATGTTTGGTGCCTCTCAGCAAAGTTTAACCGAGCTGTTTCGTGGTGTGGAAGGAAGCGTGGCCTTTGAAGACGTTTACGGTTTTTAAAGTCTTTCTCTCGTAGATGCCGTTTTATTGTTCTTGAGCTGCATTCTGCGTCCGTAAGGGCCTTAATCTGGTTCGACGATCGGCTGGTGTCTTGCCAGACAACCCGTCGAATCCTCCTGTTCAACGCCGGCGAAATTTTCTTGGGCTGACCACTTGAAATTCTCGTTCCGTGTCCCTCAGGGTCTTTTTAAGAAATTTACAACAGCAGTTTTACTATGCTCAATCTCACCAGCGATGGCACGTTGAGAGAGACCTTGCTTTTGCAGCTTGACAATTCTTCCACGTTCAAACTCTGTCAACTTTTTATCCTTTGCCATGTTTTTACCCAATGTAACACAGGAGATGTCAGTGGAAGATGTTGACAACGCTAATGCTTGAACACAAATGACTAAATTTCGTTACGCGTTTACCGATTAACGCTTCGTTTCAGTATGGTCTTAAACTTTTGGCTAGCTAGTATTTAGGCTAATTTCAAAGTGTTCACATTTTCCTTATTAAATGCTAATAAAGTTTTTTATTTTTATTTTCCCTTTTCATATTTTCATCTTTCGAAGCTGTACTCAAATAAGTGGTTGAGTCTAACAACGCAAAATGTAATTTTTTTATGTTCATTGGCCTTAAGATTTTGGCCAGCAGTATGTATATTTATTTTCTCAATTATCTGATTTTTAATTGAGTGGTTACTTCATTAGAACTTTTTATCTAATGGGTTTGATCACTTTTAACTCCAATAACATTATTGATTCAACGTGCAATCGAAGTCACAAAATATACAATTATAGTCGTTTATTGAAATGTATGATTTAAGAATAGTTCTCAGATTTCATGAAATGATTAGTGAGGACTGTGAAGTCTGGGCTTATCCCAGTGATGTGCAATAGGATTGAGAACCAAAGATTTTGTTGGCCAGTCAAGATGATTGAAATTGTTGGCGTGTAGTGTTGCATACATCCTAAAAGAGTTCAACCCCATCAGATGAAGAAACAGCACTGAACGACAACAAAATTCAGGAACACTCGGTGTTATTTGCACTTATAAAAGGATCGGTAGACTACATTCTTGTTACTAAAAGTATCCCCACACAATTACATCAGCATCAGCATGTAGTATTGGAAAAGCACAAGTACATCATGGGAGATCTCTAGTTTTTTTACTTAACCATTAGTATAAAATAAAAATGCTTCCAGTTATTCTTCTTTCTACAATTTCCATTCTAAACACCATGTAAGCCGCGTTATTTGGGCTTACACCTGAGATAAGGTGTCTTAGATTGCTATTATAATAGTTTTAACAAAATACAGTTAAGGCTAAGTTTCTGTCACTGCTGGAGAAATTGGTCAATTTCTTTAATGGTCTTAGCGTCTGTCGAGCATGAAGTAAATGTCTTTTTCTTTACTCAATCACCAGCAGTTGGCAGTTACAGTTTTGTGAGAGACATTCGTACCAACTACACTTCTTTCCACATTACTGAAAATCCTAATGTACAAGACCTCTTTCACAAACTGCGTTTAATCTTCTAACCTGCTAGACGTATACGGCTAACAGGAAACATAAATGTTGAGAATATAAATGTCGAACTGAACGCCAGAGCCTTAATAAAGGGAGTCTTTCATGTCTTCTGGTTATCTATGACTGGAGTAATATTCACAGTGAAGTGGCTGTTTGTTTTATGGTAAACACTCCTTACCCAGTCTGCTGTTTGTCCATTCTTCAGCACTTAATGACATCGCAGATAAATTTCAAACATTATTACTGAGAAGGAACTTTAAAATATTTTTGTTGTGACACATAATCAGTCATTATGAAGACTTCTTATGAAATATTAATGAATAAGTATCCACACTTCCAGTGTGTTGTGGATTTACGGCTTTTTCGTTGCGGTTATTTCTAGTTGGTGCAAATAAATTGAGAATATTTGTCTTGGAAAGACCACATATCTATGCTTTAAAAACAATGCCAGCAGTCAATTACTCCAACATCTCATTCCATCAGCGTTCATTACGTTTCGCACAACTCAATGGGCTTCAATTACTATAAATGGCACAGACTTTCAAACGTACAAGTAGGTTCTGCAGTTATTAGTTGTAGAAGAGGCAGTTTCTGATTGCTCTTCAGAGGAGATCGATATTGTCATTCTTCATGAACGTAGTTAAGAATCTGAAGCTAAGAATTGAATCACCCACAATAATTAAAGTAAATACAACAACGTCATCTGATACCAGGCAAGAATTTTTCAGCATAAAACAATGCGTAAGAGAACAGTCAGAAACTAGTGCACTCACCGAAGCTGACGTAATACAAATGAAGGATACTTATAAGATTGTTACTCAGTTGGCTATTGTTTTTAAAGTAAGAAACAATCTATTTAGTCTCAAACTACATGAGATGCTACTCACACCTGTTGTGGAATCTAAGAACATCTCGCCAAACCTGCTCGCCCTTTCAGCCGTGGAGACATTATACTCTGACGGCCCATCACACTATTCATTTGGTAGAATAGTTGACGATTACCAGCCTTCCCTCTAGCTTTTCACTGCTACTAACTTATGGACGGCTAGAATAGATAGACCTCGTGTAGTTTTATGTGAAATGTAAACCAAACCAAACTATTTGAGTCGATAAATATATTTAATGTGTAGAAGGTCAATTGAAAAGATTAACAGCTATTTATAGAACGCAGTGTGGGAGGAGGGGGGTAGGAAGGAGTTCAATGTCTTACCTCAGTGTTGCTACTGAGAAACGTAAAAAGCATCAGGATATAAATCAATCCTCTATATGCTGTTATTAAAATTACAAATAAACTAAGATTTAGCACAACGTTGGAAGAGAACATGAGAGGACAGAAGTAATATATATATCAAATTTTAAAGTTAAAAAAGTAGCTAGCTCATATTATTGCGTTGTTGTGTACGTACACTGCCGTACTAGTTTAATTCAAACGGACAAGAAAATGAAATTTGTTTGTTAACAGGCGTAACTTTTCTCACTCCTACATTGTGTGGCTGCGATTTATGGAACAAATTTCGAACAAATATTCTAGAAAGAATGCACCCTAAAGATATAGGTCAGAAGCTCAATATATTTTATTTTCTTTACTATTACTTTATGTTTCTAATATTTTGTAATAGTAAGATAGAATTTTACTTAATATTTAGAAATGTTTAGCAGTCCGAAGTTCTAAGGATAGTAAACAACCTTACAATATACCAAAACATCGAAGTATAAGTTACTGAGTTGCACGTGAATATATTACATTTCTGTTTACGTCATAACAGAAATGATCCTGAACCACGGTTTATGAAGTGGGCAGATTTAAACAGGACTGATTAACATTCCGTGGATACGTTATAAGAGTGACTATAGAATTCCACATTTCGACAAGGAAAAAATTACCCCAAGAAATGGGGATAAGTTTTCTGGACTAGCTAGCTGCTTTTGTTCTAATGTATCAATTCGAAGTTAAGGATAGCTAGGATGTGTAAATAGTCCTTATCTAGTTTTATATGAACATTCTAAAACAAACAGACAATAGTAAGAAATAATGATACATTAACAAAAATCTTCGAACTTACTAAATTTCATGCTCTAAAACATTAATCAAGAATTTTATTACACATTCCAGTTTTGTGAGAAAGTACGGTTTCAGAGATTTTATTTCGTACATTACCAGGCGAAAGAAAACACTATAAACCAACACATTTGATAACAATTCAGATTAATAATAGTTATATTTCGCTACTAGTTTTACCAGAATTTGGTTCACATATTCATTAGTAGATTTTTGAGTATTTGTGTGTGTTTTCTTATAGCAAAGCCACATCGAGTTACCTGCTGTGTTCATCGAGGGAAATCGAATCCCCAATTTTAGCGTTGTAAATCAGAAGACTTACCGCTGTTTCAGCGATGGACGAGTATTTATAGCAAATACTATAAAATATTACACAAGGGCATGTTTATTAAAATGTGAGATTGAAAACAAACCCTCATAGGTTAGATGATTGTAGCTACATCACTTAGGCTGTACCATTTCGTTAGCACAGGAGCTTATTAGAAGCAACAACAAAATTAAGACCAAGTTTAATCTAACTTGCTATCCCAAAACAAAATTAGTTAAATACATTATTCTAAGATCAACAAGAAAACCACATATTTTGTGAGATAATGAAAATGTTTTGAGTAGTACCGTACGGTTCTTTCATATCAAATGTCTTCGAAATTTTGAATCATGAGTAATCGATCAAAACCGCGCTATGTCCACCAACAATTGTGTTACAAGAAAGAAAATGAAAAATTCTTTACTGCACTCGCCGTTTTTATACGGTTGTTAACCCTCGCTCAGAGTGATGTTATAAGAAAGACGTGTCTAAACTTAAGTCAACAATTTGTCAAGATTTCCTTCTGATGCGGTTGTTAACCCTCGCTCAGAGTGATGTTATAAGAAAGACGTGTCTAAATTTAAGTCAACGATTTGTCAAGATTTCCTTCTGATGCGGTTTCTTGCTGGTTCCTAATCGCTGAACTAAAAAATAAAATCGTTTATTTAAATCGACACGGACCATTAAATTGAAGAAACTCATTTATTTCATATACAATTTGAGTATTAAACTAAGGCATATTTTAACACACCATTTTCTTTAGTGTATCTGACCAAAACAGAGTAAAAAATTAAATACACATTAAGAATTTGAAATACAACTCAAGTTAGTTATTTAAAACTTGACTGAGGGGCAGAGATGTAGTTGCTTCATAATCTCCTTATCTGCTATATTAGAATGAAAAACCATCCGTCTGTCACGCCGATAACTCTGCCATTATGGTACCGATTGGCATGCAATTTTCTGCTGCGACAAGCACGTTTGTCTTTTTAAAATTCTTCCAGTCATATATTTAAAACGAACGATGCCCTACTTTGGGCATATAATTAAATTTTAGTGTTGGTTGGTAGATATCGTGATGAGTGAAAATCAAATGGTGGCAGGTATTTAGTTTTTAAGGAAAGATCTAACACTTTTAGTGATTGTTGGTATTTGACTACAGAGAAACTTGGCTGATGTCTGATGGATGTCATAATGGACGTCCTTTCAACAGGGTCAGTTAGTGGCTGGGATAATAAAATCCAAGATTGCCAAGGAAATTAGATGTGTGTATGGGGAAATCCATGACAAAATCCATTTTGACAGGTCAGATGCCGAATAATCTACCTGTCCTGTGACCAAAGCTCAAAAGGAAACATTAGTAATAAAATCGGGTGTGAAGGTTATGCTGTCACGTGACAAAAGTAAATACGACAACACTTTACGGCTATATTCAACGTAAACATATTCGAGCACACATGGCCTCCGTTATAAAATCACTTAGTTATCCGTTCATTTTCCACAGAATTACTAGCAAATTACGCAATATATGCTTTCAAGATATTAAAAAAAAAGTGCATAAAAGCTGGTATTAACTTGGAAGATCCTTATTCAGTCCCGTCAACTGTGAAAATTGCGCTAGATACCAGTAAATTAGACGACATTGCAAATGGAGGACCAGAGTTGGGCCTACAAATGAGTCTTAAAGTCACACAAATTGAGAATATAGATACCATAAACTGTTTAGTCCTGACAACATCTTTTTATACAGGAAAACATTTCGAGACATATAAAAATCTCGATGTTTAAAAGTATTTTGTGGTCGACTGAGTGCACGATGTCAAACTGTGGAAAGTGTACAAAACGTCCAAGTTCAGCTTATTTGAGGTAATTTTTAATGATTACGCCTTTGTAAATTTATCAGTGATAGAACATAAACAATCCAGATATGTTACATGCACTGTATTGCATTTTGAAACCTTTTGTCTTGTAAGACCAATTTCTTCAATACACATGACCATATAGTTTACACAAATCGGCCCTGAATTTTAACACCACATTTTTTATAAAACTTTATTACTGTCCACTAGACCTTCCATCTAGGACTGCTTGTATGGACCTGTATCATAGTATGTAGAGTACGGGAAGCATCAAATATTTATATATATATAAGCTGCAGATTTTACCGAGGTATATAGAACTTAATTGCAATAAGGTAAATTGTACATACAAGTACTACTAACCAGATATAAAACGGGTAGTACATAGTATGGTACGACGATGGTTTCCAAGTCTTGTCAGTGTTGTTCGGGTCTGCACCTTTTACTGGGACAATCCATTTAACTCTACATACCAGATCTTAGTAAAAGGTAGCTTCAGATCCTTTGTGTACGTTGTCTCTCTGCTACGTCCAAAATTACAGTGTTTACTTTTTGGTTTACCGTAATATATGCATGACGTCATGCGCATAGGGCCCCACGCTTGGTATTGCTGGTGCACAAAAATTATAATCATTGATTGAAATTCCCCTTTACATATGCTTAATTGTCAAAGAGATATATTGACGCAATATCACCAAATTTTATCTCGTCGGAATTATCAGCCATAATGTTTATAATAATGTTTTACCCGCAGTACACTTTAATTTTAAAAATGTCCAAATTAAAGCGCACTTCTTCAGCTCAGGAGACTAACAACTTCAAAACCAAGATGTGAGCTTTGAGGTATTTTATTTCCACTTTTTTGCCTACATTTTGGTCCTTGTGTATTGTGTGCACATGTTTTAGGAAATAATATGCATTTTATTATTTTTAATAAAGTCGTAAGTATGACGTAAACTAGACTGAACAAGCACCATTCCATAACTGACTGTCATGCCTAAAATAAGATGATGTGGTACACTGAAAACTTACAGGTCTTGTTCCAAGTTGCGATACTTCCTAGACACGGAGATGTTATCATTATAACTGTTGGAGCCATTCGTAACATATATATTTAAGAGCAGCTTCATATTAATGTAAGAATACAGCTGATTAGTTGCCCCCCTACCCTTTGGTCAGTAATTTCAATTTAATTATAGGTGTTTATGATTCTGTGATGTTAAGCGATTAGACATCAACAATGCCTGAAGCAAACTAGTCAATTAGATACTTTCAATGTCTAAAACAAACGAGACAGTTAGACATCTGCGATGCCCATAGACGCTAGATAAGTGTCACGCCTGAAGTAAACAAGTTTCATGTCTAGAATTGACAATGCAATTAAACAAGAGTCATAACTAAAGTAAACGCAGTAATAAAAATACGTAGCCTGAAAATGGCCAAACTCTGAAACACGTGCCGTGCTTAAAATTGACCAAACGTTGGACGCATGTCGTTTGTTTTAACTAAGCTGATGATGTTTCGTTTTGAATATTCTCTGCTATTATTTGATTTAAATAGTACAGAAGGTCGAAAAGACAGTCACACAATTTGAAATGTTAAGCAACCATAATTTATTTTCAAAATGAAATGAATAAAACCAGGACCCCGGACACAAAAGGAAACGTTAATTATAAAGATCACCGATTAGGCTCTATCGTCAATTTACATATTAAAGCATTTTCATAAAAAAAAATTTAATTTCTTCAATGCAACAGCCCAAGCTCTACAGAGTATACGCTTTATTTTCCTCATTAAAACACATTTAAAAATATATTCAGCAACATTTGACTGACAGGCATTAGAGGAGCGAGACTACGTTGAATAGTGTTTAGATAAATATTTTGAGATGAATTTATTACAATCTTTAAAAATTGTTTCTCTAAAAGTTCACCGATGAGATTGTAATAGTTCAAAGCAATAGTCTCAGTAAATCGTTTAATAAATCTGTACGACATCTCGTGACTCTGTTATTAAAAGAACTAATGCGTTTGTATAGTAAATTAGATATATAAATTTAATTATTCTATGTATTTCTGAAAACAAAATCGTGATTGATTACTTGCCCTATTTTGTTCCTTCTTTGGATACCATTTTATTTGGCGAGTCTGATTAATTCTACTTGGTATTTATTGTTACCTGTTTGAAAACTTTCCTAAATTACAACTTTGGAGTTTTTTGTTTGTGTTTAAGTTGTTAGAAATTTTAAAGAATTTATATCGTGTTTTCTAATTACATTGTTTATAATTTTCTTTAACATTTGTATTTGTAATGTTAGATTGATATAGCCATTACTTATGATGGAAACAATTACCTCAATTTATTTAGACTCGAGACTGATAATCGGAAAAAATAGTTACATAAATATAAATTATGTGTAGTAAAAGATATTCTGTGATTATTTTAATCATCAAAATAGGAAATTTTACGAATCGTGTATGAAATATTCATTTTTTCTGAGGTATTTCTAGATGAAGTAATTTCTATAGTTTGTACTTTCACTGATATGTACAAAATGCTTATATTGTTATTTGTTCACCAATAGGTCAGCAGTAAGTTTATAGAATTACAACGCTAAAATCTAAGGTTTGAGTCCCCGCAATAGAAACAGCAGTTAGCCAGAACCCAAACAATATTATTTTGAAACAAACATATTGTTGTTAAATGGAACAGTAGTTTTTAAAATGTAAAGATATATTTTAAGCAAAAAAAAAACATAATATCTTGCCTAACAAAAATAAAATTATTCCAAATTGTAAATTTGTTCTTTTTTACTATCTCTCATATTTTATAAATAGCAGCCAATAAAACCAATTATAAAATATACTTTAAATTTTTCTGATTGTGATTTGTGTAAGAAATTGCTAGTTTACTGAAATTTAGTTAATATCTCTTCTTCTGAAAGTAATGCAATTTTTATTACAATACAATGTGTTGCCTTAAAAATGACAAAAAACGAAGAAAACCAGTGATGCCACTTTAACACCCACAAATACAAGTACTAGAGATCAAATATATTTCTATTATTGAAATACTATACCTCCTTTAAATCAAAAGATTGTACATATGCATCATTTTGACGATATATTCAGATAAACGTGCCAGGCAAAGAAAGGAAATTGGGTCTGATTGTTACTCTCACAGACACTTGAATTTTGATGTAAACAAACACCTCGTGTCGTATTCTTAGGGAAAACTGAAACCGACAAGTAAATATCAAGGCCTGGCAACGCGCTACCTTTATACTATAAGTATACAGAGGTGAATTGGCAATTTCGACTGAAAGACAGACTGGATACAGCTATTTCACACCGAACCAAAGAAAACAAAGGTGCGTGATGTGTTTTATTGTATGATTATTGCTTTAGGCTCTGTACATATAAACTGGCAATTAAACAACTCTAGACGATTATATTGGATTACTATGTAGTTATGATTCAACGAATACCGCGGGAATTTCGACTCTGCTGACTTTGTTTGTTTGTAGTTAAGTACAAATTTACACAAGGAGTTATCTGTGCTGTACCCACCACGGGTATCGAAGCTCGGTCGTTAGCGTTATAAGCCTTTATACTCGCTGTTGAGCCTCTGGAAGGCCATTGATTTTGCTTAGAAATATATCCAAATTTATTCTTTTCTACTGTTATTCACAGGCCATGTAACTGATATAACATATGTATAGCTATGTGCTCAATAACGTACAAACGCACTATTTTTAATGAGAAAAAAGAAAAAAAATTCTTGTGCATCTATTTCTACATTATAACACACATATGAAAAGTTACGACAAAGTATTTTCAAACTATGTTAAGTAATAAACTGCATAAGATAGTCTTGTATCAGGTTATGATGCCTTGTCATTTTAACTGTTCTATTCAAAAAATAATTACAGTAACATTTTAATAACTGTATTGAAGGGAAAAACACATGACATTTTATTAAAGTTAAAGTAACACCATCTTGTTTACTACCTAATAAACATATTTAATTGCATTTCATGGAAATACCACACTACAAATCTAGATATCTTAAACGTATTGCGAACAATCTATGTCCTTCAGTTATAGACGTTGACACCAGCCTTTCCCCATCTCTACTGGCTATTACGATCCCAAGATTTTGAATTATAAATTGCGTTTTTGCTAACAGGTCCAAGGTTAATTATTGAGCAACAAACTCCGTTTCTTGCTTGAGAAAAAAGTAATAAAATTATCCAAAATTTGTTTTTTCTTTTACTACCTGTCATATTCTTTCAACAGAATCGGTATTAAAGGGTAGATACAATACACTGTGTATTCTGCACTTACTTCTTTGTTCAACAGTACAATCAAAGTCAAATATTTTCTGGCCAAATCAATGGAAAAAACAACAACAAAAAGACATTCCTCTGCTTTAAAGCAACTTCAACATATTCCTCTCATCGCTTAACCTTCTTTCCTGTATTCCATTAATTTTGCTCTCGACAACAAAGTCTCCAAGACTTATCTTTCTGCGATCGAATTCATCAAAATGCAAGCCAGTCTTTAAACTATTTAACCCATAAAGCTCATCAGAATGTAACAACTTAAGCTGCTGAATCCATTGATATAATTTCTTCAACTAACGAACTATTATAGTTGAAAACTTATTGCAAGTCTTAAGCGGTTTGATTTTAGCCATAGTTATGGCCGAGAGATTAGTGGCTAAAAATGTTGTTCTGATCGAAAACTTCATTATGTTTGAAACTAGTTGAGCGGTTTGCTTTCATCTATGATTTCGCAGTTAAAATAGTGTATTGTGATTTTGATACAGTAACTGTTATCCAGTGCTCATCATGATTTTTTTACAAACCATTTACGACATCCATGTACCAATATTTGAAACATTTCCTCCACTGGCTCTTAAAAAGTGAATAAAGTTCACAAGACTTGTAACAGTTGTAAAGGTACAAATATACTTCGTTGAGTGTCACTATGTACTGTTATTTTTATCCAGCTAGGTACCATTCGTACAGTTGGTCTTGTTTTCCTAGATATGTTGTGGAATCAAGTAGTGTATACGTTACCTGTGCCATTTTACCCAGACAGAGATAATTCTCGACTGTGTTGCATACAGTTGCCTTGGACACGTCGACGTTATTTGCCACTGACCTTTGTGTTAGTGAGTTATCACCTGTTCCAAGACGCTGTGCTCCGTTTATCATGTCTAGAGTACAACTTGCTACAAGTTTGTTTCTGTATGGTACTAGTACCTCAAGTTCGTAAATATTCGTTATTTACCAAATTCATTAACTATATGGGATATGTCCGTCTTGAAATTTCTTAATACACAATTCGAACATATACTTATGATTTGATTGTTTGGATATTTTATATCAGATGTTACGTATCCTGCTCAAAATGTAGCATCACACTATCTCCTGATGTTAAATTTATGTTTTAAACAGCTTGCACGTGAGGGTATCCCTTTGGAGCAACGCAACATATTAACAGACATTTTTCCATTGAGAATGTGTTAAGTTTAGAAATAATTACAAAGTGAATATTTCTGTCCATATTCTCAGTTTAAAATATATGTGAACTGTATTTCATATAAAGTACCTTATCTTCTAAAAGTCATAATATTCTTTTTGAAAATTGATTTTAGAATAGAAGTTTTGTCATTAATATATTACAAGATTTGATTTTAGCATTCTAAATAACGTATTGTTTACAACATGAAGTTCCCAAGTCAGACAGCGGTAATTTTACAACGCTAAAATCCAGGGGTCGATCTCCCACAGTGGACACAGCAGATAGCCTAATTTGGCTTTGCTCTTAAATAAACAAGCAATAAGTGAAGTAAGGTATGGTGCTCCTACTAAATGTAGCAGAACCGTGTCGTTTTTGTACGTTCCTAATTAACATTTCCCACATTTCGTAGAACAGTGTTCGAAAGGACGCATTTAAATTATCAGTTCTAAATGATAGTCAATGCAGTTTTAGAATTATCTTGAAAGACAAAAATTGATCTTCGTACAGCAAACGATAAAATTTTCCTATCATAAAGCTCAACTTCAACAAATTAACTTAGTAACTATGATGTTCGATAACAGCAACAGTTCACGTGATTAGTGTATCTCACAGATATTATCTGTGCGTACTTGTTGCAAAAATTATATGCTACACCTAGATGATGGTTTCTAACGTCCTGTTACAATATCCTGAGCTCTTTTAATACAGTAGCTTCGTAAGTACAACAAAAACCAACGACGTGAGTTGTTTATGTTGGAAAAGGGTTCCTCTCTAAATAACAAATAAAGTTCTACTAAAGTAAAGGTAACAGAACAGTGCAGTTTTACAGAGTAAAGTAGATTACTTTTGGAGGGTATCACGTAGACGTAATAAGTTTGTCCGAAAGTGGCTTACACAACAAGCAGGATCCTCTTTTATAATATCTGTAGAACGGTAGGTTGAGATTAATAAACGATATATAACATCGTGTGCCTTGATTTAGAAATAAAACTATCCAATTTTGTCTTTTAAAAAAAGTCCAATAATCATAAAAATATACAAAGACGGTCTGAAATTTTATGTTTTGATAGGAAAATTAGCTTTAATTCTACGTGAAACTAGAGACGATATTTTTTTTATCAAAAACTTCTGAGTAAGGCCTAGTGATAAGTGTATCAGTTGTCGAGCTGAAGTTACGTAGTTTGAGCTTCGCACTTTGAGACCGTGGGTGATTAAACGAGTGACAGAGTGATGCTGTTGTGACTGGAAAATTCATTATACTTAGATTAGCGTATTTGCTTTGGCATAAATAGCAGTGGTCTCTTCATATTTTGCATTTGAAGTGTAATGGCAAGTGACATCATAGTACCACAATTTTTATTTTTTCCAAATTGTTTCCATTGTAATTCCTTCTGACGTGTTTACGAGACTAGATCAGTTTTGTTACCTTACAGGCTGAGATAAATATTGTTTGGAGTTAGCAATATATTACGTAGTGAACAACCTAACTCATAGAATATGTATTACTTTGAGAAAGAGTTTGGCGCAACTAACACGCACGTCTGTAATTTGTCTTCCTTTGAATACGATAAAATCGTGCTTGCTACAGTTACGTTTTCACGATCCGTTTACTTACAAAGTGTGTATGATGAACACGACTTATGCGAGGTTTAATTTTCTTACTGTATTTATTCACTAAAGAACTGCATTAATGAGCATGAATTTTATTATCCGTGACGTCAGTAGTTAGTAACATGAAAGTGCGTGATGTATTTGCAATTTTGTCTCTAAGAAATTTAATATATATTTCTAAGTTAACACTTTAAAACTGTCTACATATAGTCGATACAAAAACTCGAAGATTTCAAACCTTTACGAACTGTTATAGTAATTGGCAAATACCCCTCAGTGACATAGAGAGAAGTCTGCAGACTTATAATAACTCTAGAAACTGGATTCCGATACCTGTGGTCGGCACAGTACAGATAGCTAATTGTGTAGCTTCGCGCTTAACTACAAACAGTTTATCTTTCTTACCATAACTAAATTCTGTGTAATTTTTTCTGTTGTTATGTATATTTTACAGACTTTAACTTTATTATCACAACAACTATTTTTAATAGTTTATATAAAAAAACTAAACTATTCAGTGAGTGTATTAATACAACGAAAAGTCTGGAACCATTGGCACTTCAACGAATTTTACAGAATGTTTCATATGCTGTACTTGTAATTCGAAACAAGTTTGGAGACGGTATTTTCATTTTCTTTTAAAATATACTGGTGTCATTGTAAATAGTCCGACACTCGTCACGAATTCGTTGTTTTAGATGTTTGGTGTCTCTGACCTTTCTATTTTCTCTCTGTCACTCTTTCTGGATGGTTTGTTTGTTTGTTTGTTTTGGAATTTCGCACAAAGCTACTCGAGGGCTATCTGTGCTAGCCGTCCCTAATTTAGCAGTGTAAGACTAGAGGGAAGGCAGCTAGTCATCACCACCCACCGCCAACTCTTGGGCTACTCTTTTACCAACGAATAGTGGGATTGACCGTCACATTATACGCCCCCACGGCTGGGAGGGCGAGCATGTTTAGCACGACGCGGGCGCGAACCCGCGACCCTCGGATTATTGTTCTGTACCACAATAAATTATGGAGAGTTTGGAGGAACCTGTATAAGAATAGTATTATACAGAGATTCAACAGGAAATTAAAACCCCTTGATAAAGCTAGCTGGTAAATGTAATTTTGAAATGAAAGGAGTGCACGATAACTTGAAGTAACAGAAGAAGGTTCAGAAAAGAATAGGAGAAAAAGAAGAAATGTAAAAGGAGCTCGAAATAAGTGTTTCCATGGCAATGATTTTTTTAATTTGAAACTGAATATATAGTAAAAAATACTCATGTAAGAAAAGAGAAAAATAAACTCTGTTCTCAAAAAAAATCTCTCCAGGATGTAATTTGCACTTCATCTGAATTTTATCCATTCATTTTGTTTTTTTTTACTTATTTAAAACAAATATCACGTATTACCTGCAGCAGCAGAAACTATAACAAAAGTACTAATAAAGTGTCTTAAAAGAAATGCACGTCACAAAGTGATGAAGCAGAAAAAAGAAAGGGGAATGTGATATGTGAAAAGCGATAAACCACAAGCGAAAAAATTAGTACTTTGCAAAAATATCTTTTTTTTATTTAAAAAGTGTGACGCGCACATGCCTTACGTTGTTCCAAAAGGTTTCTGTTAAATAAGATAAAACCACTTTATAGATTAATAAAGAAAGGGGAAAAACCCGCATAAAAATAATTCTGCATATAACAATTCTTGAGCTACTTTTATTTGACGGAACAGTGAAATTTGACCACCACTCTTATAGAGCATTTTCTGATACAATCTAAGAGTACACCGCTGGGACGGCGGTAAGTATTCGGGTTTACAACATTAAATCAGGGATTCGATTACCTCTCGGTGAACATAGCAGATAGTGGATGTGGTTTTGCTAAAGAAAATACATGCAGTGTCCAAAGGTAAGAGAAACATGAATTCTCGAACAAACACATTATATCAATTCCTGCCGTTGTAAAAGATGTTATTTATGGAAAATTAATGTCTTAAAAGAACTTCTGACCTACTTGTAAATTTTGAATTTGAAGGAATACATTATTTGAACGTATACAAGTATATTTTTGAATGGAATATCGTGTTCTTGAAATATGTACTGGATCGCGATAGAACTCGATGACGACCAAGAGTTGTTTGTCTGTAGTTAAGTACAAAGCTGCACAATGGGCTGGCTATCTGTGCTCTGCTCACGACGGGTATAGAAACTCGATTTCTAGCGTGGTAAGTCCGCAGACATACCGCTGTGCCACTGGAGAGCAATGACAACCAAGAAAGCCAGGAAATTAAATTGACGTCATTCTTATGAAAAGACATTATCTGTGAAAATGTTTATAACGAGTTAATTTTTGCACGTAAGAAGGGATGATACGATAAAGCTTTTCTATTTCCATTTCCAAATAGTTGACAATTATTCCGTTGTTTTGCATAAATGGTTGGTAATAATAATAAAAACACTTCTTTAGGATATCTTTTACATGGCTAGTCATTTCTTTTCGATGTTTTTATCGCAACAAGGACTTGTTATTATTATTATCAAATAATCCTTGATTTTATTGGATAAAAATACAAATTTTTAAATGTTGCCAAAACGTAGAACCTCCTAATTCTGTTATAAATTGGTCATGTAGTAAATTAAATATCACATGAATGGCTAAAAACTATTAAAACTAGCAAAAGTACGAACAAATGAGATTAAGTACACACAAATAATGATATAAATATATATATATATACACAGTTCCCAGATATTCATGATGCTAGGAAAACATGTAGATTCAGAAAAAATCAATTAAAGACAAAAATACAAAACCGTATAACCCGAGTGTTTTCTAAAGGTTAACTTTTCTAGAATTCTGTGAGGTTTCGGTGACCTTTTTCTGAGATTCTGTTGTTTTTTGTCTTTACATCTAACGAAAGTAGTTCAAAAATGCGGATTAGCTAACGTTCATTATTTGTGACGCCAACTATTAAAACCATTGTTTGTTAATTAATTCCACAATGCGTACAATATTTCAACGAATACGTTTGACATAAACATGTGGAATATAAAAATGATGCGAAACGTGCCACCATACCACCTGTTAATTAGACAAAACTTTGCAATTAATTTTCTTCCTTTACTTTATGGGAGAAAAGGAAGATAGCAGCTATACTTAGGTATCAACTTATAGACTTCATGGTATGGATTTATGAGTATGTCGTTCTTTGTATTTTAGGTATTTCTAATTCTTTTTAATGATATTGACAACATATCATCGCATACCTTATGTCCACGTTAAAACATTTCAAAACATTGGATTAGTGTTAACTACTTAAAGACAAAAATAATTAATCTCATTGCAATGGTATCAGCATTCAAGCCAACTAGAATATTCAAAGTATTAATTAAATGTTTTAATTGACTTTTTCCTTAAAGAACCAGCAGGGTCAAAATAAAAACATTTTAGTGGTAAGGAGAGAACAAGGTTGACGGACACATTCGAACTCTCTCTTTCTTAACTTGAAGATGACCTGGGAAAGTCGAAACGTTGTTCTCTGCTTATCAATAAAAGTGTTAATACCCATACCAGCCGTTCTGAGATACATTTTTATTTCGAGAGGGTTTCTCGTCATCAAGTAAAAACATTTTTGTTATCTTGTTCCAACGTGCACTTATCACTCTCGTGTGAGTCCATAAATCAAAGATCAAAATAATTGAGTGTTTGCACCAAAATATTTTTTATCGCTTTTAAGCAGTTGTCTGTTTCGACATTTTCTTGTATCAGATATTGTTTTATCAACACATTGTTTTTCAGTATATTGTTACTGAGAACTTTAGTTTATCTCTAAATTATGTTAAGATAGAGAACAGCTTATTGGCATTTTCTGATAGTTCTTTTCATGAATGCTTTAAAGGGAAAGATTTTCAACATTTTTTCGACTCAAGTGTGATATCAAGAACTTTACGTGACCTAATTTGGTGTTCGAACCTTGACCTGATATAGTTCAATTAATGTCGTATTTTCTTCTTGTTGTTGTTTATTTCAGCTAAATACACGAAACGCTTCAAATATTCATGCATTCCACGCACTATTTATTTCTAAAATGAAATACACCCAGATCACGGGGTGGTTCTTACGTTTGGTTTTTACTTTGATAATTAATTTGACAACAAATAAGTGAGATTGTTATTTGTCTTTTAAAGGCATGTTATTTGTTATTTTGAATTAAGCACAAAGCTACACAATGGGCTATCTATGCTCTGCCCACCACGGGTATCGAAAGCCGGTTTTTAGCGTTGTAAGTCCTCCGACATACCGCTGAGCCACTGGAGAGCTAAAGGCATGTTAAATAATTCATACCACTTATCAATAGAAGCTCAGCGGTAATTTCCAAGGATTATAAAACTGGGAGTTTGTCCTCTGGACACAGCCCAGATATATCGCTTTGTCACAGGCGCCCACACACTCCTCCAAAACTACACACTAACTTCTCTTCAAAGGACTATATAGATACTTTTCTATTGAGGGTGATAATTTCCTTGTATTGTGTAGACACTAGGCTATTAATGCTATAAAAATGTTTAGAAAAGTAGTTTCACGGACACTGACCTAACTTAATCATTCGAAAGAGAATCTGTACTAAAGCGTACTCCCCTATTTTGATCATATTAAAAATAATTATTATTGTATTTTAGTTTACTAAACAAACTTTATGCGCCTATTTGCTCTTTATGAAAACAGTTTGGTGGGTTTCAGATCTAATATTTTTTATGTGTGTGATTTTAGCTTTTATTCTACTAAACACTTACTCTGTACTTCGGTATGTTTGGTTCCAACCCCATTGCCGCATTTTGGGATCGTAAACGCGTTTCACGAGTGACTGTTAAATCAGTGGCGAATGAGTTGAAAGTGTATGTTGTTGATTCGCTACTTTCCATTTTCAAATTAATATATCATTTCAAAATTAGGGACGACATAGGTCTATGCGCAGATAGTCCTCTTGTTCTTTGCGTGAAATTTTAAAACATTGGAAAGAAATAACGATTTTTACTGTGAATTAACAAAGAGGTTAAAAAGGCGAAAAAAATGATACATTTCATGTTCGTATATTATAGCTTAAATGTACCAATGAATAAACACCAATACAAAAATATCAAAATACCTTCCAAGTGTTTCATCGATACGATCTTTACACAATAAAAGTAATTATTTACATTCTTCGAGAAATCAGTAATTAAAATTTAGATTTAATAATATTTTGCATGCTGTGTAGTCTTGCGGCTGAATACTTTAACATAAACACTAGTAGAGTTTTAGTAAATGCTAAAGCTATTTGTTATAAGGATAAGGTTACTGACGAGTATAAGGGGAAAAAAAACAACAAATTTAATCCTAAGTTTCGATTAAAAACAACCAAAAATAATAATAAAAGCAACACAATCCAAGTGGTATTTTGTTCTTGAACGTTTCTTGCCTTCTCAACATTATCTAATCAGCACTACACCAGGCAGGTCAGGTTGTGTAGTTTAACTACTATTTTACGGTATCAGTTCTGTTCAGCACAGCGAGATCGATGATGTGGAACGTTACCCTATGAAACAGTGTCTTTAAAGTTGAAATATATCTGCTGTAACACACAGTTAGGTGTATGAAACGAAAGCTACATCGTCATTTTCCCCACATTGAATAACTTTCACGATAGTTTAAATCTAGCCAGGTTGGTGTTTTTGGTGTACTTTTCTTTCACAGAAGTATAACAAGTTATATGAGTTAATAATATAACACAAGAGGCTGAATAATAAAAGAATCCCAAGTACTGGATCTAGTAGTGGTAACGATAAGCAACGTTAACTACTTTTTATAACGGAAATTGCAATGATTTTTTACGTTATGGCCCATTTTCTAACTGATTATTAATTAGTACGAATGAACTGGCATGACGTTTTTGACACCATACCGATTCGTTGGCACTTGCTTTATTTTCCTATGCAGTAACATATCATAGTTTATAAAATTTCTATGATGTATTCATCTTATGACGAATTCAGACGCTTAATTAAGCCTATTTACGAATGTTTAATTCCATAGACACAATAACAATTAAAATATATTTGCACAAAATATACTCTTCAAAAAAAGAAACACAAAAGGGATATTTTTGTTATTTTAAAGAGAAATATATGTAATAACGTTACAAGCTCAGAGTATGTGATGTTACATGTGTTAAGGCACTGATTGTCAGACCAAAATGACAATAAAAGTTATGCACTTTGAAAACGGGGGAAAACATCGGATTTTTCGCCAAAACGCATTCGTGTCCAATAAATTTGTTTGAGAGATCTGCACGTTCTGCAAGTGCAACATGTGCAAAATCCCTATAAAAGTGACGGGTTCTCGGTTTCCATAGCTCAGTGTTAAGCCACCGACACGCAATACAGTTACGCCAAGACTGACTGAAGCACAACGCAACAACGCCATTGGTCGTTGGAAGTAGGCGAATCTCGATCAGATGTTGCCAGAGCTGTGAATGTCCACCCAAGCACCATCACAAGGCTATGGAATCGTCACCAACAACATGGATCAACTCGTGACCGTCCACGATCTGGCAGACTTCGTGTGACCACGCCCGCACAAGATCGCAACTTCCGGTTACGTCAACTTCGGGATAGGACCACCACTGCAACGTATACTGCCTCAACCATACCAGGGCTGCGTAGGATTTCCGATCAGACCGTACGAAACCGTCGATGAGATTCTTAGGCCCCATGTGCAACCCATCATGGTGAACGTCAACGACGTTTTTCAACATGACAACGCCCGTCCTCACACAGCCCGACTCACCACTGTCTTCTTGAGACACCACAACATCAACGTTCTTCCTTGGCCCTCCAGATCACCAGATTTAAACCCCATCGAACATCTTTGGGACGAGTTGGACCGACGTCTGCGACGGCGACAACCTCAACCGCAGACTCTACCTCAGCTTGCAGCAGCTTCATGTTTCACACATGTCATACAGAACTACCCGGAATAAACTTGTTAACAATATGTCTCACATTTTGCCTTTTGTGTTTCTTTTTTTGAAGAATATATATTGTTAATGGAACTTTAAATAAATTGCCTTTTACATTAAACTTCTTTACACATATTTGATTAAAAAACATGTTCTAGTGTCTAGCCTCTCTTCCTTGCACGCGTTAAACATAATTTTAAGTATAAATTCAGCAGAGCCATTAGGGCCCAGCATGGCCAGATGGTTAAGAGATCAAATCCCCCTCACACCAAACATGCTTGCCTTTTCATCCTTGGGGGCGTTATATTATGTAACGGTCAATCCCACTATTATTTGGTAAAAGAGTAGGCCAAGAGTTGACGGTGGGTGATAATGACTAGCTGCCTTCCCTCTAGTATTACACTGCAAAATTAGGGACGGCTAGCGCAGATAGCCCTCGTGTATATTTGCGTGAAATTCAAACCAAACGAGAGGTATTAGGTCAGACAAGAGTAACCCAAGAATTTACGACGACTGGTGTTGACTAATTACCTTCTCTCTAATCTATCAGTTTAAAACTAGATAATGGCTATGGGCAAATGAACATTTTGTAGCTTTCACAAACATTCTGGAATGGCGATTTAAGAAAACGGAACTTTCAATGGGGGACTAACTTAAGTTCACAGTCTAGGTGTTAACCCTCTTTTAATGTCCACTTTAAGAAAAAAAAATCGTAGCTTTAAAACACGAAACAATGAACTTGCCACAAATTTATAGATCCACAGAAGCAGATGTTAGTTCTAGATCTGCTTTAAGAAACAAATCTATCAATACAAACTTACCACGAGAAGTAACTTAAGGATATCTACAACGTAATTTTCATAAAGTGTAAATAAAGATGGGAGAGTAATGGGCTTGGATTGGAGAATAACTAAAAGAGAAGAAGAGAAACCTACATGAGTATAAATAGCATATAAAAAGAGAGTCAGGTGATGTAAAAAGACTGGTAATATAACTGTAAAAAACGGAAACTTTAAGTTGTTTAACGAGATAAAGTGAGTTGTGGGTAGACAGAACAACGCAAACATTTTAAGACACGTGCAAGTCAAAATAAAAGACATAATCCGTAATATTTGGTGGAATAGAGAAGAAATGGAGAGAAACAAGATGACAATCCTCAATAGCCGTTGTACTTGAAATTATTTTAGGTAGGATTAAAGTAAATTAATCTATGAGACATTTTCTTTTATCAGCTATATTTTTGTGTGCCAACAGTATCAAGCATGGGGCGCAAGTAAACCCGATTCAGTTTTATTGCTCATAAGCATCTCTACCAGTCAACCCTCAAACTGAAATTCATTTAGGTAGTATTAGAGTAAATTAATAATGAGGCCTTGGGTGCGGTCAAATACATCAATTGAAAGGATCTGATCTCCTGAGTTCAAAACTATAATTGGATTTCAAATCGGTCAAGAGATGACAGAGCTATGAACTAAAGTTTTGTACTTGAAAGATAAAGACTCAGAGCTGTTCAATACGCCGATATGCCGCGGCTGAAAGTAGAAGTGATTAAAAGATGATATTATTACGTGGTGAAGAAATTAGAATTTGTAAAGGAACAGTGGAAAGATATGTATGTAAAGGGACAAAACACCGAGGAAAACAACAAAGAAGCTTAAGAGGGAAAATAACGAATATACAAAAAGTAAGAGCAAAAACAGAACAAAACAAGATTCGAAGTGAATAGCTAGCTGTTAATGGTATTTTTACGAAATAAATATAATTTGCTTAAGGAAGCACTTCATTATTTGGGATCTTGTTTTAAGTAATGATTTCTAATTATGATTGTTAATAATAGGAGCAAATTATTAGTATCTTATTTTTTGATAATTTTTAAACGTGATTATCCACTTCATAATTACGTTTTACAAGGATTAAAAATGCCAAATTCATGAACGTCATTACCTTAAAATAGTTGGGGTATCCTTCCTTTATTGGAAAACTTTATCATCGATTATGCATAATTTATATCGAATCCTGGATGTAATGGATACTTAACAAAGTTCTGGTTTGAAAGTAATTAACGCATGTATGGTAATTAGCTATTTCAGAAACTAAAACTGCAAAATCTTTCCATATATATCCATATTTATTTGATGTGACGGCACCACGTGGCTGTAGTGTGGGGAAATTTATTAAAAGCACCACGCACGCGTTACTCGAATGAAGTGAACAATCATTCATGCATATCACATTCATTATATGTATGATTCTTGTGTGATCGGAATAATTTACATTCTAAAGTTCTAGATGGCTTTCCGCTCATCCTCACGTGTCAGGGGGTAATAAAGGAGCTCTGCTGTTTGAATTTTGCTCTGTAGCCAATTTGACTAATTTGTGAATCCAAGATGCATGAATAAACATTTTGTCTCGGCCTAACTAAAACTCTGTCCATTTCTAGCAATTAATTTATGTTGTATACAGACAACATTTATTCCTTTCTATTTATCCAAAATGTTTATATTAAACTGGTTCCGTAGCATCGCAGGCTAGTCCCCAGTCTACAAACCAGAAAACAACTATAAATATTTTATAAACCAAAATAACGATTTTAGTTTAAAAATTATAATTTAAATAAAGTATAGAATATAAATGTTCTTATTTTTCAATTTTAGTTTTTAAAAGACAGATTATAAAATAAAGTGTATTATTACAATCACTGTAAAATCAAAAGTTAATTAAAGGAAGTTTCAAATCAAAAGGATCATCAAAATGTTTTTAACGATAAAGTAAGGATAAGAGCTTATAACACTAAAAATCTGGTATCAATACCTGAGGTTTGCAGAACACAAAGAACTCAATATATAGCCTTGCATTTACCAACAAACAAACAAATGCGTGATGAGGAGAAACCCATTTGAAGTAAAAATTTATTTTAGGATGGCTGGTTCAACCGAAGATGACCTAAGAAGGTCGAAACGTTTTCTGCTTTATTAGTAGTTAATACCCATACCAACCGTCACGAGATACAAACAAACAAATGGTTAACGATAAAATTACCACAACATGGTATAGAACTTAAACAGAGAACAGATGTTGTTCTTAACACTTCTTACTTACTTTGCTTTAATGTTTCTATAGAGTTACCAATGCCGTCTAAAATACGTGCCAAAACCTCTCTATTTAACATTCAACTTCTTTCTTTTTGGTGTTAATGGAGCGTACTGAACGTATTTGCCTATTCACACTATGAACCAGCAAACAAAAGTAGAACTAGTCTAAATAGATCCAGCAAACCAAAAGGCACGTAAATTGTTGATCTGTAGACCTGAAGAATAATGACTATTGTGAGATTGCGATATAATTAGTAAAAAATAAACTACAGTGGAGAAAGATGTAGTGATTACATGTTAAACAAAGAGGTTATAAATAAGAAGTTAAAAATGACATCACGACATGGATACCAAGAAGGATATGAAGGTAACAACTGAAAATATCTTGAAACAGACACTGACGAAAAACGTAAGAATAACAGTCAAGAAAAACATGATGAACGATCTTCGACAAGCTTCAATACTGTAAGTAAAACAGTGGTAACAAAGAATATCTCCAAGCAGAATACATATGTAGAAAGAAGGAAACTATGGCGAAAAATCTTATGCATTAAGAAGGGGAAATGTCAATTAGACATTTTTGTAGAGCCTTCTTGTACAATAGGTCACTAAAGTATTTTTCAAAAGTTATTTTTTTCTTTTCATTAAAATTCCAAAAGGGAGCAACTTTGGGAAATAAAAGGTTATTCCGACCTGTTAATACAAAGAAAATTACAGAAATACAATTGCTTACTTATTGGAATAGAAATTTTTCCGATTTCTAACATACCTTTTTAAATTAACTCTTAGTCCTAAGTTATTAGTTTCTTCAAAATATAATTTTCCGCAAACAAAACATTTTAAAACATGAATTATATTTTTTGCATTACGATGAAAAGAGCCTTTTGCAATAAATAATCCCTGCCCTTTTTGTACAAACAATTGAAATTCCTAGTTCAAGATACCGATTTGCACACATTAAACATTTTCTTTCTCCCCTACCTGATAAAACATATTTGTCTTTCTTTGTTAACTTTTAAAAATTCTGAAATAAATTACCCAAATTTGGAGGTTGCACTTAGCCCAAATTATTTTATAATTTTCAAAATACTATTTACCTATTTTTTCTACAATTGATCAATTTGTTTTTGAATAAATTTGATATTAATCGATATTTGTGAACTATTTATGATTAGTAGGAAACATTTTCATTTTTATTTTATTTTCAAGTTTTGTTTCTCTTAGTGACTTTTTCATCAAATTAACCTCGCTGGAAATAATCTGGTCTAGATAATAACATCTTATTTAATATTGATTCAGTTATTTTAATTTGAGATTTCTGATCTCCAGATTAGATACAAGAGAGAAATTTAATCATTCTAATTTGGAATAGTCGCTAAAAAGAACTATATATATATGAGAATTGGTCGATTTATAATGAAACTCAGTCATAACTTTATACTTCTATGCAACCTTTTTCTGAAAAATACAAAAGTTATCCAGAAATATCTTCCATACTACTTTTAACTAACTTAAACTGGTAATTTAAAAATATTTCGGAAGAACTTAGCGGTTTCTCTTTCAAGAAAACTCATTACAAACATTGCATAGATTCATGCAACTTTCATGCCCAAACACTTTCATATTATTTTCTCATTAGGTGTGTGTTCCAAAGTCAGATTTCTGTAATTTGTTTCATTATAACCAAAACACTATTCTTATCACTTTTTTTATAATACTATTGTCGCCTTTCTTTTTCCCTTCAAAATACCACCTTTTACTTCCTTGTAAGAAACAAATTAAATTCCAAATCGATTTCACCTTTCATCTCGCAGTTCAAGAGTTAACTATCTTAATACGAGATTCATCCTTTTCCTTATTTTTTAAACAAAACTTCGAATCTTAACCTTCTTGGAAATTCGTGAGTATCTAAATTTGGATTTCATTTGATCTACAATTTATAATGTGAATGCAATTTCTTCTTATCTAAATCCATTTTACTTACATTTAAAACTATTGGGTTTTTAAATAGATAAATAAAATTGTTTTGACTTATAATAGTTATTTTTGTTTGGAGTTATGATTGTTTGTGTTCTATCTTGATTTACACTTGTGAATGTTGAATCTTCTTTCTTATAAAATGTTCCATAATTGTAAACGTTCGAAAATTAGGGATGATGCCTTTTGCGTAAATTTTCTTCCCTCTTTTCAGAGACAAACTTTTTTGAAACATGTTTACAGAATTCGAAATCTTCCATTAAAAATCCAAATTTATTTTGATTATTTTTCTGCTTAGGTTATGTTTTGTTCTTTTATTACTGTTTTATGAACCATTTAAGACCCGACATGGCCAAGTGGTTAGGACGCTTGACTCTGAGGATTGCGAGTTCAAATTCCCCTTATATCAAACCTCGTCACCCTTTCAGCTTTGGGGGTATTACAGTATGATAATCAATCACACTTTTCGTTCATTTTTAAATTTGGGACGACGAGCGTAGATAAACTTCATATAGCTCAGCGCAAAATTCAAAACAAACCATTTTCTTTTAATATTACGAAAATTTATGAAGTCGAGTTTCCCTTTTCTCAGACTTTGTTTTTACTCTCTTCCTGTATACATTGTTTCCATAATTACGTACCTAGTGTTCCGGAAGAGCCATGAATCAGTTTCTCCAAGTATAACTGTCTTTGAAATTACTTCATGTTATATTTCCAGTTTATATAAAAGTTATTTTTATAAATGAAGTACACAATTAATGATTCACAAAATTATCTAAAACTTTGGAATTTTTCATAATATTATTCAATAAGAGATGTAAAAGATCCTTTCCAAGTTTCTGGTGTCATATATGTTGAAATTAAAATAAAATGGAATATTGCTAGGGAACCGATGTAATAAAGAACATTTATTGAACAGAGAAAGGATTAAAAGTAAAATTTTGTCATAGTTTATAACAAAATTATCTTGTTGGTTCCTACAAAATTGCGCAGTGCACAAAAAGACCCAAATTTATGGGAGGTATCTTTTAATACAGAAGATTGAGTTAGGGAAATTTGTAACAGACCACAAAATGATACTGATGAAATTAGTAAGAAACTTTGCAACAAGATTAATATTTCAGCTGTTAACGAAGTTATAATTGTGGGTGATTTTAATTTCGGGCATATAGATTGGGAAATGTTAGAATCAAACCATGAGGGAGAAATGTTTTTGAAAACTATTCAGGATTACATTCTTCACAAATTAGTCAAGGAACCTACTAGAAACAATGTTATTTTAAATTTATTTTTAACTTCAAATATAAAACTAAATGAGAAGGTGTAAATTTGAACATATCTGGGTGCAAGTAATCATTGCTCTATTAGGTTCGATGTTTTCTTGCATAAGAAAATAAGGAATAATGCTATTTTGTTTACAAATTTCAAAAAATCAAATTTTAAGGGGACGGGACAAGAATTATCTGTTGTGAATTAGACAAGTGAGTCATTTAGAGACACTGATCAAATGAGGGAAAGTTTTCAAAGATAATTTTTTAAATATCCTTCTTATAGAAATAAAGAGTAGCAGCAAGTTAAAACCCAGGCTGACTCACAAAGAGTTTAAGTCTTTAAGAGATAATTTATTTTAAAAAATCATCGGTTTAAGAAAGTTAAATTCACTGGTATGACAAAATATTTAGAAGATTAGAGAAGGTCAAGAAAGTTGGTGAAATAGGAAATTAGGACATCGAAAGGGATGTGTGTGAAAAGGGTGGATGAACATTTAAAAATTAACAGTAAGGATTTTTAAAAAATAGATTAAGGGTAAATAACATATTAAAATGGGGTAAAACCTTTGAGGGATGGTAAAATAAAGCTGATATCTGATGATTATGAAATGGTTAGGTTATTAAATTAGGCTTTTTTTGAGTTTTTACTATTAAAGATTTAAACAGTATTCCACATCTTAAACAGTTGGTAAATCAAAATGAAATGAAACAAGATAACTGCATTAATTATGAGCTGGTTTTGAAAATGCTAAAGTTGCTGGGCCAGATAATATTTTCCCAAGAAGTTTAAAGTAAGTTAAAGATTGAATAAGTGAGCCACTTACTACTGTTTTTGTCAATCCTTGAATAGTACGCAGATACCAGAGGATTGAAAGATAGATAATGTAACTCTTCATTTCAAGGAAGGTGATAAAAATTGTCCGGGTAATTATAGACCTATAAGTTTTACACCATTTCTAGGAAAAGTTTTGGAATGTCTGTTAAAAGATGCCCTGCAAATCTTTTGATATTCTTTGAAAAATTTACTTATGTGAATGAGGGTAAGGGTATATATTTGTATCTCGATTTTGAGAAAGTATTTGACAAAGTACCGCTTAAAAGGCTTGTAAAATGATTTATATAGGTGTGTGGGATAAGTTAACAAATTGGATTGAAATGTAGCTGGATGGATGAAAGCAAAAGGTTGTTCCAAGTGAAGTTTAGTCAAACTGGATTAATATCACAAGAGGGGTACCTCAGGGCTCAGTTTTAGGGCCTTTTCTCTTTTTGATTTATATCAATGATATAGATGAAGGAAAAATCAACGAATTACTTAAATTTGCAGATGATATTAAGGTCTCGAGTGTTGCTATCTATGAAGAGGATGCTGCTGATTTACAAAATGATTTAGATCATTTAGTGAGTTGGGTAAATATATGACAAATGAGTTTTAATTATAATAAATACAAGATAATGCATGTTTGTTATCATAATTTGAATTATAAGTGTAATTTGGAAGCGAATAACCTTAATAGTGTTATGAAGAAAAGGGATCTTAGTGTAATAGTCGATCAGTCTCTAAAGCCATCAAAGCAATGTGCTGTTGCTAGTGGTAGGGAAAATAGGATTTGGGTTGTATCTACAGAAATATTGAATAAAACTTAAAAGAGGTTATAATATCATTGTATAGGTCAATGGTTAGGCCACATTTGGAATATTATGTTCAGTCCTGTGCCCCTTACCTTAGGAAATACGTTGAATTGTTGAAAAAAGGTGCAGAGAAGAGTTACTAGAATGATGCTTGGATAGAGGAGTTGTCACACGATAAGAAGCTGAAATCTCTCAAATTGTTTTCTTTTGAAAAGAGAAGAGTTAGGGAGGATCCTATTGAGGTGTTTAAGGTTGTAAACGGAATCCATAGTGTTGGTTGGTGATGCATTATCTTTTTTCATCTTTAGCAGTTAGAATAGTAGGACTAGGGGACACAAATATAACTTATGGCAGGGTAGGAATTATCTTCAGCTAAGACAGTTTAATTTTTCTATCAGTGTGGTTAGCCTTTGGAATGGATTGCCTTAGAAAGTTGTAGAGGCAGTAAATTTAAGTGAGTTTAAGAATATGTCTGATAAATGTATGAATAATAAGGACTGGCTTTGATATTTTTTTTATTTATTTTTAATTACTTTTGATTTAATTTAGGGTATAGAACAGCCGAGATGGACCAATAGGTTCCATGTTGTTCCAAAACGCTGTTAAATCAATTGATGCAACAGGACCATTTAGAAATAAACATAAAATATGTCGTAACAAAGTCGTGGCAAGCAAAGTGAGCAGGTGAGAATTCACAAACTCAAATGCCAGTGGCAAACGACGCTCACGTATCCCAGGCAGCAGTATGCTACAATCAAGAAAGATCTCCTTCTGTGAAGGTGGCGTAAATTACGTGTACACAATCTGCTTCAAAGACATATATATCCATTTAAAACTAGGTATATTTCAACCAACTGAAGAAAGAAACAAATATTCATACTATTTAATGGAAATACACTTTTCACGTTGACAGACATAATGTATATTAATTTCTGAGGGATCATACTTAAAAAGGGTGTTGGGAGACTGGTATCCTTGTACAATAGATAACTTTTGGAATGTTCACAAAGAACAGTACTGTGCTTTTGACCTGATATCCTGACATCAGAGTATTTTGCAATAGAAACTATATCACAGAATTACTGTCAAGATACACGATCAAATTGTTAATGTAGTAAATGTAGTAGAATGTAATATCATTCTTTTTCAGTCGTCTTAGAACGTCAGTAAAGAAAAAAATTCCAGAAAGCTGGTGTTCTTCAAGCAGATGTACAAAGTTTGATACATAATACCTAACCTGCATCATATGAAACTGGTATGATGAAACTCAGGGAAATTTTGAGAAAATGCGCTGAATACAATATAACTGTTTAATATGTATTTTTGGTTGTTTGTAGGATAGCTACAGTTTGTTATTAGTGTGATATCAACATTTTGAAAAATAAAGAAAGCAGTACATGTACTGCTTTTTGTTATAAATATAATATGTTTTGGCCTGGCACACAGAAATGTCTAGACTTGTGTTTTTAATGCACTCTTTTTCTGTCGATCTCATAGGAGTTTAATTTCGCAATCTCAGATTGGAAGCTAATAAAATGTGCTTAGAATCTGTCTTTCAACAAAGATTAAAGATAAATATCAGCTAAGAAACTCAAAGCATAATTTATTGGCCTATTAGTGACTTCACTATTTCATGCAATGGAACTAATTACGAAATCCTTCCGTAAGAGAAATTAAATTATGTACTCTTTATCTTATAAAAAGATATTTTGTCCGCAACTTTTACTTTATCTATAGTTTTACTTTCATTGTCCAACCAAGAAGAAATATGTAATGCATCACAGTCTGTGCAAGTTCTCCTAACTGGTTGAAACACATTGCCCGACGTTAGTGTCAAATTAACATTAGAACCTTTAATTATATCAGTCCAAGTACTGACTTATTTGCGAAGAATCTACAATTCAATAAATAACATAAAAACTGCAGTGAATAATAAATGCTTCGAGAGAGAATGTTTGAGATTACACCACAATATATTTTTTTCCATTTCTGTGAAAAAAAACACAATTAATATCATTATGAAATAGTAATTAATAAACATTAAATAGGATCAACTGCAGTTAAAACAACACGTTAAATCCTATTGCAAATTAAAACTGCCCATATTATCGATGAAACAATCAAACTAGATGGCAAAAATGAGAAACACAGCGTTAATAAGATTTAATCGATGTTCATTGGGACCCTGGCCGAGTCTTTCAATTTAAATTTTTGTATTCATCTTTTTTTGAAAGTTTAAAAAACGATCTCATCGAATAAAAATACAAGTCAGACTAGAGTTGTTTACTGATCGAGTTGTGAGTATTTTACAATAGTATATTGATTAATGAGTTAGAAGGTTTGTTAGTCAATTTATTTGTTCCTTTAGTTTTGTGAATATTAAATTTGTGTTCGAACAAAGTAGTAAAGGTATGAGAAAGTACCCTACGTACTATAGAAATTAACATATGAAGCTGTGTATTAGTCTACTGTGAACTTAGGTTTATCCGTGAGTATTAGTAATGCTAATTTGTAGAACCTGGAGTTCAAGAAATAAAATGATTTCATTATCGATAAATGGGCTGGACTTTGTATTCCATTTTTTTGCGGAATAATAAAAAAACGCCTAAAATAAAAACCGTCACAATAACTGATTGCTAGAGTATATATTTTCAGGTTAGATTTAATTAAACTGGTCAATTTAAGATTATTAAAAGTAACGTTGTAAATATCAACTTGGTGTAAATGAATAGTGAAGGTATGAGAATTTGGCAAATCACAACTGGTTCTCATTGAATCTCCAGGAAAGAAAACAAGAACTACCATTTTCAAACAATGGAATTCTGTGATTCTAGTTCCTTTGAAAGCAGCTGTCCATTTTGAAATGTTTCTAGGCTTGTGAACTTCCGGTAACTTTAACTAAATATTTGTTTATTATTTCCGTCTGAAATATCCCTCGCGGACAAAGTGGTGACAGACTTCCTATCATAAATGTAACTAGAAGCTTTGTACGTCGAATAGTCAGGAATTTATAGTTTCTAAATATGTCGACTGTGTCGCCACATCTTGCAGCTATAGTAACACGCCACAATGTATTAGCATAAACAAGTAATTCTTATAAGAGCGTGATTAACCGTTCATATGTTCACATTTACATCAAACTACTATAAAGCTGCACTAAACACTATCCAAAGCCAAGTTATCAGGTTCAAATTAAGCTTAACATATGTTTATTATTTGATCTAATACATTAAAAATACTGAACATTCTGTTATGTCTTCGTATAGAAGCAGATAAGTGAATATCTAATATTTACCTTTTTTAAACTAGTCAACATCTTGTCCTTATTACTTAGAGTTACAAACTATAAATAAGATGCACATCTAAACAGCTTGTTTTGACTCTAATTATGGTTAATAGTGCTTGTTTTCCCTGTTCAATAGAACAATATTATTGTTTTGATGATGTCGTTTTACAAAGTATTAAATATATTTTTTACAATAAGAGATAGGCTCGGCATGACCAAGTGGTTAAGGCACTCGACTCGTAATCCGAGAGTCGCGGGTTCGAATCCCCATCACACTAAACATGCTCGCCCTTTCACCCGTTGTAAGGTGACGGTCAATTCCACTATTCATGGGTAAAAGAGTAGCCCAAGAGCTGGCGGTGGGTGGTGATGACTAGCTGCCTTCCCTCTAGTCTTACACTGCATAATTAGGGACGGCTAGCACAGATAGCCCTCGTGTAGCTTTGCGTGAAATCGGATTTCGATACCTGTAGTGAACACAGCACAGATAGCCCATTGTGTAGCTTTGTACTGAAACAAAAATATTTACCTTTTTTACATAATTTTTAACTTGACTAAATAGCTAAAGGTTTTCTAATTACGAATACGTTACAACGATTTCATGTAGAATTAGGGACGGCTAGTGTAGGTAGCCCCTGTGTAGCTTTGCGTGAAATCGGGTTTCGATACATCACAGATAGCCCATTGTGTAGCTTTGTACTGAAACAAACAAACAAAAATATTTGCCATTTTTTACATCATTTTTAACTTGTCTATGTGGCCAAAAGTTTTCTAATTACGAATACGTTACAACGACTTAATATAGAATTATTACTATTCAGAGTTTTATGTAGTGAGCTAGAATTACACAAAACATAAATATGCCCGTCTTTTTATGTTCCATGGTTACAGTAGACGCACTTTAGAACTAAATATGTTTTGCAATAAATTGCCTTTTATGATATGCAAAAAGATATGGCATTTCAGAATAATAAAGTATTTGTGCTATACTCAAATTGTACTTAATGTCTTTATATGCAAAAATTAGCTCGACGAACATTAGGAATAATATGTAGTTGTTTCTTCATTAAAAACTGTACACATGAATGAACGTTCTGGAATGGTGTGATATTTTGGTTTCTCTTATGTTAAAGTAAGAACATGCTGTTTGTCCAGTTACACTCTTAATTTAGGGCAATAGTTTGTCTACTGTGTATAGTATATAGATATACTAGCTGTCGTAACTACTAAAAACACGGGGAAGACATTAGGTCTCCTGGAAGTGACATAGAGAGATCAAAACCGAGAGTCAACCTTCCCTCTATGTCATATCAAGGGGAGCTCTGATTACACGTCATATTTGGTGACAATTTGTCCAATAACTTCCCAGTTATATGTAAACACACAGAAACTTTCGTTAAAAAATAATTTAGATAGATAGGCATATAGTTAAGCAGAAATTCTTGTGCCTTACCATATTTACCGTAAACTTCCCAGTGACTCTCTGGGAGACAGTTTGATTGGATCCTAGAAACATGCGTTAGTTCTATATAAACAATAAATGTATAGATAGCAACTACTACTTCATATTCATGATTATAACGGCTTCTTTTTGTGAGGGAATGTTTATGAAAAGGCATTCTTAGATATGAACCAAATATATATATATTACTTTTTTTCCGTTCGACGAACCAGTGATCATACCATTTGGAAAAACACTTAACTGTTAGCAAACCTTTAAGATTAGTGAAACCTTGAAGGTAAAAATAAAAATGCGTCATTGCTTTTCACGTTAAAACCATTTTTTAGTAAACCATACAACTACCTATATGTGAATTAAGTGAATGAAAGTTCATAAACACTCTATTTATGTATAAATCATAGACTGATTTAACGGCACCCATATTCACTGCTATACGATATTTAAATTAATACATTAGAATAATGAGATTGTATTGTTAATTGGCAAAGTAGTAGCGAGATATGAAAAAATTATATAAAAGAAAAATATCAACTACACTTTCCTCACTCCACAATATTGCTCAGTTATGCTGTTTGTTTTTCGTAAAGCAGAAAGTTAAATAATGGGCTATCTGTGCTGTGCCCACCAACGGTATCGCAATCAGGTTTTTAGCGTTATAAGCCCACAGAGTTACTGCTGAGCCACTGGGGGAGGTGAAGTGGGCGGTATTACTCCATTATAATTTCTTATTCAATGTTATAAAAAACTGTACTTTTTGTCTGACTGATAGTTTAAGTAAAAACAATTAAATGTAAAAATTATCAATGATTTTGAACCCATGACAAAGTTTGAGGTACAGTTTCTTGTTCGTTTTTAAAGTTTTTATTTTCCATAGTCTTGAAGAGTAATGATAGCTGAAATTGTTGCCTCCTTTAAACAAATACTAATAATTCGATAAGCCCCGTTCAAACAGTCGTCCATGGTTTCTTAGTATTGTGTGCCTTTTTATTGTACTCCGGTAGCAGTCTCTAGTTCTGTGTCAGTCGAATTTTAAAATTGTTTCGAAGAAATAGTTGTAAGCTTATCTGTCTGTATAACCTCAAGATGAAAGCCTGTACTGTATGTAACGATACTAGATGATCATTAACTTCAAGTTGGCGTTGTCTTGTGGTACTGACTGTTTAAATGTTCGGTGTAAAAATCGGTTGGGGTTTAAAGGTAAGAAATAGGCCTCGTAATAACGTAATCACGACAGTGAAATCAAAATCATTACAGCAAAGGATAAAATAAGATAACATTTGTGCGAAAAGGAACCTTTATTACATAACGACAAGGTATTTGAGTTATTAGCACACTAGTTGTGTATAAAGCATTTATTTTAAATACTTACCAACGTAAAGGTTATGGCTGGTGACTTCATTGGCTATTGGAGAGAAGGAGAAATTGCAGTGCATTTCACAAACGGAATATTCTGTCAATACAACATTGTTGGCCAGATCAGGGCTCTAACGCGATATCCCACAATCCTAGCATTCCAGAATAGAGTAACTTTCAACAAATACTTTCCTGTGCAAACTTCGAAGCCACCCTTCTATTTAAGTATGGTTTGTACATCAGGTGTATATATTGACCCTTTGGAATAGCAACTACAAAACTGGACTTTTGTCTAAGGCAGTGAGTAAGATATAATTGTGCTGACTACACCCTGCACAAAAGTTTTCTAAATAAATACATTAAAATGTTAAAACAATATGCTTGAATTATATATTAATAAATAGCTATTATACTTCTATATAGAGAATGGTTTTCGACGTTTCCGAATTACTATAAGGAAGAATAAACAAATAATGTAACATCCTTTAAAATACATTTTTATTAAAATTACAGATTTTATTTGGTTACAAATACGTTAAAGATTCGTTAACACTTGTTAGTGAAATTTTGTCTCTGTTTTAACTATCTCATCCTCTCTGCACATTTCCCTTTTATATTAAATATTGCTGCTCTTTTCCGTTCATTTTCAAGTAAAGACATTTTCATCTTATTTTATTAAGTACATTTTTTCATTTACTTTCCTTTAAGTTCATTATTCTTTTATTTGAATTAAACCCAACGATATAGTAGCAGCCAGATAGTCAACCAGGGTGCAAATCATTCTTATTCTTCTTTCTGTCCTCTTCTCATAAATCTTATCTGTTTAATTACACATGAAAGAAATCACTACAGTTGTGATTAGACCCCAGTGGCACAGCGGCGTGTCTGCGGACTTACAATGCTAGAATCCGGGTTTCGATACCCGTTGCAAGAAGAACACAGATACCTTATTGTGTAGCTTTGTGCTTGATTACAAACAACAGCTTTCTGAACTATCCGTCCCCAATGAGTCGGTAGTAAGCCTCAAGACTTATAATGCTAAAATTCAAGGTGGGGTTTCTCGTGTCGCACACAGCGGGAATTTTCTGTTATTGTTTATGCTCTATATCATAGTCTCCAAGTATATAATTACTTTAATTTACTATAAATACTATATTGTAGTCTCCTAATTACAATGCTCTAATTGCACAGTAAAACAGAACCGATATTCATCTCGCTCTTGTAAACGAACAAACAACACAACATTTCTAGTGTTGCATGATAAGGGCATCATGTTTTTATTTCGGTAGTGCTAGTGGTGTGTTTATGAATTTATATATTTTGTTTCCTCCTTGTGGAAAGCTTCCTCGCTAATCATTAAAATTTTAACAATACTTCGAGTTTCATGCACAGTCTTAAATATATCTTGTCATAAAGCTACTCCGAAACACGTTACCATAGCGACAAAAATAAGAATATAAAATTATTAACTCCGTAGTGACATTGATTAAGAGTGGTGTTGTTTCTGGATGGATGCTGTTTATAGTTATAGGATTTTTGTGCAAAGTATACTTAAGCTTCTTTTCCTCTTCAGTTGCTTTTGTCCAGGATGTCATGCGACATTTTTAAAAGAGCTTTGGAATAGAATTAACTATATATATGTGATATATCTAATGCTATTTTAAGGAAACTATCTTATAATCCAAAACGTACTTTTTGTTACGAAAATAGTTCTGTACTGAGGCTTGAAGGTAAAACGGTGGTTGATGAGACACACAGTCTAAACTTTGACAATTAAAAGAACATTGTCTAAACCTAGTGGTGGTTTGTACAATGTGGACAGGCAAGGCAAAGCGTAAACAAGGTTATATCCACGAATCATCCGAACGTGACATTTCTTTTTTTTTGTTTACAAAACACTCGTATTGAAGGATGATGAAATTTGAAATAAGTATGTGTGTGTGTGTGTATATATATATATAAGCTATTTATAGTGCGGTAGGATCATATCTTAAAAAACTCGAACTAAAGTATATTCAGACCATGTTTAAGATCATGATTAGTTGTGTAAGCATTGTGCCATGACACTACCTCACAGATGTTGCATGCTTGATATAGACTGCTGGCTCATTTGGACACATGTCTTATATCGTGATGAATCACTTTCCGCTATAATACTAGCTTGGAATCAGAGTGGCATAGTCGCCTGAACATGCCGGCAGATATCTGTTCAGTTGTAACTCATACGACGATATGCATATTTTGCACTAATTCAAAGATGTTCGGAAGGGTTATAGTAGTAAATTCGACTTCAAGTTCATTCCAGAGATCCTCAATGAAATTAAGATCCGGTGAATGTGCTGATCAAAGAAGGTAGGTGAAGTTACTGTTATGCTCTTTAGAAACCAACTTCGGTCAATGTCAGCGTTTGTATTTTTATTCGTTGTCGTATTAGAAAGTTTTTATACATTAGGATGAAAATGCAGTAATGTGGAGCAGAAATGATCGGTAACAATGCTTAAGATACACTTATATCAGGGTAGAAATACCACACTGTGAAGCGGGCATCCTGGCAACAGTGCTTAAGATACATTTACATCAGTGTAGAAATACAACACTATGAAGCGGGCATACTGGTAACAGTGCTTAAGATACACTTATATCAGGGTAGAAATACCACACTGTGAAGCGGGCATACTGGTAACAGTGCTTAAGATACACTTATATCAGAGTAGAAATACCACACTGTGAAGAGGGCATACTGGTAACAGTGCTTAAGATACATTTACATCAGCAAAATGCAGAAATGTAGAGTACACGTGACTGATAAAAATGTTCAACTGTACTTACCTCAGAGTGGAAATTGAGCAATGTATAGCAGACATGACTGGTAATAACGCTTAAGGTGCTATTACAGAAGGGAAATACAGCAATGTAGAGCGCACATGATTGGTATTAATACGCATGGTATAGGTGCATCAGGGTGGAAATGTGGCAGTATGGAGCGAACACTAATTGTTAACAACGCTTAACGTCATCTAAGTCAAATGTTTCTTTGTCTCTGTTTTGAATTCTACGCAAAACCACACGAGGGCTAAGAAAAGGTAGCTAGCTAGTCATCATTACCCACTACTAACTCTTGGGCTACTCTTTTACGAATGAAGTTGGATTGACCGAATTTATAACGCCCCACGGTTGTCGGGGAGAGCATTTCTGGTGTGACAAGGATGCAAACACGTGACCTTCAGATTACGAGTCGAGCTCCCTAACCACCTGGCTATGCCGAGCCAAGTGAGGATGAAAATATAGCAGTACAGAAATGTAGACCAATCTGATATCTGATTCCCTCTACTAGATTCCCTAACGGGTTTTTTTCTACTCCGTTAATTAGCAGCACTTGATTGCCATAGTTTCTTCCTAGTGACAAATTACTACTTTACATAGATTGATAAGAAATGTCTGAGCAGCTACTTAAAGAAAGGTATTTCGTATTATAATTTCCTTCAGACGAACATATAATCTATTATGTTACGTATTATAATTTAAAATATTCTAAAACTGAGTTAAACTGTAATTAAAATGTTGATGTCAATTCAATGTAAAAATGTATCAAAATTATGATATTTGCCAACAAGATTGATACAATTTGCTTTCTCAACACAAATATATTTCAATATACAAACAACAATACAATTTAAAATAACGGTTATTACAAATAATGTTTAGAAATAATGATTTATATACAAAAGTTTTACAAACTTACAAATAATATTAAGTCTTGTATCTGCTACGAAACTGAATATTTTATCGACGGTTCTCGATAAGCGATTTAATTCTCAGTCGATATTGTGACACTTTGCTTTCTAGCTAGCTCTCCATTTTAGGCGAACCTCATGCCGTTTACACGCTAACCTTTCTCCGATGATGATATCTAATGTCTTCGTAGAAATACTTACGTCCGAAACTAATTCATTGAAGTTAAACGGTTTGTAATTTTCGAAATCTATAAATTTTCCTGGTCAAATATTTATAACTTTTCGATTAATAAATGTTTATCACAGTTATAACTTCCAAGGTTTATAGTATACTAGCTGTAGTAAACCAACAATATAGACTGTGTATAAACTTTATGCGAGGTTCTAGAAATTTCAGTTGGAAACAGTGTAAAACATATATTGTTGATTATTACAGTCGAGAATATTTTAGAAATTTAGAGAATAGGAGGGAAATTGGCAACACATATTTAACACTATAAGTTATATGCATTTCTAAATATATATTTAACTGAACAAACATCGACTTTAAATTGATACATAATAGTGAAGCCATTACATCTCCCTCCAAAGAGAAATAAGAGACAATTTTAACTAACATATTACATATACATTGCAAACAATACATCAAATATAATACATTTTCAAAGAATTATACAACCTCAGTAATCGTAACAACATATAACACAATCCAATACAAATAACCTCATAATCATAAAATTACATTGGACGTGAAAATGCATCAGCCTAGATATTATCAACCCCTTTCACATGAAATATCTTCAAATCATACTTTTGTAATATTAAACTCCAACTTAATTTTCATTTGGTTGAGAAAGGTGAATGGGTTGTAATCAGCGTAAATGGCAATAGGTTGTTGAGATACAAATACATATGTTTAGAAATGTTCTAAAACTAATTAACACTAAAACCAATGTTTCATTTTTCACAGCTGAATAGTTTTTTTGGTAATAATTAACCTTTCTTAGGAATATAACAAACGGGATGTTCAATAACTCTGTCGTCTAATTGTAATGGAATGGCACTAGCACCACAATTGCTTGAATCAACAGCTAACGCGAAAGGTTTAACAAAATCAGTTGTCATCAATACAGGTAAACGCACAATAAAAAATTCACTTTTTAAAGATCAGATTAGCATGCTTTATATCACGTGAAATTTTAATTTTTCTTCATAACTTTCGCTTTACAAAAGTCACTTTTTACCAAATTTACAGTGAAACTGACTCTCTTCAGCCTCTCAAAACACAAACAAACACGTAATATACATAAGTATTCTTCCCACGTGTTACTGTAAATTACAATATCATCAACACAAATTACAACATCTGACAGCTTGCTGAGACATTGATTCATCCTTCACTGAAAAGTTGACTGAGAATTTTTCATCCCAAATGACGTTACATTGTACTAGTATAATTTATTAGGAGCAACAAAAACAGAGAATTCTTTTGTCCTGTCAGTTAGAGGAACAGAACAGTATCCCTTTAGCATATCACATTTTGCAACATATCTGGCTTTTCCAATTTTATCGATATAATTCTCCATTCTTGGAATGGAATAGAAATATGTCTTTGTTAAAGCATTTACTGTACAGAATCTAACCGAACCATCAGATCTAGAAACCAGTACACAAGGAGAAGACATATCACTTTTACTGGGTTCTATAACGCTGTTTTCCAGTATATATGATATTTCTTTACGCATCTTATCGACTTTGATTGGATTCACATGATAGTGCTGTTGTTTCACAGGAGAATGATCACCTATATCTGTATCATGAAGAGCAATATTGGTTTGATTAGGAATGACCAAAAATATACATTCACGTCCAATCAGTAAACTAGAAAGCTGATTTTCCTCTTCAGGAGGGTAAGTGATCAAGTTTTGAATCAATATTGAACAGAACGTTAGAATTACTCAGTTTGATGTTGCATTGATATCCAAAATTTTCAAACTGATGGGTATCTGAGTTAAAGCAACTGTCGTCAATATCTGGAGAACACTCAATGGCTAAAATGTTTTCAGATGTATTTTGGACGTGATAAAGATTCGATATACTGATATGACACAACTCGGTAGCCTTTCAACGATCATGTGTTTTACAACATAGACTGTATCATTGACTTTCCGAACAACCTCATAGGGACCATTGTACTTAGCCTTGAGTGGATATCCCATAGTGGATAACAGTACTAAGACCATGTCACCAGGATCGACCGAACTTACGTTCTGCATCCTTGTGGTCATAAACGTTTTTCATTCGAGCTTGGGATGGCTTTAAATTTTCTCTTACCAATTCACAAGTACCTAACAGCATCGACTGAAACTTGGAATTGTAATCCAAGTTCTTTTGGGTTATCTTGCAATTATTGTTTCTTCAGCAACTTCAAAGGATCACACACTGAATATCCCAACACCAACTCTAACGGGCTAAACCATAACGACTCCTGAATTGGCTCACGAACAGCAAATAATAATAAATTAATTCCATTATTCCAGTCTTTCTCATTATCGAGACAGTAACTCCGAATCATAATATTCAAGGTAGAATGGAATATCTCAAGAGCACCTTGTAATTTGAGATGGTACACACTAGATTTAATCTGTGTAGCACCGAGCTTGTAAACAACCTGTTGAACCAGCACAGACATAACATTTAATCCCTGATTAGACTATTTCTTTAGGCAAGCCAAACAAAAAAAGAAATTAATCAAAGCTGTATAATTGTTTTTGTCTGAAATGCTTCTTAAAGGGATAGCTTCAGGGAATCGAGTGGATGTTCACATGATAGTCAACAAATACTGGTTTCCTAGTCGAGTTTTTGGTAAAGTCCCAACACAATCAATAACCACACGACTGTAGGGTTCTTCAAAATCTGGGAAAGGTTTCAAAGGAGCAACGGGAATTGTTGGGTTAAGAGCTAAGACTTGCTGTTGTTGTCTTGTCACCTTTTCTTACCATTAACACAGTGATGATGATAATATGAGTTTTAAAAGTTAACCAGTTTTGGCTGCAATTTTAAATCATAATTTTGGTTTCATTAAATACAGAATTTGTGTTTGTTTTGTGTTTTACAGCTTGCTTTCTTTGCTAATTTCCAACTCTATAGTTCCAAAAACTTGTCTTCTATAGTAGTTGTTCTTTTCAATACCTATACCAGTTATTGCTAGTTTTTCTGCGTTCTCACCAAATCTCACCTCTTTCATTTAACCAAAAACAAACTGCTACATTTATCCTTCCAATTTTAGTTCAACGAGCCTCCTGTTGTCGTGGTAGTCATCATTTGATTGTGTGCGTCATTATCACATAAAATATTAAACAAAAAAAAAACATAGTAACTACTGGATCGGGTGCGTATCGTAACAGTAAATGCAATAGTCCGTGGTTCGAGTTCTCTGGTCGCAAAATGGGGCCAGGGGTGAGTTATAAGAGTAATGGTCAAATATCACTATTCGATTAATATAGCCCAAAGAGATTTCGGTTGCTGCTGTTTAACAGTTGTTTTCCCTCTGTCTATCAGTTCAGTTCAACTTACCTTTATGGAAAAATCCAAAACAAACGCAAACAAGATAGTACTGACTTTATGTCCAGTGTTCGTGTTTCGTAAAAAAAGAAATGCCGGAACGCGCTATATCATTTCAACAACAGTAAAAAACAAAACAAAAAAAAACTAAAAATAAAAATGAGTATTTCAGTTAATGAAAATAAAAAAGGAAATAGCTGAAAAATTAAAAGGACGAGTTAAAGAAATAGAAAAAAAAACCTAAAAAAAGCGAAGTTAATGAGATTGAAAAGTTATTGTTTCTCTTCGGAAGACATTCTTCAATATTCTGTCGACTATTGCTGTCGCAAAACCAGTCATATGTTTCATAATGTTCTGTAGGTGTGTGCTAAAAATGGCATAAATAATAATAACCCAGTCTCCTTCGGGTGTAACAGAGCAAGAAAACAAGGGGTAAATACAGTACTAATTTCTCGTTTGCTTCACCAGGTGGTGTTATTAGTTTGTCTAAACGAATAGAATTACTTATCTGTTTCTTATTCCTTTCACATCCAGTATTTATTTAGCCTAAAAAGAAATGTAAATTGAATAACATCATAGAAAATCGACGAAAACAACTAATGTTTCGTTTCGTTTTCTGCTCAGGCAGCATGAGATTGCTGTCTAAAAATCCCAGAGCGAGACAGCACATATATGTTTTGATACATTTTCACGCTATATGTTGTTCGAAAGTAGTTTCCTGTAACGAATTTTGTTCAATGTCATCAAGTTTCCCAAAAGTGCCGGAACACCATTCCAACTAACAGAATATCTGACAGAACGGCGTTCCGATTAATTCTACTGCGACCTAAACTCTGTTTAGGTGGTGCCCAAAGTTACATTGGTGAGTTTGTTTGTTTGTTTTGGAATTTCGCGCAAAGCTACACGAGGGCTCTCTACGCTAGCTGCCCCTAATTTAGCAATGTAAGAGTAGAGGGAAAGCAGCTAGCTATCACTACCCCCCTCCAACTCTTGGGCTACTCTTTTACTAACGAATAGATGGATTGGCCGTCACATTATAATGCATCCACTCCTGAAAGGGCGAGCATGTTGGGTATAACAGGGATTCGAACCCGCGACCCTCAAATTAGAGGTCGAACGCCTTAACCCATGTAGCTATGCCGGGCACATTGGCAAGAGAAGGAACCATAATAAAATGTCACTAAAGTAAGAAATACGGTTGTGTATATTATCACTTTTCTATGCACGCGCAGTGGAGTGTAAACATTTCGAGGGATGTATCTTAGAATACCGAATTCTGATGATATAACACAAATTTTTAGTATAAATGTTGTATTTTTAATTTTATTAAAGTTTTATACGATCAGTAACTTTTATTTGTTGTCTTGCTGTCTATTGTTATTGGCCATACAAGTGCAATAATTAGGTCAAAAATTAATTATGGCATGATACAAAATTATAAAGACCTAGCGGTAGGTTGTTGCCTACCAATGAAAATGCATAAATGTAAAGATTTTAATCATGTAGTTATTTATGTATAAGTATTAAATGTTTGTAGATTTGTCAAATTCTTTGCTATGTATATGATATTCGACATACAGTGATCGCGTACAACATATAAATTAGCAAGGGTCAGCCGTAGTGTCATAGATTGACTTAAAAGAAATGTAAAAGAGGCAATACTTGGTCATTAGGTAATATTAATGGAACATATCGTCGTTCAGTAACAGAAAATATCCAAAGGACTAATACTCTTACCAGATATGTATACAAGAATTTGGTGTTTTTTCTCTAGGTGAAACAAAATATATTATATTATACTAGGTACGCAGTATAAATAATACATTGTTGACATACATATCGTTTATTAACAGAACTCATCTGGTCGGCTAGGACACAACAAAGTTAGTGGTATTAGAAATGCTACATGTATTACCCATTTCTTAAAGTAACAGTTACTATGGTGTAAACGCTTAGTGAACGTCCTTTACTATCGGATCGTGTCTGCTCTCATAAGACAATAATATAGAGCTTACTGTATTTCTTAAACACTTTATCTGTATTAAATCCCTTAGGGTTTTTCCCAAAAGAAGAATGAATAACTAGTCTAATAACTTACTTATAACAATAGGTTTCCAACCCCCACTGTATTTGATCTCTCCCAGCCAGTGATGGACTCTACTATGAAGCGAAGTACATCGTGTACAGATTTTTAAATCTGAATTTAAAAAGATCCCAAACGATTTTGAAATAAATCATTCCAATGTCCGGAAAATAGTCAACAAGGTTGGAAGTTATGCTTCTTTAGATAACTTGGTTGGGTTTCTCCTTTTATACTAGTATAATTTGTTTAGTGTACAACTAATTATTTTATTAATTTATTACTATTATAATGGGAGCTGGAACGTCAACATCAAGAAGTAAGGTTGTTTTAATTATTTCCAATCGTAGGACTTTATTTTCGTTTTTCTTTCATTTTATATTTCTTTGAAGAACAGTTACCTTCCCATAGTTGTTTATAAGCAGTGAGGGGTGATACAGATATGAGACGTTCTTATTCTTATTACTTATTTTATGTTGCATTTTTCTTTAACGTGTGAGACGAGCGAATGTATCCCAATGTAATGTGACTCCCGAGGCCCAGCATGGCTAGGTAGTTAAGGGACTCGACTCGTAATCTGAGGGTCACGGGTTCGAAACCTCATCAAACCAAACATGCTCGCCTTTTCAGCTGTGAGGGCGTTATAATTTGAAGGTCAATCCCACTTTTCGTTGGTAAAATAATAGTCCAAGAGTTGGCGGTGGATGGTGATGACTAGTTGCCTTCCATCTAGTCTTACACTGCTGAATTAAAGACGGCTAGCGCAGATATCTCTTTTCTAGGATTGAAACAAATTCAAAACAAATAAACAAACAATCCTACTTCCGTAATCACCTCCAAACCCTTGGCACATCTTATATCCCACATTATAATGGTGATATTTTTCATTTGTGGAACGTTTAACATATACTTGTCAAGGCTTGTTTTGATAACAGCAATTTTCACCATCTCGCTGTTTTTAATTCAGTCTTCCCTTTTCATGCTAATATTCGCTTACATGTTGAAATTATGTTTTAACCAACACAGATTGTACCAACCCAACATCTTGGACTTTACAAGAAGAGGAGCTTTATTTGATATCGGCCACAGTGTGTTTAAACTAAACTAAAATACGTTATTGAAAGCAAAGTTGGTAAGATAACCGTGTGTAAATGTCAATATTTTAAACTATCTTGGATTACTTAACCCTTTTTAAAAGTGAATATTTTTACCATCTCAGCAAGCAATTTAATAAAATGACACGTGGACTTCATTAAATTATTTCCCATCAGACCAGAACCCTCAGATAGCTTACAACCCTTAAGCTTACAACCAATATACATATATATATATATATATTTTGCGTCTGTACAAGAAGCACCGTTGCTTTGAATTTTTGTAGAATCTACTACTGTGCTATTAAATAGATTAGTAACTAACGTAATGAAAGATCAAAGGGTCGTAAACATACAAGTTACTCAATTTTATTTGCACTTTAAATATTGATCGAACTTTTACTTCGAGAAAAACTGAGCGAAAAGAAGCTAGAAGTAGTTTAAGCAAAGCGGCCTCTTTTGTGCTCTTTTAATCTTCTCTTGCAAATACGATGTACGTCGCATAATTCTTTATTCTCCTCTTGTATCACACGTCTCTGAGAACAATTCTACCTGGTTAGATAAATATTTTAGGAAACTTCATGAAAGCTAAACACGATCCGATGACCTATATTAACGAATCAATCGAGTCAGCTCTAAAGTTTTGAAACTTTTAGTTGTATTATATAGATAAACATACTCAGCGGGAAAAGAACTGCTTAAAAGTTATTTAACGAAATTGAAAAAATATGATTTTGCATTTATGAAACTGATAAAAAAACAAGGAGTTAACTATTTTATTCTTTTAGAAAGCCCTCCGCTAGTACAGCGGTAAGTCTACAGATTTACAACGCTGAAATCAGGGGTTCGATTCCCCTCGGTGGGCTCAGCAGATGGCCCGAGGTGGCTTTGCTATAAACACTTACTTTTATAAAATTAAAATATTTCTTTTGTTATTTCACCGAAGAATCAAATACACGTTTCAGTTTTTAAATTTTCATCACGCGATATCTGTTTATAAATAAAAATTTAGAAAACTAGTTTTTCTAACCATTTTAATATATTGATGGAAAGGCATAAATGACAAAAGAAAAGGAATCAGATTATGCTTTGGTTGGTTTGTTTTTTTAATTTTACGCAAAGCTACACAAGGGCTATCTGCGCTAGTCGTCCTTAATTTAGCCAACTCCTGGGCTACTCTTTTACCAACGAATAGTGGGATTGAACGTCTCATTATAACGCCCCCACGCCTGAAGGAGTGAGCATGTTTGCTGTGATGGAGATTCGAACCCGCGACTTTCGAATTACGAGTCGAGTGCCTTAATTACCTATCCAAAAAGTTCCCCACTGCTCTTATGAATGTGCTGTATGTATGTATATATATATATACACAGTCATGTGAAAAAGTTAGGACACCCAATGAAAGCTTGTGTGTATTTTTGTAACATTTTTGGATATATAGATATTTAATCTCAATTTTCACAATACTGAGAGATTATAGGAATATAATTAAACAATTAAAACTGAAGAAAAGACTTTTCAAGATCTTCTGTAAATGTAATTCTAGAAAAATGCGTATTCTAACGCATTTTGCCTTAATCCATCACTTTTGCCTAGGAAGACGCGTGGGGATTTTTCAAGGTATTTTTTAAGAAAAAGGTGCGTCTTACAATGTGGTATACCCTAATCCTCAGGCCCCCTTCTTAAGTAATCATTTGCACCCTTCCCTTTGCATCCAAAACTTGGGGAATCACTGTGTAGGTGAATTAATTAACTAATCAATACATAATAATATGAATTCTCAAGATTGCTAGAGAGGAGGAGAGCCTCGTATAGAACTCTACTATCTTGTTTTTATGTGGGTGTTTCAGTAATTACTATCCGCTTCGAGTATCTCTGCTTTGGATACAACTTCAAGTGATATAAAAGTTCGGTACCCACTCAAAGAAAGCTTCAATTATAGTGTAGCAATATTATTTGATACTAAAACATCCTGTAGTCATGGGGAAGGGGATTAAAACTTCTTACACCACCAGGAAACTTTGTTTACTTTTGTGTTGAAATTCACTAAAAGTGATACTCGAGAGCTATCCGTACCAGCTATCCCTAATTTAAAATTAGTAAATTACTGGAAGGCATCTAATAATACCAATCACCGCCAACTTTTAGACTATCTTTTAATAACAAAAAGTGAAACTGATCATCACATTATAACGCAACCATAGTTGAAAGGGTGAACCCTTTCGATGACGGAATTCGAACTTACAACTCGCAGATTGTGAACTGAGAGTTCTAATCACCAAGTCATGGTGAAACGTAGGTGCACACATATGAAAATGCCCTTTTTGGACAAAAGTCTTCTAATATGGACGCACTCCATGATGCACTGCCATCTCTCAAGAGGGGACAAGGTTTCAAAGGTTTAGTTTCAGGTTTAGTTTAGCATTAAAAACCTTGAAACAATACGCATCATAACAAGCCTTGATCCCGTACTAACTCAGTCAACCTGGTCGTAATAAAGTAATTTAGTGTAAAATGCGACACCTTAAAACAAAACAAAAGACTCATGCTTAGGCAATGCATTCATTACATCTGAAGACAAAGAAAAACTAACGATATCAAAATCAAATTTTATTCAAAGTAATATTTTTGAGTTGAACTCTATAGTCTTCGTGGAATGATAATGTAAGTTACATCAAATGCTAATTAACTTATTAACTTATGATGCGTTCGTGTGTTTATCTTATAGCAAAGCCACATCGGGCATCTACCTAGGGAAATCGAACAATTGATTTTAGCAGTGTAAATCCGAAGACTTACCGCTGTCCCAACGATGGACAAATTATGACGTACTGTGTTCAATTTTATGATCTTATATTATTTATTAATCTGAATTCTAAACAGTTGTTGAATGAAGAGAAAAATTAGTAAAGTGATTACTGATGTTTATTAACTCATTTAATTTTATAATTATTTAACTTAGGTAATTAGTAAACTGGATACTAACCCGTCCTTTTGCTCTAAATTTGGACCTATCGGCTAAAGGGAAAACAAATCGGTTAAAAACAAATACATGTCTTGAAAGATAGTATTAATTTTAAATACAGATGATTTAAATATATAACTGACCTCTCAAGATATCGTGTAAAATTTTTCATTTCTTTAAAAACCTGATTTATAAGAATTGTAACAGTGTTTAAAACTGAAACTTCAGCTTCCATTCAACATGAAGATTCTTTAAAAAAGAACAACTAGATGGCCTAATTACTAATTTGTCTTCTTCTCAATGTAAAGTTCTCGTGTAAAGTGTATCTTTTGGATCAAAAATCACTGCAATTTAAGAGTGTTATCTCGTTTATAAAATATTTGAACATTTAAAAGATTATTCTATATTTATTTCTACTGTTCAGACTCGAGCTGTGAAAATTTATATCGGTAGTGTTCTCTAGTGGTTTAGCGGAAAGTCTGAAGGTTTAAAACACTAAAAATCGGATTTCGATACCAATGGTGGGCATAGCTTAAATAGCTTATTATGTAGGTTTGTGCTTAATAACAAACCAATATATTAGTAGTTTTTGTTCGCATTTTGGTATGTTTTATAAAATAAACCGTATAACTTGTATCAAATTTGTAACTCATTTCATTCTAGCCAAAAAGCTGCGGCTATTAGGGATGACACCTCTTTTCAGCCAAAATAAGCAATGAGGAAAGAAAGAAACGGTGGATAAGTAAGAGAACTTGCAACAAAAAGAAAGTGAAGTATTACTTATTTTGAGCAACGCACTAGCACGTAACTATATCGTTTAAGATGACGAAACCCGATCTGTTGATTGGTAATTTGTGCGATTTGATATTACAATGACAATAATAATAACTTTCTTTACAAGTCTTATACAGGTTTGTAGGAGAGTGAATTTAATATAAACACTCGATGCGAGCAAGCCACTTAAGCAAAATTAAGAATTAACATTAGAAAGATAAGAATTGATTGTTTTATCAGTTGAGTATCCTCGCTGTTAACGATATTTTCGGTCGTAAACTCAATAATATCTTACAAGTTTTGGTCCCTTTAGGAGATTTTTGTTACACCGCGTAAATGCATATGTGTATTAAGCAAAAAATGCAAAGTAATCTATGTAATAAAAATATTAATAAAATTAGAATTAAAAGTAATAAAATGAGATATATTAAATATTCTATTCTGTTAATGAAAGTAATAATACAGAAATAATCGAATATATCTTACTTCCATAACACATCAACGCTAGTTTTTAGAAATTAAATTTTTATTGAATAATCAATAAACTTGCTAAATCTTTCCAAAAGTGTTTAAATAACATTTCAACTGTACACCGTGTGCTACATGTCATTACCGAATAGGCTTTTCGCTCAGTTTTCACTTAATGTATTTACGGTTAGAAATATCAATCGTCTAATTCTTTTCAAAATCTTAAGTTTTGTTATTCGATTTACGGTCAGGTGTTTTGTGTTTTCTATCTCTACAAACCAATTGCGTGAAACTATTACGTTCTAGAGCTGCATGATTTTTTTTATTTTTTTTTATTTACAAATATAGTGCATGGGTTGTCTTAATAAGTTTCTCTATAACATAATGTCGTTTACGATCAAGAAATTGCATCATATATTTAATGGCTTTGTTTATGGCCAAGCTGATGAAGTTGGCATAGGATGAAAACTTGCACTTCACATAGAAAAGTTAAGAAAAATGTCTAACTAATTTTAAGATACTTTTTTAAAGACGTTATGTATTCGATAAGATAAGAGTAGCTCAAGATATGGCGGTGGATGCTATTGAATATGCACAAATAAAATTATTTAAAAAACATCTCAGACGATATTTTCATTAATACATTCGCCATATTTATTTACAAAACAATCTTAATAAGTTCCTGGGTACAGTTAGCACCCGAAAACGAAAATCACAATTTAATATGAAATTGGATCTAGTTTATTTTTTCTTGATTGCATCATCGCATAGTTTTAAGGTAGTTTTGAAATTAGTGTTTATCATCAAGTAATTTCTTCAACTATTTATTTATTTCGTCACATATTCCTAGAGTAAGTTAACTTAGTAAAATGTTTTCACGGTATTTCAAGCAGTTATTCTTGTTTTTGTTAGTGGAGAGATAAATCATATAAATATATTTTTTAACAACTGTTGTACTTAAAAATAGGTAGTGCAATATATATGTACATGTGGAATAAAAACCACAATGTTTTAAGGAGGATCATTTCTATCCTGTACAGTGTTTATTGATATATATTTATACTTGAAAGTACAGAACTTGAGAAAGAAATAACACTCTCTCTGAGAAAACTTGAGCTTTTACCATTGAGTGGTTGTCGACCCTCACTACTGAGAAAACCTAAGATCTCATCACTGAATGATTTTACTCTCAGCATTAATATAACACTCACCAAGAAAAACCTGAAAGCTATAATGAGTGGTTGTCAACTTTCAGTATCAAAGTAATATCTACAAATGTGGTGATTGCCAGACTACATTTGAGCAACAGAAATGTGTCTTCTGCCTCTCAAGCAATAAACTCTTAAAATATTTTAGTTGCGTTTTTGTTTCGTACCTGCTTACTCTTATCTGCTTACAAGTTTCCATCAAACAGTAATAATAGTTTTCAAGATCAAATAAGTTGGGAACTACTGAGAAGAATCTTGAAATGTAATTTTAATATAATAATATTTTGTTGTTCTTCAGACTTTATTATTTGCTCGTAAAACCTCACTTGGGTCCATCAGATTTATCTGATGTTCTGGAAATCGTTAAAGTTAGCTAGATTTGTGAAGAGTAAGAGTGAGATAAGTTAGCTGAAGAACATTTCCTTGTGCATAGTGGTAGCTTTGTTAGTTTTGTATGATCCTGAATTTTGATAAAAACCCTTAAAAAAGACACACCCTTATATGTTCATCTATCAATCAGTCTTGGTGTCCTCCCTACAGCTGAAGGTCGACGATCATGATTCTTTAACGTTTTCTGCTCCTTGCTGTTTACACCAACTTTCCCAATTCGAACTTTTCGTTTTTAATCCATTTTGTAATGCCATAAAGCTAGGTGAAATTTTCTTGCCTCTCGCTTTTCTTTCTTCGACTTTACACATCAGAATCTCTGCCAATCTTCCCTTAAATCTAATTACATACTTTAAGAAGTGTGTGTATATCTTCTAATTCAAGTATTTATCTGACAATTGTATTTTTGTCTCTGTACGTTCCAATACATATGTTCATCAGTGGTGCATCTGTAACAAAATTATTTGTGTACCTACTCTTTGTATAATTATTACAAAAAACTTACACATTTTTAAAATAAAACCTCTTTTTCTTAGGCTTTGGCGATTATTACCCACTACAAGTAATGGGTTGTCATTAATCCACAGCAGTTGTTAGTTTAATAACATGCGTTACGCAATGGGTAAGCAGTAAGTTTATGGATTTACAGGGCTAAAAACCGAGGTTCGATTCTCCGTCGTGGACAGAGCACAGATAGCCTACTCTGTGGGTTTGCGCCAAAAGAAAATAACATTAAACGATAATTTGAAATTATTTTACAAAACTAATTTTAAATGTACAATTCTACATAAAAACTATTTCCAGTTCTAATGAACAGAACTTTAAAATTATAGGCAGAACATTTGTCGTAAAAATCACGTTAACTGCACTTTTTTCACATTCCTAATAATTTGTCTATTTCGGATTCAAAATGAAATAAATTAAGAGAAATGTTAAAAAGGAAAAAACGCTTGCGCATTACGTGATTTTTGTCACAAACATTTAGGTTTCTAAAAATACTTCGCTAGCTTACGGCGTTGAAATCCTTGAAATTGACTTAAAGAAGTAAAAAAGAAAAAACAGTGAGAACAGAGAATATTTGAGATTGTATCTTTGTTAATCAAGCAGGTGTTTTGGCTAGTTAGGCACTACCTCTCAAATGGCACGTAACCTAACTTTTACTTTAGTGAAGCGTTTGTAACTGCGTTCCATGAAACTTCGCTTGCAATCTCCACCAGAGAGAAAACCTCTGAAAGGGAACCATTTAAATGTCAATATTACTCATCACAATTTTTTTTCTGTATTATCTGAATGGAGACCTCGTCATTTTGTTGCAAAAGCTGATTAGAATCTGCACTCATTGGTAGTAATGCTTGTTTGTTTTTTTATCCACCAGTGTCTACACAGATTCAGTTTATTTATTTTAAAGTAAATATGTTATGAAGAAATATTTTTGTTTCTTTTATTTTTAAGCCGTGTACCGATTCAGTTTTTGTATGTTTACTCCAATTTAATATATATATAATATAAAGTTTTGATTTAATAAATTAAGCTAAAAAAAGTACCAAAATGACTTAGTAATTCTTAAAAGTTTTGGATTCCTATTTATTTTCAATATTTTAATTTTTGTTTTCTTTTCACATACTCTTGTCTTTTGCACTGCCATTTTCATGATTATTCTCACTAGAACAGTAAGATTTCGACTTAAGTTTGAATTAGATAATAAGGAAGGTGAGTGAGGACATCTCTTTATGTCCTCTCAAAGTGGAGTAGAGCGTGAGTTAGAAAATAAGAAAAATGAGTGAGAAATGTAGATTGATGGAATCTCAAAGTGGAGTTTTAAAATGTAAAAAAACATATCTCAGAATCGTTACTACTCTCAAATATTTTCTGAACACTAATGAGAATTTGTTAAATAGACATTCAACTCGACTTTAGTGTTCATAATAACAGAATCCTATAATAACAACAAACAAACCCAAGTAAAAATTACTTTGGTGCAATCAACTTTCAACACTTAATTTTTAGTGTGCTGGTAGTATATGGTATTGATTCGATTTATATTATTAAGTATCAATATTCCTCAAATAGCAGTACAAAAGCTATTCTAGAAGTATTTAGTTGTATATATCTTCTATAACTGGATATTCATCTATATGAATAATACCCTTGTGTTTCTCTGTCCAGAACTTTCCTCGCAAATTTTTCATTATAAATCTCATATCGTTAGAAAGGCTTTAAAATTTAGAACCACCTTTCCCTTTTTATGCTTCGTCAAACCTTTCGATGCAAAGAATATGGTGTACAATAGCCGAATATTGTTGGCATCACGTGACAACAAACTTCGAATAGCTTCGACGTCAGCTTTAGTTTTCATTTTCAAAGTATATCGCACAAACAATACTTAACTCGTGTGTAATTTCTATTTCCAAACATGAGCATTACAATAAACACAATTTCTATGGGCTTTTTCGATTTATTTGGGTCTGAAATACGCACACCCAGGTCATTCAAAACCGTACGCCTATCACCTTGTGAACACGCACTTAGACGTTTCTGCATAACCAGCCAAGTTTGCCTTTATTATAAATTTAAACTTATTTTGCAATAACTTAGCCTCAGTTCGTTTCATAGACTGATATAAATACCTTTTATGTCCTTTTTTTCTTCACTACGAGTTTTATTCTTTGTTTTTGTGAGTTTCATTGTTTAAACTTGAAAAACCGCGTCAGATGCTGCACACTCATAACCATTTCATACTAATACCGTTACTATGCTTTATGATTTACTTTACGTGTAGTTGTTTTAAATAAAGTTACATCAACGTAAGTTTGTTTGTCTGACGGGTGAAATATTTTCAAAAACATATAAGGGTTTATCGTTCTAATAAGTAATGCCTACAAGAAAGTGATAGAATAATGAAAATCCAAGCGATGGGCATGAAAACGACTGCAAATGTTTTGCGGGTCGCGGCTAGTTTTAATTATGTTGTTTAAAATCCTTTTTAATTTCACTTAAAACTCGAAAACAATGTCTGTCTTGTCGTTTAATCTCCTTTGAATTACTGGTATTTCTTCTCTTAGATTATTTCGTTGAATTTCCCGCAAAATTACTTAAGCACTGTCTGAGATATATTCTCCTAATTTTGAAGCGACAGAGTAAATGGAAGGTAAACTAGTCGACACCACGTACCAAAAGCTTCTCTTTATCAGTGAATAGTGGAACTGACCACTACATTATAGCACCTCACGATTGAAAGGAAAAGCATGTTCGGACACCCTTTCAATCCTGTGACTTACAATATGCGAGTCGACCACCCGAACCTATTTGCTTTAAAATAGTAATTATACACTTCAAACAAAGCCACGTGTTATCTTGGTATTTCTGAGTCTTATCTTGATATATTAACAAAACTGCAAAAGATCTTTTCTGCTATTTATTGTTGCTGTTGAACATTGAAATATATTTTTACATGTCATGTTTTTTTTTTATCTTAGCATCACACAAACGTGGTCATTTGATAGAAAAAACTTGCAAGAAGTTAATGTGCTATTTTTCACGAAGGCATTCCGTATAAGTTCATTACCTTAGATATGAATGGTTAGAAAAATAAAAGCTAGTAGCTGTGGTTCCAGTTTGTGACCGTAGCTGCAGAAGATATTTTGTATTTACGATATACGTCTCCAAAAAACATTATTAAAATGTTCTAAACACGTTTAATTTTCAACATGTTTTTAAATGTAAAAGTACAACTGGCAAGTTAATAACCCATGAAATTTCAAATTTCCTTGATAAAGATTATGAACATATTCCACAGAATACAAGTTCTACCAGCGAAGGTTCAACACTACTTCTTCCACACATTTCTAAACCAATATTTTATAGTTTTTCCAATATAATAAAAGCAGAAATCTAGTCACTTAAAAGAATTTATAACTTTTATTATGCAGATAATACAGCATATAAATTTATACGTTGTAAATATAGCATTTAAAACTTCTTTATATCAAATAATAATAAGACAAATTAAGCATAACTTATGCTCAGGAAACATCATTATTACACTACATCAAAATAAATATCCCAATTAAAACTTGTTTATATCAAATAATGTCATGGTAAATTAAACTTAACTGGTACTGAGAATACAATCCATTATTACACTGCTTCAAAATTAATAGAGCAATTAGAACATGTTTATATCAAATAATGTCATGGAAAATTAAACACAACTTGTGCTATGGAAACAGTCCATTATTGCACTAATTTAGAATTAATATAGCAATTAAAACTTCTTTTTATCAAACAATATCACAGTAAATCAAACTTAACTTTTGCTAAAAAAAAATGTGATTATTACACTGCTTCAGAATCAATATAACAATTAAAACTTGTTTATATCAAATAATGGCATAATAAATAAATTAACTTGTGATGAGGAAACAGTCCATTATTCCATTGCTTAAGAATCAATACGGCAATATCAACTTGTTCATACCAAATAATGTCATGTTAATTAAACTTAACTTGTCCTGCAGAGACAGTAAATCATTACACTGCCTCAGCATCATTATAGCAATTAAAATTTCTTTATATCAAAAAATGTCATGATAAATTAAACCTATCTTGTGATGAGAAAACAGTCCATTATTGCACTGCTTCAGAATCAATATAGCAATTTGAACTTTTCTATATCAAATAATGTCATGGTAAATTAAACATAACTTGTGCTATGGAAACAGTCCATTATTACACTGCTTCACAACCATTATAGCAATTTAAACTTGTTTATAACAAATAATGTTATAGCAAATTTATTTAATTTGAGCTTATGAAACAGTCCATTATAACATTACTTCAGAACCAGTATGGCAATTAAAACTTGTTTATATCAAATAATGTCATGGTAAATTAAACTTAACTTGTGCTGAGAAAACAAACCATTATTATACTGCTTCAAAATCAATATAGCAGTTAGAACTTGTTTATATCAAATAATGTCAAGGTAAATTCAACACAACTTGTGCTATGGAAAGAGTCCATTATTGCACTAATTTAGAATTAATATATAAATTAAAATGTCTTTGCATCAAATAATGTCATGGTAAATCAAACTTAACTTTTGCCGAGGAAAAACTTCATTATTACCCTCCTTCAGGATCAGTATAGCAATTAAAACTTGTTTCTATCAAAAAATGGCATACTAAATAAATTAACTTGTGATGAGGAAACAGCCCATTATTCCATTGCTTTAGAAACAATACGGCAATTTAAACTTGTTTATATCAAATAATGTCACGTTAAATAAACTTAACTTGTGCTGCAGATACAGTAAATTATTACATAGCTTCAGCATCATTATAGCATTTAAAATTTCTTTATATCACGTAATGTCATGTTAAATTAAACTTATCTTGTGGTCAGGAAATGGTCCATTATTATACTTCTTCAAAATAAATATAGCAATTAGAACTTTTTTATATCAAATAATGTCAGAGTAAATTAACTTAATTTGTGCTTACGAAACAGTCCATTATAACATTACTTCAGAATCAGTATGGCAATTAAAACTTGTTTATATCAAATAATGTCATGGTAAATTAAACATAACTTGTGTTGAAGAAATAGTCCATTATTACCCTGTTTCACAACCATTATAGCAATTTAAACTTGTTTATATCAGATAATATCACAGTAAATTAAACTTAACTCATACTGAGGATACAGTCCATTATTATACTGCTTCAGAATCAAAATAGCAATTGAAACTTCTTTAAATCAAATAACGTCCTGATAAATTAAACTTATCTCGTGATGAGGAAACATTCCATTATTGCACTACTGAATCAATATAGTTGTTGAAACTAGTTTATCTCAAATAATGTCATGGAAAATTAAACTTAATTTGTATTGAAGAAAGAGTACATTATTAACTTGCTTCAGAATGAATATAGCAGTTTAAACTTGTTTTTATCAAATAATGGAAGGTAAATAAACTTAGCTTGTGCTGAGAAAACAGACCATTATTACACTGTTTCAAAATCAATATAGCAGTTAGAAACAATATACCAATTAGTACTTGTTTATATCAAATAATGTCAGGAAAAATTAAGCACAACTTTTGCTATGGAAAGAGTCCATTATTGCACTAATTTAGAATTAATGTATAAATTAAAACTTCATTATTACACTCCTTCAGAATCAATTTAGCAGTTAGAACTTGTTTATGTCAAATAATGTTATGGTATATCAAGCCTAAATTTTGCTGAGGAAAAACTTCATTATTACACTACTTCAGAATCAGTTTAGCAATTAAAACTTGTTTCTATCAAAAAATGGCATACTCAATAAATTAACTTGTGATGAGGAAACAACCCATTATTCCATTGCTTTAGAAACAATACGGCAATTTAAACTTGTTTATATCAAATAATGTCATATTAAATAAACTTAACTTGTCCTGCAGAGGCAGTAAATTATTACATAGCTTCAGCATCATTATAGCAATTATAATTTCATTATATCACGCAATGTCAAGATAAATTAAACTTATCTTATGGTCAGGAAATGGTCCATTATTGCACTGCTTCAGAATCAATATAGCAATGCAAACTTGTTTATGTGAAATAGAGGAATGTTAAATAAACAGTCCATTATTACACTTTTTCAGAATCAATATAAGAATTAGAATATTTTTATATCAAATAATGTCATGGTAAATTAACTTAATTTGTGCTTACGAAACAGTCCATTATAACATTACTTCAGATTCAGTATGGCAATTAAAACTTGTTTATATCAAATAACATCCTAATAAATTAAGCTTATCTTGTGATAAGGAAACATTCCATTATTGCACTACTGAATCAATATAGCAGTTGAAACTAGTTTTTCTCAAATAATGTCATGGAAAATTAAACTTAATTTGTGTTGAAGAAAGAGTACATTATTAACTTGCTTCAGAATGAATATAGCAGTTTAAACTTGTTTTTAGCAAATAATGGAAAGGTAAATAAACTTAACTTGTGCTGGGAAAATAGACCATTATTACACTGATTCAAAATCAATATAGCAGTTAGAACTTTTTTATATGAAATAATGTCATGTTAAATTAAACCTAACTTGTGCTCAGGAAACAGATCATTATTACATTGCTTCAAAATCAATATAGCAACTGAAACTTGTTTATAGCAAATAATGTCATGGTAAATTAAACTTATCTTCTGCTGAGGAAACAGTCCATTATTACACTTCTTGAGAATCAATATTGCAAATAAACTTGTTTACATCAAATATTAGTAAATAAACTCAACTTCTGCTAAATAAAGAGACCATTATTACTTTGCCTCAGAAGCAATATAGCAATTTAAAATTTTTTATATCAAGTAATATCAGGTAAATTAAACTTATATTGTGCTGAAGAAAGACTCCATTATTACATTGCTTCAGAATCAAAATAACAATTAATACTTGTTTATACCAAATAATGTTATGGTAAATTAAACATAACTTGTTCTCAGGAAACAGACCATTATTAAACTGCTTGAAAATCAATATAGCAACTACAACTTGTTTATATCAAATAATGTCATGGTAAATTAAACATTACTTGTGCTCAGGAAACAGATCATTATTACATTGCTTTATACTCAATATAGAATTAAACCTTCTCTATATCAAATAATGCCTTGGTGAATTAAACTTAACTTGTGCTCAGGAAACAGATCATTATTACATTGCTTTATACTCAATATAGAATTAAACCTTCTCTATATCAAATAATGCCTTGGTGAATTAAACTTAACTTGTGCTGAATAAGTTGTCCATATTAGTCTGCTTCAGAATGAATATAGTAATTAAGACTTCTTTATATCAAATAATGTCATGGTAAATTAAACTTATATTGTGCTGAAGAAACAGTCCATTATTTAACTGCTTCAGAGGCAATATAGCAATTAAAACTTATATATATATCAATTAATGGCATTGTAAATAAACTTAGCTTGTGTTGAGAAATCCGTCCATTAATACACTGCTTCCGAGTCAATATAGCAATTAAAATTTGTTCTATGAAAAAATGTCATGGTAACATAAACATAACTTGTGTTGTGGAAATGGTCCATTATTTCACTGCTTCAGAATCGTACCATTTCTATAACTGATAAAGCTTTCAAATTATATACATTGTTTGAACACCGTGCACGGTGTATGATTAAATGCATTGATACCTGTAAGTAGCACGCTGTGCACAATGCATGATGATGTACATTGATTTCCGTAGACAGTATGCATGCTCAGCATATGTACACGTAAGTCTTCAGTGTTAAGTGAAGCCTTTTACTTTTCATTTTATATTTACATATAAAATACTAAAATAATTCTAGACAGTAAAATTGTCTTTTGATGCACGACCAAGTAATTACAGAAGAACAACTTTTGTTTTGTTTTTTTTAAATTTCGCACTAAGCTACTCGAGGGCTATCTGCCCTATTCGTCCCTAATTTAGCAGTGTAAGGCAAGAGAAAAGGCAGCTAGTCATTACCATCCACCGCCAACTCTTTGGCTACTCTTTTACCAACGAATAGTGGGATTGACCGTCACTTTATAACGCCCCCACGTCTGAAAGGGCGAGCATGTTTGGCGCGACCGGGATGCGAACCCGCGACCCTCAGATTACGAGCCTTAACACGCTTGGCCATGCCGGGCCTCAGAAGAACAAACGTGCGCGCATCAAATGCGTTGCAACTTGGCAAAGTTTCTCATGAATGTCTGATTACTATCATAGTTAAAGCATATACAGTATTTCTCTCAAAGTTCTTATGTAAAGCTTCCTCATCAACCTTTTTTTCCTTGTGAATATTGATGCAATTGTATACTCATAAGGTATATAATAAGAAAATTAATTCTTTCTTTAAAAGGTTTAGCCTGTAAGTAAGAAACAATAGTTTACAGGTGGTACGATGTTTGGTTGATTCATTCGTCTGTTGGTGAGTTGTAATTAATTCTTAGTTTCAATATATTACAGACAAAAGAGTTGGTTATTTGGAATACTTTCACAAGAATAAACCACACATGCTCGGTAGGGTTCATATCTAGCGAATGAGAGAGAATATTAATGTCCTGTTTTGTGGTTTGTGTTGAGTAAAAGTGGAAGCCTCATATTGTGAACACAGTACATTATCTGATAAGCTATTCATTTGAATAGACAAGTAGAAAGTCTTACTCGAATATTATGATTAAAATTTTCCACGCCAACATTTTAACAAGCTTCCCTTTAAGAGACACTTGATCAGCTCTGTACATGCTTTAAAAGTGTCTGAAATTGTTATCCAAACTTGCATCCATGAGTTATCTGTTTTCATCCAGTCAATGTCCTCTGGAGAAGGATCCGCTGCTCTGACATTGTACTTGTGACCTAAATTACAGTCTGATAGCCCCTCAAATACGCTGAAATAGAGCCTTTTTGTAGGTGATAATTTATCTATAGCTCGATCCTTTTATTCTTGTCTATGAAAGTGAGTCTCGTGTCGCAACTAGAAAATGCATGGAACATAGGCAAAGTTCTTAACGAGTTCTACAAAGCTGATACGTATGCTGTTGATATGTAAAAAAAACCAGAAATTCCTACCCATTCAAAAGGCCACCCAGATGTCTGTCAAGAGTTGGATTACAGTCAGATTATTAAATTTGCCAATATGAATAGTTACCACATGTGTGTACATTGTGCATATCTGGACAGCTTTAGCGACATGTTTCAAAGCATGGTGCACGTGAACTACAAGTCTAGTATCAGTATTCTCATGAGTTCAATTAGACATGAAGACTTCAGAATCAATGAGGTTTACAGACTCTTCTTCTATGACGTGTATAGCTTTATCTAGTTTACATGCGGCAATTACAACCTTAGAAGTCAGCAAAATAGAAAAACACTATCTATTTCATTGAATCATGACGAAAATGCATTCACTTACCTTGTAGTTTTGTTTCATCTGACACCTTCTTGTACACACTTTTCACCCTTTTGTCGCGGATGGATTTTAAAAAGTGACTGAAAGACACACATCAATTACTTCTTGCGATATCTAATTTTTCAGTATTTTTTTCATTTTAAGACATCATTTACATCTATAAAATAATGTGAAATCTAAGATATTACAATCTTAAATGAATATTTCAGCTCAAATATCCTAAAACACTGATTAACATTTTAACTTCAGGTTCTCTTGACGATGTTCAATACAGCTATCTACGTGAACAAGAAATCTCTTCAACAGTTTCTACACAACTTATGGCGTTTGAAATTTAATATAATGAGACAGTGATGTCAGATCAAAGCGGCAGGAAATCACAGTCCCTTGCCTTCACGAAATAAGCGAACTTTCGTCGTTCCTTAGTTCGAAAGGCTTTAAATATCTTAAACATCCTTTAATCAAAGGTAAGGCTATTTGATGCCTATAATCCAGCACCCGCGACGACTATCTATTTAATATTGAACTATCTCAAAAGGCTTTAATCAAGTACCTATTACCGCTTGTGGAGATGAAATATTAGACGGAAAGTAGTTGGTAATGAATTTAATCAACTCTAAAATGAAAACCTATTGGTTCAAACATTCTGTATGAGAAAAGTTAGAACATGTTTAAAAAAATGAGTAAAGAAAACCTGTTGAAAGTTTGTAATACGTTTTCTTTAATAGCCATTCTTTAACCTCCTTTTTTATTCGTTCACAATTTGTAAAATGCGTTTCAATATCTCTCTAACACAATTTCATAACACAAAGAAAATAGGCTAGTGGAACCAAAGGAACAACTTCAAATAAATATGAAAGCTCAAATACAAATGTGCGTTCACTTATATTTCGAAAGTTACCTATGTTAAACTACTCTGCTTCTTTCTCAGTTTACATAATGTCGTGATATTAAGTAAGCATAATCTATGATGTTATTAATTCGTAAGGAAAGAAAACTAAATTTATCTATATGTATTTATTTACTTCTTACTATTTAAGCATTTATGTTTAGTGCTTTATCGTAACCTTTCCTGTTTTTGTTTTATAAACTTTAGAATTGCAACATTTTTTAAAAAATTCGACTGTCTTTTTCTAATTATTGACCAATTGTTGTGATTGATATGAGTTTTTATTTGAAAAATTACCTTACGCTTATGGTCAATTACCTGCATAAAAGTCCTTCAGTTAGTTAGTATCTGGACATACAATGATAAAATCAAGGGTTCGATTTCCCATTGTTTAGCTTTGCAGTAAAATAAAAACCAACAACTTACAACAAAGAGAACGAAAATATAATGTCAATGCTGCCATCTATTGTTAATATAAGTTTAAAAAATATTCGCATTATTCTTGTATAACTGAAATATTGCACAATTATATGTGAACTAATATCGATATAATTAATGTCTGACTATATTTTTAATCATTCTTATATCTACGGGATTTACTCAGTTAAATGATAATGCCATGTTTTAAATTTGAAACCATTTGTTTGTCTATTGGATCTCATGCAAAGCAAGTCGAGGGCTATCTGCGTTTGCTGTCCCTAATTTTGAAATGATTGACCAGAGCAATGGTACTCAATTTTTTTATGGTGCTCCATTTTCTAAGCTCCGCAACTCTATAATCAATTTATGTATATGTTCTACATATTATCTTCCCATGTTAATTGCTGTTGCTATATCACTTAATAGTAGCGACATTTGCACGGTAGATTTTAAAACTATATTTTTTTCAAATTGTAATTTCTGATATAATTTATATGGCCCTATAATGATAGTTGCCTACTTCCTTGGAAGGAGGTGCCTTCAATCTGTTCAACAGGGAACAAGAGGTAAGGTAGCCAGTGAACACCATTCACCACCAACTCTTGGTTACTCTCTACCAAAGAGTGGTGGGATTTGCCGTCACATAATAACGCCTTCATCACTACTAAAAAGAGGAGCAAATGTTCGACGACGGGTTATTATCCCATAAGTTGCGGGCCGAGTACTTTAACAACTAGGCTATGCTAGGCTTTTTAAATAATAAATATGCACTGTTGTGGAGACAGGGAATTGGTTCGTATGGTCAACTTCGGTCAAACCGTGTATCTAATCATTTTACGAATGATTTTTCGAATAATTTAATAGTATGTTACTGTTTAACCTAAAATAATGTAGTATATGTAATCGTTTTATAACGTATCAAAATGAGATTTTGTTGAGTAAATTGATAATCGTTATATGACGGATTTATATATAGATAAATAACGGCTACAAGCGTATAGACAGTAGACGTACAATTTGTCTTACAGAGCAAAGCCACATTAAGCTATATGTTGGGTCTACGGTATGGAACCACACTTCGGACTGTAGCGTTGTAAGTCCATAGATATACCTCTTCCCCACCGGAAGACAATCGATGTATAAATAGATAAAATGAGCTAACGAGTATATAGAGAGAATGAGAAACAAATGAATGATTGTGTAGATATAAGACTTAGAGAAGAATGAATAGGTTAATAGACTGAGAAAGTTAGATATAAATGAAATAATAAGTAGATTAAATATGTAGACATTTAGATATATAGATAAATATGCAGATAGTTAGATATGTAGATAAATGTGTAGATAGCTAGATATATAGAAAAATATGTAGATAATTATGTAGATATTTAGATATGTGGCTAAATATGTAGCTATATAGATATGGATAAATATCTGTGTAGATATTTAGATATGGAGATAGTTAGATATGCAGATAAATGTGTAGATATTTAGATATGGAGATAGTTAGATATGTAGATAAATGTGTAGATAGATATGTAGATAAATGTGTAGATATTTAAATATGTAGATAAATATGTAGATGTATAGATAAATGTATAGATATTTAGATATGCAGATAAACGTGTAGATATTTAGATATGTAGATAAATGTGTAGATATTTAGATATGTAAATAAATGTGTAGATATTTAGATATGTAGATAAATGTGTAGATATTTAGATATGTAGATAAATGTGTAGATATTTAGATATGTAGATAAATGTGTAGATATTTAAATATGTAGATAAATATGTAGATGTATAGATAAATGTGTAGATATTTAGATATGTAGATAAATGTGTAGATATTTAGATATGCAAATAAATGTGTAGATATTTAGATATGTAGATAAATGTGTAGATATTTAGATATGTAGATAAATGTGTAGATATTTAGATATGTAGATAAATGTGTAGATATTTAGATATGCAAATAAATGTGTAGATATTTAGATATGTAGATAAATGTGTAGATATTTAGATATGTAGATAAATGTGTAGATATTTAGATATGTAGATAAATGTGTAGATATTTAGAGTATTTGAAGTATAAACGACTTAAGGGATGGTGAATAAGTAAATGATAGATGGATGTAAATAGTGAGATGAACAAATAAAATGAGTAAATTGATAGACAGAAAAATAACAGACAGGTAGATGGACAGGCAATTGCCAGTATACGTTGTATAATATGCTTCAAATTCACATAAGTATCAAAAGGTGAAACTGTATTATGGTCATTTGGTGTACTCTGTTCATCGCTGAAAATCAAACCGTTTATTTTTGCGTAGACTGACCCACTGGAAGATTCCAACTGTGAACTTGGGAAGGAAAGTAATTACTCATCACTTAGATTGAAGTAACTGTATTTTATATGTTACTTTTTAAATTGGATATCCTTAAATTTATGGTAGGTAAAGGAAGGGCGGTGTCAAAATATTGAATAATAAAACAGTACAACATAACTTACCACACTAACTGCTAATAAATGTAAATTTTCCTCAGAAGTACTGTATAATGTAGCCTCCATACGTGCGACTTATTCCTTAATGATATATTTTCGTGTTTTACAAAGTTGAGATAAACTTGAGTGTTGTTTTTCTTGATTTGTGATTAAAGTTTGGCGATGTAGCTGGCTCGAAAAGATGGGTGTTACCACTTAGGGCCTGGTGCGAGCTTCCTATCATTAAAATCGATGAGAGAATTACGTGCCTTTTAACAGAAAGGAGTAGGGTTCTATTAAGGAAATAAAGCTTTTAATACGAGTTTTCGAGCTTTGTTCAGAATCTACCCAGACCTGCCTACCTGTCTGTTCATTGTTTTTTTGTCTGTATCGGATGTCATAACCTTTACATAGTTGTTTTGTAGGATAACATATATGGGTTAGTCTCAGCTTTCTCTACATTTTCTCTTTTACACCTCAGCTATTCCTTACATCATCCATTGCTGAGTAGATCCATATAGAGATTTCAGCGTAGAGCTTCCGCATGCTGTGAGCATTACAAAACTGACTTCGTGCCTGGAGGTGACATCCTAGTTCCCAATATCACTTTCGAACACATTACGTTCAAAATGCAGCAGCAAGGATCACTTAGAAATATCAAGCTAATAAAGTACCTTGTAGCTGATAATTCCACATTTTAATTAGAAATACCCTTAAAAACAAGTTCTAAAAACGTAAAGTCGCACGTAACGTTAGATTTCAAAATATGATATTAATATACAGAAACAATAGTTAGGTTCTCCACCGGGACAGCGGTAAGTCTTCGGATTTACAATGCTAAAATCAAGGGTTCGTTTTCCCTCGGTGGACACAGCAGATAGCCCAATGTGCTTTTGTTAGCCTGAAGATGGCCTAGGAAGGTCGAAACGCTGTTCTCCGTTTTATTAGTAAAAGTGTTAATACCCATACCAGCTGTTCTGAGATTTTTACTTCAAGTGGGTTTCTCGTCATCAAGAATATGACATTGCTATAAGAAAAACACCCAAGCAATAGCTTGATATACGAGCTTTCGTACTTTACCCAGATTCTACCCATACCTACCTACCTGCCTGTTTATTTTTTCGTCTTTCAATAACTAACTTCGTGCCAGAAGGTGACATTCAGGTTTCCTAACATTACTTTCGAACAGACAGAGAATAAGAGTTAAAGAGACAAAATATTGAATGATGATTCTGTAAATATGTGTAAAATTATATAACAGCTTTTAATTACGGAAAGATATAGAAATAAATAATGGCTACCCAGACAGTATATATAATTACTTATAGGGCCAACTTCCTAATAGCAGATTATCCCCACAAAAACTGGCCGATGTATAATAACTATGAACGATCATGTAAATATAAGATTTAAAGAGGAAAGAATAGGTTGACAGACTGAGAAAGTTAGATATAAGTGAAATAATACATAGATTAAAGATAAATATGTAGATATTTAAATCAGTAGATTGAGGGTTGGATAGGAAGATAAACATGTGCATGAAAGAGTAAGTGAATAGTGGTTAAATAAAAAGAAACGCATGTGTGGTTATTGGGTAGCGATAAATTATCTGTTACCATATGTACCTGACATTAACGTATAAATGAATTATTTACGATAGAAATTATAGCATATTATAACACTTACTTTTAGAAGCATTGAGTAAATACCTAAACTTTCTTTATATTTACAAGTTTTAATACCAATTATCATAGATTATTTTATGGTATTACACAACTGTTTGTAAATATCTACGTTTTCGATAAACAGTATTGTTTGTTTCGCACTGAATTATTTATTTAATTTTCGAAAATAGTTCACTGCTGTATTTTTAGCCACGGCATAGCGGCTCATAGAATAATTCTGAGTTTCTTTATCACGAACAAACTTTTAGCTTATCGTTTTATCTCTTGATCGACTTGAGATCTAATTACAGCCGCGGCTATTGAGGAATCTCTCTTGTTTACTTCTAGAAAAATCAACCAACGAACCTTTCTAAAATCGGATTGTTTAGCATAATAACTTTTTATAATAGTACAGGATAACAACGTGTAGTGAAATTATTCAAAGCTGCAGGATAGGATAACTATAAATAGGTTTACTTGAATATTGCACATCTGCAGAATAGAATAACTAAGTTTAGATGAGTACCGCACACTTGGGATAAACTTACAAGATTTAATTGAACAGCTGCAATGTAGCGTAACAAGGCTTAGAAGAATACATCACAGCTGCAGTAAAAGGTAACAAAGCTTAATTGAATACTGTATAGCTGTAGTGGAAGATAAACAAGTTTAAATTACTATTGCACAGATCTAGTATTTTACAAGGATTAAATGAATGCCATAAAGCTGCACTGTTGGATAAGAAGAGTTAATACCTCACAATTACAGAATAGGATAATAAAGTTTTAGTGAACAGCTCCAGTATAGAATAACAGTATCGAGATTAATACCTCACAGCTGCAGTATAAAATAACAATGTGTGGATGAGAAATATACAGCTGTTCTATAACATAGTAATGTGTGGATGATAAATACACAGCTGTTCTATAGCATAATAATGTGTGGATGAGAAATACACAGCTGTTCTATAACATAGTAATGTGTGGATGATAAATACACAGCTGTTCTATAGCATAATAATGTGTGGATGAGAAATACACAGCTGTTCTATAACATAATAATGTGTGGATGATAAATACACAGCTGTTCTATAGCATAATAATGTGTGGATGAGAAATACACAACTGTTGCATAAAATAACAATGTGTGGATGAGAAACTCGTAGCTGTAGTATAAGATAACAATTATAGAAGAGACAGTTCTTATTACAGTATAAAATAACAATTTTTGAGAAGTTTATCACAGCTGGATGTGGCAGAAACATCAATAACACTTTGGATATAACTGTATTATTGTAATACCTATAGCAAAAAAAAATCAGTTAAGTAATGCTATGACATAGGCTTGCTTCATGTAGCTTGAACTACTTCAGTGGTGGAATATTATAGAAAATGATGAAACCCTCTTTATCGTGTAACACGCTATGTCACACTGTATGTCGGGTCAAACAACAGTTAAGATATAGAATTCAGCTACAATGATATCTTACAGGAAGTCATACGTATTCACAAAATCCAAATCCCCAGAAAATTATGTGCGCAGAATAATAATGAACTTTGGCAGCTGATGAAGCATAAATGTTCACAAATAAAAATATTTATTCACAATTGTGAAAATGATTATTTTACTAATAATTGGACAACTTCTGTATCCGTTATAGCTTGAACTAATTACTGAGGTAAAGAATAGGTTTATAATACGTTAACATAAAACAACGACAGAATTAAGAAAGTCCAATACTACTTTGTTACGTCAGACCAGGGTTGTATTGTGATATTCTACAATCCTTAAATTACTTGCATAAAAAATTATTCAAAATAAACATATTCAAGGGAGAGAACCCTACAACTTGTATTAACAAACACAAGTCTCTGTATCATCCTCAAGAAATGAGCATAGCCTCACTCCACAGGCTGACACAACAATGGAGTTAGCTGGTATAGAAAAATCGTTGTAACATGTAACTTTTACCTAAGCTAAAGGATTAGTGCAAGTTTACGATCTTCGTACATTCGGTTTCTCGGTAAGACTAACTTCGTTTAGAACACCTCCACGAGAACTTATAAAAAATTGTCTAAGTATATTTAAATAATTATATATTTTATAGTAGTTATGAGATTGCAAAATATGATATTAAAACTACTTTCCAGTAGTAGTATCAATCTGTTTTACCAGATGTACACTAACGGTTGGTAACAATTGTGAGAGTTCAAAATGTAATTCACACCAATGTTCGATCCACATTATTAAAATAACGCACCCAGAGACAAAAAAAAAACAACTCTTTTCAAGTTTACGACTTGTACATATTGGTGGAAAATTACAGAAAATATATATACAGAAAACATTAGAAATATAATACTGTGCACAGTGTTTAGATGATAATTTTAGATGATGATAAATGAAATTAGCTTCTTTCTACAGAATTTCCGAATGTTTAACATTACATTTCTCTCGTTACAGCAAATACAGTAACGACTTGACATGCTAATGTTCGTTCTTGACTATACCTAAATACATCGTTCTACCTGATTAATCTGTGCCAAACATACATCTTTTCTTCAAATACAAATAAACTGTAGTACATTACATATCCATTCACAAATTCAGTATATTCCAAGCATAGTGGTTTTGGTGATTCGTTTCATTATTATTGCATTTCTAACATATGATTTATATATAACAAACCTCGCTTTCCAGGAAAGTCACTGTTCCTTTTCAGCTGGTTTACACTATGGCCACTAGGTGTGGACGCTTTTCTTTCCGCACCATGCTTATTATCCACACTACTGCTATCAGATGGCAGTAACGTACCACATTCTCTTTTAATGTATCCAAATATGAAAATTTTGAAGTCGTTAGTGTGACCCTAAATGTGAGAGACTTACATAAAATCTTGGAAAATTTATAAGACCATTTATATTTATAAACTCTTCGCAATTTCAAAATTATATTGTTTTAATGCATATTAATAGATAAGTATAATAAACCTATAACAGTTGAATGTTCTGCAAGATTGTCAAATGTTTGAAGATCGCAGACGTTCGTAGTGTTGAGAGGTTTGTTTGTTTTTGGAATTTCGCACAAAGCTACTCGAGGGCTATCTGTGCTAGCCGTCCCTAATTTAGCAGTGTAAGACTAGAGGGAAGGCAGCTAGTCATCACCACCCACCGCCAACTCTTGGGCTACTCTTTTACCAACGAATAGAGGGATTGACCGTAACATTATACACCCCCACGGCTGGGAGGGCGAGCATGTTTAGCGCGACGCGTGTTGAGAGGTCCAAACGTATTATTTTATAAGTGCCAACTGCAAATTAAAGATAATTAACTGAGAAACCTGGAGCTGACTAGTAAGATTATTTGTCTTTGTACTCACAAGAAAATTATTTATATTTTGTTGTCTTAGCTCTACTGTGAAGTGTAGCTAAAATGAAGTCAACAGGGTTGATTGAGGCCCGACATGGCTAGGTGGTTAAGACACTCGACTCGTAATCTGAGGGCCGCGGGTTCGAAATCTCGTCACACCAAACATGCTCGACCTTTCAGCCGTGAGGGCGTTATAATGTGACGGTCAATCCCACCATTCGTTGGTAAAAGAGTAGCCAAAGAGTTGGCGGTAGATGGTGATGGCTAGTTGCCTTCCCTCTAGTCTTACACTGCTAAATTAAGAACGGCTAGTGCAGATAGCCCTCGTGTAGCTTTGCGGGAAATTAAGAAAACAACAACAAAGTTGATTGAAATTGAGTTGATAGTAATGCTTATATGCTCATAAAATTCATTTTATTAGTGGGTTCTTTTGATAATTTTTCAAGATGTTATGTAATTCATGTAATTGTGTGTGTGCATTTTCTTTTAGCAAAGCCACATCGGGCTATCTGCTGAGTCCACCAAGGGGAAACGAATATAATTGTATGTTGTTGTTGTTGTTTTTAAACATGTAGAGGTTTAACACTAGAATTACCCAATCTTTATTAGAATATCACTGTTTTCTTGAAAGTTAGCGTGATGGATAAAGTCGTAAGTTGCAGGAAATATTCTACACTGTAAAAGTGAGAACTGATGTAGAAGGTCTCAAAGATTGAAAGAAACTTTGTGAATAACAAAGTTTAAATAGACAGATGTTTAACTATTCAGATACTAATATTTTATTTTTGAAGAAGGAGAATCATATATTATACAAATGTAAATGTACTTAGACTAATTATAAGAGTTTTTGTTTTAGGTTTGATTATTTCAAAGTAAATTACCTATTTTTTTTATATAACTGAAAGTTATAGAACTTAAGCATGTTGTTTTATAACTAGCAAATTATTATTGCTTAATTATTTTTGATACCTCAAATAAATTGTAATTTTTTTTATTTCTCAGCGAGAGTGTGGCTGTAAAATTAAGATATCTTATACTAGTTATAAAATAATTCAGTTTAAAGGCCAGTACATAATTTTGTTACGCCAGCCCAATATAAACTGTTAGCTAATTTTATCAGTTTAATGAAGTTTAACAACCGGAAGGTAGAGAAGACTATACATTTATATCATAGGATTATATACATATTATATGAAATTGTTTTTTAAAGTTAATTAATTTATTAACATATAATGCTAATAAAGTTATTATGTTGTTTTTGTTGTGTTTTTTTTACACATAAATAAAAATGTACTTATAAAATGCAAGTATAAAGTACGTTGCCCAGCAGGGACCTCAACAAAGATAGTTAAAAAATTATATTAATAATTTAGGGATTCCTATTTCATATGATTAATATCCTTTGTTTGCAACTTTTCTGAACCCATTTTCCAACATTTTTTTTATAAAGTAAGTTGTATTTTAGAGAGCTATTTTGAATTAGATATCAGGAGCAAAATTTCATCTCCCACTACCCTCTCGGGTTCTTAATAGTCATGTTTAACATTCGGACTAATCTTTCATTTACTGGTTTTAGTCGTTACATGGGATACAGTTTTTATTAGTTGTCAACAGCACAATACACATTACGCAGTTTGTTCGTAGTTGTCTTACGTCAAAGGAAGGGTCATATGACGATAGCAGCCGCGCCATGTTATAAAAACAAGGTCCTTTCTTGTCGTTAAACTCTTTTGGACAATGGTGTAAAACGTGTGGAATTATACCGTAAGTTTTATAAACTGCTCATAAAAGTTAAAGGAACAAGTACATTTTCTTATACAACTTATCTCAGTGTTCCAAATGTGATAATGTTTTTATTTGTTTAGGTAATTTGCCTCATTTCAGTTCCATCTGTATCCATTTGTTTTAATGTCTGGTGAACAGGAAAACATGGAGAAATAAAATTTTTAAAATTGACCAATATCGCCAAAACTGATATTCCATACGAAACAATACTTTAAACAGTTTACATGCGTTTATTCAAGAAATGTTTGAAACATTCAATGTTTAATGTGACTCCTGACACCGATTTGGCACACTTCTAATCAGTCTATCGATGTTATCTTGGGGTATGGCAGCCCACTCGTCTACCAGGGATTGTCGGAGTTCCTGTACATTCTGAGGAGGGTGCTGGCATTCATTAACACGCCTCGACAACATATCCCAACAATGTTCAATCGGATTTAAATCTGGAGATATGACGAGCCACTCAAAAGTCTTTATTCCTTCCTCGTAATGGAAGTCCATACACAGTCTGCATGAGAACGAACCCATCGCCGGCTGTACCGGCAAAAGACCTCACAATGGGTTTCAGAATTTTGTCTCTATATCGTCGTGCGTTCAGAGCACCCCTGTCGAGTATGAGTAAGTCCGTGCGGCCACTCAAGAATATGCCTGTCCAGACCATTACAGAACCTCCTCCATAAGCGTCGACTTGCTCTCTTCGGCGTCTCCACACTCTCGCCCGTCCATCATCACGAGACACAGTGAACCTGCTATCGTCTGTTCACAGCACGGTAGTCCAATGAAGAAGTTCCCAGTCCATTTGCTGACGAGCAACTCCAACCTGGCTGCACGATGTCGCGCTGTCAAAATAACGCCTCTTGCAGGCCGTCTGGGTCTAAGGCGACCTTTGTGCAGACGATTGCGATCTGTTTCGGTCGACACACGGGTTCCAGTGGAATGTTGAAGGTCATTTTGCAGCGACAGAGCCGTAGCTAACCTGTCCCGCAGAGCGGTAGTCACGATGTAGCGCTCCTCTCTGGCTGTTGTGAAGCGATGACGGCCTTGACCTGGTCTCCTGCCATAAGAATTCGTCTCCTGGTAGCATTGCCAAAGTCGATTGATGACGCTTGGTGACACACCGACGCGCTGTGCCACCCTCCTTTAGGTCTGGCCGTCCTGGCCAGACACACTGACAAAACTAGCCGCATGTTGGTGTTTGTTTTGAGAATTAATAAGGAATGCATAGTTTCACGTGACAGCCTTATATGGGGTACCTTGAGTTGTATTCTCCTTGAGTGAGATGATTTTCGTCTGAGTTGCTTCAAACTTCACTCGCAAGCTTAAAAAATACACTTATAGACGAACGGATATGTTTTTCCTACATAAATTTAGTTATGAGAAAAATATACTGAAATATGTATTTATTATTTTTTAGCAGTATAGTATGGTAGCATAAAACTAGCATCATTTGTTATTTACTATTAACTGTAATCGTGAAAAAAGAATTAAAAATGGTTTATGAATTTTTAAATGCTATAAAAATAACGAAATTTGTTTGTATTAAAACACGTACGTACTTTTATAAAAACACCCAATTTGCTATTTCTAATACTTGTAATATGCAACGTTTCGACTTAGGCTTCTCTGTATCATGATACATAGAAATATAAGTCCAACGTACAGGTTTACACAGCTGAAGCACACGATGCTAAGTTTTCTGGATGTAATTGATTATTGTGGGAAAAACGCGTGTTCATTCATAAAAAATTATGCAATACGTATGCGAAAATAAAACTGTGAGCAAATACTTACTACTGTATAAAAACACCGTAAAACGAAATAAAGGTATTCCTGTGTGGTATTCAAACACACTTATATCCGATAGAAGGTTACAAGTATCCGTAATACACTAGGTTTCGTGTCTTAATACAGAGAATAATTTCGATCACGAATAGAAAATGAAAAACAAAAAACAGTAAACGTAAAAATCAAATAATATATATATATATATACTCTTGTAAATGGTTACTGCTGACAACAGTATTAACATTTGTATTAATTTGTCCAGGAATATAAACCTGAAAAATATTTTTTTTGTTATTTGCAACATAAATTATTTCAAGTTGTAAATGGACTTTGAACTTAAGTAAAACTTTATTTCTTTAGTACAATGCTAGCCAACTTCTGTGTATGGTATCGTCAACAACTGCCTGTTGAAACAGATCAAAATCGTGATAACTGCACGCTTTCAAACCAAAATAATGTTCGATATTCCCCACTCTAGCTAATATATTTCAACGATCATTTCCATTATACGTATCAAAGATGATATAGACCCAGCATGGCTATATGGTCAAGACACTCAACTTCTAATCCGAGGGTCACGGTTTCGAATCCTTGTCACACCAAACAGTCGTTTGGTATGTTCAATCAATCCCACTATTCGTTGGTAAAAGAGTAGGCCAAAAGTTGGCGGTGGGTGGTGATGACTAGGTGCCTTCCTCCTAGTCTTACACTGCTAAATTACAGATGGCTAGAGCAGATAACCCTTGTGTAGCTTTGCGCGAAATTCAAAACAAACCAAACCAAAGATGATATACTTCCTCCTCATGCTAACTTGTACAGGTCTCCATATCATCCTTTTACAGCTATTACGACTGCGTTTGTAGCAGGCATGACAAACACAGCACGAGTACGTTTTACTCAGCATTTATTGTGGTACATAACTTTTGGTTTAGGTCCTATCTTCTAACTACAAGATGAAAAATTGCGCGGACACTTACCCAACTAACCAAATTGCTTCTCACTCAAGTTCTTAATTAAGACAAATAACAAGCCATACAAACACATTGGGTATTTCATAAACTATTTATAAATCCATCCATTTCAATAAGTTATGTTTTTGAAACACTTAAGGAAATGGTCCAGGTCTTCTTCAGATACATCTTTGGATACTGGAGAGGGGAGGAGTGAAAGTTGCGTAATTTCATTCACAGGAGCATATAAAGACGGTAGCAGGGAACAGCTTCTCTCTAAGTCTTTACCAGCATCAATGATTAAATTAGGGTGGTACGAACTAGTATGTATACCAGTTTAAGATGACAGTAACTCAAGTAAATTATTAAAAACTGTTTATACTACTGCAAAAAACACCTAGCCCAAATTCATTTGGTTTTTGCATGTTTTTATGTTTTACATATCTGGATTTATTTTTCTGAAACAATAGCACTCAACTCATGTCACTGCCCTGATCATCCAGAAACACCAAGCTGCTCCTTCTTCCACACCTACAAATATGAGTACTGGTACTTGTTTCAAACCACTTTAAACACTACCATCAGGCTGAAGAGTTCAAAACAACGATACGGTATACAAGGTATGCTCAGGGACCCCTACATTTGAATAACCATTAGATCTATACTTCTGGACCTGTGAATAATAATTTGGTGAGAATAAGTCATTCAAGAACTCTGCTTGATACTTGATACCAGGTCTCTCCATGATCATATTCAGTCATTTAGTATGCCTCTCATATGGCTCACAACTGCCCCATATACTACAGTCTTCAGCAGTCAGACCCCACTGCCTCATCTTGTGCCAGAACAGCTTAGGTTAGTTTATGTTTTCCATCAGTGGCGTTTCCAGTCAATCTTTCTCAGCTGGTCTTGGCCACAGTTGGGATTTGGCTACCCTTGGTGGGAAATGCTTGGGATTGCTATATAGACTGCTCTATTCTCATACTCACTATAATAAAAAATCACCATGACAACTCTGAGCTAACTGTGTCTCGTGTATACAAAGATCGATATTCATGTATATAGATCTCGATCAGAAGCTTTAGGTTATGACAGTTACCTTTCTTAAGTCTGCAAAAATATTAAACATCCAGGAGAGAAGTTCTCAGAGATTTAATCACTCTCTAACAGCGATATCTACAGTCTTCCTCTTGTTTATAAGTCTTTTTACATGTGGGAAATATCACTTCCTTGTTTGAAAATGTTCAAATTTAAAGTAATCAGAAACTAAGAAGACAATTAAGCAAAACTTCACAAAAACCCAGTCCTTTGGGTATGACACCAAACTTTTTCCATACTACCTTACCGTTTAGTATCCTCATGCGCATTGATAACCCTAGTTGTACCATAATATTATGAGAACCGTTAGAACATTTGTCATAGAATTGAATGTGAAATATATATTGCTCAGACTAATTTTGAAGAAAGAGAAAAGGTGAAAAGTAAACTTGAACAAGAAAAAAGTGACACATGCACAGGTTGAATGAACAGCTATTACACTATAGCTATTCTTGTTTCTAAACTTTATTTAAATTGTATTATTCCAAACTAAAAGAGTATTGCATTATGTAAAAGATCCTAAAATATGATAATTTTCAGTGCAAATGTATTATCTAAGATACCGTCTTTCATTCCAATAAAAAAGTAAGGAAGGATGTGTACTTATGACATTACGTGTTCTACTAATGGAAAACGTTGCAATAATCCACTACATAGTGTGTTTTACTATGCGGTAATCTTTCCCACGAGAAAGCAAAGCGAATGTGAAAACATAGGGGGATTACGTTAAAAAAAAAAAAGCAAGTAATACAAAACAGCGCTTAAAACACTGAATAATTACAAAGTATTCAACAAAAAGTTACATTAAAAATATTAGTTTTACATAAAATTATCCTTCGGAGTAGTTTTCTCAAGCTAACATTTTACGTTTCAAAAATATATACTTGTATAAGTTATTTATAGAATAACTCAGGTACTCACTGGCCTTGTTTCATATAATCAATTAATATCTTCTTTGTATCTAACATATTGGTTTGTGCAGTTAAAGTGCACTTGGGTCACCTTCTGATAAAGGAAAAAAGAAAAACAACACACTAAGTTATCCTTGTACAAAAAAACAAATTTAATGCTGCAATGGTTGAGCTTGTTTATCTATCGTTAAGCAGAAGCTACATAATTGGCTATATTTTGCCCATAACTAGAATCTAAACCCCATTTTTAGCGTTTTAAGCCCTCAGACTTGTCGCTGACCCAGCGGGTGGCTAAGGTATAAGCTGTACTTGTATAAATATTTTTAAGCTATCATTACTAATGCATTTTTCTCTCTCTTTTTAACGTAGATGTTTTCAGTATAAGAATAAACTGAAAAGGTGTGTCATTTAAAAGAGCATTAAAATGACTATTCATGTATTTATTTTAATCACAAACAAATTATTTAGGTGTAGCATTATGATCAAAAAACCAAAAAAGGCCCAGATGTTAACATGTCAAACTGTAGATCTAGGTTCTATGGTTAGCGCTCCATTGCTATCGAAAGAAAATCCTGTTTCGCATCTTGGAGGCGGGGGATCGTGACAAGAGTGACGGACCCATTCAGTCTAACAAAGGTAATCTAAGAATTGGCGATGAATGGTGTTGACTAGTTGACTTCAATCTTATCAATCAGTTGAAAATTAGAGATGTCTTGCCCAAATAACTTTGTATACAAAAGTTGGTGTTGTTTTTAATTAAGCACAAAGCTACACAATGGGCTATCTATGCTCTGCTCACCACGGGTATCGAAACCCGGTTTCTTAGCGTTATAAGTACGCACACATACCGCTGAGCCACTGGGGGCATACAAAAGCTACTAAATACATTCTTATTAAAATAATCGAATTGAATTAAAGCACCTTTCTTTGATTTTTCTTATCTTGAAATTTATAGAATGTCGCATGTCTCGAACTTCAGAAGTTAACCTTATACTCTGATTTTAATTATACTTAGCCCCCCAGTGGCACAACAGTATGTCTGTGTACATTCAACATTAGAATCCGGATTTCGATACCCGTAGTGGGCAGAGCACAGATAGCCTGTTGTGTTGTTTTGTGCTTAACTTGAAATAAAAATTAATGATATTTACAAGATAAGTTTTGAGCTATCAAGTCTAAGAATGATTGACAAACTTTAGTTACAAAGAAACGCAACAAGAGTTCTAATTAGAGTCAGAAACAACAATGAGGTGTCTGAAAACAGAAGTATAAAACAAACTATGTCTGGACTTATAAACGTGTGTGAAATTCTGTGTACGTAAATAAAACTAAAAATGAAATAGCAAGAACTTTACTGAAAAGACAGTGAAATACTCTGGTCTTAACCTGAAAAGTTGCATATAAAAACGTTCTACAAGGTCAAGATAAAAACTGAACTCGACAACCACACAGCCAAATAAATAGCACTATAAACAACCAAAACATTATGCAACAAAATTTTTACTTTTTCTTGTTCCTGGGCAGAAAGTGTTATTTCCCAGTTGCTTATGCCTAAAGTAAATGGAAAAGACCTATTTTTCTCTTCAAACTTTGCTTTTGTGACCTGGGTAATGAAATTTTCGAATTTACACATTTTACAGAACATTCCAGGTAGATTCAGTGCTGAGTAGCTGATAGAGAATTTTTGAGAATTTTCAACAACCTTTTAGAATTTTCTAGAACTTTCCATAGTAATATTTACATAAGGGCTCAACACTCACCACTTTAGTTTCATTCTAGCTGCGTAAGTGATCACATAGACCTATCTGATTTTATTAGAGATGGCATCAAGAAGCTGCAAGCATTCTCCAGACGCATTCTGCTATTTATGTAATCAATTTATCAAGACAAGAGCGAAAAAGTACTCTCTAACAGTATCTGCTAAAATATGTGAAACCAAGAAGGCATACTTCGGCATGTCTGTCAGGGATCAAGACAAACCCTGAGCACCTCATTTTACATGTGAGCACTGCAAAAACCTCTAGAAGGTAAGAAGGACAATTTTTGCTTGCTTGAATAGCAAGATTTTATATTATACAAATTTTAGGCCTTTTAAAATTTAAATATCTTTTAATTTTTTTTTCAATATCTAATAGTATAGAAAATTATCGCATATAAAATACTTTGCATGAACCTCTTACACATTAGTTGTGGCCCGGCATGGCCAAGCGTGTTAAGGCGTGCGACTCGCAATCTGAAGGTTGCGGGTTCGCATCCCCGTCGCGCCAAACATGCTCGCCCTTTCAGCCGTGTGGGCGTTATAATGTGACGGTCAATCCCACTATTCGTTGGTAAAAGAGTAGCCCAAGAGTTGGTGGTGGGTGGTGATGACTAGCTGCCTTCCCTCTAGTCTTACACTACTAAATTAGGGACGGCTAGCACAGATAGCCCTCGAGTAGCTTTGTGCGAAATTCAAAAAACAACAAAAACAAAAACACATTAGTTGTGGATGAAATAAATTTATTCTTCATAATAATTTTATTTTGCTTTTTTGCAGGATGGTGCAGAGGGAAAAGCCATGAAGTTCACTATTCCAAGAATTTGGCGTGAACTCACTGAACACTCAAGCAATTGCTACTTCTGCATGGTGGACCCTTCTAAACGTTAAGCTGGCAAGAATGCATTTGCTATCATGTATCTGGACCTTTCATCATCCATCGCTCCAGTGCCACACTGCCCTGAGCTCCCTGTACCCTCTCTACCAGAGAGAAAACAAGCCATCCTCAGAATAGAGCAGCAAATCAGAAGAGGAGGTAGACGTTGAAGATCCAGATTGCAATTTCAGAGGTGCAGCTGGTGACAGAAACTCATACTACCCCAACCAAACAGACGTCAATGACTTGATCAGATATCTTGGTCTAACAAAGTCGAATGTCGAGCTTTTGACATCTAGGCTTAAGGAGTGGGATTTGTTAGATGAAAGTGTACAAGTCGCAAGTCAGAGGAAGCGTCACCGACATTTTTCAAGCTTTTTCACTCGTCAAGATGGGCTCTGCTTCTGCCACAATGTATCCGGTCTGTGCAAGGCAATTGGAATTGCCTGTAACCTACACGAGTGGCACGTTTTCAAGGAGCGTATAACGAAAATATGATGGGAGACAACATTTGGGAGCTGATACATGAAATTGATTTACATTACAGTGGCAAATCTCGAATAACTACTCACTTCTAAACATTTTTGTTCATTTTTGTACAACTTTGGTATAAATACACGTAGATCCTGATTCATATGTTGTTTTATTCAGACCTTATGTAAATGAAAATGTACAAATTTGTCCGTTTTTACATAGAAAATAGATTAATTTCTAAATATCTTCAACTAGGTCACAAAAGCAATGTTTGAAGGGAATAATGGTCATTCTCTGTATTTTTACAACACAAGCAATTAAGAAATACCACATACTATCCAGGAACAAAATTTGTGTTACATAGTGAAATTTATAAGAGTGAAAACTTCAAGACCAAACTCAAAACAAATTATACGGATATTACATTCTAACGGATTTTAATATCTATGTTTCTTTCAATATAATTAGAAATGTATGTAACTTATATTGTTAAATATGTATTGCGCAAGTCCCGTCTTGTTCTCTAAATTTATAGAAGATTCTCGAGTATAAGAATCAACAATATATGTTTTACGAAAGCACTAGGGTATCTTGGAATATTGTTGCCAACTCAGCTTTCAAAAACATCACTCTAAAAGTTTATAAATTCACTTCCCAAAAGACATTTTAATATTAGCGTTTTTTTAAAGGTAGTATACTATAAACCTCGGAATGTTTATTACCGTTATAGATTATAAGCGCCCCCAGTGGCTTAGCGGTATGTCTACGGACTTACAACGCTAAAAACCGGTTTTCGAAACCCGTGGTGGGCAGAGTACAGATAGCCCATTGTGTAGCTTTGTGCTTAATTCAAAACAACAACATAAATTATAAGCAACATATATTTGAGCAGGAATGTTTATGCATTTCGAACATTACACCCCGTTTAACTTTAGTGAATTAACTGCGGACGTTATTAGTTTTATGGGGATATTAAATATTTTGGTCGAGAAATAAACTCACTGGCTTCTGGTCAACTGGAATGTAACCCTGTACCGACACGGAATTAGTTTCTTCATGGTGAGCCGTTGACAAAAGATTCAGTTCCAGACCAAATAAAAGGCTAAGTATTGCTTGTAAAACTTTTGTATATAAAATCATTATTTGTAATAACCGTTATTATAAATTGTATTGTTGTTTGTATATTAAAGTATATTTGTGTTAATAACGAAAATTGTGTTTGTCAATCTTTTTTTTTTTGTTCGAAAATATCATAAATTTGATACATGTCAACATTCAGTTAACTTTTTAATTATAATTAAAACTCCCGGCTATTTGAAATTGTAGTACATAACATAATAAATAGGAAACTCGTCTGAGATAAATTATAATATACATCGAACTTAATTTGTATTTTACGAATATTTTATTGGGGTAATTTTAAGGAATGGTTTTGATAGAAATTAAAATTGTATTGAATTTAAAATCATAATGAACTTATTTTGAAGCTCTTTACCAAACACCAAACATGCTCGCCCTCCCAGCCGTGGGGGCGTTATAATATACGGTCAATCCCACTATTCGTTGGTAAAAGAGTAGCCCGAGAGTTGGTGGTGGGTGGTGATGACTAGCTGCCTTCCCTCTAGTCTTACACTGCTAAATTAGGGACGGCTAGCGCAGATAGCCCTCGAGTAGCTTTGCGCGAAATTCAAAAACAAACAAACATGCAAAAAGCTCTTTACAGGTAGGTAGGGCACCATAACATCCAATGCTCTTTTGAATTTTGATGTAGGGGAAACCGGAGTGCCCGGAGAAAGCCCACTTTCACAGGGCAGACGCGAGATGTTCTAGTTCTGGGACGCTCTAAATATGGTAGTGGCCACGAGATAAATTTAACCTAAAGTGTTACTTCTTGTAGCTTGACTAGTCAAGGAATTTGTCTACTACTTCTAGGCTAGCTAGATACATTGTGTCTTTTTTCACCTTGTATTTGGTATTGATTTAGTTAACTAACCTGTAAACGAAAGGAGTGCGCGCAAACACACACGCAGTATTTCGCCATGCCACTCTCAACGAGATTCTGCAAATGCACTTCTCATAGCTCAAGGTCATACAAGACTAAAAGTAATTTACACAACTCACAAACACAACACTTCACAATGCTATTCAGTGTGCACTGACAGGCACAACGAAATAACATATGTAAAGTAACATATTTTATTTTCGTAAATCCTCGAAATTGTACTTGTATATATTTCGGGATTAATTTTGTCCTTTTTAACAAAAATAAACCTTACAATGTTCATTTGAAAATAGCCTATAAAGTTATAAACTTCCTTTAACCGACTAGTCTGCGTAATACGTGTTTGACTATAGTACTTTTGTATTTAATTATTTATGTCGCAACCTTCTGTATACAGTGTAATGTAGTATCTGTTGGCTTATATAACTATTCCAGTCACATGACTAGGAAGGCCTAGATTACAGAGCTGGGTTACCTTCATAATATGAGACCAAGTTGTTAAAACGTAGAGACGCTCAGGGCAAAAATACGAGACTGTAGTTGGAGGAGAAACTGTACTGAAGCCGTGGATATTTTATTTTCCATAATGAAGCAGATTTTGTGTATTCTTTCTTAATCAAATGAAGCTTTGTAAAAGTGAGTTGTGTGTATTAGCATTTATTTAAATAATTTTTAAATATGCTTACGTTGTGCTAGCTTCGTTAACGTGCTTAGAAGTAAAGTGTTTACGTGTTCAACTTTTACGTAATACCAGCATCGGGTATTGTAAACAACTTTTAAAGCAAGTTTAGCGTTAAGCAAACTGTGGTTTATGTTACCTGTGAAAAAATGGAAAAGTATATGTTTAAATAATTGTTTTTATTAAAGCAAAAGCATGAATTTTCTTATCCAATTTTATGTTATTCCCTAAAATTAAGAACAAAGTATTACGTCAACTGCACATGGATAACTACCCTTCTGTGGAGAACAATATATATTATTTATTATTATGATTGGATAATAGTATTGTAATATGGTGTTTTCTTTCAAACTAGTGTTATTTTCTAGAATGTGTTTTTGTGACATTTACCTGTAATTCCGTTATAAACCAGGCCTATCATAAGGTTTAGAAATAAAGTATACTTAAGCTAAGCTGATGACGTAAACATTAAAAATAAAACTGTAAGAATCATTGATAGTTTCTGCCTACCAACCATGGAAAAATTCCAAATGAACGTGATTTTACAACTCATAATAACAGTTACAATAAGATAATTTTTTTATATAATTATATTGTAGTGAAAGAAATTTTCGGTTCTTTAAGTACCGAGCAATGTTACTTAGTGTTAATAATACAAATAAGATTTTAAATTAAAAGCAGAGTTTTTACTGAATTAAATTCACAGAGTTCTTGTGACAAACTGGCACAATTGGACCAGTCCATGTCAGGTCAGTGACCTTCAAAATCATAGGTTCATGGAATTTTATACTGTTTTCCCAGTTTCAAGTCTCTAGGTAAAACGGTTTTTGTGTGATACGTCACAAAATGTTTAATACCAAATTACTTCCAGATGAGACCAGTGGTATAAAAGTATCAATAACGTTATAATTTTTAACGCCATATAGTAAACCATTGTTAGGAAGCCCTGTTTGTACAAATTCTACAAATTGTGTTTTAACATTCGAGATTTTTATCCAGAATGGTTGACCTTTGATTTCCTTTACACTGTAAGGTCTATCATGGATGATCAAAATGAAGGTGGGATATTAAAGTTCACGCCATCCTCTAAATTTGTAAAATCAGGCCCACATGCAGAATGTTTGAAAGGAGGGTTTTAATGTGTGCAATCAAAAGCCAACACGTGTTGTGCGGAGCCCATTCAGCATGCTAATACTCTGGAGGTTTCGAGGCATGTGAGTATTTCAAGCTAAAAATGCTAATACTACATCAGAAATGTGTGGACTCTGTAGAAAACGTTAAATACCTAAGCAATTGCGCTATAAATATACAAGTATAATTATTTTACATCACATAAATAGGGGGCCTCGGTCGAACCAACTCTTACCTACCCACGCATGCAGGTAATAGTATTCAGAGTGAGATCTTTATGGAATCAGGAGGTATTACTCATTATATTGTCATTGTAGTTTCATGAGCAACAAAATTGGGAACAACTAGATATTAAAACAACGTAAAGAGGAAGAGGGTTCAGCTAATCTCTTAAAAAAATATGTATATGACACATTTGATGCCTACCAACAATTCCTTGTGCTCATGCTGTCCATTAGTAGACAACAGGACGATGCGAAAGGCTTATGAAGCCTTTAATTTTGATTAGATGATTCTTCTATATATATTTCTGATAAAGCTGTGCGTTTAAAGGATTTTCATATTTTCATCCTTTAAAGCTGGAAGAACCAAATTTTTTATTTCCTAGATTTACCAACTCTTTCAATATCATGATCCTTGTTACCGTGTTATCTTCCTATAATTTTGAGTTTACTTAATAATTGCATTTTTAGACAATATAATTTTAATATTTTGTTCTAGAACAAGAACAGCTAATTTAACAGATGAGGCTAAAATTAGATTTATATCAGTTTGTTAAAAGAAGCTGTGCGGATCGATATATTTTCTTTTTCTGTTAAAACTCAAATAAGAGCAACAGCTCAAATATTTTTGAAAAGAGAGAAAAACAATTCAGTAAAAAAGTGTTAGCTAATAAGATATACAAACGCGGACAGGTGCTTGAAAAAAAGACATCTCAACATAAAGAAAAAAATAAATATAAACGTGGAAATTCAGTGTGAAGTAAATAGCGCGGAATAAGCTTGTTTACTTCCAACTATTATATAATTATTTGCATATTTGTGTCATGTGTAACTGGAGAAGTTTAAGGGATGATCATCATTTAAACAATTTAGCAGGAGTTTACCCCGTCTTACTCTTTGATGTAGGCACATGAAACTATTTTCGAACTACTTGATGATTTGTCACTGATGTGTTAATAAAGGATTGCTTAACATTTATCTTAAAACGGAATATTATGATACCGTATTTGCTGATTGTAATGGATTTACTGTTGTACATTTATTTTGATATCTACATTTGTTTCGATTTAATGTATGGAACATATAGTGTTAAATGTGTATTGCGCAAGTCCCGCTTGTCTTTAAAAGTTATAATAGGTTCTCAAGCATAAGAATCAACAATGTACTAGGTGTGTGTGTGTGTGTGTAATACGAGTGATAAACAGTATTGTTGACAAGTGAACTTTCGAAATCTGAAAAAAGTTTATAAATCGACACGTCAAGAGACAGTTTGGTATTGTTTGTTTACTACAATCAGTATACTATTATCTTCGGAAGCTGTAATTGTGATAAAGGCTTATTAATCAGAAAACAACATATTTGATCATGAAAGTTTATATATTTCGAACATTACAAACCGTTCAACTTCGGATGTTAGTATTTCTAAGAGAACATTATATATATATATATATATATTCTGTGAAAAGTAAGCTTGTAAGCCGCGTTAGGCCAAACAATAATAGAGCTAGCTAGCATTTCAGTTAACTGAAGTGCATCTGAGTATCAACATAAAATTAATTCGCTACTCGTGGACCTAGACCGTCGATAAAATATTCAGTTCCAGACCAGATAAAAAAAGACTATTATTTGTAACTTTGTAAATCTTTTGTATATAATTCACGTACCACGCTGGTATAGTGGTAAGTCTACGGATTTATAACGCTAAACCAAGGGTTCGATTCTCCTCGGTGGACTCAGCAGATAGCTCGACGTGGCTTTGCTATAAGAATACAAACTTATAATTCATTATTTCTAATAATGGTTATCATAAATTGTATTATTGTTTGTATACTAAAATATATATGTGCTTAGAACGAGAACTGAGTGTATTAATCTTGTCGGCATACATCATAAATTTAATACATACCGACATTTTATTAACTTTTGGATTAAAACTGAAATTTCTGGCTATTTGAAATCGTAGTACGTAACATAATAAATTAGAGACTCGTCCAAGAGAAATAATACGTAACACGATGTATAAAACGATCTAGGATTTTTGATCGAATTAAATGTAGTTTTGAGGTTCTGTGTATAAGACGACCTCTATTGTCAAGCAAATATAGGATGTACGAGGTCTGTTCAAAAAATACGCGGACTGACGTCATAAAACAAAATGTATTTATTTAGAAGTTACAGGTCTGGGACCCCTTCAAAGTACTCTCCTCCCCAACACACACACTTATCCCAACGGTGTTTCCACTTGTTGAAACAGTCCTGGTACGCTTCTTTTGTAATGTCCTCCAGCTCCTTCGTCGAATTTGCCTTAATCTCGGGAATCGTCTCAAATCTTCTTCCTTTCAAGGGTCTTTTGAGTTTGGGGAACAAGAAAAAATCGCAAGGAGCAAGGTCAGGTGAGTAGGGAGTGGGGGTTGGGAAGAACAGTGATCGAGTGTTTGGCCACAAACTCACGAGTTCTGAGGCACACATTTCGCAGCAACGCGGTGCATCTTCAATTTTTCGGTCAAAATCTCGTAACAAGATCCAACTGATATCCCACACTCTTCAGCAAGCTTCCTGACACTTAGACGTCGATTTGCCCGCACCAGGGTGTTGATTTTGTCGACGTGTGGGTCGTCAGTTGACGTGGAAGGACGTCCAGTACGCTCATCATCCTCAATGAACTGTCGACCATCCTTAAAACGTTCATGCCACTTGAAACATGCCGTACGCTTCATAGTAACATCACCGTAAGCCGTGTTAAGCATAGCAAAAGTTTCAGTCGCAGATTTTCCAAGTTTAACACAAAATTTCACAGCAAGTCGTTGCTCCTTCAGGTCATTCCTTCTGAAATCCGCCAAACGAAAAAATCGCACTTCACTTAAAACCGCGTAGCTAATACACAAATGAAGATATCTGCAATCGGGAAATGGCGTCGTAATCAGCTGATCTGTGCGAACCTAGCGACACCAAGCGGATTCCCCTGGAACCAACTGGAGCCGCGCAATTCAAACAGTCCACGTATTTTTTGAACAGCCCTCGTAACTTTTGTAAATGAATTTTTAGAAGTTATTTTTAAATTGTTCTAATCAATACAATCGCAAATTTGTTTTACGCTACTCTTCAAACCTTGCAGACAGCTCAGTGCTGTATAACTTAGCCACAGACATGTAATAAACAACTTTACAAAGTTTTCATCACAGTTTTTCTTTTCTATTACAAAAAATACTCAGCATTAAGATATAGTGATCTACCACAAAAACACTTTGCAAATTAGAGTTCATTTTATAAACCAACCTTTTGTTATAATATTAGCAATATTTTAGTATCACGGATGAGATCAGTACAATTCAAATAAAAAAAAATATTGATTAATTTTAACTAGCATGTGAGATAAATAACTTCTAGTTATGAAGAATCCAAATATATGGTACAATTACAAATATTTTATTGTAACATAGTAGGTGGCGCCATGTCAACGGACTTACTCAGAAAAGCAAAATAAAAGTAAAAGGAGCAAACGAGGAGTAAAAAACGGGCATTGTTTTAAGGTAGGGGTGGGCAACTCCATGGCCACTGAATAGCACAGTTATGGCTAGCTCGAGTATAGGAATCAACTTTTCCCTCCTTTATTTTTTATTTTGCAAGTGCACTGCCTCACGTCATCGCTATTGTGGCGCCCTTAATTAGTGCCACAGTCTCCGCCCATTTTGTAACGTCAGTCTAGTTTAGATGTTTGTTATCGCATGTGCGTTGTTTTGCATGCGCTTGCAAACATATTTTATTGTGCAACTTTCAAGTGTTTAAATATATTTTGTTTTTAATTGCATTATATGGATAAGTGGATAATTCGAAAACGAAAGAATCCAGATGATGGTCAACAGTCAGAAAGTAAAGACAAATTAATTGATTCTGGCATTACTGCCGAAAAGAGAATGGCGCGTTACTGAAAAAAATGTGAATCGAAAATTTAATGAAAGTTGAGAGTTGAAAATTGTAGTGATTGAAACAAATAATAAGCCAGTGTGTCTTTTGTGTTACAAAGTTTTTAGGAATAATAAGGTATACAACCTTAAGCAATACTTTGACAATTTTCACAACGAATTTGATGTAAAACTTCCAGTTGATAGCAAAAATCGTATGAATGAAATTAGCCATCTGAAAGCACAACTTCATGAACAAAAGGGAGGCCTAAAAATATTTTTTACCATCGATAGAACTAGTTACGCTAGCTAGAAATCATTTTTGATGCTGAACTAGTAAAATAAATATCGATTGTGCTCATTGAAACTCTGTTGGAGAATTATGATACAAAAATAAAAGATGATATTTTTCAGAAGATAACTAATTTGCAATTAAGTCGAAGAACAATTGTCTGCAGAATGCTAGAGTTAGCGAAAGACATAGAAAACCAGTTGCTTGAACAACTGAAAGACTATTTTTCTTTACCATTAAATGAGTCAATAGATGTTAGTGACACTGCACAGTTGATATTTTGGGTTCGATATGTAACTTTAGATGTTCAAGTGAGGGAAGAAATGCTTGGCCGTTGTGGATTATGAGATCGAACATGTGGAAAAAAAAAACATCTTTTGAAAGATTTCTTGAAATGTCAAAAAATTCAATGTGAATTTTAAAAACTAGTTTCTGTCACGACAGAAGGTGCTTTTTCCATGATGGGGCGAAATTAGTATTTGTTTCTCTTTTGAAGCAGCATTTAATTGATTGAAAAAAATGTGAAGTTCACCCTGTCATCTTTCCATTGCATTTTGCATCAAGAAAATTTATGTGCTTAAATGTCTAAAAGTTATGAATTGAAAAATTTGATGGTCATTGTTGTAAAAATTGTAAATTTGAAGAAAAGCAGTGACTGTACTTTTGATGATATCACTGATTTTGCAAATGTAAGATGGTTAAGTAGAGGAAAAGTCTTGGAACGATTTACTTCCTTATTTCCTCAAATAAAAGTGCATCTTGTTGAATAATGTAACATTGGAAATTTCCCTGAAATTGAAACTTTATCATGGCAGTGTGATTTGTATTTTCTGTGTGACATAATGGCTCATTTGAATAATTTGAATACCAAGCTTCAGGGAAGAGGTAAAATAATAGCGAGCAATTACAATCTATTCATGAATTTCAATTAAAGCTAAACCTCCTTGCGGAACAATTACAAAATAATGATTTAAAACACTTTGGAAAGTTGAATAGTTTTCTAGAAAATAACAAGGACTGTGATTTCGCTGATGCTAAAGATAATCTCTATGTAAACTGAATCAAAATTCTATCTCAAAAATGTAAATCACGTTTCTCCGAATTTAAAAATTTGAAATTTGAATTTTTTCATGATCCATTTCAATTTGACTTAGGAAATTTCAGTAAGGAAATTGCATCTTTTTTGTCTTTGCATAAGTGTGGATTTGAAGACGAGATGCTTACCCTGCAAAGTGTAGAACACATAAAAGGTAAACAGAAATGTTTTATCAGAGAGGTGTGGCTCACTATTCTGATAAATGAGTCTTCCTGGTTTAAAGATAGCAATTTCAAAATCATTGTCCATGTTTGGATCCACATGGGTGTGTGAGTCAACATTTTATACGCTAGATTTTCTCAAGTCTAGATACAGATCTCGGCTTACTGACATAAATTTAGAGGCAGAGCTTGTTTGTTTGTTTGTTTTTGAAATTCCCACAAAGCGACTCGAGGGCTATCTGTGCTAGCCGTCCCTAATTTAGCAGTGTAAGACTAGAGGGAAGGCAGCTAGTCATCACCACCCACCGCCAACTCTTGGGCTACTCTTTTGCCAACGAATAGTGGGATTGACCGTCACATTATACGCCTCCACGGCTGGGAGGGCGAGCATGTTTAGCGCGAACCCGCGACCCTCGAATTACGAGTCGCACGCCTTACGCGTTTGGCCATGCCAGGCCGCGGAGGCAGAGCTAAGATGCTCATTGAGCATAGATATTAAGCCAAATTTCACGAAATTTGTTGATGAAAACTCCCATCAATTTTCACGTTGAAGGTTAGTTGAAATGCAGTTATTTTGATTAAACTAACATCTTTCAGTTGTTTTTTTTTTTTTAATAGTGTGGCAAACGTTGTTTTCATTAGCCACAGTTGTGGACACCCTGTTTTAAGGGCTACAAAGTATTGGTAAAAACCAAGTACTGTTTTATTAACATATCGGTGACTTATCGAATTTAAAGATCGTTTTTTTGTGTGTCGTGTTTTGGAATCGTGAGTATGGCGCGGTGACTGATCATCAAAATTCAGCCTTTGGCCAATAGAAGTAGCCCAAGAGTTTGGAGCGGTGCCAATGATTAGTTGCTATTCCCTGATAGATCAGGGCCTTACAGTGCTAAAATTTTGGGTTCGATTATCTGCGATGGACAAAGTGCATATAAGCCTTTTTGTACCTTTTATATAAAAACGAAAAATGACTGTCTGCTTTCTTTCTAGTCTCTCAGCTCAAAATGGGGAACAGCCATGCTCAGATAACACTTGATGTAGCTTCGCGTGAAAATTTCTAAAACAGACAAATACTTTGCACCCGCTGTTAATCATGTGAATTTAGCATGAACTGGTGGTTAGGAAGCTCGACTCGTGATCCGTTGATCACGGGATGAATAATTATCATAGAATATGATTGCTCTTTCAGCTATGGGGGTGTTTATAATGACGCTTAATCCCATTATTCGTTGGTAAAGAATTGTCAGTTATGTTAACAGCTACTGCAATTAGTTCTTGAGCAGCTTTGTGCAAAAATTCAACGAACGAGCAGGAAATAAACACATACACTAGAGGACGCTTCACTCTCATCTGGTTAAAACAAATTCAAAATTCTAATAGAGAATTTTTTAAAATTATTAATATATAAATATTCGAATTATTGCGTGTTTGGGAATATTGATTGTTTTAAATAAAACAGAAACTGAAAATAAATATGAACTTTTGACATTGTTTTCATTTTGTTTAATTTGGATCCTCCAGTGGCACAGCGGTATGTTTGCGGACTTACAACGCTACAAACTTGGTTTCGATATCTGTGGTAGGCAGAGCACAGATAGACCATTGTGTAGCTTCGTGCTAGCATTCAAACAAACAAACTTAATTATTGTATAGTACTCTTCAGAGATCAATTTATTTGTTTCATATCAGAGTCACAAAATTTGTGATGAAGCGTTGACACATGCGTGTGTGCATTATCATATTTTTAATTGTTTTTTTACTTTATTTCCAAAATATTACGGAATGCTTATACAAATCCAAATATCAATACTTGTTCTTAATTATCACATTAATATAAATTTTCACTTCAACATTTATTTTTGTCTCAGGTTGATTTAAATCATTCTTGGCTTAACAAAGCTTTTCGTGGATCTGACACGTGCATCCGGGATAGCTGTTTTTGAATTTATGCTAAGATTAACATTTAACATCCTTGACGTGGATCTTACTTGCTTGGAAGCTGAAACTTGTTTTCAGAAACAAATTGGTAAATATGTCCGAATATTTTTTTATCATCTTAGTAACGGTTTCGGATGTGGTGACTAAATCAATGTTTAGTATTGCTGAGAATTTTGGATAAGGCTTACTTACTATTGGATTAATTGAAGCCTGATATATGTCAGTAGGATTTAACATTTATATACAGTGATCTTTTGAGACTTATCGGCGGTCCTGGATATTTTACCCTGACTGTATATACATTCATGCAGTTGAATGTGCAAATTATTTTGTGTATGCCCAGCAGTAATGTCTAGCTTCGTTTATTGAAATATAAAGATCCATGAATATAGTTCATCTATGAAAAATTGCATTTAATAATGTACCCCGGTGGGACAACGGTAAGTCTTCGGATTTACAACGCTAAAATCAAGGGTTCGATTTTCCTCAGTGTACACAGCAGATAACCCAATCTGGCTTTGCTATGAGAAACACGCACGCAGAGTTAATGAAATAAAAAAAAAACGAAAAATGTTGATTTGTTTCGTTGTAACTATAAGACTCATAACTTGCGTTTATACTAAGTATGTGCTCGATCAGTCGAGTAAGTGAAGCATTATTGTGTAAGACTAAGCAGATTGGCCATGAAAAATTGGCTGATGCATATTATCTACTGCTCATTATAGTCTTAAACCTCTGTTACAACAGTCTAAGAGATTTTTATAAAAACCTTACTCTAGGTTTTGAAAAGCTAGGACAACTTTCATTTCAGCCAAAGAACATTGCAAAAGTAGAGAACTGACGACTAGCGCGATGGCCCCTACATGGCCAGGTGGATTAAGACGTTCGACTCGTAATCTGTAGGTCGCGGGTTTGAATCCCGGTCGCACCACACATGCTCGCTCTTTCAGCCATGGGGGCGTCATAATGTGACGGTCAATCCCGCTATTCGTTGGTTAAAGAGTAGCCCAAGAGTTGTCGGTGGGTGGTGATGACTAGCTGCCTTCCCTCTAGTCTTACACTGCTAAATTATGGACGGCTAGCACAGATAGCTGTCGAGTAGCTTTGTGCGAAATTCAAAAACAAATAAAGAAGTGAGGAAACGCTTTTTTGAAAGTGTTACTATTATTAGTATTTATTACGCCACCTATACATAAAAAACACATTTCAGAAATATTAGCTGCAAATTGTAACTGAAATCTATATTTGAAAATTTTACAATAAAAAAAATTCGTCTCACTTTGATCTGTTGAATTACTGGATAACTTAATAGAACTTTCACACTTGAACCATAGTGAGTTTTTTTGACTTGGTTGTTCTTGTGCGTGTATCCGTTGCTGTACAATGACACCTAAGCTATTTCTATGCGTAGTGTCTGGTTTCCAGTTTTAATTAGAGGGCCATGAAGCCGATGAACATGAGATTAGTCATATGGTTGATTAACAGCCTAGACCTCGTTTTCGTAACATAAGGTTCATGCTTTTGAAATCCTGTTTGCATTCGGAAGAAGTGCGTGGGATGACTTTTGAACACCTGATTAAAGGGTTCAGATCTGATAGAATATGACGGCCACAGTTGGGTATAAAATTCATGTCTGCTGTGATTGTTTTTGAAAATGGCAATTTGAAACGTTTACAAAGGGACTCTTATTTCCTTTTTTTCATAGCCTGGATTTATCTTTGCTGGCTACTCAATCATGTTCAATTTTTAACCAATATCATAAACAACATGAAACAACGGTTATTCATACCTGTGTTTTTCATATAGCAAAGCCACAAAGGGCTATCTGCTCAGCCCACCGAAGGGGAATCGAACCCCTGATTTTAGCGTTGTAAATCCGGCGACATACCGCTGTACTAGCGGGAGGCTTATTCATACCAACATATTTTCATGAACCAACTGGGTTACGGCCAAGCACTTCCATTTCCATTCCAAACATAGTTTCTGAGCTCTGTACCTTAGAAATGAATGAGTTAGTGATGCAAACTTCATTTCCTTAATGACGTTCTCAGCTTCTAATATCTTTTTATCCTGGCATTCCTTGATTGCTTCTAAAAGTCGTATGCTACGACGAATTAACATGTCTGCATAAACTATAGTAATATCCCTTTTCTGTAAAGTTTTGGAAAGAAGAGATAGTTCGAATGATATATCGTGCATAAGTGTCAGAGGGAGAAGAAATTGTTTCGATTAAATGCATTTATAAAGCCTTCTGAAATATTCGGTCAAATTTTGATCGATTTTTATCAATGCCACGACTAAGGTTAGAAATGATATCAGCGCCTTTCCAAACAACTGAAAAAGTTCTGATCGAACTTGCAACCCATCTAGTTCCCAACGTAATCCAATTTTTATTCATCAAGCTTTGCTGCACACTGTTGAATTTTCCTTTGGTTCTCAAGAGATTGACTGTATAAAGAGCACAGTGTATCCATGAATTAATGAAAATTATTCCAATCATATACTTCGGAAATTGCATTTTCAGCTGACAGTTACAAGCGGCGATTTAAGCAATACTATACTGTAATATTAAGATTTTTCTGCAACATTCGTTGAGCCATCAGATTTTTCCCTAGCATTACGCTGGTAAAATCAACAAGATAATAATGAAGATACTTGTGATCAAACCCATGTACATCGTGACAAGTAGTGTTCGCTTGTTGTTTTCTTCATTTTCTCGGGCAGTTCTACCAAATGCAGAAAGAAACAAGTAGATCATTTGACTTATACGTTTCATATTTTAAATAGACTGTCAAAGTAGTTTTGCTACTAAGTGTGGTGGAGTCATCTATCAGAATAACTATTTTTCTCTTTTTTTATTTCGAGTTGCACTCCCTCGATCCCATTCCTTGTGCAACATGGTCAAGTGTATTAGTAGTACTAAATCGCGAACTCACATCTTTTGGAATCTCTGTGCCAGTTAATTCTTGTAACTGCTACAAATCAAAACAGTAGAATATGGTTTATCATATTTGGCTATATAATATGGAATTCTAAAGATTTCACAGGTAACCTCTACTTCAGATTTATTTGAACGATCCACAATATTTTGAAGCTGTTCCCTAACACTAAAGAATTTGTGCAGCATTATTGTGTGACTGTGTCTTCAAATGGAGTAGATTTTTTTATCACGAATCTTGGTTACACTGATCTGTGCTGCAATCAAAAGAAATTGAAACTGGGCTCCATTCTGTGGAATAACTAACACTTTGTGATTTAAATGGACCTAGATTTGTCACATCAGAGAATGCTGCACAGTCGATTTTTCCGAAATCGCTTACAAGTCTTTTTTTATTTCCACATCTTCCAAACCTCGTTTCACACAGACTTGGGTTCGTCATTATTCCATTTAGTTTTATGTTGCCCTGTCAGTATTAATTCATTGCAATTTGATGTATCACTAAAGTAGCTTGTGGAATTACTTGTACTTATACATGTTGCGTTTATTTTCTTCTGTGAGTTTTTTTTTTTAGTACAAAATTATTGCAGGAATGTTTGTTTGTATTTTTTCACTCATTCTTAAGGCTACGATGTATTTCCTTTTTTTTTTTAAAGATAAAACAAAGTCTGTGTTTAGTAAAAAGGCTAAATTAGAAACACTAGCTGAACCTGTATTGAAAAATATAGACTAATAAAAATCAAATCCAAAAGAACCAGATCAGATAGAGCTTTATCGTGAATATTTTCTTACATGTCTATATAGCACAAACAGTTTGGGGAAATTACTATCGATGGTTCCAAGGGCAGTGTCACGTAAACAGTTTAATGCCATGACTAGCAATTTATTGTTTTGTTTTTGAAAGGGTTTTATTTCAAATGTTGACAGCAGAATAAACATAGAAAATAGGTGTGAAAAAAAATTAGAAGTAGAAATTCTTTGGAGATTTACTTTCGAATTTCGTGGTCTATAATGAAAAGTTTCGACAGTGCTATTCATTTTATTTCGTCGAGTTTGTGGCCCGACATGGCCGAGCGTGTTAAGACTCGTAATCTGAGGGTCGCGGGTTCGCATCCCCGTCGCGCCAAACATGCTCGCCCTTTCAGCCGTGGGGGCGTTATAATGTGATGGTCAATCCCACTATTCGTTGATAAAAGAGTAGCCCAAGAGTTGGCGGTGGGTGGTGATGACTAGCTGCCTTCCCTCTAGTCTCACTCTGCTAAATTAGGGACGGCTAGCACAGATAGCCTGAGTAGCTTTGTGCGAAATTCAAAAACAAGCAAACATCGTCGAGTTTGCAAGTCAGTTTCCAACAATACAAAAACTACAGAAATTAAATGTGTGAAGGTGAAAAGTATAAACCCTGACAATAAGTTGTTTGGAACTTTGTGATCAATACTGACAGAAATACACATTTTATTTTGCATCTTGCGGTCTTTCCTTTCAATATTCTTGGATTATTTGCCTACAACTAGGATGAAAAGGTTAATGATTCTTTCTTCTAAGGGTGGATAAAACTTCATGAAGTTAGGTCGGATTCGTTCGAAATTGTGAGGAAAATGCGTTCTGGCTAAAAAAAAAGTAAGGAAATGCTCACACCACTACATGACTGTTCACAATCTATAACTACCTGATCAGTAACTACCAGTTACTGATAGCCCAATGTGGTTTTGCTATAAGAACACATACAAACACACCAGTTTCTGAATTCATGATGTTTACAATGTGTAACTACGTGGTCTACCTGTTAATAAACTGCATGTGTTTGCAATGTATAAGTATATGATTACTTATCTTCTAGTGTTTACATGTATATCTACTTGTCTACCAGCTCCTGAACTCCTAGTCTTTACAATATATAACTACCTGGTTCATAAGGGTTACTGAACTCCTGATGTTAATGGTGCATAATTAAATGGTCTACCTGTTACTGAACTCTTAATGTAATTAGCCTAATTTTCAAACTCTTTTATCTTGATAGTCAAAACACGTATACGATACAAAAAAAATTGTACCAGTAATTTTTTCCTAATTAGGTAGTGAGCTGAGCTGACGGAAACAACCAAATCCCGTGCCCGAAGTTTTCACTCCTGACTAGATTCCCATAGCATCACCATGTGTTATAAAAATTATGAAACGGTAAGTGCACATTTTGGCTTATTAATAATATGTAACTGACATTGTGTTGTTTTTTTTTAAATATACCTATATTTTTCTCAATGGAAACAATCACCTGTACTGACAAATTTGCTAACTGGATAATTAAAGGGTGCATGTCTAGGTTCCTAAATTGTGTTGAAAATACTGTTCACTGAAGGCTAGTAGACTCTTACGTATTTAATGGGTAATAATATCAGCATCAATTTTAATGTGAGAATAATTATAGTAGCATCAAGTTAACGCAACATTTGGGTGTTAAACCCTTACAGACATAAACAAAAGATAAACAACGAAATATTATTCAGCATTAACCGTCTAAGCTTTTCTTGACGATGCTCTTTTTTCTTTATATCACCCCATTAAACTGTATATGTACATTTCTCCTTCATTTCTAAAACCTTCCTGTTTGTGATTATAACGAACGAGGATAAGCTAGCTGAGTGACACACCTACAGTAGTTTCATGTTTCTGCTGCTTTTACTAAATGCAAAAATGTCGCAAACAAAGCTAACAATAGTTTCAGTATATAGTATAATATAATTATTATCCATTATAACGATACATATAATGTGTGTGTAAATAATTTATATATATAAACCCCAGGAAATGGAACTAATCTCGCTGCGGCATTAACGCCAGGATTAGACTGATTAACTTACTTATTTTAACTTATGGCATGCATGTAATAATGCATTTGCACTACAATGAAACATGCGCTTAAAATTAAAATGTCCTTAATCCGTCAATGAATTAATTAAACCATTGCAATTACAATAAAGCCTGAATTAGAGCGGTACGTTATATTCTTAATTGTAAAAAATCAATCAAACAGGGAGTCACTTAAAATTTATTAAATCAACATAAAAATATTTTCATTAAGTACATTCATGATAGAATTAAATGGCGAACATTTCTCAAAATCGTTTTGAACTTCTGATTGTAAATATTCCATTAGGCCAGTGTTTTCCGAACTTTAAATAGTGGCACCCTCTCCCCTTCAAATTAAAATAATTTTTGCAAGTGGGAACAGAAAAAAAATCAATATTTTCTTTACGTGGTTTTATATCATTTTTAAAATGAGAAAATGTTTGTGAGAAGTCACCAGAGGGCAAGGAGATAGTTTTTGTATGGTTGTCGTTGTCTCAAGTCTTCTTCTGTCGTTATCCTTGAGTTCTCCCGCCAAAAACCCCCACCCTCATCCACCAGTTTGGAAAATACTGCATCAGGCAGTTATAATAAATACTTTACGGTGTAACTCGCCATCAACGTACGATCACGAATACTGTAATAAGCTATTTGCTTTTGGTACGTAGAATAAATAGTTACTGGTTAACAATATAGCTAGTCCAAAAAAGGACCTAAAATACCTGCGATTTGTGATACCTTTGATATCTTATGCTTAGATAATTTCACATGTTAAATGTGTAGGTACCAACGATTAGGTGATTTTATTATTTTTAGCTGCTGTAACACTGACTGGAGCCCAGAAATGTGCACTGTTTGCTTGTTTGTCTTTTGAATTTCGCGCAAAGCTACACGAGGGCTATCTGCGCTAGCCGTCCCTAATTTAGCAGTGTAAGACTAGAGGGAAGGCAGCTAATCATCACAACCCACCGCCAACGCCTGGGCTAGTCTTTTACCAACGAATAATGGGATTGATCGTCACATTATAATGTTCTCACGGCTGAAAAGGCGAACATGTTTGGTGCGACTGGGATTCGAACACGCGACCCTCAGATTACGAGTCGAACGCCTTAACCCACCTGCACTATGTTTCTAGTAATAGTAGTTTTTAAACGGCGTTTGAAATCTGATACAACAAAACCTGTTATAATGCTATAATTGAGTTTTTTCGGGATTGGCAGATGACTCACAGAAGTAATGAGAAATAAAATTGAATGATTTATTGAAAACGTGTGCATTAGACTGTGGAATAAAAATGATATCAGATTTATTGTAAATCAACAAAGTAATTTCCGTCTTCTGCTTTTTAAGGTCCTGATTATTTCTAGTCCAATCATAATTTACATTTCGTATGACGGAAAGCTACATATTAAAATAAATGTATTTTACTTTGATTTTATGATAAATATTCCATATTTGAAGCTTTATCAATAATTATAGTACTTTATTGTAAAGCCAAAAGTATTATACCTTTTTTTAAGTTGATAAATATTATTATAAAGAATACTAAAAACTGTAGCATCATAAAACAAAATAATCTGACTAAAACAAAACCTACCTCATGAAACAATTACGAAATTAGTAGCATAATAATGTATGCTGTTAAAAAAAGGACAATGTTAAACCACTCTGTGAAAAAAACAACAACATAAAAGCACACCTTGTACTAAATAACTAGAAATAAAGACTGAGTTTTAACATATCACAATGTATTGTTTTTATATCTGACAATCTTAGATCTAGAACACTTTTTCCCGAGAGAGTGGCCCAGTAGCTAATGTGTTGTAGCTATAAATTTGTGTTCATATTCTCAGCATGTGACTGCAAAAATACGTTTTGCATTGTAGTTGACAACGAAATTATACAAAAATCAGATAAGAGTAATGCAGTAGTTAGCAGGGGGTTTGTTTACTAATTGCCTTTCTTTAGTTCCGTGGTATGCAAGCTATGGACGCTGAGAGTCGGCAGGGAGGACACGTTAACATGACTATAGGGGCATGAAATGATATCTGAAAATAAAAACTTAAAAATGATCAAGTTTTAAAAACTGTCGTGCATATATTGTTACTATTGTGAAGATAGCCTTTATCTGACTTTGCGCACAAAACCTAAATTAAAATCAGTCAGAGCTGGTCAAAAGTGGAATGCTAATGGGTTGTATTTTCAGTATCCAGATACATGTGTGTGTTTTATTTATTATATTAAACTAATGCTAATAAGTGGAGAAGAAACATTTTGGATTTTCTTTATCATATCACTGGTCTGGTTGTTGTTGTTTTGAATTAAGCACAAAGCTACAGTGGGCTATCTGTGCTCTGCCCACCACGGGTATCGAAAACCGGTTTTTAGCGTTGTAAGTCCGCAGACATACCGCTGAGCCACTTGTCTGGTTCTTTAATAAAAGTAACTCCATAATGTATTGCGAGTTTTTCTTATTAACCGAATGACTCCACAAGTAGTTTTGTTTTTCCAAATAAATCGAATGTTCTATAACTTCAAGGTACAATTTTGCATACCATTATAAAGTATTAGAAAAAAAAATCAATTGTTTTGCAATTATTTCTTCATTCAGAAAATAATTGTTTCGTCTGCAAGTTCTCACACGTCTATCTTTGTTGTTGTTGTAATATAAGTAAAATAATTTACTGAATTAAATTAATAATAACAGCAATCAAAGAGATTGCATACCCTCATCCCTCCACTCCTTTCCGAGATTGCATGCGATTATTTTAGATAGTGTCAAATTTTACCTCTTGAACACTAATAAAATCCTTTTCAGATTCAAAGGATCAGCGATCCGGATCTTTTTTTTCTTTGTAGTGTAATGAAGAGTCTTAACCTTAATGTGCTCATGAAATTTGATACAAAACCCGATCATACTTTACAAGAGTTATTAAGCCCTATTTTCCCATTATAAAAAAATGCTCAAAGTGACCGAAAATCCTGATTCAAACCAAATTTTGGAAGGACTGTCCCGTTCTGGCTTCCAGTGTGGTGTAAAATTTCGTCGCTCTATCTGTGTCAGGATTTGTTCTTTGATTACCTGGGCCCTTCCAGGTGCTTTTGACTTCTTCCCCCTCCTGCACATGCTGTTATTTACAGATTAATGTTATTTTATTTGCTACTAGAGGATCGAGGCTAATTACGCGAACATGCTCTGACTCATTTCAAGGCCATGTCCCTGTGGTTGAGTGAAGTAACGTTAAATGCATAGAACTAACTATTGTTTTGTTTGGTTGGCATATAGTCATATATTTCAAAAACAGTTCCAGGGATATTTTAGCATTTATATATATATATTTTAAGTTAAGACCATTTATACAAATATCTACTATATTTTCAAATTAACTTATAATTATGTTAGGTTTGAAATGTGTAGTAAGTAGATGGCCTGGTTTTTATTTATTATGTTTATATTCACCGAGGAGAGGTGCTTGGGCTATCGTCATCATATTTGCAATATTTGTCAAGTTCGCATAATAAGTCCTGTTCTGGTACAACGGATTTACAACGCCAAATCAGGGGCTCGATTCACCTCAGTGGACTCAGTTCAATGTGGCTTTGATGTAAGAAAGTACATATACACACTCGCATAATAAATAATTTTTTTTCTCAAAATACTTTAGTGTACTATCAATGAGTCTTCTGTTACTGTTGCTTTCAAATCAGAGGAAGCTATTTCTAGGAACTTTATAAGCGGTTGTGAGTAGTGAGTTTTGTATGGTTTGTAGTTTACTTTGTAGTAGTTTCGGGGCTACATTTACTCATGCTGAGGCTACATGGTCAATTGCAGGTTGTATGTATGTGTAGTATGTTGTCGGTTGTTGCTTCATTGTTTTTACCAGTTAGATTCCTAGTATAATTTGTTTTTTTGCCAGATCTTGGTTTTAATATTTTAAAGTGTTAGTTTTAAGTCATAAGTTAGTCATGAAAATTTGACGGATGTAGCAGTGTGGAGAAGTGTTCCATTCATATATAACTTTGGTTGTTCTTTTATGTGTTTGGCCAATTTTGTGAAGACTACTAGTTGTTTTTTTTGGTATGTTAATTTTAATCCTGTATTTTTGGCAATATTCACTTATTCTGTTTAATTGGGATTGTAAATTTGTAGCTGCTATAGATGGTGTGGGGCATTCTTCCATATTATTTGTTAAGTAGTTGTTTACTTTATTATCAAAATGTGTGTTCATGTCTTTTGAACGTATTTTGTAACTCTTGTTTGAAGGCTTCAGCTTCTTCTGAGTCTTTATGTGTTATGGCTTTGTTTTGTAATGTTGGGTATTATTTTGTAACGTTATCTCAGTTTGTGGGTCTTTTTTAAATGTAACCAGAATTATTTGGGTTCTGTTTTTCCATTTGCTTTGGAGCAGAAATTGTCCAGTTTTCTTTGTATTAAGAGCTTAAATTCTGTTCGCATTTTGTATCTCATTGTCTTTGTGTTTTTATTGATTGGTTTCGTGTTTTCCATGTGTTGTCTTCGTTGTTTAATAAGGGTGTGAGTGTGGTTTCCGTGCGTTGTTATTTTTTTTTACCCAGTGATATTGATTATTTGGCTTTTTTTAAGGCGCTTCATAATTATTTTACAGTACTTGTCTGTTTTGGATTGGTTCACAGCTGTTTGATATATTTTGATAGGTAGTGTATTATATAGTACCTTTCGATATTTTTGTCAATTTGCTTTTTTGTAATCGAATTTTTCTTTTTGGTAGGTTGTATTTATATAGGGAGTAAGGATGAAGACACGAGATTGGTAAATAATAGCTGTCAATATCTTTTCCCATATTACGTTTCGTTAGTTTTTCACTCATACAGTATGAACTTAAGCAGAGATGTCTGTTGTTTGCATACGAAGTATTTTTCGGTGTGACATCATTTTATATGGCTATATTGGTGGCTAAAATTCTATTACTTTTCTCCTATTTTCGTTTGTTGTTGTACATATGTAGTTTTTGTGTTTACTGTTTAGGTCTCCTATAAAGGTATAATTTTGATTATGGGAAAAGATGTTGCCAAATAAATCTATATTTGTTTTATTGGAAAACAGTAACTTTCTGCTACAGTAACATTTATTTGGTTGTTTAGAACATCTACTGTTATACATTCATTATTACTGTTAGTTTATATTTGTTCCGTTTGTATCTTGTTATTCATTCTGACTTTTCTAATAGTTGAATAGCCGTATATATTATTATTTTTATACAGTAGTGTTTTGCTTATTATTACAATTTCTAGGTTAGTTTATTTGATTGTGTCTTCGATCTCGCATTCTTTGAAGGTTTATGTAGGGCTGTATCCAGTAATTGATATGATTATTTGTGATATATAGTGTGATGTGTTTTTTGGCAATGTTTATTTACAGTTCTATGCAGTTTTTGGTTCGTGTAGGTTCTGAATATTCTGCTATGAAGTCTATGAAAATGTTTTTGATGTAAACAAATATCTGTGTTTTTCCCTTTGTGTCAGTCTATTATTGCATCATTATTTTCTTATGTTTCAGCTGTTTTTGTGGTTCAGTGGTGTTCTTTCTCAGTGTGTATCATTTACGGTGGTTGTTGATTTTAGTTGTTAATTGATTATTGGTTGTTGCTGTTTTCAGTGACTGTCCATTTCACTTTATCTTGTTTAGGTATTGGTAGAAGCGGTTGCTTTATTGGTTGTTTCCTTATCATTTGTTATTGGATTTTTTATTCAAAATATGCGTTGTTTTATTTATTTGTATTTTTCACAACCTTTGTAATGTGCTGTCTGTTGTTCACCACAATTGCAACATCCTCGTTGTTTTTGTTTGTTACACTGCATTACATGACGCTCCACACCACATCCGACACACCTCGGTGTTGCCAAACATGCTGCAGAGACGTGTCTGAATCCTTGACAGTGAAAGATCTGAGTGACTATTACTGCTAGTATCTTGGCTTGTTCTACTCGGTGTCTTTGATACCGGCCCGGCATGGCTAGGTGGGTGAAAGCGTTCGACTCGTAATTTGAGGGTCGCGGGTTCGAATCCCCTTCGCATCAAACATGTTCGCCGTTTCAGCCGTGAGGGCGTTATAATGTGACGGTCAGTCCCACTATTTGTTGATAAAAGAGTAGTCCATGAGTTGGCAGTGGGTGGTGATGACTAGCTGTCTTCCCCCTAGTCTTACACTGCTAAATTAGGGACAGCTAACACAGATAGCCCTCATGTAGCTTTGTGAGAAATTCAAAAAACAAACAAACAATCTTTGATACCAGAATATGATTCCATTGTTTATTAAGTTTAGTGTTATTTGAGTTTTATATATCTACTCTTACTAGATTGGTGGGTTTTTGTGTTAATTTCAATATGATTTTTTCGACTTTTATATAAGAAATAGTTTGCTCTGTTAATGCCACTTCATGAAATTGGGCGTTGTCTATAGAGTAATGAACTCCGCGTATGATAAAATATTTCGGTTGTGTCTTGTTTCCAGGTAGGTGTATATTTATTTGAACTGTTTTAAAGGTGTCTTTCGGGCATTTCTTTAGTAGTCGGATTAGACGCTTTATGGTGGTTATTGTTGCTTTCCATTATATATGTAAAAAAGGCTAGTGTGGATAGAGAAATAACTATGTAGAGGAGCGAACAACTTTTCGACCTTCTTCGGTCATCATCAGATTCACAAAGAAAGGGTAACTGATCGGTAGCTGACCACATGTTTGAAGGCGGCTGTGTAATTGAGTGTAGGAATGTAGAGGGCGTGCTTAGATGTTGGATATGGATTGTTACTTTCCATTTCCATCGCTTGATATCTGTTGCCAATTGTTGTTTGTTGTAACTTTCAGGCGTTTTTCTTCAGTAATTAGTGTTTTTTTGGTGGTGTGGTTTTACTTATAATAGTGTTGTTTCTTTTGATTTTTTGGGGTTTTTTTTGTGTGTGGAGTTTCATCTTTGTATTTTTGATGGGACTAGGGTAAAAACCATCTAGTTTTGTAATTTCTTGCTCTGCATCTTGTAATGTATTATTCCTGTTTCGTTTGATTTTGGCTAGTAACATCCAAAGTTCTTTCTGCGTTAGTTACCTTGATATTTGCTGATCACAGTACTAGCGATTTATCTGTAGTAGGGGGGCACGTATTCTCCTTCAGTATGACAGTTTCTGCCCCTTTAATTCATAATCAGAATTTTACAATGAATTAGAGAGCTTAATTTACTTTCTGTGTGCTTTTCTCTGCTTTCGTGAATTACTTTCTTGTTTCTGTTAAATCTAATTGTTTCTAGCTTCCGAGTGTAGAACAATTATTGAGTAATTACAATGACTTGTGTAAAAGTTTCGTGTATATCGGTTCATAAGTTTTTTAGATACGCACGCGCGCCCGCGGGAACACCCCCCATCCCCACCCCCACACACACATGGAGCCGACTGCAAAATCCTCTCTCCCTCGTACTGGGGCAGAGGTTAAGTTAACTTCTGATTAAAAGTGAACTGAGTTTAAAGAGCCTTGCTCCATATTCTGAAATCTCACATGATTGTCTCTGTTTCTGTTTTTCATGTAATTTTGGTTTATCTGTACGCTGAAATTTGTAATTTTGTCGTTATCCTCCTTTTCATTTTCTTTTCTGTACGTTGTAATTCTTGTTTTCATGTAAGCACGTTGATTCGCTGGCACACGACAGTGGAGAACGGATGTTGATAGGTTTGCAAGTGGATAAATATTTAATAAGAAGAGTGTAGATTGAAAATGATAGGTTACTTACCACTAGTGAAGAGGAAGACTGCAAAATATTGGAGAAAATTAAACTGGTAGAGCAGTCGTGATAAACAGAAAAATATTCCTTCAGACATTGCTACTTTATTTTTAGTATTGCTATTTCTAATTGAATCCGCAGGGAGGTGTTCATGCTGAGTTTGAGAAGTTAAAATTGCTTCCTGAGTATTATTCATAGCAATTAATGTTGACAGTAATATGAAAAATAGTTGATAAGGTTAGATGGGGCTTGGCATGGCCAGGTGGTTAAGGCATTTGTAATCTGAAGGTTGCGGTTTCGAATCCTTGTCACACCAAACACGCTCACCCTTTCAGCCTTGGGAGCATTATAATGTCAAGATCAATTCTACTCTTTGGTGGTAACAGAGTAGCCCATGAGTTGGCAGTGGGTGGTGATGACTAGCTGCCTTTTCCCTAGTCTTACACTGCTAAATTAGGGACAGCTAACACAGATAGCCCTCATGTAGCTTTGTGAGAAATTCAAAACCAAACCAAGGTTGTATGGTTGCCTTTTACTGTATTTGTGAGTTGATTATATTAAACGTGTTCCCACTAATCAATTCATTCTAGATATGAAAAAGTAATATTTAAATTTATTGTTTCTTACTTAACAAGAAATGTCAGATATACCCATAGCAACTAGTGTTACTCTCATGGCTGGCTATTCTCATTTAAACATAAAGGAATCTATAACCTTGAGATATCACATAGCCTATCATTAGAAGACACTGGCTAACCATTTCCTCACACAATGTGCAGCATTACAGCATTTGAACCACAAATTTTGCACTGCAAGTCTATAATTTCACTGTTGACTCACAGAGAAATTAAAGAGCAATCACACAGTTAGATCTTCATCTATATAATCAACATTTACTGAGCAAATTTTAAACACTTCTCTTTAAAATTGACTTATCTCTCTGAGAACCCAGCAGTGTTCATTAAATAAACCAATATTTCTGAATCAGTTAGATGTTGAATTATTATATCTACAGTTCGACCCTCCTCAAAGTTGAAATGTAATTCCTGCAAGAATTACTGTTCTGAATTTTAATTCTTCACATTACACTGTTTTGTTATTGTTTTAGTGACAGATGATGTATTATAATGTGTTTTTTTTTTAATTATTTAAATAGACTTTCTACAATATTTCGTTATGATTTATTTTGTACCAGTAAGTCTGGAGACAGCTCCAAGAGAAGAGTTGAAAACTTGTTTAGTAAACAAAGAATTTGAACCTGGTTAAACTAAAATGTTTTAGCACTATCAAATCTATTTTTCATACAAAATAATTTTTAGTGGCTCCCTCCTCATAGATCAGACATAGCCACGTGGTTAGGACGTTTCACTCTCAATCTGAGAATCATGGGTTCGAACTCTTTATATATTCGCTCTTTCAGAGTTGGACATTGTATTGTGACTGTCAATCCCATTATTCTTGTTCCTGACACAATTATTCCTGTTGTTCCACCAATTTCTAAATTCATAATAAGTTTAAAAAAATCCTTCCTAATTGTGAAAATGTATTTATAAGATAAGTAATATTCAAATCTATTTTAAACATTATAATTTACAATATTAATGGAACGTTAGTAGTATGAAACGTCATTTTGGAACCAGAAGTAAATGTAACTGACTGACTTTCAACAATAACTATTTACCCATGGACAATAAAAGAATGTGACTACAATAATTACAGGCGTAACCCAAATATAGTTTTTACAAAGTATGAATGGTAAATGTTATGTCGACAAATTTAAGTAAACTGAGATTTATTTTGTTTCATTTGCAAACAATGTTATTAGTATTCAAGAAAATCATTATATTCTATTTAATATAAATCACTCTGACAATATCTTCAATTTTAAAATTATTTTTTTTTATTCTTAATACAATGAGGATTTTGATATTTGTTCAATCTAAAATCTAAAAACATTTTTACATCGAATCTGTCCTTAACAAAATTATGAGCAAATATATCATTAATATTTTTATTAGATATAAATTTGGACAGTAGTTTTCATTTTGATACAAGTCTATGTCTGTATTATCCATAATACACATAATATTATCCACTGAACATGTACATGCAAGCTAAGGAGATCTAACAAATTGGTGAACTGTTTTTCTGCATAGTTAGGTAGCTGATTTACTAACAAACACACCTTCAAGCTTCCTTCTCATACACAAATCAACAAAAGATTTTCCTCATGTGACATTTAATGCTAAATTTATACCTGATTGAAGTGATTGTTTTTTCTAAAGGTAATACTCCATTTTTTTTAAAAGATATGACTGAATGAAATAGGTTGCTTAAAACATCTCTCAAACTATGCCATTGACTACTTGCAAAGTAATCTTTTCTCATCTGGTAATTGTAATACATATCATAAGCTACTGTGTTATTATGGTAAGGCACTTTCATGGTGATGGAAATGAAGCATAATGATGATTATCCCTTGTCATCCTTTATATCTTTCTTAATAGTATGAAATCTCTTTTTAGATACAAGCCTGTAATGAGATTTCATAAACGTTTCAATGATTATGTCTCAATCCTGACCTTTAATTTGAATAACTAAGAACAGGGTTTACTTCTGAGTAAACATAGAGTGAATAAATCTTCTATGCATATTAACAGTATGTGGAGTTATAGTGGGTTTTGGAAATATATTATTATATTTGCAGATCCAAGTAGTACATATAACATGAGATCAAATAATACAGAGGATCTCTTTTATATATTGACACTTACCTTTCTGTTGAATAAGTCATAGTCAATGCAGAATGTGTTGGATTTGAGGGCTAATTCATTTAATTGGTTTAGTATTCTAATTAAATCTTCAGGCTCTTTGTTATGACCCAGTCTAATATAAATGATTTTATTACAATCTTCAGAACTAGGAAAGGAAGTGTACATTATGCTAACTATGTGGATACTGTAGTTCAACCAAGACAACTTCCCTTGAGGTTAACAGGTCTTGCAAGATGTGTGATATAATTTGTCAGAGTATTGTTGGCAAAATATTTCACAGAACTTTCTAGGTAACATCATGTACAACAAGATTGACGTGAGTGATCCAGCTATTAAGCTTATCAGAACATCCCTTCCATTTGAAGAAATACCTTTGTTTTTAACTCTTCCTTGTTCATAGTATTTTTTCCACAGCATATACATTGTTTAAGGACTTGTTAACACACAATTCAGAGTTGTAAAATGTTCCATCTAATTTTTCTTCAAGACAGTCTTGCAGTTTGTACGCTGTGGTTTTTTTCCAGTCTCTTGTGAACTGTAAATATTTTCTTAAATATAACAACTATTGGGCAAACAAAAATACAATTTTTTTTTCATCCTTTGAATGGGCAATTCATAGTGTAACAGATTTACTGTTGTACATTTATTTTAGTGCTTACTCTTGTTTTCTTTTTTGCATGTGACTTATATTCTTAATTGTGTATTGCACAAGTTCCACCTGCCTTTGAAAATTGTAGAATGTTGTTGAATGTAAAAATCAACAATACTTGTTTACAAAAATGTGCTACATCATTTTTGAAAATTCTAGAAACTTGTGTAATTGGTGTATTAAAACTGACGTTTCGAGAGACAGAGAGAATATTATTGGGCAGCCACAGTCAGTATGCTATAGGCTTAAAAAGCTATTAATGTATATTAATCAGAAAACTACAGAATTTGACCAGGGATGCTATAGATTTTGAACATTACAAACTGCTTAACTTATGTGAATTATTTCAGATGTTATTATTTCTATGAGGACATTAAATATCTTTGCTGGAAGGGGTCAGCTTGAACCCACTATGAGGACAGCCAAAAAGAAGACAGTGTTAGGATAGGTGAGGTGTAACAATATCAACTCAAAATTAATTTGTTTGTTGTGGACCTGGATCATCAATAAAATATTTAGTACTAAACTGGATATAAGACTCAGTATAGTTTGTAAAAAGTGTTGTATATAAACCATCATTTATAATAACTATTAATAATAACTGTTATCATAAAATTTTGTTGTTGTTTTTGCATATTAAAATGTATTTGTGTTGAAAACGAAAATTGTTTGTATCAGTCTTGTTGGCAAATACCATAAATTGAATACATACTAACATTTAATTAACTACTAAGCTCAAATTCAAATTTCTGGTTATTTGAGATAGTAATACAGAATGTACCTAACATAATAAATCGTAGACTCACCTGAAATAAAAAATAATATGTAACAACATAAATTATGTGTAGATCAGATGTGTGAAGTGAATATTGGAATGGTTAGTGTAGAATTATATTAAGTTTCATGTACATTTATAAGCATGGTTTACCACACTAAATTATAGTTTTACTATTGTAGAAAAGTATATCTTTACCTTTCACAAATCTTGTTTGCTTGATCTCATATAGATATATTATCATCAATAAGTAAATAAGATTTTTATGCCAGTCAATAAAGCAAATAATGTAGGCATGATTATACAGAATCAAAGAAAGAATCTATGGAAACATTGTGATGTATTTGAACCACGACTTGTCGAAAGTGAGACATATGGATGCATATATTTTTATAAAGTATGCTTTTAGCCACTATATAAAAGAAGAATGAAAGCTATATTACATTCATTTCTGCCTACTGATGTATCATGGACAAAAATCAGGGGATGAGATGTCTGTCCAACAACACTGAAGCTGGGACAAGTGTAATTTCTTTTGATTTATTGCATTCATCACTTTTGTTTTCATAACAGACATTTAGTAAATATCTAAGAGTAGAGGAATTTAATATTCATAGACATTTATGAAAATGTCATGCTAGGTCTACAACATTATAACATTCATAACAGACACATTCAGCAGCACCTCACAAATATTCTAAATTCATTATAGGTAATGCACAAAATATACTAGACAAAACCTCACAACATTTACAATTCAAAGGTAAAGTCAGAGTCAGTATATTTTCTACACATTTAGATAAACCTATTAGCATGTGTTTAAAAACATGCACATTTAGTTGCTTAAATATTATTGTATAAGTTGGTATATAATGTTTGTTACTGCAATGACTATATAAACAATCTGTTGCTTGTGCTTATTGTCACAGATTTTGTATATCAATAGACTTACAATAGACACAAAAGTAAAAACAGAAAACAAACAGTTTTGTCATGTAACAAATTCTTTTCAGTGTAAAATTTCTTTCATTATCATTGGTAGGATGTACAGGATGTGAACAATTTTTTTTATAACCTCTATGCATCTATGTTTCCTCCAGTCAATAGATGTTAAAGACTTCTTCAAAAGTTATTTGTTTCTTGATTTTGAGGCTGACCAAGAGATGGGAATTCCTGAACATGGCCCATAATTTTAATGATAAAGGAAATTTTTGTAAAAGATACAATGCATGAAATGAGTTTTCTGAGTTCGTATTTTCTGAGGAACATAAGAATAGCATAGCCATAACTCCTCACACGAAAGGATTTTAATAATATGTCATTTTAAAGTATTTTATCCATCAAATCATTATTGTTAATGGTAGAAAGATAATGACCATGACCATCAAACCCCTTAAAATTAGGGTGGTTGATAGTTACAACTTTATCCCTATATCATTGTTATCATCCCCTAAAAAATTTGATTTAAATGAGTTACAGAAAGGTTATTTTCCTAACCAGTTTAACACAAGGTTAAATCAAAAGCATTAAGGCCATATACTCGACATGAGCTTCTATTCATCCAAAATCATGTTAACACGTATAAGAGAGAAATTTATGGAGTGGTACAAACAGTACCAAGAGGAAGGGTACATCTGTGATTTTTAAGATCTACAGGTAAGTCTTTTGATAGTTATGTTGTTATACCTAAAATTGTGTGTTCTTTGAAAATTGAAAGATACGTAATTCTACAAGCATGTTTATGTCATGGTAAAATGCAAAATGTAAATATAGAATTTAATCCAGACAGAATACCGGTTGTAAAATTTTGCCTTAACCCTTTCTTGGGTTTTTGGGATATGTCGAAGGACAAATTGCCATTTACCTCTATAATATCTGTTATACTGTATTGTTTGTTAATGTGTGATAAGACCAAAATTGTAACAGACGTCAATATCAGTTGATGCTGAAGTAGCTTCTTTTCATTTGAGACACATGCACAAGTATAACATCAACAAGATCAAGCAGATGTTTTACTGGTGACTTTCACTACTGCTTGCAAGCATCTGAAATTGTAACAAAAACTGGAAAGATTAGGATCATATGTCTTGTGCTACAACACTGATATCATTGTTTATATGTTAAAAACCCAAAAGCAAAAACTAACTCCCTGTGTACAGCAAACGACAATATCTTGCCATATGGCTACTAAACCTATTTATTCATTCTTTGAGAGGCTGGTCCCTTGTATATAAAGCAATTCATATTGTACATATCATTAGAGTTTAAGCTAGATTACCATCTGCAACACTAGCTTAGTACTGGGTCCAGCTGGAAGTGATTCAACCCAATTTGTCAGCAATGTATTATCAAATTGTTATGTTATTATTCATCCTCTTGCAGAAAACAGTGTATCTATAGTGAATATCAACAGTCGTGTTGTAACTTAATGCAAATCATTCATAATATCTGTTTTGTCGAAGGTTTACCAAAATGTTTAAGGATTGTATGCAACCTGAAAAGCCTAATCTTTTTATAATTGACAATCTTATGCATGAAAATGTAAAAAATAAGAGTTTCCCAACTTTTTATGTGTGGAAATCACCACTTCAGTTTTCCTTTATTTTTCATTGCACAGAGTCTGTATCATCAGTGTAGAGAAATATGTAGTATAAATTTAAACTCTCAACAAGAGACAAGAATCAGATGAATGTTTTAGCAATCCAAATGTTTCCAATACGTTTCAAATGCTTTAAAAAAACTTTCCATGATGCAACATGGCATCCTTTTGGATATTGAATTGTTAATATGAAACTGCAAACTCCTGACCAAATGTAAGTACTGGTTTATTTCCAAGAGATGAGATTGTAGTGTACATGCCCAGTTATATACATCTCCATACATTATGACGACTTCAGCTGTGATAGATATTGAAGGATTTTACCTGAAAGATGGACCATACGTTATTAAAAAAAACTAGCAATCAGGTGGTTATGTAGGTGTGTTTTCATTTGAACAACCTTTTTTAAAGCAATTTTTATCAGAATCAGATTTCAGAAAATATGACTGGGTGAGTAGAAATCTTCACAAAATATCCTAGAAAGGTGAATTGTGCTTACCAAGGGAAGTGAGAAAACCAAACTGTTGAGAAGTCTCTTTCAAATTTCCTGCTATAATTTAGTGTCAGTTGGTTGTCCCAGAGTTAATTAATTCCATAAATCATCTCTATGCTGTCCAGTTCAAAATAATGACATAGCTTATTATTATATTGTCAAAAAGGTCAGTTTTATATCTATATGGCTTGTAAATGATTTTATAAATATTTATGTAAAAGATTTATATATTTTTCACATGCTTTCTTTTTGTCATTTATTTATTTTGACACTTAGTTAAATAACACCATAATTTGCTCTGAACATTAACTAAACGTACACAAAAGCAAATTAAAGGTATGATTGCATGAACTAACAATGATTTTATAACTTGTATTTCTGATTGTTCTTCAAATGTTTTAGAGAGTAGTGTTCTCATGAAGAATGTACAAAAGTATATGTGTGTGATGTTAAACCATGATGAAGGTATCTGATTATTTCTGGCAACTGCTGTAACTCAAGTGGATGAAAATATTATTTTAGGTGTTTTTCATGTTAGAGCTGGTAAACAAGCATACTTAATTTTAAGAATTTATATTCCATTGATTTTGTTGAAAGTGACAAATTTATTCAAAAGCTATTGGACTACTACTGTAAAAATAATTAACTTCAAATATAAATGTAATTATTACAGTTGTAGTTTAAGAATTTATATTCCATTGATTTTGTTGAAAGTTGCAAATTTATTCAAAAGCTATTGGACAAAAATAATTAAATTCAAATATAAATATAGTTATTACAATTGTAGTTACATATCCATATAAAAAAATTGACAAAATTTGAATATAGTAAAGATATTAATGATATAGGGATCCATACTTTGTTTCAGGGAGATTCAATGTAAAATGTTTTCACTAGATATTTTATGCAAACCTTTAATAAATATATTAATGATATACTTGTGAAATGCCTTTACTGGATATACCTTTTCATGTAAGCTAGATATCAAACTCCTTATTCTACTATGATTAATAAGGGTTCTTTAAAAATTGTCAGAGTGATGTATATTAATCTTTTCATGTCTTAATAACTCATTTGTAGATGAAACAAGACAAATTACATAAAAGAGAACTACAGGGGCTGACAGAAAAGTTGCCCCCCTTAAATGTTTTCAAGTTATTGTATCCTTTATTAGATAACAGAAAAATTTGTAAAACTGTATGATTTACTTACAATGCACTCGAAGAGATCTATTCAATGTAATCTGAAATCCTAATTTTAACATCAGATTTGGTAAGTACCTGAACTTTTCATGCATTTAATTAAATATTATTATAAAAAATGTCATGTACCTGATGTAGTTTCTTAGATCTTATTATTCCAGTTAGGGTACCAACTGACCAAACAAGTTTCTCTGCAATGATCAAACCTAAAAATGAAACTCAAAATAACATAAACCAGTTTCACAAATTAATATTTAGTTGGCATTCCCTTGGATTTTAGTACTGCTTCACATCAGTGAGTTGATTCAGATATTTTCCAATGATTGACTGCCATCCTTCATTGAGTACTTCAAAAATTCATTTTCTGTGTTTGTCTTGCAATCTTTTGTTAATTGGTTTATCTCAACCAATAAATTTTGAAATGATTGACCTGGCAATTCTGTATCATCAGTTCTCTTATTTCTAAGATATCTTTTTATGATTTCAGAATTGCAGAGAAATTTGTTTTATAATATTGTAGACTAATTGTAATAAGAAGATCTAAGAAACTACAGTAGGTGCACAATATTTTTTATGAGAAAACTAATATCACAAAAAATTCAGATATTTATGAAAGCCAGTGTTAAAATTAGGGTTTGAGATCATATTTGAACAGAGCTCATTGAGTTTGTTCTAAAAACTTAAAATTTTACGTATTTTTTCTGTTGTATAATAAAAGATGTAACAAATTAACATTTTCAGGGGGAGGTGCACTTTTTTGTCTACCTCTTATATAATGACACATATCACTTCTACTGATTTAAAAAAACAAAAAGTTTCTCACTTCTGATATTTACATTAAGTATTTGTTGATTGATCTTTCTTAGATGTTTTCATGAGGTGAATGGGTGCATACTGTAGTTACTGTCCAAAGTAGATCTTGTTTACTTCAAGCTCCCTAGTGACGTCTCATACTACTAACGTTACACTACAAAACAAAAACAAGTCTTTGCTTCTAAGATTCACGTAGGTAACCATAACCATTACAAAAAAAATCTAAATACACTTAAAAGCTTTCACAAGTGAGCAGTAATGTGTGTTCACTGACAAAAGCTCATCTTTAAAAAAAAAAAATCAAATGAGCATTAACACCAAGCACAGAAAAAAGAAATTAAAAGAATGAAGATTTTATGTATATCTATGGATCATTGTTAGAAATGTTGTGGTTCTTTATAATTGTCGGTCTTGGTCTCATTCTATTTTTTGTCAGAATTTAATCTATAAATCCTTATAATGAGAGTTCATACTTCATTGTTATCTTGTATCATTGTGCACTCATCACTTTGGTTATATATTTTTTTTACATCTGAAGATTAATTTACAACTTGTTTTAGTATTGTGTTTGATCTCTTTCATCAAACCATAGATTCAAAATTCAGGTTAATTCTGAGTAACACTTTCAGCTATTTTTTTTCTATTGTAGTTACAAGCTTTTACTTATAAGGCTAATCACTGCTTTCGAGAATATCACACAGAGGTTGTATCTTATTGGAAAATGGAATTGGGATACTATTAGTTAAATTGCTCATATGTCTTTCCAAATTAATGTTTGTTTTTATCAAATGTACCTGAAAAAATGATAGAAAATTATTAAAGTATTTTTTGTGCCCAATACAGTTGTTTAAACAACTCAGTCTTATTATAATGTGTGTCATTATCTGTTAAGCAAAATATCTATTTGCATGCAGATGAACCTGAGAAGCTGTGAAACCAAGAAAAGTCAGATGAATGCCAAGTTACCTAAATTAAAAGAACATTGTATCTGCTATATATATAGTGGTCTTTCGACCACTACCAGAGCTCTTGATGTACATATATGTACAAATTTGTATTTTGTTTTCCACTTTCATGTAGCCTTTGTAACATGGTTACAGTACACTAAACTTTGTTCAAGCATAGTATGCAAACATACCATGGTTTTCTACCTTTTGTAATAACATGAATATTTTTAAATTATTGTTTATTTATTTTCCTCATTGTCTTGGCAACAGCACATGGTTCAGAGTTGTTAACATTGTCTTGTTCTAGTATTTATTTTCATGAACCTCCAAGTGGCACAGCAGTATGTCTGCAGACTTGTACTGCTAGAAACAGTATGTAGCTTTGTGCTTAGTAATAAACAAGAACAACTTTCTGTCCTTGGCAAGAATTTGGGACATTATAGCCCTGTGGCCTTCAAGAATTCAACAGTTCTCCTCTGACCCACTCAAGGTATGTGTTATTGGTTACTTGACAAAGAAATGACTTCAGGATGAGTGCATCTGTTTCTGGAAGAATGGAAGAGAAGGAGACTGAGCTGATTGTATAACTTTGGTAATCATTAGCAATAAATGCCTTTTATCATAGTGATTGGAACTTGTAAATCCAATACCAACAAATTTACTTGGGTGTGTAAGGGGAGGGGAGTATCATGCGAAACATCGCTTTTACTTTTGCATATTGACTTGCATAACATTTACATTACACACTTGGTCATATAACATTTTAGAGATAGTATTAGGATAATTTTTGTCATAGAAAATAACTATTTAGATATAGTCAGGCTTTTTGTGTATAACAATTTGACCAGACTAGATAGTGTAGATATTTTTTTTTTACATTTTGATTGAGATAAGATATATATGCATGAGAATAACAACAGAAAGTATTCTATCTTCAAAAGTAAGTAAAATGCAAAACTGATATTTTGTATGTTTTGCTTTGTCCTAACTTATTATAATAAAGATGTACAAGGCCGTATCTAGCTGTAGGCCAATTACAAAACCTCTTAGAGCCACCAGAAGTCTGACGTAGTAATATTTTATTGTGTTTTTTTGTAGTTAAGCATGGAGCTACAAATGGGCTGTCTGTGATCTGTCTACATTGGTTTTCAAAACCTGTTTTCTAGTGTTATAACTTAGTAATGGATAGAGTAAAATGTTTTAAGCAAAATCAGTTTTAGTTGTTCTGCTCCAGTAGAGTATAAACGTTGAAATGTGTAGATTAACTTTTCTGTTTAATGCTGCATCTATTATGCATTGAATACTACACCCTATTAATGTTGAACTCTCAAATGCTTGTTCATGATCGTATTCTCAATTAATTTATTATGACGTGTTTCATAAGCATGAATACAGATTACAGATTGTTAAGGAGCTCTGCAACTGGGGTGTTAGGATTCAATATCAAAACAAGATTTCTGTTTTTTAAAAATCTCTCTTTGTGCATTGCACTTGTTCATAGGCTAGTAAAATTTGTAAATTAGATAATAAAAAATTTTAGTTAGGATTTATCAAAAACAATTGTCTTTATCTTCATACCTTTTCATATAACAATGGCAAGCCTAGATTGTGTGAGAGGGGTAGAAAGTATGCATCTAGATCTTAAAAAATAGTAAAATAAAAGATAAGCATGCTGCTTTGGAAAATTCTCTAACATTTTAAATGATCATCAGTAAATATTTGAAAAGATACAGTATTGAGAGAATTAATTCTACTATTAATTATAGTAAAAATATGAGAATAATCTAATAAGGAGTGGTAAATATTGTGAAAGTAAAAAATGAAGCTTTCAAAAGTCTACCTAACAACTCGATGTGATGTGAGGTTTTGAATACCACTGTAAGTGTTAATTTAGTTTCTTCAACATAAATAGTAGATACCGTTGAGGGCAAGTATGTTTCCTTTACCACTTTAAATGATCCTGGTGAGTGGGTTTTACCATTAAACTATAATCAAGTATGTAATGTTATTCAATCTTTAGACAAAATGGTGATTTTACTATAGATGATAAAAATACATTTAATTCATTTTATTATAAATGTATTTTAAATAATAGTGAGAAGCATGAATAAGGTGGGTTAGTGTATTTTCAAAATAAAGACAATTTGACTTTATTGTTTACTTTCAAACTTACAAACAAGGATTGCTCTTGCTTCTCAAGGTTGTTCAGACTGAGTTTAGTTTTCAAATTATAAGAAAAATATAACAAAGAGTGTATGATGAAATAGCAAGACTGCAAAAGCGACTAAATAGTGGGATACAATGGACAAATATGAATATTCTCAACTAGAGAATTGATGGCAGAGAAATGTTTTAGAAAAACTTCATGCTATAGTTCAGTGTTTGGCATCACTTAACCATTCCTATTACTAAAGACCATGATCTAAATGGCCTGTAAAAACCTGTGGCAATTTTTCTTGATTGGTTAAATGATTTGGATAAATTTCATTCACTTATATAAGAACATTTTGGTCATATCATGAGGAAAGAAATACACACTTTCTACATCAGTGAGACCATCTGAAACAATTGATTTAATGCTTAAAAGGTAATATATTAAACATTGAAGGAGATGAAATATTATGCATTTATTTTGGACTGTACAAAAGGTGTGTATCATACTGAATATATGACAATGATTTTGCACCATGTTGAATACAGTAATGGGGAAATTGAAGAGCATTTTATTGGTTTTCTGCCAGTGCTAAAACAACAGATATACGTCTATCTAAAAAACTATAATGATGATACAAATATGCATGGTGAAAATATTGGTATAAAAGGAAGAATATTTCAAAACTATCTGTGAGCTTTCTTTTGTTCTTGTTGTTATAGTTGGAATTTGACCTTAGAGATGCTGCTTTATCTTGTACAAAGGATGAAATATTTTTGATTTATTTTAAAGGCTTTATACTTTATCATCCTCAAATCATTTGGAGAAACTAGATAGGAGTGTGTAGATAAGGAGAAAGCTGTTTGATTTCAAATTGGAGAGGCTTGTGATGCTCTACTAGAACTATTGACAAACTGTAAAGGTGATCCTGAACTTTGCAGCAAATGATATTTTTTTCCATTGATGATATTTTTTATTATCTCTCAATGAATGTTATGATTTCTAATAAATGTAAATAACTGGTAGTGGCATAGATCTTGGGTGGATGGGTGGGATACATCCCCCCTTCATTTTAGGTGGGGGGTATGGTGCATACAATCATCTCCCCCTACAGTTTAGTCTGTTGAATTGTTTTATTGCATCACAGGCCTACAAATTGTGTTTGTTCTTACCAGTCAAATTACATAATTAGGCCTAGATGTAGGTTTTTTTCAGTAGCCGAAATGTACATCTTTAATATAGGCGTGCTTCTAAGTTTTTCAATCTAAGCGATAGTTCATAAGTATCAGTCAGTAGGCCTAAGTATACATGCAAGTATTGTGGCAACAAGATTAGTCTGTGACTGCATGTTTACAGCTTTCAGGTTCACGTAATCAGAGATTACCAATTTGCAAATTGAACAGTCCACATAAGTGGTTGCAAAAATCATCCCCCCCATCGAGTGTAAAAAATCTACACCCCTGCTACCAGTAAATTCTGACAGAGTAACAATATGAACTTAGCACTGTTAAGCACATAAAGGAATTTTTAAAATGCACTGGTTTTCTTTGCTTTGAATTTCATGCAAATCTACATGAGGCTTATCTGCGATAGCCTTCCCCAATTTAGCAGTGTAAGACTAGAGGGAAGGCAACAAGTTTCACAACCCACTGTCAACTGTTAGGCTACTCTTTTACTAACTAATAGTGGGACTGACCATAACATTATAATGTTTCAGTTAATCTTACTATTTGTTGATAAAAGAGTAGTAAGTAGTCCAAGAGTTGACAGTGGGTGATGATGATAACTAGCTGCCTTCCCTGTAGTCTTTAACTTCTAAATTATGGATACCTAGCATAGTTATCTCTCTTGCAGTGTTGTGTGAACTTTCAAAGAAACAGACTGGTACTGCATGTGTTTTGGTTAAGGTAAAACAATATTATATGCTTAACATGCACGCACGCTCACAGATACAGACAGACAAACAGAAAACTCATAACGTATCCTGGAATCCATATTATGAATAGAACATTGAATATTATGTGTGTATAACTCAAATGTATTGTAATCACACAAAATCCAAATGTTGTATATACTGTTACTACTTTCATCTGGTACACTTATTAGAGAAATCAAAAAGTCAAAAGATATTCCTAGAGGATACGGAAATTATCTTGTGTTTAAACAGAAAACATATAGTCCAGGCTATTAAACATTTAGATGCATTAGAATAAGTAGAGGAAATTAGTTGTAATTGCTGAGTATACATAAATTTCTCATGAAATTCATAGGTTATTGTTTTCAAAATAGTAAAATTCCATCAATGATACCTTCAGATGTGGTAGTATAAGGTTGTGTAGTCTGAGTCAACTGTTATACTTCGTCTAGCTTTATGTTGCATCTTGTTTTGAAAGTTCTGAACTTGCATAAGTATTTATATTTTAAAAAATGTATTTTGTGAAATAGCTAGTAGTTAGTTATCTAAATGTTTCTTTCCTAGCTAGCCAATCAGGACATGGAACACTTGATGTTCTCAGTTAATTTAGAGTCAGAATATTTATCAGATGCTGTCTGTGGCTGTAAATTGACCCATTTATGGATCATCTACATATGGTGTTTCATTTTTAACGTTGTTCTTAGTATTACATTACTTTCATACATGGCAGACTTTTATACTCATCATCCTTAAGTGCCATGCTTTGTGGTGTACACAGTCGTGTTCCTCCACCTACCCCAGTCCCAGACACCAGTCGCTTTCTTTTTGTGTGGTCACATTATTAATTTGTCTAGGATCTTCTCTCACTGTCTACCTCTACTTTTATACAATGAAGAATAAAAATTATTTATAATGCCAAACTGATATCTCTCAGAAAAAACAACTAATTCTCTGTGAAATGCAGCTTCTGAGAATTTGCAATGTTATGAAAGGAATACATTAGCAAAGAAAAACCAAATGTGGCACAACTCAATAAGTTTAAGATATTAGAGATATCCTTATTAACAACTGTATTTTTTAATATAATTCTTTGACTTTTTGTCCATTATATGACTGCAACTGGCTGTTGGTGTAAAAAGTTTTCAAAACACATTAGCACAAAACAAAGGAAGGATCACTTAAAATACACTGAGTCAATTACATATCCTACTTTTATGTCAGACTGATGTTCTGGCATCATATTCCACAGCCCTGAAGTTACCTGTGATGAAAGCCATGACAAATAAACATATTCAAGGAAGACTTCCCAACATATACTAATGTATACAAATCTATTTATAACCTGTTGGAATGGGTGTAACCTCACTTGAGGGAAAACTAAACAAATGTGGAAAAACAAATATAAGCTCTTTGAGACAAGAATTTTAGTATGTAATCTTTGTGTAAGGTAGAGTATTAGTGCAAAACTGCAAGTTTATAACCTTAATATATTGGGTTTATAAGGATGATGCTAAGTACTTTCAGAACACCTGAACAGCAATTTATAAAACCTAAATGGGTAAACCTAAGTAAAGATATAGTCTATACTTGTTACAGAAGGATAAAATATAATGGAATTTACTTTCCTTATAGATTGTTGCATTTTTAGTTCACATGTTTGATACATGTATGCTTTGGTAGTGAACTAGGGCATATTTTTGCAAAAGTGATTCTTGTGTTTTTGTTTCATTTAATTAAACTCAAAGACTCAAAAATTGTGCCACAAATAACCTCCATCTTCTTCACAATCAGTTTATTACCACAATGAACTAAAGTTTGAGGATTTAGTATGTAGAAGGATAAGTGCTATTACAGACTGGATAAAAGAGACAGAATTCTTTGCAAAGGTAGCAATAAACATTTTCCTCGTAAGGAAATACCACAGAAACAAAGGATGGCCAATATTGAACAGTAGGAACAATGACCATTAAAGTTAAGGAAATTAAATTGATTATGAATGCAGTGAAAATGAAAATAATAAATAAATATTTGGCTTCTGTATTATCCTTACAGAAGCTAAACATTTATTGCATGACTATTCTTTTTGCTAACATGAATGTGCTATGTTACTTTCATAATTTTCTTGTACTTTCTCCCTCTCCCTGTTTTGGTACACATTCACTGCATACTCGTGACAAGTTGTCCATGTGGAAGCATATTTCTTCTTTTAATATTCACTGCATATTCATCCTTATGTCTATATGCTGGCTTATCTTTCATTATCTACATAACAGACTTGTTGGTGGCTTTCATGTAAAGTCAGAACTATTAGGTGTGAATAAGAAATTCTTTACAAAATGTTATAAACATTATTATTTCTACAGTTTTAAATACTGCTTTAGGTATTGTAGTTATTGCTAGCCACTGATATTCTACTTTTGATGTAGTGTCCTTCACTCTTCCAATTATATACAACTAGTAATTCTAAATTAATGTACACTGCTGAAATAATGGATATTTTCACTAATTACCTTTGAAACCAAAGGATGGAATTTCTTTATGGTTTTACTCCTAGTGGCTATGCAGTAAGTCTGCAGGCTTTTGATGCTGCAACTTAGGTTTTAGTACCCATGATGGACAAAACACAAATAGCCAATAATATGCTTAACAACAATCAAACAATGAAACAACTTTTTGGTTTTACAGTAATCTTAATTCTTGAAAACTACCTATCACTCATTGTAATAATGCTTAAGACACTATAATGTATCTATCAAGTTGATAACTCTGACATCATTTCAAGTCGTCTGACTCATTGCAAGCAGGTTTGCAATGTTTTGCATTATGTTCTTCATTATTTTGCCAGACCAGAGAATATTTTAGAATTTGTTTTGTATGTGTATCATGTACAATTTCATTTCACCTTTTGATTTATATTCAATCCCATGTTTTTTAGAAGCTCTTTGGTGCATGTTATGTGAGACTGCTGCAGTATAAGATAAAGTCAATCCAGTTGTATCTCAGAATTTTTAGAGCTGCTGGTGCATACAAGAAACACATCTATTATAATTTCTCAAACTGGTTTTCTTTCCCCATGTTCACCAATATGTTCTCTCTCATTTTTTCAACTGCTGTTCCATTTGTTGACATACAAACTTTTGCTCTGACTAATATAAATTATTACCTGCTCCACCTAATCCTTTAAACAACATTGAATATCTGCAGCTAATGGTAGTCCATACATGAGATGTACAGGAAGCAAAATTTGTCTTCCAAGCATTGACATGTTTAGACTAAAACTATGCTGTTGATCACTATTTAAGTAAGTCTTAGTTTTCATTACTTATCAGATGATGGTCTGTGATCTAACTAGTTTGAATCAGTTTCACAAAGTTAGAAAGCATGTGCTTCAGATCTTGAACAGTCCACTTAGCCAAATTTTCAGCTGAGAATGGTAGGTGAAGTATAAGCTTTCACAATACTCTAGTGTTTATTTTTCTTGTTTAGTCACCAGAAATCTTCTCTATTGCTCCAAGCTCAGTGTTTAGATAATCTTTCAGCAATTGTATGAACTTGTATATCAATCTGTGCATAATCTTCACCCCACTATATGAAATAATCTATTACACCAGAAAGGATTACACCAGAAATGCCAAGGACTATTACCTGCAATATAAAACCTAAAGTTTTATTTGCATGCCAAGCAACAATCCAGCTAGATCATTGTACTTTAGATGCTTCTCTCAAAGCTTTGGTGTTTCATATTTCACATCCATTTATCAGTGATACTTTTGCAGTTTGTTTGCTTTATTGTTGCATTTGATATTTTACAGTATTATTTTAATACAAATATGGGCATTACACAAACTCTACTCTGATAGTGAGGAACTCAACATACATTTGCATGTTGCATGCATAGTTGATATTATACAGCAAAGTTGTACTCCTACAACATTGTTATCCACTGTGTGATAATAGCTTCTAATTATCAATCCTTATGAAATATCTACTAAAGGTGAAAGTCCTTGCTAAATACTTCAGAAGCAAACAGTTTTTTTTCATTATTGTATAATAATGATGTGGCTGAAGTCACCATCCTTTTAGTGTATGCATGCTCTATGTGCTCTGTACTATGCTGTGGCAAGAATCTCCTGATTCCATTAGAATGCATATCCAAATTGAATGGAACATTGTGTCAAATAAGCTAATACTAATGCATTGAACAGTACATAATTCAATGGCTGGAATGAATTAGCACAATCCTTTGTCTACCTAAGGTGTAAAACCAGATTTGACCTTATTTAATGCAGAAGATGGTGCTGCCATTGTAATGGGAAAGTTGACTACAAAGCATCCTGTGATATGACAAAACAAAGAATATTTCAGAATTACTTCTTAATTCATAAATTTGGCAAAGTCTCCTACTAACACTACTTTGGCAAAATCTATAAACAGACATTCCATCTCTACACACACTATGTCTGAGAAACTCTACAGGTGTTCACTCATGAGAACACATTTCACTGACTCTAGTTTCAGACATTGAAATACCCACTGCAACCTAAAAGGTGTATTCAAGCACCAATATCTATAAAAATATATAATATCTATATACGTATATAAATATGTATATACACACATACATCTATGTCCTTCAGCCACTCATATATATCTAATACATAACGTAAACCAAATGGCACAACACAAAAATTCATACATGTTTTCTAGAGTGCTGATAATAGTCTTGACTCTTCTTTCATCACTTAGCTGAAGTTACTAGTAACCAGGACACTATACCATCTAAATATTAATTTCTTCTTGGCAATATAAATCCATTGACAAGTGTCACTAACTTACTACCTTCATCCACCTGAAGAGTATTCAGAACTTCAGCATGCCTCTGTTATTTCTCAGAATTACAATGGGTGGAAACTGAGCACTTACTGAACCTAGAAGGATCTCATCCCTCAGAATTCATTTTATTTCAGTGTTGGCCCTATCTGTGATTTCCCAAGGTATCTTGCATATTTTCCAATTTTAAGATACACATTTCTGATATCTGTTTGATACTAGGTAATGTACCAGTGAGTTTTCTCATTTGGTCTACTTACAGGTAGTTTGCATACATTGATAACTATGTATTTGAATGTTGACATAAAGTAATCAAGGTGACATTAGAAACACTACCAAATGAAGTTGCCTCTCCATTCACCATATTAAATATTAACAGTAATTTCTCCTGACAACATAACTACTTACTTTTTATACTTAAAGAAATGTGAAGATAAATGCTTCATTAACAAAAATATCCTAGAGAGAAAGACTGGTAATAAGAATGAAAATGAATGTTAAACAAAATCTGTTATCAGTGGAATAGAATAAAATGCTTTATGTAACATAAAAGAGTCATACTTTATGAAAGTGTCAGTGTTTGATTACAGAAATATTACTAATAGAGACTTCACAACATGTCATGGCTCTTCCAAATCTTTCCAGAATCATTTTTATGATTCATAGAGGAGATTCTAAGAATTTTGTATTATTTTTCACACCAAGTGACAATAACAAGATTATTTAAAAAAAATAAGGCAATATTTGCTTCTTTACATCTTGATTAATTCCTACTGTTTCATTGAACTTAAACAAGATTAATCAGTTTTTGAGGTAGAATGCTAGATATTTTTTGTTTGTTTTTGTAAACAAATAGAAGATTGGGATGTGTGTAAGTGTTTAATTTTTGACACAGTAAAGTATAAGAGATAAGTTTATATAGTAAGATTCCTGAAAGACACTTTATTACACAAAAAACACTTTAAGAATTGCGGGTTATAGTATACAAGTCATTTGGTTTAACAGTATAAGAGATTAATTTGAAATTGACAGAATTGCCATATTTATCATGATTAGCCATACTCTGTACTTTAAACAGTATTTGAAGTTTTGTTTTGGGAGATAAGATTTGTGTCATTGTCATTTCCTGGCAGGGAATTCCTGCAATGTAGTTTAATCTTAGCAGCCCTGATTAACTTGTCATGTGATACTCCTTATAAAACCAACATACCTTGATTATCAGTAAGCAACTAATGCAATTTTTCTGTTTAGTTGAATTTGTTATAGCTTAATGATGGCTGAATTATTGTTTGTGTATTTCTAGTTACTTGAGTAATATTTTAAGAAGAATTGTTGAAACTATGGTATTTGTTCACATACAGATGTTATTAAAACGTTTTTACTTAAATATGTTTGATGTTTATGTGCTTTCAATTAAAATATAATACTAAAATATAATTTCAGATGAGACTAATTTTATTTTATGTATATGATTTTGTAACCATCCTTTTCTTATTAAGATTAACAGTTTGTTCATAAAACTTCAGTGTCAAGATTATTTTTAATTGTTCTTTTTCCCTTAATTTTTTCTTTCAAGGAGGGTCTCACCTGTATGTTGGTGTTTATCATTATTGCTGCCGTCCTTGGAATGTTTCAGTTTGGTTACAACACTGGAGTTGTAAATGCTCCTCAAATAGTATGTATTCTAGTTAACCTCTTAGAATGTTTCTGTTTTACTTACATAATCTTAAACAGCAGGGATTTTTTTCATAGTTCTCTCAGCTATTTTGTCAATAATATCAAAGGTAATAAGAGTGTTACAGAATATACCACAAATAAATTTAGATGTCACTAAACTCCCTCTATATATATCACTTGTTCAATTACACCATCACTTCCAGTTTGCATCTGAAGAAGAAGGGGCCACCTTTAAAAAGCACTTGGGTTATAGGATTTTCATTTCATTTCCCTAGAACTATAATGTCATTCTATGATTAGAATTAACTAATAATACATAATAGTATAAGTTTTTGAGTAAGTAAAATCCCAGTTGGTTTTTATTATAAGTACCAGGTAAAGCAATATTCAAAGGTTTGCTTGTTCCTTTACTAAGGGAACACAAAATAAAGTCTTAATGAAAACAACAAGGCTTTATACTTTTGCTAACAGGATTCAAGCTAAAATGCTTCTAGAATTTTGCTCCCCATTAGGTTAAAATATTGCCATGGTGATGTTTTTTCTCTCACAACCATTTTTAACAGAACAAGGAAGAGATTATGTGATCTTTAGTTTAATTCATAACTCATTTTAGTAAGCACAAATCTGAAAAACAATTCCAAAAAAATATGCTTCTCTAACCAGATGATAGTAATCTTATTTTAAGATGTATAACCTTGAACATATGAATCCACTTGAGGTTTCTCTTAAAATGTCCAATCAGTACTGGGTTTGGTTGACTTGGACCAAGACAAAATTGTTGTTGATGTATATCACTGTCAACCTGTGCAGTTAAGTACCAGGTAAGGAAAGACATAATGCTGTAGGCTTTTAGTTAAAATGAAACCAGTCAAAAATTAAATACACTTTTAAATGGAAATCTTTATGATTTAAGGTTGCTTGTATTGTAAGAATATCAAATTTTAAAGAATTCATTTTTTCTTGAAAATGAGTATAAGCAGTTCTCACATAATAAATGTATATGATTACCAAATATGTATTTTATCACTGAAATTAATTCAATAAAAGAGAAACTACTTTATATTTGAGTTATTGCTGTGCACAGACTAACACATGTATTAATCAGAACTGTTTACATTTAAGCAAGTACTTTTTAGAGAGAAAACCTCAGTATCTAGTATGAACTGTAAGGTGTAACAACTCAAATTAGCAAATAATTAAAAGAAATAATTACATAATTTCTCTTTATGTGTGAGTGGGAAAGTTCTCCTTTTTCCTACTGTTTTTTTTCAGGGACTCTTTTTGCATCTCAGGGTCCTGCTTTATAGTGAGTGTTGCCTGACCAGGTATACTTATCCTTAAATCTTCACTGTAAGACCTGTGTGTCTTTATATACCCATCTTGGATATGAGAAGTGTTCCACTTGTAGGTATTCTTCATCGTATTTTGCTTGATAAAGATCTTTGTCCTGGACTGTACACTCATGGATTAGCATGAGTAAAGCAGACAGGGACTACTGTCCATCTCAGATGAACTGTGTATTGTGGGTCTCAGGATCAGCTTGTTTTTCTAAATAAGGTACTGCAGTCACCCATCTTACTGTCTCCACTGCAGCATTCCTCTGAACTTTACAACATACAATACAGTTTTCCCCCCTTTTTCTGGTGGTGGTGTTCTGCCAGTTTAGATAGCATTGGTGCTCTTTTTTCTATGGACCTGTTATACAATTCTGGATGCTGTCAGGTATTGGATGATGTATTTTTGTTAGCATGCAGTTTGCCCATCCAGTGAGACATCCTTCTTCCTCCTGTTCTTTGAATGTTGGTTTCTGGCAGATAAGATGGTGGTTGAAGCTGCAGCAGCCATATGAGCCCTCACGTGTGTGGCCAAGTACTTTCTTTCTACCTCAGACTAGATGATACATTTCTAGTGCTATTTGGTGATGGACTGAAGATGTAATGTGACTTTGCTGTCAACCTTCCTATCATCTCCCAGATTTCAGTCTTCAGTGAACATGATGATGATTGTGTTGAATTTGCACACATTAGATGAGGATCCTTGGTGCAAAGACTAATCTTTTCTTCACTAATTCCTGTATCATGGATGAAAGGTAGAGGTTGCTTTTTCTACCATGAACTGGATATCATGGTATACCTGGTGTTGGTTGAGGCCAATCTCGTATTTACAGCATGATGAGTCTTAGCTACTCTACACTTGGGGTCCCTTAATTTCGTATATGTTTGACCATGTACCCTCCTCCTACTGTGGACTGGACAGTATACTCCCAATGCTGCTTGATGCTGGAATGGAAATGCACTCTACTTTGGTGTCTACCTTCCTACTGTTCCTTGGATTTCAGTTCTTGGTGGATATGGTGATGGTTTGGTTAGATGTGCTCTCATGATTTAGCTGGGGAGGTACATCCATTGATTCCACCTTACTGTGACACAGTTTTCACATGGGTATAGAGTGTACCTGGCAGTGGTGCAGTGTCCCACAGGGATGTTGCTTTCTATTTCTGTGCTCACTTGGGTGCTTTCTAAAGGGATCATCTTCTTTCTGGATCCTTCACCAACTCTTTGTGGAATTCTAACTATTTGTGAGAGGAAATAATATATCATGTTGGAAGTCAAAAGTTCTTTTAAACTTGAGATGTATTTCCAATAGATATCTCCTTTTATATTTTCCACCAAACAACAACCTCCCCACTTCCATCTTAGGTTTTGTTTGTACTGCTCAATCTCTAAGTGATTACGCTATGTAACACAAATTTTGTTCCTGGATAGCATGTGTTATTTCTTAATTGCTTGTGTTGTAAAAGTACAGAAAATGGCCATTATTCCCTTCAAACTTTGCTTTTGTGACCTGGATAATGAAATTTAGAAATTAACCTATTTTTTATGTAAAAACCGGCAAATTTGCACATTTTCATTTACATAAGGTCTGAATAAAACAACATATGAATCAAGATTTACATGTATTTATACTGAAGTTATACAAAAATGTTTAGAAGTGAATAGTGTTTCGAGATTTGAGACTGTAACGTAAATCACTTTCACATATGAGCTCCCAATTATAGTCTCCCATAATGTTTTAGTTATATGCTCCTTGGTAGCTGTGTTCAAAGTCCAAAGTATCTTGGTGGAAGTACTTGCCTTGCTCCTCTAAGTATGTTTCTATGTTCTTCTTGAATTTATCAAGATGAGTGTCAAGGATATGGACTTTCAGGGACATCCTGCAGCTCATTTTGCCATGGTTCTTCACCAGAGCCCCAACCAGTTCCACATACTTTTTAGCCTTGTGATTGCCCAAGAAACCCTGAACCACTGCAACAAAGTTGCCCCAAGCTTGTTTTTTCCTTTTTACTGAGCTTCTTGGGGAATTCTGTGCACTTCAGGATCTTCTTTATTTGAGGTCCAATGAAGACACCAGCTTGGACCTTTGCCTAAGACAGCTTAGGGAAGAAGTCTCAAAGGTACTTGAAGACTGCAGACTCCATATCAAAAACTGTGACAAATTATTTCATAAGACCCAATTTTGTGTGCAATGGTGGGAACAACACCTGGAGGTCTACTAGTGGCTTACACTTTACATTGTGCCTCCCCACAGAGAACTTGGTCCTTTGTTGCCAATGCTTCTTGTTTTAGTGCGCTGCAGTGTCCCTGCTGTCCCAAAGGCAGAGATAACAAGGACTTTGGTAAAGCCTGCTTGGAGACCCATCAGGAATGCCACCATTTTGAAATCACCTATAACCTTCTAGCCATACTCATACTTTTCAAGGCTTCTAGCAAGGTTTTGACGTTGTTGTATTCTTCTTTGATGTGCACCGAATGAGCCAGGGGAAGAGATGGATACTTATTCCCGTTATGGAGCAGCACAGCTTTGAGGTTTCTGGGTGAGCTATCAATGAAGAGGTGCCACTTCTTCAGGTTATAGGCAATTCCAATTATCTCGCACAGACCGGGATACATTGTGGCAGAAGCAGAGCCCATCTTGATGAGTGAAGAAGCTTGAAAAATGTCAGTGACGCTTCCCCTGATTTGCAACTGGCAAGTTCTACAACATTCTTGAAAATTCTTGTAAGTTCAAGAAAATTCTCTATCAGCTACTCAGCACTGAATCTACTTGGAATGTTCTGGGAAATGGATAAATTTAAAATTTTCATTACCCAGGTCACAAAAGCAAAGTTTGAAAAGAAAAATAGGTCTTTTCCATTTACTTTAGGCATAAGCAACAGGGAAATAACACTTTCTGCCTATGGAACGAGAAAAGTAAATATTTTGTTACATAGTGTTATGAGCTGCGCAGGAGAGAAGGTACTAGTGACAATAGGAGTTGTGTTGTTTGTGCTACACTCCTGTTGATGGAGGGTTGCTACATGATCATTTGCATGACAGCATGCAAATTCTCACCTGAGGGTAGGTGGGGGAGTATCAAGGCTAATATCGAGAAAATATTTGCACATGTAAAAGAAAGTATAAGTTGAAAAAAGCTATTTGTGAGAGGAGGTAAGTATCTAATTGAAATATGTTTTCAATGTTGGAAAATGTTAACATTTCCTGATTATAATTTTTATTTTCTTGGAGATAATTGTATCATTCATAGGTATTTTAAAGTAATCTTTTTTTGTGTTATCTTTATAAAGGAAATTAGCTTATTTTTTCCTGTTGTCTTATTTGGATTTTTTCCATGCTGCATGTTCAATGCTAAATTTTTGAAAATTTATAAAAAGGTGGCTATCTGTGTTAAGAATCAGTGATTTTACTTTAGAACATGTAGTTTGTTTGTTTTTTTCACTAAAATTGCAATTGATTCTTTTTAATTTTCCAGTAATTGCATCTTTCCTGGAAACCTTTGGATGATGGGAGTTAGAGCTAGGAAATATTATATTGCAGTGGCAGATTTAGGGGAGAAGGCTAGTCACCTTCTCCCTTCCAAATCCACCATTAGATTATATATTTTCATTATCTATCATTAAGATAATGTCATAAATACCTATACCCCTCATGTCATTCAAATGATTCAGGGTGAATTGCAGGGTTGGATCTTTGGAACTTAGAAAATCTAAATATTTGATTAAAGAAGAAGGGCCATGGTTTAATAGTCCAAATACAACATTGATCAGAACTGGTATTAGTATCTTTACACCATTTGTCAAGTGTTCCATTGTTGCAAAACCATGCATAAATGTTATACCATAAATAATAGTGACTCTATTACCCTTTCTTACACAACTTAATTGGAGATAGTTTGTTGTAGAAATAAAAATATCCAGTGTGAAGGATGAAATGCAAGATTTCTCTGATAGTGTCTGTTGTCAGTCTGTTTGCCTCCAAGTTGTTTTTATGCTCAGTATGAATGCATACACTGTATTGATGACATCTTCTCTCTGTACAGTTGAATAGTGGGCTACAGCATCCATTTTTAAAGAATAATGTTATGCTTGTCACTCTGTGAGATAGATTTGTGACTTGCTATAGTGAGTGTTATGTATTATTCATGTGTGCTGGAAGTAATTGAGTAAAAGTACTAAAATTGTATGCATAAGTCAAAACGGGCTTTCAGTAGCACAACCATAAGCTGAAACTATAGATCTTGGTGGAGTATCTGCCTTTTGTTCTTTTGGTAACCTCTGTAATTCTGAAATGCTGTATTAACAGAGTTTAAATTAAGCTAGAAGCTTTTTATAAAAGTTAAGTAATTTCTTTAGCAATTTTTTTTAGTGGGATTACTGTAAAGTATTTAAAATTATTTGAATTTTTCTTTTCATGCATTTTTCTGCTCACAACCACAAAACCGTTGCATTCATTCTGATTTTTTTATGAAAATGCTTTTATCTTTTTCTAAGTTTTTACAAGCTAATTGTTGTTGTAGATATAAGTTAGGCTTGGCCTGATAATGTTTGTTTTCATAAAACATCCTAATCTTTACCCTCACATTCACAATTTTTGTTTCATTATCTTTATTAGCATGAGGAGGTAGTCACTAGTATCAAAAAGGTTTAAAATTGGACATTTAAAAGCTACATAGTTTGTTACATCTATTGTTGAGAAAATATTAGATTTGGAATTGTCAGAATTTATGTTATCAGTTTCAGTGGTTAGTGTAGTAGAGGTTGATTTTCTGTTCTGTATGACAGTTGCTTTCACTGTTGTTTGTAGTAAACAAAGGTTTAGTCACTTCTCTATTTTCACAAAAATTGTTACATTGAATAGAATATAAAATAAAAAGTTTCTTTAAGGAAAGTCAGTGCATTTAAACATACTTGATTACAAAATGTTTTTGTTTTTATAAAACCATGTTCTTTAGCTAAAAGGTTCAAAGATCATGTGGTCATTTTCTGGTGTTGCTTTTTTTCTTGTTATTATATTTTCCTGGGTTATTATTCATAATGAAAGTTTCTGATTTGGTAGTTTGTTCATTGTATATACTTCATTTCTTACCAAGCCTTGAGTGATATTCTTACTTTTATGTGCATGAGATGTCTGTTTTAATGATCATGAGTTAAGTGAAAGAGAGTGGGAAACTTTTCTTGAGAGGTATTTGTTTCAAAGAAAATCAGAAATATCAGTAAAGGTTCTTTTAGGTTTCTTTCTTCCATTATAAATGACTTAACAACAACATTATTTCAAAGAATAAATGAAGACTAACCAGCAAAGCCAAATAATTTTAAATATCTCCATTTTTTTAGTTCAAGAGCTAATTATTTATTGTACACCTGAATTGATTATTCATCTTACATCTAAATCCATTATTTAATATACATCTGAACCTATTATTTTATGTACATCTGCTATTACCTTGATCTGCCCTCAACCTTTAAGACTTATCCACTTGAAACAAGAGATAGAAGAAACCAAGCACATCTGCATATAAATGTACTTTAGTTTTAATCAATGCTTTTCATATTTCTGCTAAATATCATCTGAATATAACATGCAATATATTAGTTAATTACAGTTAACTAACGCTCTGAATATTCAGCATCTTCTTTTTATAATCGGGAAGTTATGCTCACAGTTTAGTGTCTGTTTTAGTGACTGAATCCTACTATGATGTTGATTTTAAATGAAATACTGATTTACATAGAATATTATCTAAGAAAACATTTCAGATTGTACAAATAAACATCTTGAATTTATTTCTATGCCTACCTATATCCTTAATTTCAGAAGTTGTTCAATGACATCCTTTTCGGAGTTTTATTCATTTTCAAATAGAAGTGATAAAATGCTTACATTATTACAATTTTGTATTTTGTAGATTATACAAGAATTTATATCAGATATATACAAAAAAAGGACAGGAAATGATATTACAGATGGATTCAATGAACTTATTTGGTCTATCACTGTATCCATATTTGCCATAGGTGGTATGGTGGGAGGTATATCAGGAGGAACAATTGCAAATAGGTTTGGAAGGTGAGAACAATGTTTATTTGGATATTAGGGTTGAAAAAAGTTGTATTTTACTATGAATACCATATTTTATGGCATGTAAAATCCACTTTTGTCCTGAAAAAAAGTTTCTAAAAGTTATCATGTATCTATTATATGAAGTTAAAGAAACTTCATTTATCAGTTTTTCTCCCATAAGCTAAATTCTACCTAGTCTTTCCCCAGACAACTGTAGATTAAGATATAAAAATATGTACAAGAATATATGATTAGGCTTATAATTAATGAAGAAAAATTACTTAATATATGAGTGGATATATAATAAGTTGTATTAATCCAAATTAGCATCAGTATAGCTGAGCAACTCAACTGTTTCTTCACTGCTAAGCATTAAGTGTTTCTGAATTTTCATGAACATTACCAGCCACTACAGTTGTCTATTACAATGTGCAACAGTTCTTAAACTTCTCACATACAAAAAAACACCCTGACATTTTTCTTTACTGCCACTTGCAGTTTTTAAATTTTTCATTACTAAAGCTGAGTAAAAGGGTTTGTATTTCATTGAAATAAGTTTTTTTATGTATATTTTGTGTTTTATGTTATTTGTAGTAAATATTCAATGCTTTAATACACTCATGTTTTTTCCAAAAATATTCTTTGCTAAAATATGGGTGCATCCTATATGTCTATGTATCTTATATGCTGTAAAATGCAGTATGCAAATAACCACCTAAACAAGCATTTATGCATGTTATTTGCATTACATTGAGGTTTGTGTGCAAGAAACTAAAATTACCAAGTAATTAAGTTACTTGCCTTACACAAGTAGTAAAGCAAACATTGCTGGAAAAAATCTTGTAAAATATAAGATATGTATTCAGTTAACTCTGATTTATCATAGTTCAAATCATTGTATCATACTATTATAGAACTATTGCTTACAAGATAATGGAAAAACCTTTATATTATGCAGTGTGTAACTCCCCAACTTTGTGAAATTGTTATCCTATGTACATATATACTTGCAATAGGGGGTCAGGATTTTTCTGTTTCACCCCCATTTATTGTCATGGAGAACTTTATTTTACTCCATTCTCAGGGTGTAGATATGAGGTCATGAATATGTCTCAAGCAGATATAATACATGGTGCCATCTATATGAATGTAATGGTACTATGTGCTGTATGTCCATGAAAGTACTTCACAGGGTGTGGATATATGAGTGTTTGTGCAGGGTTTTTTTTACCACTACTTCACTTCTGTTGATGGATATTCACCAAATTTGGCAAGAATGTTTATTTGGTTGATGAGGAGATACACGAACATTTACAGTTTTGCTGTTTTTATGGGCATTTTGGTTTCTTTTTTGTAAATTATATATAAAGGAAACAGTTTTTCATGTTCTAAGATAACCTTTCATTAATCATAAATTTACATAACTTCAGTCCAGGGCGTGGGTACCCCAGCTAGTGAGTACAGAATAACCAATTTTATGTTTCACTGTCTGATGTATTTACTATAAAAATTATTCTTTATTATCAATAAGTATCAGACCTGTTCAACATAGTAAGCAAAACCAATGTTTTAGTATAAAAATCTTATAAAACAGTGCAAGAAATATAACCAATTAGGTAAATAATAGACTTGGAACATTAAAATCAATACTTTTTTTTCATAGTGATTAGTTATTTTCCTAGGTTCCCAGTTCAAAAGAGCCCAAAATTACAAATTATTGTTTAATTAAAAACTTTTAAAAAAGAGAAGTTGACCAGAGAGAAAAACAAGTTGATGAAAAGCTGATAAAATTTTGCATTTAGTTAGGTACCAAGTCAGAAATGCTTTTCCTTTAAATTTTATAAACTTATTTTTTTTTATGTTAAAAATAACTGATAATCAGATTGGCACTAATGAACATGCTAATTAATTAACTAACTTTTAAACAGTTTCAAACAATATGTGTGTATATATACATATATATATACAAGGCCTTATAAAAACCAAAGCATGTACAAGATTTCACATGTGGATACAAAAAATAAAACACTACAATCCTTGAACTCTTTTTTTTCTTTAATATTTTCTTCTACTGATTTTATGAGTTTTGGTCACTTTTCACAGTGTAATTTTATAGATAATCTGTAATAAAAGCTTTCAAAAACTATTTTCAGCTAATATTTATTTTTCAGAATGTCAAATATAAAATACAGTACTTGGATAAATCAACTACATTAAAATATACTAAAAAGTAAATTAAAGCTTATCTATTTTAATTTTTTTTCCATTTCTTAATCTTTTTTTCATTTAATTAAATCTCCCCAATGGCACAGCAGTATGTCTACAGACTCATGCCACTAAAAACTGGAATTTGATAGTCCACTGTGCAGTTTTGTGCTTAATTCCAAAAAACAAACATTTTATTTAATTAAAACTTTATTTTAATTGCACTTTCTCCTGCTACAAGGAAGCAGTTTATTTGCATATTTTTTAACAATTTAGTATCAAATAACCTATTTTACTTTCTCACCCTAGTTGTGATTTCTATTAATAGATTTTACCATTGCACAATTGTTACAAGCATTACTTAATTATTATTACTTTTGCTGTCTTATCTCTAAGACTATATGAAATACTTTTTTAAACCTTAACCTCTTTATATTTTATATGCTCAGAAAGGGAACACACAAAAGTATGGTTTTTTCAAAATCTTAAAGTTGCTGAAAATACATTCATTAAAATGTTTGTTGAATCTATTGAGTTTTTTTTAAAGATCTAACATGGAATTCATGTAAATTCATCTTTAATCTTACATTATCTGTTTCAACAAAATTCACACATTCTAAAAGATATATTACATTTCTATAATTGAATTAAGTAAAATATTAATGAAAAACTAAATATATTTATTATTTTTCTTTATTGTTTTTGTAGTTTTAATATAATCTAAAGTAAATAAACCACAATTATATTTTTCAAAAGGAAAAATACCTTCCTTAGAAAATTATTTTTAGGCTTATTCAATAATCTATATAAATTTTTAGATTGCCTTTTTAATAAAATAGTTACATTATCTTTGAAAACATCTTTCATTTTTTATATATACTATTTATTTTAATTTTGTATTAAAAATTAAATATCAGTATGTATATTTAAATAATGAGTCACTATGAGATGGTACAGATAGTCTAGTTGCTTTGTACTGATATGCGTAAATAATCAACCAGCCATTACAAAAGGTGTAATCTTTAAGTTTATTTATATCTCTAGTTGTATGTTTTTGTTTAAAAAGTTATTATTGCAATTTCAAAACTTCACAATGAAACATTTTATGGATAGTGGCACCAAACTAAAAACTTTTAGCTCTAGTAATCTATTAACTCTCATTTCTTTATTGGAAACTAAACAATGTAGTCTATTTGCAAGATTTACTGGAACATTTAATTTTATGTGTTTATTAAAGTTTATGTACTGATGTTGCTGGTTTATAAGAAATATTAGTTAGAAACTCCTTTTTTTTTCTTCTTCTGGTTAAACTTGTCCTTTTAAAATTGCTGTTAAGACATTGTTATTTCTTTGAAAAGTAACCTTAATTTTCTTTTTAATGAAACTTAAAATCCAATGTCATGAGTATTGCCCAATGTCGCAAAACAATCATCGCTGTGCAAAAAAGTTTAAAGATTAAATGTAAACCTTTTAAGATAAATTTTTATTGAACCTGTAATGAATTGATTCCTCATATTTATACAGAAAAACATTCCCCACCTTTAAGTCCATAGTCATACTGCAATAGTCAGATAACAGAACTACTACATCTAAAAAAAAAACCAAAATTGTGATTGTAATTTAATTTTTATGAAATTTTTCAACAACATCAAACTCATCTGTAATAATACTCAGAATATGAGATAACACGTTTTTTAATAGTATGGCCAGAAGATCACATAAATATTCCATAATGTTTTAAATTACCTCCTGCAACTGGTCTTTTCATAATACTAGAAGGCTCTCTGATATGGATTTATGAACTTTTTATTAACTCTTATGTTAATTTCACCTTAAATTCTTCAACAAAATTCATTAATTTGGTTTAATGAAATTTATGCATCTCATTTTATTTAAATCTTCAGTTCTTTGGTAAATCTTTGTACCATTTAAACATTTTTAAATCATGCTGTATAACTGTAGGTTGTAATTACCCATACTTTATCCACTTTTTGAAAATCATGGTAGAATAACTTAGTTTCTTTTGTGATTTCCATTCCTTTACAGCCAACTTATTTTAGTTTAGCTTTAAATAAATGAAAATAATTTTTCTATATTGTTTTTTCAGAACAGAAAACAGTTCCTCACTGCAGTTCAGGATCTATCCCTTTTATAATGTCAAAATTTGATTTTACTTTTAATTGGAATCTACCTTTATTTGAAGCATCATAAAAATAGTTTTCAAGTTTTGGTTTCCTAATAACTTCATGCACATTTTCTACTAATTATACTTTATTATTTACAATCTGAGGTCCCTGTCCTTCGTTCAAGTTATGAACTTTAAAAAGCATGTGAGTGGATACTCTGATAAACCAACCCCAAAATCTACCTTAAAAGTTTAGCTGTTTGAAGCAATCATTTTATTTCTGTTCCAAAATATCCTATGCTTTCAATTCAGTGATATATATTCCTGTGATGCAGGATGGGGGAATAAGTTGGTAGTCAATAACTTAGGAACTATAAGAATCTTTAATTCAACTTGGTTTTCAATCAGTTGGCTATATCTGTAAACATATTTCACTCTTAGATTTTTGTGTTTCTTTTTTTACTTTAATAAAATTGAATACCTTTCCTTAACAGGCTGTAAGAGTGGCTTATAGTTATAGTAATTATGGAAAATTAAATATTTAAGTTCTATTGCAAAAATGAGGCTTTCAAATAGAAACTAATTCTCACGGGCAGTGTATTTCCACCACTGTGTATCTGCAAGTTCCTAAAGATACAGGTATTAAAAACATATATCTGAAAAATTCAAATCTGTGAAAAGATACAGCTATATGCATGTATGAAACGAAATGCTTTGTATTATTATAATTCTTGATGCATAATTTTTAGGATGAAATCAGGTAAATTATATATATGCCATCATCCCTAATTTTGAACTACTGACTAGGTTAAAGGCAGCTAGTCTTTTTTTTTTTCTACAAGTACCTCTGCCAAATTAACAGTTTGATGCATTTTATAGTTGCCACAATAAATCTAGTGCACATTTATTATTTTTTTGGTCTTGATGTTAGTTGAAAGTAAAATTTCTTCAAGATGAAGAGGTATTACTACAATACAATTTTTCTGTCAGGTGTTGAAAGTATCATAACTAGTACTAATATATAATGTTTGGAATATGATGAGTCTGATAATTGTACTTTGTTTTTCAAACAGGAAAGGTGGTCTTCTTCTTAACAATATATTTGCAATATTGGGAGGTGCTTTAATGGGCCTCAGCAAAGTATCGCATAGTATTGAGATGCTCATCATTGGTCGCCTTATTATAGGTTTTAATTGTGGTAAGTTGATTCATACCTGTTGTAAAACATTTTTTAAATTGTAATAATGTCAAGTTTGTTGTGGCTCTTAGAAAGTTGGGTTAATATTTCTGCTTTCTGTAGTCCAGGTTGTCTGTCTATTTTAAGTTTTTTATTAGAACTGATAAAATGGCAACTTAGGTATAAAATTCTCAAAACAAAAGTAGAAATACACAGTTGGGAAAAGTGGATCTGTTTTTAAAAAATAAAAAATCTAGGTGTAAACATAAAAAATGACAAAGCAGCTCAAATAAGTCCTGGTACTAGTACCACATTAAAAAATAAGTTCTAGTACTCAGTACTGCTGAGTATTGGCTTCACTTCTGGAGCCACCCTTTACCAACTCTGAGAAGCATGAGTTATAGAACTCTTTCATCAGTGTTGGTGTTTTTGGTTCACAATGTTACATTTTTTATTCTTAATATGGTCACATAAGATTGATATAATACCATTTTAAGATTAAGAACAATTACCTTCCCTTAAAAGACTGTAAACAGTGGCCTATAGTTATATTTGGGGAAAATTAAAGATCTGAGCTCCTGCCGTAGATTTAAATTTTATTACAAATATGAGGCTTTCATATAGAAACTGATTGTATATTCCCACCACTATATAGGTCTTTTTTTTTCTACAAGTACCTCTGTCAAAATACCAGCATAATGCATTTTATAGTTGCCACAGTAAATCTAGGTGTAAACATAAAAAATGACAAAACAGCTCAAATGAGTTCTGGTATTAGTATCACCTTAAAAATATGTTCTGGATTGTGGAACATGTGTACATAACTTTTACATGCTAATATTATTCATAAAACATTTACATGTTTTCTATCGCACAGATGATTGGTTAATTGAAACTCATTTTAAAGGAAAGAATAAACATGTACCTGCTAATAACTAGAATACTAGAAATAGTTTGTAAGTGTGACAAAGTTAAACCTTTATAATATTTTTAAAAAATATCACCAGATTATACATTTTTTAGAAATAGAATTTGATTTTATACCTGTAAGCTACACGTTAATTATATCTATTTCAAAGTCTTGTGGCTATGACATCAATTAATAAGTAAATGTAATTTTGCTACATTTTGGAAAATTTCTTAAGACATTTTTTAATAGTATCTCTGTGCCTAAGTGACTATGAAGAAAGTCGAAAGACCTAAAATGCTAAAAATGTGATTTCGTTACCTTTGTGGAGCAGAATACAGATGACCCATTCTGTAACTTTGTGATTAACAACATTAAAACACAAACAGTATGTCTAGAAGTAAAACATCTATTATATTGTAATATGTCCAGTTTGTTTTTAATTAAGCGCAAAGCTACACAATGTACTGTCTATACTTTGCCCACCAAGGTTATTGAATTTCAGTTTGTAGCACTGTAATATATTAGTGTATGTCTCTTAACATCACAGCTTTCAAAACCTTTATCACCTGATACACTTGCTAGTATATACATTTATATATATATATGTATATATGTTTAGTTATTCCAAGGAATAAAGGTAATACACATGTAATAAATAGCTTCTCTATTTAATTGTAATTTTTGTGCTAAATTCTAAAAAAATAAATAAACATGAAATGCTTTCTGTGAAAGTTATTCTTCAATTTCACCTGTGTAGTTGTTTATAATGAATTACTGGTTTAAGAGTTACATAAATATGTTAACATTTCTTTGTTGTTTTACAGGTTTAAATACTGCCCTTGTGCCAATGTACTTATCAGAAATATCTCCTGTCTCTATACGTGGAGGATTAGGTAAAACAGTTAGATGTCTATTTTAATATTTATTGTGTTTGCTACAGTTAGAAGAATTTTTCCATAAAAAGCTTCTTAAACTTAGCAGACACTATATGCACCACAGGAATCACTGAAGAAGAAGTTGCACATTTAATCCAATGTTTAAGTAACATAAATCAGCTCCCACCCAAAGTAGTTACATGAACTAGTAACAAGTTAAAGAAAACACAGACAAGAGACACATAACAAACACAAAAACTCAGTCTACAAAACAAAAGAAGCATGATAGCTTGCACTGTCCAATATATGAAGAAACCTCAGCATACCTAAATCAGAAAGAGCAGCGAATAAGTACAAATCTTAGCATAATGTCTAGATTTGTTTTATCCCTGGAATGAAAACTAATCACATAGTAAGGAAATTATATAATGAACCCACCATACAACCAGGAAACATTTATAAAATAAAGTGTAATAATTATTCAACCTTTAATGTAAGTGAAACTGGACAAAACTTGAAGATCAGGTTTAAAGAATAACAAAAACTCTCTTCCTAAGTCCAAGAACATATGAACAAAAACAAACACAGTGTTTCTGAACGGAATGTCACACTACTAAAATATGAGCCTGATGCTAACAAAAGAAATTCAGAGAAGCTTTATTAATAAAATCAAACAATCTCACAATTAACAAATATCCAGGCACATCTATATATCTTTGATTGTTATTTCCTCAAACATTCCTAATCTTATGTACATATTTCACATGACATATTTCATATTTTCATAATTTATATTTATTCACTTTTTGTTTGTTTTTCTGTTCAGCCATAATTAAAAGTTCTGTAAATTCAAAGAGACTGATATAAACCTGCATAAGTAACCACTATCAGTTCTAAAACTTAAATACATTGTTAGATTGTTGAATGTTGACTTGAGTGCTAAAACCATCTTTATAATTTAAACTAGTGTGTTTGAGAATGATTGCACCAGTTATTGAAATATTGTATTTATTCTAAAAACAAATCTTTTTTTCCTGTAAAAGCTAAACTTGTAATAAATTAATACTTAATCAGTAAGTAAACTAAAAACTGTTAATTTTTCTTTTGTTGTTTTGTATTCTTTTGTGTACCATAATATTGATGTTATAAGAAATGCTATGATATTTTAAACATATTTGGCATATATCTTAAAACAGGCCTTCACAAATATTTTCAAATCTAGAAGCCAGCCCAAAGACTCAGGAGATAGGTGTATCCAAACTAATTTTATTACTGTTCATACAGGAAAATAGGAGCTATGTGTATTTATTAACTTTCACACCAACTAGTGCATACTAACAATCACATAACAACAACTACTTAATATTATTGCTTGAACTAACTATGTTTTCCTATTTGAGCTTAGACATGAACATTAGTTAGTTGAACTGAGAGAGAGAGAGAAGAAAAACAAAATGACATGAAGTTAATAACACGTTGTGCAACCACAGTGCTTCATTTCTGACAAAACATGAATAAAATGACTTTGAAACATTTATTATAAAATAGTTTATAATACTAAAAAATCTTAGAAACAAAGTTTGAGTTAGTGCTAAGAAAATGCAAAAATAGTTCTGGACTTCCAAAGTTCCAGAACTGTTCTAGATTCAGGATCTATTTAGACAGCCCTATGCAGAAATAAAATGGGAGAAAATACTAAGTGTCATGATGAAATTTTAGTTGCCATTGTGGCTTGATACCCAGGATTTGTCAAAACCTGTCTTAAACATGTAGCACAAATATTTTACTGGTAATAACTTAATAAATAAAACCTTTTCATTATTGAAGATTCTACAGAATAGGTGTAACATATAAAGTTATTTTACTGTACTGGTCACTGTTTTTATGGGTTTTTTTATTCTTGTTAATTTTAGTATTATAAACTATTTTGTGATACATTTTTGAAAGTCTTTTTCATTTTCTTAATATATTTTCAAAGGCCTGGAATAAGTGGGTGGTTAGCATGCTCAACTTGTAATTGGAGGGTCACAGGTTTGAATCCCTGTCACACCAAACATGCTTGCCCTTTCAGCCATGGAGGCATTATAATGTGACAGTCAACCCAACTATTCATTGGTAAAAGAGTAGCCTGAGAGTCGGTTGTGGGTGGTGATGATTATCTGCTTTTCATCTATATGTTACACTACTATATTAGGGATGGCTATTGCAGATAGCCCTCATGAAGCTTTGTGTGAAATTGAAAAACAAAACCAAAAATAATATATTTTCTCTTTGTTTTTTACCTTACTTTAATTATTACTGAAAAAACCTTAGTGAATTTATTCTTCTTTTTATTATGTTTAATAGGCACAGTGAATCAGCTTGCTGTGACAGTTGGGCTTCTCTTATCCCAAGTTTTTGGAATTAATTTTCTTCTAGGTACAGAAGAAGGATGGCCTTATCTCTTGGGTGAATATTAGTTTTAAGCTTAGTTATATACATTATTGTGTTATATATTTCAAATAAATTATTATACTGGATATGTTGAAAGTAAACTTTCAGTTATTTTCTTGAAGGATTAAGTTAACCAGTTACTTATTGTGTAAAGTTTATTTTTAGAATTAGAGACAAAGTAGTTTATACCTTATTTCTGTCACAAGTTATATGCTATCATATTTTTTAAGTAAGAGAAACTAATACAGCCTTTACTCTTAAGTAAAGGTTAGCTTTTCTTTTAGTTAGAAGTTGGTAGCAGTTGGGGGAATATTTATAGAAGCATGAAGGTATAAAAGTCAAACAATAAAGGAATGCTACCCCTTTATTCTTTGAAAATTAGCTGCAGTTGAATACATTGATATGTTGTTAACTGACATTGTGATTAGTTGAAAAATACTACACCAGTATAAAGCCAATAAAAGTTTGTACAGGCAGGTATACTATGTCCAGAGGTAATAGTGTGAAATTAATCATGACTACATGGACTAAAATGCCACATGAACAGTTTCTAGAACCATTAACTTCCTGTTAGTGTATAATCCGTGTTTTAATAGTAGCTGTGTGTAAGACTTGGAAGAGCTTATGTGAAATGGAAGTGGTTGAAGAAATAAATAAACTTTTTAAAAGTGCTGCTAAGTATCTCAAGATATGTTCTTTATGAGATAGACAGACAATAGCAAAATACAGATATTGCCAGTGACCTTTCTGTACATACAAGTGTGGATAGTGTTGCATAATTTCTAATGAAGGTTAACATCATATTTTAGGTAATAATTTTAGATATTAATTGCATAGTAAAAATGAATTATCATATGGTAAAGAAGATCAAGTTGCATAATCATGGAATTATGGGGTTGATTTATACTTTCTCTTGAATACTTGGATTGAACTACCCTATTTTTTGGATACTGAATTAACTTTTCTACTAGATGATAGAATTCAGTTATTCTTTTAACAGTAAATGTAAGGTTGAGATACTTTGTTCTATAATGATATGATTGAGTTGATTTGAGGATTGAATGATATAAGTGGATTACACTGTTTGTTGGATAACAGAATTGAGTGCCTTTTATCTTGGTAATAGAAATTATCTTGATTATCTTGTGTGCTACACAATACAATAGGTAAAAGCAATTATCTCTCGAAAAGTGAGTATTTTATTTCTCATTAATATAATTTATTTTCTTTAGCTTTTGCTTTGGCATTATAGGATTAATTGTTTTTTTTCAATTTCTTCATTAAACTTTTGTGTCATTGGTAAAATACTAATTAACTTAGAAATAAAAGGTTACTTTAGCTCCTCACTATGGTTTATGTTTTTCTGTATTTTGAATAGTAAGGTTAAGGTACCTTGTGTAGTGGATTTAATGACCAATTTATCTTGTATCTCTGGTATTTATGTAAATATTGAACCACCTTTGTTAAAATCAAGCACAAAAAAACGTGAAAATTATTTAATGTCCTAAATTCTGTTATTTTGTCTTCAAACTTAAGCATTTATCAGTATTCAAACCACTTTCAATTGTACATTATTTTTTAAGGATGAATATATTTTTTTTGATGTAAAAACTATTAATATTAAAATTGTCAACTGCTGTATAATCACTTGATCTACTGGTATATGAAGATTTGTCAACTGTAAAACAAGTGGCTGATCCAGATATATATATATATGTATGTGAATGTGTGTGTGTGTGTGTGTGTGAAAAATATTGAAATTTAAGGTTCTGAATGATGTTAGATATATTGTAACATGTTGTAGATCAGTATGATGTAGTTCTTTATTCTGATGATTAAAGTCACTTATTAATGTGGCTTCTATATAAAAGGATTCATCTGTTTTTATCTTATGAATAACAGGAATGTTATTTTGTCTTTTGAATAAAGTTATTATTGATTTCTACTTATTATACAAATGTTAACTTATCTCGGTTCTTAAGAAATAAACTTAATTAGTTATTTTTTGGAGGTAATTGGTTTGGGTTTCTTTAAATTATGAGTTCAAGAATCTTATAAAACTTAGGTTCTTTACTGTTATTTAAAGTTTCCCACTTGTTTTCATACCTCCCCTGCTGGGACAGTGGTAAGTTTATGGATTTACCACACTAAAATCAGGGGTTCAATTCCCCTTAATGTACACAGCATACAGCCATATGTGACTTTGCTACATGAAAACACAAACACGCAGACAGTTGTTTTCATTTCACATTTCTTTTCAAGTAAACAATGATATTTATAAGTTACTTTTTCAGAAATGAGGAAAACAAATATTTTTTCAGAGATAAACTTTTATTTTGATTATTTTGTGATATGTTGATCAACTTAAAAAAAAAAGATTGTAAAGTTAAAATTTATTTTGAAACTGAAGATAATTGTAATATTTGAATATCCATATTCTCTTTAAATATATTTGAATATAGAAAAATATTTTGCATATAGTGACATTCAAAACAATATGATTAATGTACAGCATTTTTGCCCTACTTCTCTCCTTTTATTCCCTGGCAGTATGATAACAGAATTACTAATAACAAACAGGAATTGATTATGAATATTATATGATTAAAAATTGGCCAAATCTTTTTTTAGTAAAGACCATTGACATGTAATATAATACATCAAAATATTCACCTTAAGAAAGCTTTTGCTTGCTTTGTGCATTATATCTGTTTTGAAAACATGGGTAAGTTAAATATTTTTTTATAGCTATAGCAATTATACCAGCAGTTCTACAGCTGTGTTTGTTGCCTTTGTGTCCAGAAAGTCCTCGATTCTTGCTCATTTCAAAACAACAGGAATTCCGTGCAAGAGAAGGCATGTATCTACATTAAATTTAAAATTTTAAGAATGTTTATTTCAAAAAATAAACTTATTTATGAAATTCTAAGGTAACATTTCATATAATTGAAAAAATTAATGATGGATGCTGTTTATTGAAAAATGTTCATCTCCTCATGTTTATAGATACAAAAATATTTATGTGAATGTATGCACCATATGAGAATTATATCTAATCTATGTGTATATGTTTAATTACTTTGCCGAGAATTAACTAAAGAATTTTATAATTTTTACATTCTGAAGGAGCTTTATCAAGGCTATCAAAGTTTGACGAAACTAGACTTGAATTTTTACAGATTATGATCTAAGAGTCTGTTAAAAGGTTGTTAAATTGTTATAATGTGTGTGGGGGTAAGAACTATTATTGCTGTTAAGTTTTGAATACCCTGTTTGATCATTTAACTTGATGAAATAACAAAGTAAAAGTTGTAATTATTTTTCTAAATTTTTAAACATACTAGACTCATTTGAATTTTCTACAGGCTTAAAACGTTTGAGAAATTCAAGCAACATTGAAAAAGATATAGAAGAAATGAAAGCAGAAGAAAGAGCCAATCAGTATGAAGTTAAGGTGTGTTCACAACTTGTTCATGTGAATGTTAATTGTTAATTTAGAACCACTAAATTGATATAAAGTGTTTTGAGAGTTTCTAAAGAGTTAAATGATGTGTTTTAATTCTGTGTTCTCAAGATCTCAGGATAGTTAATGAAAATAAAAAAAACTTTATAATTATTTTTTAATTTACAGAATTGCTTAAAAAAATATTCATGTAATGTGTAGCAACTCCATTTTAATAGCTCATATAGTTTGTTTATGAAACAATGTTTATGCTAGGTCTCTCAGAAGAATATAAGTATTACTTTTGAATTTCACATAACCTAACAGTTCATAATGTTGTCTGATTAATATTGTAATCAACTTGGTTTTGTTTATTAGAAATAATTTTTCTATTCAAATTCACATGGATGATTTTTACTGTTTTAAGTTATGAGTAGTGATTTATTTGGGGTAGTATAATAACTTTATCTACCCACATACTTACAGTAGTGTTTGTTTTAACCTTTTTATTTATTATCACTTCAAAAATCTTTAAAAGTTTTCACTTTTTTTTGTATTCAGATAACAATGATGGAATTAATAAAAAATAAGAAGTTACAGCTTCCATTACTAATTGGTGTAATCATGCAACTTTCACAGCAGCTTTCAGGAATAAATGCTGTAAGTATTTATTTTCTGTGAATTAATTATACGTATACATGATGTTTTCTTGTTTTTAAATCATTGTAGCATGTATGAAGTAATCTTTTAGTTGAATCATCAACTAAAGACTTATTTACACACAATGTTTTTTCTCTTTTTTTGTTATTAAATGGTTGTAACATGTCAGAAGTAATCTTGTAGTTGTGTATTCTTATCAAAAGACTTAATGATAACTTAATACTCTTTGTGTTTTTTTTATTATATGTTTTTCTGATTAGCATAAATTTTGGATACTTTGTAACATGTTTGTGCCACCAGATAGATTTTTTTATTTGGTAAAAATAATGCAAGATCTAACTAGTTCATATAATGTTTATAAGTTATTCATTTCTTTAAAAGTGTTGCAGGCTACATTCCCTGATAAGCCTCACAACATAAGCATCTAAATATGTACGTATCTTACAAATAAAAATTTGTATTTAAGTTTACTCTTGCAACTATGATGCAACTAAAAACTAATGCACCCAGTAAATGATCAATAACACAATAACAGATTCATTAACTAATGGAACAGCTCACTAAATAATGAACCAGCTCAGTCACTCACTCTAATGTTTTCATGAAGTTTTTAGATATTGTATCATCATTGCACAATGTTGCATGTAGTGACCAAATCATATATATTGGTAAAATGGTATTTAGTTTTGAATGGGTTATTTGGTGAAAAGAAGAATGAAGAAAGATCCATTTAATGATATTGAAAGCATTTAGTTTTTTCAACTGAGTTAGTTTAATTAATATTCCCTAATACAACAGTTTCACTTACTTGCTAATTCTCTTGCTGTACAAAATACATGATATATCTCATTATTTCATTAAAACACAAATTTAGCAGTTACAGCTCTCAACTGGTTAAAAATTCTAAAAAAATAATAACTTGTTACTTTATAATCAGTAAATTTGCCAATTGATTTAATAAATTTTTTCTATCACCCAGAACATTCCAGACATTAAGTTACGTGATCATCATATGACATCAAATCTCCTTCTTCAAACAATAATATAAACTTTTAAATTAAAATATGTAGCCTACAGATATATTGGCACACACATGTACAAAAAATTTACACATTTGTTTAGTGTTGTTTTTTGTTGTTTTTTTCAACGTAAAGGTGTCTTTAATCCGTCCACTACAAGGAATCAAACCCCATATATTTGCATTTTAATTCTGTAAACTAACCCTGATCCACCAGGAGACATTTAGATATGGGTTTAATTAGTTTTCATTTAAATATACTATAGAATTATTAAGCATTGATGCTTGGAACATTTATTGTAAAAAAAAAGTAATATTTAATTATAGTTCTTTGCAAATAGCTGACTACCTCTAAACTGTCATTGCTTTATACACTGACAAAACTTTTTGTAGGTATTTTATTATTCCACGGGCCTTTTTGTGGCAGCAGGTCTCTCAGAAGAAACATCAAAGTATGCAACCATTGGTGTAGGGTCTGTGATGGTAATTATGACTCTGGTTTCCATTCCACTGATGGACCGTGCAGGAAGACGAACTTTGCATTTGTATGGGCTAGGTGGCATGTTCATCTTCAGTATCTTTATTACCATTTCTTTGCTTGTAAAGGTAAACTTGATCAAATTTCTTATGATCATATACCTTCATACATAAAAGTTTGCTCATATCGTAGTTGCCTTTTATACAGTACTTTAACTTATGTTGTACATACAACTAATCCAGTATTTGCAACTATTTTCTCATAAAAATGGGTGTTTTACTCAGTTGTACCTGATATAACATTTTTCTCAAATATATGTTGAATAATTAAGTATTGATTAAAATTATTTTAGAATATTAAGGTAAAATAACTATTTTAAAATAAACTTAAATTGAATTTTTAATTTTTTTTAATAGTTAATAAGCTACAGAATGTTGTGTATATAGTTAAAACTGAAAAGCAAATAATCAAGTATTCCTTGTGAATTTGTTTTTCTTAAAATGCTTATTTTTGTAGTCTTTTACACTAATTTTTTATTTCCTGATTTGATAGATGTTTACTCCATATTTTGAACTATGTGTAAAATTTTATTTGACGCTAAAAATCAAAACCTCGTTTTGTGGTAATCCTTGTCTTGTTTTGTAATTTGTTAGTAGCTAGGCACAATTTCAATCACAGATTGTATTGCAAACAAAATATACATAAGAATGTGTCTTTTTATCATCTTTTTTACTTGAATTGTGTAGAATTTGTCCAACATTTATCAGTATTTTCAATTAGGTTATAAGTTTCTTTTAAAGAAGACATGTCAGTACTTTCAAATTCAAAGTGAATATCTAGAAATTGCTTCAGATTATTAAATGCTTGAGGCACAATAATACTAATTAGAATATTTTTTAAACTAAATATTATTAAACTACTAAAGTGATAATGAAGTTCTATGAAGCTGGATTTAAAGTGACAAGAAATTTGAAAGGGTCACGAGAGTCATTTTGTTCAGCAGTAAATTTGATGCTTATTTTGTAAGTATTTTATAAATAGCTGAATACAGAAGTTGTGTCTTAAGCATCTTCAAAATATCTGCAATACAACAAAAGTTTAATTTCTTTAATTAGGCAGTCACTTTGTGTGAAAAACATACAAGTGTCCTGTAGCATTTCATGTTGGAAGATGAGATGGTTTTAGTTGACTCATCACCATTAATATGGAATGTATAGCAAATAATTTTCATGATCTTTTTCATGTTATTATTTAAATAGGTTTATTTGTTATGAAGTTTAAATGTTGATTGTTTTGGTGGTTGCAAAGTATCAGCCTGCCCCATTAATTAGTCAATTATGAGAGCAGTTGTGTAAGCCTTGGAACATTAAATATTGGTTTTGGAGAAAAACAAAGAACTTCATTCTGAATTCTAATAATGATACCTATGATTAATTTTAGATCAATAATCAGCTACATAAGTTCAACTTTTAAATAGCTAATCCCATCAGTAATTAATTAAAGATACTTTAAAACATAAAATGATAAATGTTTAAACTAGAAATAAACTAAAATTTTCAACATAAAATGACCAAATCATGAATATTGTTCACTATATATTTTAAAAATATTGTATTGATGAACCTACTAAAATAACTTAATATTGTAAAAAAAATTAATTTGTTGCATCTGAAAAATGTGAATGATACTTTTCTGGTTTTCAAACATAAATTTCAAATTTAGTTATTTTTATGATACTTAAACAGTGAGTACCAGTTTCATAATTTAATAAATTTAGTTATCTATTTATACACACATCAAGCATTTAATATGTAAAATAAGTGATATTTCCTTCATTACAGTTGTTTCCATATCATGTTTACTGATTAAAAGTTAAATCAATAAACTCTACACTTCTCAAGTGAAAAAGTGTGATATGGCAAAAAAACTTTCCTGTTATTATGGTTATGGGGGCTCACAGTTTAAGGCTGAAAAATCAAAGTAAATATTTGTTACTGCCGACTTTAATCGTATTGTGTTAAAACCATAAGTTCTTTATACTTTTTTAATTTAAAGACAAAATTCTTACACTTAGGTGCTCATTGTTATTTATCAGCTCACCTATGATCAATGTGAGTGGGGTGGAGCCTCATTGGATCTGTAGTTTTCTGTTTGTATAAGAATAACATTTAAAGCCAAGTATATGGAATCAGTTGTATATTTTTCAGTATGACAACAGAATGTTTAATGTTGAACCTATTCATATTTTAAAATAGTTTGTATTAGTCTGTGGTGAAAGAACTCTACTCCTTTCAGTCATCAGTTAATCAGAACTTAACAGTTATCAGTTATTGGATCCATTTCAGTAATGTTTTTTTCAAAACTATTTGTATTGAGTAAATGGAATCCTGTAATGTATATGAATATTCTTAAGAGCTACAATATATTCAATTTCTAGAAAGCCAAAAAAAGAAGTAGAAAAAGGCCCACAGTGGTATGTCAGTGGTCTTACAATGCTAGAGACCAAGTTTTGATACTTGTGGTGGGCAGAGCACAGATGCCCCATTGTGTAGCTTTGTGCTTAACTACAAACAACTCTAAAAATATACTAATACTTAATAGAATTATATGAGTGATATGTCACATTTTCTATAACCTTAATCTAGTTTCTGTACTCCTGGGTGACTTACCTAAGTGTTGTCAGCACACTAGGCTATGTGGTATTCTTTGCTATTGGTCCAGGTAAGAAAGCTTATATTCAAATATATAGAATTGTATGATTAGAGTATATTTAATGTATAAAATTATGCCTTACAGAACATATAGTTGATCTACTATACATTTTGACCTTTAGTAATGGATAGAACAATTTACTTTTTTGTAGTTTCAAAACTACAAAAGTTTTGTAGTTTATCTATATAAAAACAAATGGAGTAAAAATATGGTGTTATAAAATACATCGGTTGACTGAATGTGACATATGAAATACATGTGCTTACACATAAATTAATTTTTATTGTGATTATTTTATCAAATACAATTAGTTGACATATTCATGAAATCTCCACATATATGTTTATGGAGTTTTAGAAATATTACGTTTTGTGCAAATAACAAGTTTATGATTCTAGCCAAAAAAATTAGAAACTGAAGTTTAGTGTTAAAACAAATCATAAAACAATCCTCATTAAAAGATATGAAGAGTAACTGTTGCTTAAAGCTCTTAAATCAATTGTTGTCATGCTTAGGTGTTTGTTCTATTATCAGATTAAATCATTTTTCTGTATTCACCCTGATAGTATTAAAATATAATATCTTTAACTTGTTATGGGTATCTCTCAGCTATGGTAAACCATTTGGCCTTGTTGAGTTCAGAATTTAAGAAACTGTAATATCTTTTTTATTTGAAGTTAATTGGTATAAAATATGTTGAAGGCATGTCCTTAAGGCAAGTAAATAATGACTGACAATTATTACATAAGTTTGAATTTAAAAAAAACAACAAATGTTGTTACTTATAAATCATGAACAGAAAGAAGAAAGTTATCACAAATGAGCAATAAAAAAAATCTCAAAATTATCTCGAATCAAATTTAAATGAAATGTTACATAAATGTTTTGTAATTAAAAACTTAGTAAACTAACACAAATGTTAGGAAATGAGAAAATTAAATTGAAAAAGAAATGATATCCTCATAAAACAATTACCTAAGAACCAGAATCCAAAATTAAGTCATGCATTTAATACAGAGCAAAACAAATCACAAAACAAAATAGAATAAATAACACTTCAACTGAAAAGAATATACTTATGCATTTTGGAAGTTTCATTATCATTCTTTCATGGTAGCATAAGGAGCATCATTTTCACATTCATAGTCCAACTTCAGTGGTCATACTTTCTTGGCCCATAATCAGCTTATCTCACACTGTTAGCCTGAATAACTAGCAATAGTAAAAGTAACAAAAGAAATTGAATATCTGCTTACATCCCTAAACCATTGTCAGAAATATGTCTTGTAACTTCTGAATGAAAGCACATGTAATAAGATTTGTAACAAATATGGAACTGTACTCATAGAGACCATGAAATAAAATGAAAATAACTCATCATATTTAAAATTCTGCTGAAGTTAAATAATTGATCAACACACAGGAAATTCAATATCTTCTGTATGGAATAAATAAAAATGAAAACAACATAGGAAGAAAAGTAAAACATGTTAATTCTTTTAAATGTATCTGTTAGAGGATAAATTACCTTTTAGACTATCATCTGTACTTAATAACAAGAAAAACCTCTCAGCTTCAGCAAAACATACTTACCAGAAAATATCTCATGTAAGCTATTTCTTAATCACAGGAATGTCATAGACTTTCTATAGGAGTCTATAAACAACATTCTTGTCACTAAATATATTGAAAGCTGTATTATTTAGCTTGGTAGCTTAGAGTCCTTTAAATTTGCAATCTTCTCAGGAAATGAGAAACTACCCAAAGCAATAGCCATTGATACCAAGTACATGTAAGAATATTGCATTATGTAAAGCAACACTTGTCTATAATGAAAATGTTTGAAACTCTGAAACTTTAATCATCGTGCTAAACAACAATTTCCTTGAAAATAACTAAATTGATAGCATATGTGGTGCAAGGACTTTTCCTAGTGATTATAATTCCACTAGAAGTTAGTGATCAGAAACTAATAAAATACAGCCGTATACATGCTTGCACATACAAACACATAAAAGAAAAAAAAAAGAAGAATCCAGTACCTTCATAGGTATTATAATATTATGTATGTGAAAATGGAACTGTATATTATTGATCTTGAAGTATTGTAGTTTATAAGTGGAAGCTGTTTGTTTTGTATACATGAGTTATGCTTCATGCAGGTTAAACATCTTAAAAAACATTTGTACCAATTACGTAGTAATTTATTACCAGATTAGCTTGGCTGATGTTTCTCAAAACTGAAGTTATTAGCTGGTAATAATGGAAATTTCTTTATTGTTTCTGTAATAACCTCCAGCTTCAAATTTACTACAGACTTTTCATGATTCTGTCTTCACAATTAACAGACTTAGCCTTAGTGATGTATATATGTTAGGACTGCAGAGCTATGAACACTCATTTATTGAACTTCAGCTTTCTATAATACATTATAATTTATTGACTAGCTGAATCCCTGTCAAACTCAGCATCACGTTGATCTAAGAATTGCACTGTACTGCATTATATTTCTTAATTGAATAAACAATTTGGAGGACAGTATACCCCCATAACTCCCTAGAAGGCAACCATCTCAAGTACTCACAATATTTTGTTCAAGCCTAAAGCTTTACTTTTTTGAAACTTACTCAAACAGGTTCCCTACAGTTGGCAGTCTTAAGACTTTACAACTCAGAAGTGAAAATTGAAAATTATTAGCTTAAAACCATTAATTATGTATTTTAACAGTGTCATATTTAAAACACACAAGCAATTCAGTTTGGAAGAGGCTTAATTAATTTGTTTCTAAGTTGTATATCATGTAAACAGAACCCTGCCTTATTACTTACAGGTTAGGATTTATTAAATATTTTACTTTCTAGGGTCCATTCCATGGATGATCACTGCAGAACTTTTTTCCCAAGGCCCAAGACCAGCAGCTATGAGCATAGCTGTGTTAGTCAACTGGTTAGCCAACTTTGTAGTTGGGTTGGTATTTCCTCATATGCAGGTATGATGCTTAGCACTCATGTTTCTCTTAAAGCTGTTCACATATTGATAAATATTTTGACATACATTAGTTACTGCAATTGTTTTGTTTGAATTAAAACAAATAATTATAAGGCTGAAAAAGGTACTATTATGGGATAACTATTCAGTTATTCAGGACTGTATCAAAGGAAGTGTGAGCAGTGTGCTCACACATAGTGCCATTCAGTAGGAAGTATCAAGTTTGCATTTTGAAGGCAAGAATAGATTTGATTTTTTGATGAGGGGTGCAGTATGTCATTAATGATAAATATGACCCTAGGATTATCATTTGTTGGTTTACATTGAATTCAGTGTAGAAAAAATGTACAATTAACTTAAACAACTGTGAACAATATTTTGTTAGTTCTGTTTACTTATTTTTTATTCACACTAAGGGTTGGACGTATAAAAAATTGTTAGTAAATTTCTTACATCATTAAGACATTTGCTTGCTCTCACATGTTTGTAAAGGTTAAAACTTAATAAGAGGGAATTCTCATTAGTTGTGGCACTTAAACTTCTTTTAGACATGATTAGAATAAATTAATCTAAGAGGCCTTTTTTCTTTTTATTAGCTATATTTTTGTGTGCCTTTAATACATGGGGCTCATGTATACCTGATTGAATTTTATTGTTCTTCAGGATCTCTAACGGCCTGCACTCAAATTGAAATTATTTAGGTATGATTAGGCAAAATAATCTATGAGACTTGGGGCATGGTCAAATAAATTTACCCCTCAGTGTGGATTCCTGTATGTGGTGAGGGGACCTCCCAAGGAAGGTTCTGTTCTTTCAGTTTACCTCCTCTGGGATCTAAACATCCACCCACGTGTTTGCTGTGCGTGGCGACCCATGAAGAGGAGGAGAGGATCCTGGTGGTTGATGGGTCCAACCCTAACACGCCACTTTGGCCTTGAATTCATGTAGACGGGCAGCAACGGGGTGGCCTCCTTGGGTCAATCAGCTGGTCCACTTAGACTAGGGTCAACCAAGTACCAGTGTTGGATGTTCTCAACATGTGTTGTGAACATTGTATCTGATGCTGGTGTTTGAGTATAGTGCTCATGAAATCCTGGCATTGCTGCAGTGTCCTTGTTTGACATTGTAGTCGTTTTTCTATTATTATGGATCCTCCAAATAAAAAACTTAACTAAAATAGCAAAAAAACAGTCCATAGGTAAATGAACACATCTTGAAGAATCTGAGCAGCAATCTTCAACATCTGTAACACCTGTTATACCTGATTTTCTTTATATTGCATTCATTTTCAGACAAACCTTTTGAACAAATGTCTCCCTTTTTCATTCAAAAGAGACCAGAGGGACTTGCTGGTTCTCCAAAGTCAGTAAAGAAGCTTCAATCTGGTGATATGTTGGTGAAAACATCCATATCCCAACACAATGAACTTCTCTTGCATACCTATTGAGGTTACACCTCATGCTACCTCATAAATTCATCATGAGGAGTTATTGTTGAGAGGGATTTGATGAATATCTCCGAGTCAGAGATTCTTGCTGGTTTCTCCACTCAAGGACTTTCTGCAGTGAGGCGTATCTCCACTCGCAAAGATGGAATTACAATGCCAACCAATGTTCTCATTCTGACATTTACATCACTACGTCCACCTGCCACCATCTAGGCAGGTTATCTTAATTTCAAGGTATGGCCATACATTCCAAACCTTCTCCAATGTTTCCAGTGTCAGCGATTCGGTCACTTGAAGATGACGTTGTGGTTCCTTCATGTGTGCTCGTTGTGGTGGCAAGGATCATGATGCCTATGAGTGTGAAACGGACCCTCATTGCATCAATTGCAATGGCTCTCACCCATCCTACTTTTGTTCTTGCCCTAAATGGTTGGAAGAAAAAGAGGTGCAGCATTTGAAAACAATTCATAACATTACTTATCCTGAGGATTGAAAGTTGCTGTCCACCACTTCATCTCAGATGTATGCTGCTGCACTTCGTTCCACTACTACAGTGGGAATGCAGAGAGATCTCTCTGTGTCTCCAAAAGAATCATTCTCAAAATAAATGAAAAGCCTTTTGACTTCCATGGTTAAAAAAGTTGATGAATCAACTTCAACACCAATCTCTGTCCCTTACATACATTCCAACAAATCCTAAGATCTACTTCCTTTGATTCTGGGTACGGGCATTTCCTCAGATGCTTCTTCTTCTCCCACCCCAAAATGCAAAACGATCATTCATTCATGTTCTTAGTTACTGGAATCCTCTTCCAATAGCAAAGACCTATCCAATCGACTCAGGGTAGGATCCATGGAGGTCGATAGACCTCCCTCGAATAAAGACAGTAAAGAAAAAAAGCATGGTCATAAACAGAAGGGTTCTCCACCCAATTCATCTACACGTAAATAAAAATGTTGATGTGTACATTGTAATCTGGATGACATCAAAACACTGATTGCTTCCTACCATCCTGTATCTCTTTTTTTATAGCAAACATTTCTGAAACCTGCCGATACAGTCATCTGTCGATGATTTTCTTTGTACAGAAATAACAGGTTGTGTGATGGATGAGTGCATGGAGGGATGACACTGTTGGTTGATCAGCATATACCCACCCTGTCTTTGCCACTTGACACGCCCTTGGAGGCCGTAGCCATCCGTGTTTCCTTGGGTCATACCATCAATGTTTGTTCTTCTACCTGTTGCCTGGAGAGACATATGATCAATCAGACCTTGATGCTCTCATTGAATGGTTGCCATCTCCCTTTTTTATCCTGGGGGACTTTAATGGACATCATCCCTGTGGGGAAGTGTTGATATTGATAGGAGGGGTTGCTCTGTAAAGCATGTGCTCTCTGATCACAACCTTTCTCTTTTCAATACTGGTTCTTCTACTTATTTCCATGCACCTAGTCAGTCCATTATTGCTCTTGATCTTGCAATTTGCACCCTTCATTATTCTTCCATTTTTCATGGAGGGTTGACAATAATTCATGAGATAGTGATCATTTTCCTATAATTTTGAGAGAGACTGGTCGTGGTCAATGCCCTCAGACCCGGCATGCCCCAATGGAAGCTGGATCAGACAAACTGGCCCTCTTCACTGCTCTCACAGAACTTGATCCTACCATCATCTGTAAGCCATCAATAGACGACTGTGTGGCAGCAGTAATTGACTGTATTATATAAGCAGCTGCTCAGTGTATTCTTAAAACCTCTACACGTTCTCCACTATTTCCTCATCCATGGTGGAATCCTACCTGTCACATGGCACGGAAGGCTCAAAAACAGGCCTGGGATACTTTCCATAGATATCCCACACTCTCAAATCCCTTTGTTCGGTGGGTAAGACATCAAAGCCAGAAGGAATCTTGGATTGAGTTCACAACTGGGATATCATCTACCACCAGTTCCAAAGTCATATGTTACAAGATTCAAAAGGTCAGTGGGCAATATAATTCTGTTCCCCTCTCGATCTTGCTCTCTGATGGCCAGGAAGTAATTGATACCTGGAGCATAGCTGATACTCTAAGTGAAAGCTTTTGCTGGGTATCTAGCACTTCTGCTTGTTCCTCTACCTTCTTAGCCATCAAGGCTTGGGCAGAGCGATCACCTCTTTCCTTTCAAACTGATTATCTCTATGACAGTAATCATCCCTTTACACTGGTGGAACTCAAATTAACCCTTCATCTGTCTGGCAGTACATTGGTTGAACCTGATGATGTACACTATGACATGCTGCACCATGTATCTCCTGCTTCTCTTTCTATTCTTCTGGTTGTTATTAGTTGGATCTGGCAGGAGAGTGTTTTTCCTGATGCCTGGCACCAGGATATTGTCCTACCTTTCTCTAATCCTGGGAAGGATCCCAAGATTCTTTCAAACTACCGTCCATTTGCTTTGATGAGATGTCTCTGTAAGACCTTAGAGAGAATGGTATGTGCTCATCTTGTTTGGTTCCTCGAATCAAACAACCTCCTCTTGCCCACCCAGTGCTCCACTGTGGACCACCTGATTCGACTTGAAATGTCAATCAGAGAAGCCTTTCTCAAACGACAACATCTTGTATCAATATTCTTTGACCTTGAGAAGGATTATGATACAACATGGAGGTATTGTATTTTGCGAGACCTTGATATATATGGGTTACATGGCCACTTTCCCTTTTGTATTAAAAAAGTTTATAATGGACAGGAGATTCCAAGTTCACGTGGGTTCGACACTTTCCCATTCTTTTTACAGAAACTTGGAGTCCCTCAGGGCCATGTTTTGAGTTTCACACTTTTTAGTATAAAGATTAAAGCCATCACTGAACAACTCTCTACTACCATTGCAAATGGGCTCCATGTCGATGACTTTCACACCTCATGTCAGTTGTCGACAGCTACAGACTGCCCTCAATCGGTTACTGAAGTGGACCACAGCAAACGCCTTTAACCTCTCTCTCTAAAACTGTTTGCATGCACTTTTGCTGCCAACAGGGTATTCACCCTTATCTTGAACTCTGTATCAGTGAAGTTGTGCTGTCTGTGGTCCCTGAGACAAAGTTCTTTGGGCTTATCTTTGACCATAAGCTGGCCTTTATACCACACATCAAGCAGCTACAGGTCAAATGTACAAGAGCACTGAACATCCTCCATGTCCTCTCTTCCACCACTTGGAGAGCAGATCGATGTTTCGTGCTAAAGATATATCATACTCTTATTTGATCGAAACTAGACTATGGATCACTGGTCTATGGCTCTGCCAGGACCTCAGCCTTAAAGATGCTAGACCCCATTCATCATCAAGGACTTCAGCTCTGCACTGGAGCTTTCTGCACTTCCGTAAATCAGAGCTTATACACAGAGTCTCATGAACCTTTTTTGCACCTCTACTGTCTGCAACTGTCTTTATTATATGCTTCAAAACTTTGTTCCTTACCAAAGCATCCCACCTAGGGTTGTGTTTTCCTTCCTTCTTTGGTCTTTGTTTCCAGGCACAGTTGGATGAATTGGGTCTGTTCTTGGATAATGTTGCTGTATTCACTGGTCAGCCCATCCTTCCATGGCTTTTTACAATCCCCTAATGCGACCTATCTTTAAGTCATCTGAGAAAAGCAGACACTCCCGATTGGAAATACTGTCTGCTATTTGCTGAACATCTTTTGAACCATCCTTCCATTCCTATTTATACAGATGGTTTAAAATCAGGTGACTGTGTGGGCTTTGCAATGGTTTATTGTGTTTCGGTGGTTGCACACAGAATCCCCTTTACAGCTTCTGTGTTGAACTGTATGCCATTTCTCTTGCTCTTGATTACATAGAAGCTAAGCATTACTTGAACTGCACGATTTATACTGACTCACTTAGTTCTCTACTGGCCCTGGAATCACTTCACATTAGTTCACATCCTGTTCTCACCGATATTCAAAACTGACTGGCCCATTTCTCTCTAACATCTACTTCTATCCAGTTTTTCTGGATACCGAGCCACGTTAGTATTTGCAGGAATGAGCTCGTTGACACCACATCTAAACCTATCTGCTCTGGCACTATCACTGCTGTGCCTATTCCATACAGGGACTGTGGTCCTGTATTCAAGGCTCCACTCTGTGCCAGCTGGCAGTCGACTTGGAATGAACAATACGAAAACAAGCTTTTCCAAATAAAGCCCTATATTGAACTTTGGCCATCGTACTTCCATAAGGATCAGAAAGAGAAAGTTGTTCTAACTAGACTATGCATTGGTCACAGTTTTTTAACTCATAGTTTTCTTTTATCTGGAACTGACACACCAATATGTTGTCTGTGTAACACTCAAGTCACAATAAGCCACATTTTACTGTCTTGCCATCATTATGACTCTCAACGACGGCACCATTTTTAATGTGTTCTATCCCAAAGTTTGTTCCTAACGTTAGACACTGTTATTGGTAATGGTGACACTGTCCACCTTGGTAATGTTTTTAGTTTTTTAAAGGCCATCAATCTTTTTAATGCCAGTTAAGTTTTTTAATTTGTACATTAGACCTTTTGTAATATGATTCCCTTTTAAGCATCACAGTCCACCTAGTTTGATTTGAAATTAGAAAATAGCCATAATGTCAAATAACTCCAGGACTGAAAAGACCAACTTCAGGTGAATAATGTTGCTGTTTGAACTACCTGTTAGTCATACTGGTAATTTTTTTTTTAAATTTGCTACAAGTCTTTTAAAACTTTTATTACTTTAATTTTTTTAAAATGGCCATAACATCAAATAACTCTGAACCAGGACTGGAAACGCCAACTTCAGGTGATTGACAATGGTTTTTGTACTTACCTGTTAGTCTTCGTGGCGAGTTATGATAATTACAGTTATGCTACAGAAAGTCCTCTACAACTTGTTTTACTGAAGTTTTTCTCTTAATGCTGTAGACTAGATGTGAACTTTGGTTTTATGCCATTTATGTTTTAAACTTTGTTTTGTTTTACCTTAATTTCCTTTTATTAATTTTACTAAATTTATTGTTAACTTTTTACCAGATGTCTGGCACAGATAGCCTAGTTGTTTTGTGCCATAAAACACCAAATCAATCAACAAACCAACCAAATACATTTATTGAAAAGATATGGCCTCCTGAATCCAAAACTGTAATTAGATTTAAAATCCATCAAGAGATGATAGAACTTAGAGCTAAAAGTATTTTCCAGAAAAAATAAAACCTCATAATCATTTTATGAACCACTATGCTACAGCTGAAAATTGTTACAGATTTCTTAGTGTTAAAATGCACTAATTGTTCATTGATTAATAACCTTATTATTTCAATTTTGCAAGTTATGAAATCAGAGATTTATTTTTAAACTAATTTTCTCACATAAAGTAATGTAACCTCCTTAAACAGTATGTATAATTGATACTTCAAAATAAATGAATACTTCAAGTGCTAATAGCCAGTCCTTTTGCTGGTAGTGTATGTTGAAAGTTTTCAGTTAAGAAATATTTTCACAAGATTCTTACCAGAATTCTTTGTGTACCTGACTAAAAATTATTCTTTGCATGTGTTATTTTTTTCATAAAACATGCTTTTTTTTTTATTTGTTTTCAGAAAGGTCTCAGTGATTACACTTTCCTTCCATTTACTGCTCTTCTTGCTATTTTTTGGACCTTCACTTATAAGAAAGTTCCTGAAACAAGAAATAAGACATTTGAAGAAATCTCAGCATTGTTTAGGAGAGATGAAGTCCTTAATGCTAATGGCACAAACATAGACACAACTAGCAGATACAGATTCTCTGAAGGACCAATTACAGAGAAGTCTGAGACATGTAAGACCAAGCTCTAAAGTGATATCTTCATTCCACTTTACCAGTTCGCTAGTGCCACCTTCTGAGAAAATTTTTACATGACTTTTTTTATTCACAGTATTACTTACTCTATTTTAAAGTTGAAGTAAAAAGTTAGAATACTTGTTTACATTGATAATCATGCACTATGAAAAATTAATTAGGAAACAAACCATAATGTATGTGATGATGCGATAGCTGTGAATACTCTTTAGAACACAACATGGAGGCAAAAAACCAAAAAAAAAGAACAAGAATCTGTGGTGCCATTATACATGCTGTTAGCTGTTATCAAACTAGACTTATTATGACTTTATCTGAATTTAGAAAAAAATGTAAAGTGTACTCTATAAAATGAAATTAGGTATTAGTTTTTTTATATGAATTAACAATAAATAAAGTTAGTGTAAACCTTGAATGTTAATCATAAAGTGGCATTACTTGATATCTATAGATCAACTCTACATATTTCTAGTAAATCATGTCTGGTTCTTTAACCCTTTTGTGATGGGTCATGAATCAAAGGCCACTTTATCTTGTTTGTTGACTTGCACTCAAAAAAGTCTACCCTACCAAATTTTGTGACCATACGCATATTGCATTAAAAGTTGTAGTGTAAATACTTAGCATGTGCAAATGCGTATATGAACTTGTGTATTTTATTCTGAGCTCATTGTGTAAGGGTTAATTCAAAAGTTTCACTATTAATAATACATTCAACTGTGTTTCAATTAAATACAAAACTCTGCAACTCATGGAAATTAAAGGTTCTCAAAAATATCTGACTACTTTTTTATTCATTTAAAAAATTTTAGATTGTGGGTAACAATTTAGTTAGTATAGCATTACAAGCTCCATTCATCATTAGTTTCTTGGAAATGTTTCCAACTGCTAATTCAGACCTTCATCAAGTCATGGTAAAGACATATACAAAAGAAGGTGAAAAACTTTCACAGTATTACTGCAGTTTGGTGTTTTCCACTACCATGTTCCACACTCTATTTCTTATATATGTTTTTATAATGTCATTTTTATAGATGATACTTTATGCTGACTATCAGTTGAAACATACTTGTTATTTTCAAATAAGTATTAACATACTTGGAAAGTTATGGCATTTAACTTTATATCCTGATTTGTGACTAATTTTAATATAAGTGATAAAACTGGAAAGATTCTCATCGTGTTTATCACATTTTATAATGATCATGACATTAGGAGGGTTTTCATGTACTGCAACTGGGTTCAAGATTATTTATATCGAATATATTACACGTAAGATAATGAGAATGTAATTTTGAAACATTATATATTTCTAATAAAGTTTTCTTCACTACCCATTCAAGCTGTTTTCAAACTTTATATTACAAATTTATCTTGAAACTGTGATTAAAAAAAGACAAACTGTTAATTCTAGTTTATAATTATGTCTGTGAAAAGTTTTTAGCCAAACTTAAGTTGACTAGGAATTGCTGAAAGTGCTGGTAGAGGAAAGTGATTTTACACAGATTATTACTAGCATTTAGGGCCTTTGGTAAGCAGTATTTAATTAGCAGTAAGATTTTATTAGCATATTATAAACGTAGCCTATTAATTTAATTTCAAAATCAAAAATCTCACTACCTGGTGGTGCAGCTAATAAGCTTTATGTCTTATAATGCTAAAGTTTAGTATTTGATCACTGTGGTGCACATAATACAAGTACTTCATTGTACAGCTTTGTCATTAAAAATGAAAAACAAAAATAATGTTATACTACAATGGAAAAAGGGTTTCTAAATTAAGTATAGAAATTTTTTTGTTAAAGCTAGGCTTCTTTCCCTCCATGTCATAAGCCTGGAAGAATTTTAACTTGGTAAAGTTTTGTGGTCAGGAGATGTTTTAAACAAATCAAACTAGTCTCATTAAATTGAAATTCCAAGTCAACATGTTTGAGGGTCAACTCAAGATTGTGAAACAATTCTTGCATCTCTGTAGCCTATGAGTGTAAAGTTACAATACTTCTTAAATTTATAGTAATATAATGTTATTGTTTGTCAGCTTTGAAGCATAAGTGACTTGACATTGTGTGTCAGTTAAAATATGCAAAGAATAGTTTACATATAGTAATAATGAGCAGAAAACAAAATCAACATCAAATTGTATAAAGTTGTGTATGAATGTATTTCAAATATTTGTTGGTCAAGGCTAAAAAATAAAATTATGTTTTTAGGTTAAGACTTTTAGAAAAGAAAAACTTATGAAGCAGTTGTGTTTTTTTTTGCTAACAGATGCAAATTTTTCTAACTTCTAATCAAATATTATTAATATACATTATTATGGGAAAACGTATTCACTTCTGAATTTTAAGTCTTATTATTATTTTTAACACATTCTTAAGTACTGTTAGAAAATAATACTTACTTAATGGACTTCAGTTCAAACAACCAGTTTTTGTGAAATATAATTAATAGTTTCTACCCCAAATGAGATCTTGAATTCATAAAAATTTTCTTAATTTTTCAAAATAAGGACTGATATATTTAATTTAATTTCATATGGTATTCATTCTTTGCTTGGTTATCTGGATCTTTTTTTTAAAAAACTGTGTTCTCAACCTGAGTTCATGATTGAAAGACAGGCATACTTCAAGAGACAATTAAATTTTTTTTTGCTTGATTTAACATCCAGGAATAGGTAAAATATTTTGTTTTTAAAACCATTTAATTAATGAAGCTCTCCTAAATTATAAAAAAAATTAATTGAACTTAGCATTATAGTTCCCACTTTCTTGCAAAATGTTACCTTTTTTTCTTACAACCATGGAAACCATTTAGCAGTTAAAATTAAAACTGATTTAGATTTGCATGAAAATTTCAGTACAAGTTTGAAATCAAAGGGATATAGTTTTATATCTTCTATTTGTTTTTATTTCAGTTTAGTAGGTAATAACATATTTTAGAAAATATTAAAGCTCATGAAATGTATAAATATAATTGACTAAATTTTAAAACTGCATTACTCCAAACACGTGTTCAGTTATCAGTGGTAACTACTAGTAGCAGAGAATACTTGCTTTTTGATCTGTGAAATATAACTGCATTTAATGTAGAATATGGTTTACATATATATAATGGTGGGGGTGATGTTAAATTTTATATTGATGTTGCTTTTCTACAAACAAATAATAAAATCATAGTTGTTATAGTTTATTTCATTGCTGAATGTTTTGCTATTGTTGGAATTATGAAAATTGGGTTTGAATAAATTTCTATTTTTTTAGAATTCTCCTAAACCTGAGTTTTATATGGATATTTAATTTTGTGTTTTTCTTAATACTTCTTTTTTTACCTACTTATAGTTTGAATATTAAATAAGTATATGTAGATTAAAAACAATACCACAGTTGTTACACAAGTATTATCAAACTATAAAATTAATTCTTAAACTAGTACTCAAACATTTAAGGAAATATACAGTGATAAGTTTTAAAAAATCATTAATTTCCAAAATAGTTATTCAACATTATGAACCTGCAAAAAATGTGTAACATTAATTCCAATAAATTATTCTTCAGGATACCCAGCACACACACAAACATTATTCATTATACTCAAAATGTTGAATATGTTTTTGTTGGTGTGAATGTGTGTGGATACAGTAGTTTACAATTTCAAAATACTCAGTTTAAATTCAGATAAAAAGTTATTCATCCCAGTTTGAGGCTACAGAAATGTATGTAAATTAACATTTTGATTGTTTATTTAATAACCACTGAATTTATAGTTTATATTTTTGAAAGATCTTGATTTTTCAGATTTCTAGGAGTTTATAGACAAGATTTTAATTTCAGATTAGCTGCTAGTAGTGGTTTTAGTGATTTTGGAGCAACTTTTGTGCCTAATGTTGTTGTTTTTTGTTTTTTTTTAATCTTCTATCAAACACACTGATTCTTTCTCTAGATGGCACCTTCTCCCAATTTGGTGATGGACTACCAACTCAGGACCATCATCTCTAGGCTGCTAATTTCTTCTATTCCAGACTCATTTGTCATAACTTAATTTAGGTTGTTTATCATGTACTTTTCAGAATGGATTAATCACAGACAGTGTAATGTATATCTTAAGCAAATGTTCCATGCCAACAATAGATAATAGTCCTCATTATAATAATAATATATCTAATAAATAAATGTATGTACAGTGACTGAACATTGTAACCGATATTGTTAATTAAACCAACATTGAACAACGAATTGAATATATAAAATGGTCAAACTGTTCTTAACTGGAAAGCCATGTATTGTTTGATGTCAAAACAAAGCAATAATGCTTGTGTTCCTTAATTACCATTCTTTTACATCTACACACATAACATTGAATCATGAGCCAGTATCAAACTAGCATATAGATGCAACAAAACATATTTTGAGATATCTGGTCAGATGAATTAGTTTATATAAGTAATGACATATTTTGCCTTGGTATAAGTGTTAGGTTACTACCTTTTCTTTTACATCATCAAATATCAAGTTTGTCATTCATATGTAATTTTAAGAAACCATGAATAAAAGCAAAGGAGAATAAGTTATGCCACTTACACTGCATCTGCAATATTCAATGCTTACTAAACTTTGGGTACATTTTTGATGCATGGTTAATTAAGTAGTTTAAGTCATAAAAGAATTATCTTATGAACAGTTAGTGGGTTAACTCCATAATCCATTATGGTACTAAAATCATATGCCAAATGACATTCATTGATAACTTTTACTGAGGTTGGTGTTATTTGCTGAGTCTGTGCTCAAAGCGAATGTTTATTAATAGTTAAATATAAAGCTTTTTTTAAAAAATGTCCAAAAACTAACTTTAATATTTATCAGCTTTACATTTGTTTGTTTTTAAGGCCAGTTACATCACTTTCATCATTGCTGGGAAATGGATGAACTCCAGTATACAGAGAAAACAAGGGAGCAAATTCTAAATCATTTGGGAGTTCAGGCCTAAGGAAGGAGGTTAAATCTCTTTCTCAGGTCCTTCTTGACATTGGTGTCTCTACTAACAGGTGATTTCGGTATTGTCCGTGATAGATTTTTCAATGCTTGTGACGCTTGTTATCATAATAATGGAATGCATTTGATACTGGTGGGTTAATACTGGCATGCTTATACTATACTGCTTAGTAAAAAACGACAAATTGATTAGAATACTGATTGATGGCCATGCTCTTTATAACTATGTTATAAATTTCCAGAAACATGATTTGTAAAAATGCGATGGTGAGATAACTGGATTTTATCAATGGCCATAATTATAATTTATATTGGCAGGTGACATAAGGTTAACATTCTGATAAATTACATACCACAGTTTCTATAATTTTTTTTACTAGCACGGTACATAATAAAGGTAATATTCATATTACTGGATTGATATTGCTATTCAAAACCTGTTGCTCTACTTCCATTTAAATATAATACTAATAGAAAAAAGCATGGCCTTTTTTTAGTATTACTGCACGAAATTAATTAATAATTAGTGCATGTGGCTGTACAATTTATGAGATCGAGTTGGTCTTCAAGGTATATCACATCAGTTTCGTGTGCAAGATTTTGCTGTTGTAAATAATTCAGTATGTGACTGTTAGTATCATTTAATTTTTTGTATTAAAATAAATCACAAGAACAGCATGGGGTTTATTTATCTTTCAGGTATGGGTTCTTATACCCATAAATTATGGAAAATTTAACGCCACATTAATTCAAACTTGGCTGAGGTTTTATACTAACGAATGGTAAACGCGTGGGATAAATTGGTACATAGTAGTAGTTCGTGTTATTACGGTTGTTAGTTGTACTACGTATTATTCCGACCTCAACTGTAATTGAGACCGATCCCACTGTCTATACCATGATATGTAAATTTAAGTTTGTGAATAATCAATTAACATTTATCTTTTGGTACCATAGCCATGAAAATCAATTATGTAACACCGTAGCTACAGCAGGCCAGAACATGTAGAAACTTTGTGTAGAATTTAAAATAATAATTTTAAATCGATACACAACATCGAATAACCTCCCCAGTGATTTCAGCGAGATCAGAAAGTTGCAGAATACTGAAATTAACAAGACACAAAAATGTGAGGTGGTGGAGTAAAAATATAAAATACAAGACCATTGTTCTGGTACTATATATAATTGTTTAAATAGGATTTTTAAGTTCTTACACAGTTATATCATTATAAAACTCAAAATTCACCATACATATTTTTGGGGATTCACAAAAAAGAAATCTTCATTGATAGCCGATAATCGGCACATGAATAGAAGTTTTAATTTATTTATAGCATGAACCGTAAAATGGAGATTATGTTTAATATTCTGTATGGGAAACAAATCTGAATAATATCTTATAACAAACATGAAACCGTATTATTTATGCAAAAAGAAACAAGTGAGTGCAGTGTTTTCAAATATCACGATAACATGCTGTTTTCGAAGTTGGTAGAAACAATGTAACAATAGCTTTTACTGGAAGTCTCGACTCTGGAGAGGCAATTATTGGCTCAATCTATATTACTAAAATATTTACAAAAACATCAGTGTACTTACTTTTTCTAAATGTCAACAATAGTGAGTAAATGTACCACGAAGGTTATGATAGCATAACCGCTATATAATGTGGTTTGATTGATTTTGCTGACGTATAAAGCAACCTGTTGTGTGTTAATTCAAATACTACTCAATTCCATTTTACAGAATCTCAAGTGTTCTTTAAACATAGGTGCTCCAAAATAGTGTAATTAATATATATATATATATAACCACATTCTTTAAACACGCCAGTTACTTTTTCAACAGACAATATGATCCTATTTTCTCCTAATATATAATTTATAAAGCACCTTCTTAAAAAGTGCCAAAGCTTTATGAACATCTTAATGCCTCTTCTGTAATGAATGGCGCTAACAGGACATTATAAGTTATTTAATTTGAAAATAGTTTGTACCGCTGTCGTGTTACTGTGATTCAGTGGTATAATAAAAAGTGCACAGTGTTGATATTTAGTTCCTACCATGCCTTATGATAAGCAGTGCACTGCAATCATGTTCCAGTGTTATGATTTAGTTTGTTTGTTTGTTTTTACCCTGGCTCAAGGTAAATAACGTTCTGTAACCACGTCCCAGTGTTATTGTTTAGTTATTTTATTACCATGACTCATGGTAAAGAATATTAGTTCTGTTACCATGCCACAGCGTTATTTTTAGTTGTTGTTTTTTTACCCGACATGGCCAGGTGGTTAGAGTGCTTGACTCGTAATCTGAGGGTCGCGGGTTCGAATCCCCGTTACACCACATATACTCACCCTTTCAGTGGTGGAGGCGTTATAATGTGGAAGTAACTCACACTTTTCGTTGCTAAAAGAATAGCCCAAGAGTTGGCGGTGGGTGATGATAACTAGCTGCCTTTCCTTTTGTCTTTACTAAATTGGAAAGGGCTAGCGCAAATAACCCTCGTGTAGCTTTGCGCGAAATTCAAAAACATAGTTCTTTTTTACCATGGCTTATGGTAAACAGTATTCTGTAATTGTGTCCCAGTGTTATTTAGTTGTTGTTTTTTTCACTACTGTTAGGCATTAAATTGTAATACTATTTACAATAACGGTTGTTACAAATAATGTTATATGTACAAAAGTTTTGCAAAAGAGTCTCCTTTCGGGTTTGTAACTTCTTTGATGTCTTATCGAGGATTCATAATGATCGAATTAATTTCGAGCTGATGTACATTGGTCACACCAAGTTTTTCACCCATATGAATTTGTTGAAGTTAAATGGTTTGTAATGTTGAAATCTATAAGCGTTTCTGGTCAATTAATAAGCGTTAATCTCAGTTATAGTTTCCAAGGTTTATAATATACCAACTATAGCAAACCAGTAATATATACTGTCTCTTGGCGCTTTGCGTCGGCTACATTTATAGGCGTGAGGAGAGTTTCTAGAAATTCCAGCCTGCACAACAATACTGACGATGAAGTAGTGTTTAAGTCACGTACATTGTTGATTCTTACACTAGATAATCTTTTAGTTTTAGTGAATAGGCGGGAAATTTCTCAATACGGATTTAACAGTATAAATTAAGTACATTTCTAAGTATATATTTAACTTCAAGAAACATCGATATTAAAATAGGTATATAACCGTAAATTCGTTACATCATGAAAATTGGTATTGTCCTATATCAATCTCCTGTTGTTAATGTTTTTGTTTGAAATGATTATAGCAAGCGCTAGCAGTTCTGTAATGAACAACTGTGTAACGCTTCCAGGTGTAAGTTGTCTGCAACAGTTCAGTCTTGACCACTCTAAACCTATACCTTGAAATTACAACATATATCTACAGAGAACATCAACCTTGAATTACCTCTTTGTTTTTATTATACCGTTGGACTGAAAATTAGTGGAAGATGATCTTCGTTCGTGTGTTACTAGCTTAATTTGTCCGTGAAAACATAGAGTGGTATTTTTGCAGTTTTGTGTATGAGTGGACCGAGAAGCGTCATTAATTTATTCTCGGACTAGATGTATGTGTTATAAAACTTTGTGTCCGTTTTATCCTTGTCACATTATTCGTGCAGAACCCAGTTTATTTACAGTTGGGGTAACTGACTCAAAAAAAAGTCAATCAAATAAACAGTATTATTTCAACTATATTTGGGTGTACGGTATGACCTTTACTTTTCCGTTATCGTATTGTACTGTAGATATATTTTTTCACATTTTAAACTTAATCTCTAACACCTATCAATCCTTGTACTGAAATTGTGTTTTCAATCTTTGAATATCAGTGGCTCACTACAAGCTAAATTTACAATAATACGGGTTGTTTGTTTGTGCCCTCCGCTAGTACAGCGGTATGTCTACGGATTTACAACGCTAAAATCAGGGTTTCGCTTCCCCTCGGTGGGCTCAGCAGATAGTCCGATGTGGCTTTGCTATAAGAAAACACACTTGTTTGTTTTTGAATTTCGCGCAAAGCTATTCGAGGGCTATCTGCGCTAGCCGTTCCTAATTTTGTAGTGTAAGACTAGAGGGAAGGCAGCTAGTCATCACCACCCACCGCCAACTCTTTGGCTACTCTTTTATCAACGAATAGTGGGATTGACCGTAACATTATAACGCCCCCACGGCTAAAAAAGCGAGCATGTTTGATGCGACGGGGATGTGAATTCGCGATTATGAGTCGCACGCCTTAACCCACCAGGTTATGCCGGGCCGCCAGTAAGACTGATTTGCTAGCTCGTAACTTTTTCTGATAGATCAAATTAATTCAAATAAAATAAGAATAAATAATCAGCACTGAAAATAAATAAATAAAATATTTTAGTTATTAACCTGCTCGTTATTAAGAAGCAAAAAACTAGCGAACGAGTACACTTGTTTTCATTTCGTATACAACACACGGCATGTAGTCTGATGTGACTTTGTTGTAAAAACAACAACAATGTTTCCCTGTCAATACTTATAAATCAATATAAGGGTTATTACTCTGATGTCTTTAGAATCAAGATGCAACAAATATAAATCGGTGTCATTTATAATAACACTTACAGGACTTAAATAAAATTCATAATAATTGCAAGTTAGCTTTCTCATTCTAGTTCACCCTGACAGTTGTTCTTATTGATAAAACTGAAGATATACTATCATGTGTGTCGTACTCAAACTACCTACTAATCCCTAATATTTAGCGAAAGGCCTCATCGGTTCTAGTTATGACAGACGTAGTGTGGTTCACATGTTAGTAAATATTATTTTTATGTTTTTACTTGTACTGCCTTAAAATTAGTATTTCTCTCATTGTTTTGGTTATCAGCATGGCCAAGCGTGTTAAGGCGTGCGACTCCTAATCTGTGGGTCGCGGGTTCGCATCCCCATCGCGCCAAACATGCTCGCCCTTTCAGCCGTGGGGGCGTTATAATGTGACGATCAATCCCACTATTCGTTGCTAAAAGAGTAGCCCAATAGTTGGTCGGCGGGTGGTGATGACTAGCTGCCTTCCCTCTAGTCTTACACTACTAAATTAGGGACGGCTAGCACAGATAGCCGTTGAGTAGCTTTGTGCGAAATTCAAAAACAAACAGTTATCAGCATTTATCTCTAGAATATGTTTATTACCTTAGTGTTTTGTGACCGTGTCCAACTATAGTTTACTATCATGGGCCATGATGAACAGTGTTCTGTGGCCATTTCCCAGTGTTATTCTTTAAGTTTTTTACCACGGGCTTTAGCTAGCAGTGTTGTGTAACTATATCGTAGTGACTAACAATGATAAATGTCTAACGGTGCTGTCAGTATTTTGCGATATGGCAGGCTTTTAGAGCAGTCAAACTGAACATGGGCGTTTATGTAACATGTTGTTAAATTAGATTAACGCTATTAAAGTAAAAAAATAAATGATTTCACTGTAGCAAAAGTAACGCAGCAATCACATGAGAAGTATAAAAGTGAATAAGAGTTTCAACACAATATTATCGACAAAATAATGTCAAGTTAGGCTTAAAGTTAAGCACAAAGCTACACGATGACCTGCTTACTACGGTTACTAAAACCCAGATTTTAGAGTTAGAAGTCCGCCGACATACCGCTGTATTACCAGCGGGCTTCTGATGACAAAATGCCCGCCATGATAACTACTCCTATAGTCAGTCTTTCGTATGAATGACAAGTGTGAGACATAAAAACCAAACAGTGTCTGATTTTATTATATTTCGCTTTCTCTCTACTCAGCATTTGACACAGATAACCAAGTTGCTTTGTGCCATGAAACACCAAACTACTCAGCATTTAAGTATGCTTTTTTCCCTCTCCTGTTACTCAGTGATAAACATGAGAATATAAAGCTACAATTTGGGGTTCGATCGCCCATCGAGTAGCTTCGAGTTTGAAACGGAAGAAATGCGAATAATCGAATTGTGCCACGTAACGAAAGTTACACATCTGTAATCAAACAATGGGCTTTCATCAGTGTGGTCACAGCTAGTGCGTCTTTTTGTAATTAAGTTACTATCAAGTCTGGTTTTCTTATAGTAAAGCCACACCAAGTTATCTGCTATTTTCACCGAGGGGAATTGAACCCTTGATTTTAGCTTGTAAATCCAAAGACTTAACGCTGTCCAACCAGGAAACTACTATAAATACATAAACACAAGTAACTGTTTATCACGTCTCACTTTAATTTCTTTTTGACCTATAAATGTCAGGAAAAACAAATTGTTGATGTCATCCTCAGGCATGAATTGTGGAATTTCTATGGCCAATTTATGCTGCCTTTTTTTTCGCTAGTTTTGGATGATGCAATATTTTCAGTATGCATTGCTTTAAAATGTTTAGATTTTTTTGCAAAAAGTTACGAAAAGAGTTTTTTGCACATAATCATCTCTAATTTTGAACTGATAGATTAGAGGGAGAGTAGCTAGTCGACAACACTTATCGCCAACAATTATGTGGCCGAACAGATGGATTTAACCGTCACTCTTGTAACGCACCAATGACCGCAGAGTCCTTTTTTTTTGCAATAAAGAGACTCAAGCCATAAATCCTCAGAGATACAGTTAGGACATTAACCATTATGCCACACCACCCTCAAGTAAGAGCGAATGTAAATAAAAATACCCTTTTTTATGTTTTGTTATAAAACAATATCCTTGATGTTTTTGTAATGTAATATATTTATACAGTAAACAGTATAAACATGTTTTTAATTCTTTTCCATCCTAGTTGTGCAGTATGTTTATTTTTCAATTATTAATAATAAAGTGTCATGTAAACGTGTTGGTTTAGCTGTTTATATGATTCAAAATGATTCCTAGTGTTTGTTGCCATTTTCTTATTTCAGTCGTAGGTGTTATTGAAGCGTGTTTTTAGTCTATATCGTTGTTTTCTGTGTGCCTCTTGTTTAAATGGCCACTGAAAGCAATAAATTGTCGTTTCTTATTGCTGTTGTTGTTTTTTTAATAATAAATTTAAACCAAAGGAAGCCGAGAGACTGATATTTTGATAAATGTTTATGCAAACAACCAATGCGATCATAAGCTAAAAAATATAGTGCATTTAAACTATTTGATTGATTGTAAAAACAACTATATGCCAAGGTTTTAATACTTTCAACGTTGTTGAAAAGAATAGTGGTACTTATATGCCATTTAAAGTTCCTGTTTTAAGTAAAAATAACTATTTCGGATCTTGTGAAAGCAATTTATTGATAAGGCTATTAACAAATTTATATTTTTAAATAATAATATAACTTGTTTTCAATCTCGTGTGTCGAGGCCTTCACGAAACGAAGTTCGAGTAGTAGCACTAAATTACTAAGGTTCCATTAATTAAATCAAGTACTGACTTAAAAGTTACAATCAATGGAAATTCCTAAAAAGGTTAAGAAGTATCATTAAAAATGAGAGCTCGTTATAAGAAAATTATTGAAGTGATGAACATACAGAGTATATAAAGACAATATATCGTATATTAAAGCTTTTCTTAGTTACCGTTAACCTAACTGGTTTAACATCAGCCCACTGTATAGTTACTTTGGTTAGCTAAGTGATAGTAAAATATTTTTTGATTCACTTATTCAAGTAAGTCATTAGCAAAATTTATAATTGTAAGTACTCCATAATTCCTTAACTGTTAATCTAAGTCATTATAGAAATGTATTTTTATTTACAAACAATAATTCTGTTTACAATAACGGTTATTACAAATTATGGCCTACAGAGTTAACAACCTATATAACTTTCTACAAGTTGTCTTTATTTTCAAAGATGTAATCAGTCTATTATGTGTAAAATTAGTGTACTGGAAATTTGTTTGCTCTCGTCAATATTTCTCTTAAAGTATGGAAGTTTCATCAATTTAGTGTGTTTTCTAATAGCAAAGCCACGTCGGGCTATTTGCTGAACCCACCGAGGGGAATCGAACCCCTGATTTTGCGTTGAAAATCCGAAGACACACCGCTATACTAGCGGGGTGCTTTAGTGTAAGTGACGTTGCAACAGTATTTAAGAGCAGTAATGTTTGTAAGACTCTCTTTCGTGTATTGTAGTTATATTCATGTCAAAAATTTTCACGACGTAATATTATCTTTGCCACATGGCGTTTAAAATAACATAATGTGGGTGAATATTTGTGTTAAGATCGTTCTGAGACAAAAATCGACAAAATAATTTTGTATTCTGATAATTCGTAAGCTGCATATCTAACTTGCGTATGCATATTTAAGTGACTCAACGTATAGTTTTATTGTCATTATTTGGCAGATACAGATTTTGCTACATGGTTTGGTATGCTAATCTTTCAGCTATAACCTTATTGTATACATAATTTGTTGATTGGAACCTGAATTCAAAACAATCGATATATATCATACCCTCCAGTTTGTGCATATTTCTTAGACGAACACATTACAAAACTATCAAAGTGAAAATAATTAATGAAAAATTAAAATTTGGCACAAACTAGTAAAATCTTACTAGTTGAAGTTGCTTTAAATTACCAACTAACTGAAATGAAAACTGCATTATTGTTTTATTTAGAATTTGTAATAATGGTTAAAATTCTGCACGATTTAAGATCACATCTTTTTTTACAATAATTATTTGGTAATAGGAGCTGAATGGAGTAGATCTCACCAGAACTGTGGACCATTTTGAGGCCTTTACAACCAAGACTAGGGGTGAAAACCCATTGCTATACTACGCAACTGTGATATATGAAAGATAGCAGCCAGGGAAGAAACATATAAAAATGTGTTGTGTATCTGAAAACATAAATTGTGTGGTTTTATTTTGTGTCTTTTTCATCGCCATCTGCTGAAGATCCAAGAACATTTATTTGCCCACTCAAGGGTTTCTAAACACAATAATGGAAAATTTATCGGAAGGAAATACAATGATAATAGCTTCAACCATGATCATCGGAAAATTCATTGAACCATAACAAAGATGTAGCACATATAAAATAAATAGCACAAGCACTTTCGGTAATATTCCTTTTTGTGGAGTGAACTGTAAAGGAGGAATTCCAGTTTAAACAAACATTCAGTTTTTTTATTGTAAGAACTTCAGTGTTCTTTATGTCTCATCATTGTTCTATCAACTATAACACCGTACACGAGATAAGGTAAAGTGTAAAAACAAAAATCATTGTTTACATTTAAAATTATCTTTTGAAGAAACTTGCCATTTAGTTTTTGAAACTATGTATTTTTTGTACGATACAAGGGGACATAACATGGTAAGGGTAAGCTATGTTAATAATAATTTGTATGCCTAATATTAAATATTTATATCAGTTTGATTTTGTTTGTTCTCCCATGAAAATTCATAATAGGGATGTATTTCAATTCGAACTACAAACATTATTTTAGAGGTAAAGTAAGTTTCGTGAAAATGTCTACAAACTGCAAAACATACAAGTCTTTCTAAAGACATTGGATACAGTGAAATATACTCTTCAAAAAAAGAAACGCAAAAGGCAAAATTTGAGACATATTGTTAACAAGTTTATTCCGGGTAGTTCTGCATGACATGTGTGAAACTTTGCACATTCACTGCTGAACATCCAAAGTCTGCAAGGCGAAGTCCACGCTCACTAGTTAAAGTTTAACGTCACTCAACGTCAATAACGAGTATGCCCCTCGTGAGCATCAATAACTGCTTGACATCTCCTGCCCATGGAAGCGATCAGATGACGAATCACATCCTGTGGAATGGCTGTCCACTCATCTTGCAAAGCTGCTGCAAGCTGAGGTAGAGTCTGCGGTTGAGGTTGTCGCCGTCGCAGACGTCGGTCCAACTCGTCCCAAAGATGTTCGATGGGGTTTAAATCTGGTGATCTGGAGGGCCATGGAAGAACGTTGATGTTGTGGTGTCTCAAGAAGACAGTGGTGAGTCGATTGTGTGAAGACGGGCGTTGTCATGTTGAAAAACGTCGTTGACGTTCACCATGATAGGTTGCACATGGGGCCTAAGAATCTCGTCGACGGTTGCGTACAGTCTGATCGGAAATCCTACGCAGCCCTGGTATGGTTGAGGCAGTATATGTCGCAGTGGTGGTCCTATCCCGAAGGTGACGTAACCGGATGTAGCGATCTTGTGCGGGCGTGATCACACGAGGTCTGCCAGATCGTGGACGATCACGAGTTGATCCATGTTGTTGGTGACGATTCCATAGCCTTGTGATAGTGCTTTGGTGTACATTCACAGCTCTGGCAACATCTGATCGAGATTCGCCTACTTCCAAGCGACCAATGGCGTTGTTGCGTTGTGCTTCAGTCAGTCTTGGCGTAACTGTATTGCGTGTTGGTGGCTTAACACTGAGCTATGGAAACCGAGAACCCGTCACTTTTATAGGGATTTTGCACATGTTGCACTTGCAGAACATGCAGATCTCTCAAACAAATTTATTGGACACGAATGCGTTTTGGCGAAAAATCGATTCGTATATTAAACTCCGTTTTCAAAGTGCACAACTTTTATTGTCATTTTGGTCTGACAATCAGTGCCTTAACACGTGTAACATCACATACTTTGAGCTTGTAACGTTATTACACATATTTCTCTTTAAAATAACAAAAATATCCCTTTTGCGTTTCTTTTTTTGAAGAGTATAAATAACAATGGTTATTTGGCCTGTCTAATGATTTACAAGATTAATATATTTATTTTTACTGTATCTTTTATTGAAATATGTTTTTCAAAATGTTAAGGCTGGGCAATGCAATATTATGCATAGTCTTAAGGAATTTTAAGATAATAATTACACTACTTGATAAATATTAACGTTGTGAACAAATACAGAATCCGATTATTTTAGCGCAACACTTACTGATAGCCGCATTTTTTATCTTCGTTTCGCTGCTCTGCACTAACTTTGTTAAAGTTTAAGCATGTGTATAGTGTTCAAAAGTCTTAACTACCTGGTAATATCAAATAGGTCTTCAAACTTGTGAGAGAGATCAATTTCCTTGAAGTGTATTCAGCGAGAAACAGGAGTTATGAAAGGTTGGGAACTATGTTGTTCGTATCAATATCCGATTGGGGCTATTTGTTCATTTTGCCATTCCAACAATAAACTTTGTCGAACATTATAAAATGCTAAACTTGCAAAATTTATTATGCTAGATTAAGAATTTTAGCATTATTATTTTGATACTTCACAAGACATATTACGAAATGAATAAACAACGATTGGTAGATATGAAAAACAAAATACAAAAAGAAGTAATGATGATCTATGGCAATAATACAAGCACAGACTCCTCAGTCTTAAATTGCCTTCAATCCAGGGGTACCACTGGTCCATAGACCCTTGCTTTGAATATATTTCATGGTGCTCCAAGTCGATCTTACCTAATTTACGTCACATAGGAATTATGTTGAGTAGTAGTTAATTCTTTTTGTCAGCTAACGAATTCCATGATTACACCATTGATAATCTATATTTATTTTATGAATATCATTTCATAAAAGGTTTTGAGTGATTTTTTTTTTCGTGGGATTCACCTTTTGTGAGATTTTTTAAAAGAAATCGTTTTCTTCTAATATTTTATTAACTGACATTTGTTTGTTGGTAGTTTTTTTCTCTTTGCATCTCTGATTTTTTGAAATATTTTAGTGTTAGGGTTGTGTCTCACTACGCCACAGTTCCTTATTGAAAGCGTTTTCTTTTGGTATCGTAATTTTTACGGTTAATTTTTTCTTATTTTCGGTTTTATATTGTCTATTGTTGAAGTAGCAAACCTCCTAGTGATTTTTGTTATTTATAATGAGGATGACTTCATGATGTGGAACTCTTTCCCCGTGTTTTTCGAGGTACTTAGTTTCCTTGAAAAGTATATTGAAACAAAAACCATGTATCCAAGTACTAGCATGTATATCTCAACTTCTGAATAGATTAACTATCAGTATGATATAATTTGTGCTGAGACAAATGTTTTATTTAATTTTATGAAAATGTGCGAGTCTGATTCAAATACAGCTACGTAAGTACAAACGCTTAAATCACTACAGTCTAGAAGGCATCTTAGTTGCATTTAATCCTCTTTACAAATTTAACAGATATTACTGTATCCAATCCGAAAACTGTACAAATAAAAACATAATTAAGTATAATTCTAATATTATAATCTGTAGCTAAAAACTTGGATGATTCTGCCAAAATAGGAATAACCAACAGGAAAACTGGCATGTTAACTTGGATGTATAGCTATATTTTTTGTCTTCATGATGCCTTACCTGACTGGCATCCAATTTGTACAAAGATATTCACTGCAGAATGTTGGCCCGATAATATGCAGAGTTCATCTGGTTGATTTTTTTAGTTTCCAAATGTTAAACTTATCATTATAGCTGTAACTACGACCACCAAAGATGGCCGTGGGGGTCTTGGATTAGATGTGCCCGTTAAGTACTCCTATGCAATGTGCGGTACTAAAAAGCACTGAGAAAACATTCACTATAAGCATGAAACATTTCTTTGTCGATGTCGCAGTATTGTTTAGTTCGCAATTAGCTTATTAGAAACAAATATTTTTTTCTTCTTCTAGAAAGTCACGAAACAAATAATGTGTGTGCCACAACACTTTTCAAAAAAAAGTCTACAAGGAAAAACTTGCACCCGAAACTGAACAAACGACCTACGCCACACTACTCATTTGTATTTAGTGTAGCACATCAGATAGTATTATCCACAATGGATATCATACAAAGCTGACTTTAATTCCAGTAAAGGCTTAAGTGGTGTGAAAATACATTTTAAAAATTGTACGGATATCTAACATATAGAAAGAAGTACATGTATATAAATGTTGTTGTTTGTTTTGCATAAAAACTTTTCAAATCTGTGACGAATTTGTACCACTTACCTTCTGTTTAAGACAGTTTAATAAGAAAAATAAAATTCGCCCTAGAGTAAAATTAGTTTCCACCTTCTTTCTTAACTCTTCACTCACCCTATAACAGGTAGTTACCTAGTGACCGCTCGTGTGTGTGTGTTTTTTTTTTTTTTTAAGTTTCCGAAGGAATGAAAAAAATTCAAAGTCATTAAAATTATAAACGTTAAAATAATAAATATTTTGTCTGGCCAGGAGGAGGTAAGGTGGCAGTAGCTGAACTGGTTTTTATAACCACCATTATCTACAACACTGATCATAGGCATTCAAGAATTACCCGGACTTCTGCAGATCCTTAAGTAGATTTATGCATTATTCAATGTGATGACGTATTTCCATTTATCACATACTACTTTGTTCAGTTAGTCTTCTGTTCAGCATTTTGTTTCGATAAAGCCAAATTCATGTACGTTGTACTATTTACAATGCCAAAAGAGGGTTCCCACTTGTACTGTAATAATATATTGTGGTACTAGGTAACTTACAAAGACAAGCCATTAAATTTTCTTTACGTCTTCTCTTGTGGTAGCCTTTTTTTTTTTCCTTGCTGGAATAACGACTCCTTTGCTTTGTTTATGGTCTTTGTACTATATATTTTACTTTCCTTAAAATGATTATTACCTTTAATATTTTTGTAATTGCAAAACAGGAAAGATTCAAGTTAAGAGTCTTGTAATTTCAACCTTCAGATGGGTTAATTTTAGGTATATCTGCATTTGAAAATCATCTCATTTCAACTGAATTGCAACAAGAAGACTTTGGGAATGGATGCACAAGCTACCACACACCCTGAACAACATTGTGTAGTTATTTAATGTAAGTTGCCAACAAAGTGACTGCTGCAAGACATAGGTGCAGGTAACATTTTCAGTCACAGACATACATCTCTTGCTGCTTAAACTGTAGCCAACATGTGAAGTTGTTTTCTGATAAACAGAAGTAACATTTTATTAAATTATGAACAATAAGGAAGACCTAAAACATTCTCTCTCTCATGCATCTGGGAAAGTGCATTTAGATATAAAAAAATTAACAAGTTTTAATGCATTTTATGGTAAATAGAAGGAATAAGAGTAAACAGGTATTAATTATTAGTATTTTAAGAGTTTTATCCAAAAACAAAATTGACCTGCTATTTTCCCAATTCCTTTTTCTTATATGCAATGTATGATATATAAACTTCATAACTATTTTTTTCTTCAACCTTAAGGTTAATGAAAGAGTTGTCTTTAGAATAATTCTTAAAAAGTGCATTTACAAATAATTTATTAGTGACAATTTAAGTGTGCTTAAAAAGCTTTAAATCATTAGGGAGAAACAACACTGACTTGGTGGGCAATCATGGAATAGTCTGAAGAGTTAATCAAAATTATGATAATTCAAAGAGCAGACATATTCTAGGTTATAAAAGGAGGGGTTTCAGACTCATGTGCATGTGTTTTTTAAAACATAAGACAAACTTTTAATAGTCATTTTTGGTGTTCAAAAGTTAGTTATAAAATCTTGTGAAACACAGCTTTTATTCTACATTCACTAAAGTGTATAAAGGAAAATGAAGAATTTAGCTTATAATTAAAATAAAACCATCAAAACTTTGTTAAGCCTAAATTAAACTTAATGAAGTTAGTTTAACAGTGCATTTAATCAAAAGAAATGTATATGTAGTGTCATATATATGCTTCCTTGAATGTCATTAATAGTTTTTATTTTAGAACTTTTAAAAAGTAATTTGGGAAAGTGCTTTCTTACCTTTAAATGTACAAAAAGAAACAAGACAAGTTTAATTCTACCAAAGTATTTTCCAATCAAGAAGTTCATACAGAGCAGGATGATTAGCTCAGTCAACTGATATAACCAATTACCAAAGATCACTTATTACAATAACTAGTACCACATAATATAATAAACTAATGAAATCAGTGTTTCTGATTATTCTTATTTTCATCAATTATTCTAATTATCCAATCAATCAAAATATTATCATTATTACTTCTTTTTAATATTTTCTGATAACTCAAGGTTTGTTCAGCTGTGGGCTAACCCCAGTAATTACTGGTTACGGTGGTTGTAGTGTGAGTTGAAGGTTAAAGGTTTGATACCTGTTACCAGCAACCTTGGTTGCCCTTTTAATCATGGGGATATTATATTTGGTTCAAACAATTGGCTACCAATATTCACTTTCAACTCTTGGGTTACTCTTTTGCCAACAGATAGTGGGATTGGCCATCGCTTTGTCATAACTCACTTTTTCAGCTTCAGATAAATATCAACTGAACTCACACATAACAGAACAACTATTACTACTTCCACTGACATGACTGCATACACATGTTCCACTTGTAAACAACTCATAAATGTGGGTGTGTCTTATCATTCATGTTTAACTTGTTTGGACTAAACAATAGTATAGATTCATTTTCTTGTATTGCTTCCTTATCACAAATTACAGACATAACCAGTGTTACTTAATTCACAGAGATACCCATTGTTTATGTTTACCTTGTTCAGACTAAACAATAGTGTAGCTCTAATTTACTGTAGTGTTTACTTATTACAAGCTACAGATACAACACCAGTTTTATAAAAAAAAGTTGTTGATCACTAAGTAATTTGCTCATTCAGCTGTTTGTCAGAAGTTACTGAACACAGATTAGTAACAGTATGCAACAACATCAATTTACTCAAACAAAACTATTGTTCAATTAAGACTAGCTCTAGCTAGATGAGAAGTACTAGATAAGAAAAACACTGGCACCACAATCCATTTAAACACTGCCTAGTACAGTAAGTTTAATTTGTTTCATTTCTTGATTTTTCACCTTCAACATGCATGTTTATTTGTACAGTTTCTTCCAACATGTATTTTAAAGTAAAATATAAACCTATCATTAACATTAGTGCATTTCTTTTAAAATTCCGTCCATATCAACTTCTCATTTGAAAGATTTTGATGATTTTTATTCTTAGTTAATTTTTTTCTTTAATTTGTTCATAGTCTTGAGAGAATTAGAAAAATATTCCAAAACTTCTGTAATTAAACACTTTTTTATATTGTGGTCAAAATATTTCTTATAATACTTCAATTTCTACCTTATAAATTATTTTAATGCCTGTAAATGGGACATCTAGTATCATGACAAGTTTTCTTGCTAAATAAAGGACACTGTGCTGTCTTTATCATTTTGAATTATATGTTGTCTATTATAAACTGTGACAAGAATCTTTACTAGGTTTTATTACATGAATTCTAAGAACAATTATTTTTAACAAGTAACACTGCACAACAAAGTTTTTGCTTTGTGAAAACTGTTGGGTGTTCCTTATAGATTTTTGGCTGTTGACCACAAAAATCACATCCAAATTTGCCCATCAAGTACCATTTCATCAAAATCTTCAGTTTCACCAGGACATTGCTCTACAATTGAAAAACAGTATCAGGGCAACTGGAATCCGTCAATGCTTGCTGACTACTGTTGACACTGCAACGTGATGGACCGGACATTGAATACAAATGAAAATCTAGAGCAAAACAATTTTAATTATGTTGAACTTAATAGTGTATTAGAAACATAAATGCAATTAAATACATTATTGCTGGTAAACAGTTAACTGTCTATTTCTCAGAGTTCCTACGTGATGAAGCAAAACCAAAACTATATTTGTGCATACCCACCAGGTACCTGTCACAATCAGCAAAAACTGTTCAGGAAACAAAACTTTTCAAAAAAACTGTTGTGCAATGTAATTAGATTATTTTGTAATCTTGTGAAAATTTGTAATGTAAACCCACATAAACGTTTTCAGTTTATTATAAATTAGATTCTACATTGCACTTATTTTACATCTTCGTACACAACACTTATAAGATTAAGTAACTTAGTCCTATATTGCTGTACTTATGTTTATCATATTAAATGAAGCATAGTTCAAAAATATCTCCAGAAAAACAAAAAGAGAGAGAGAGAGAGAAAAATAAGAATATTAGTCTCATGTGAACCTGATGATAAATCAGTTGGCAAATACTACTAGTTGCCCAAATGTAATTATAACACATTGTGATTAATATGAACTTTTGATAACATGCTTCACATGAACTATTGTGAACCTTATAGCCTGAAATAACTAGCATCTGTTTATTCACATAAGTTACGTAATACCAGCAAGATAACACTATAAAACAAGAAGGACAACACTTCATATGTATTAGTGTGGTTTTTAATAGGAATTTGTAAAGTTCTAGGAGCAGTTTTTTGTATCACTTGCCAAAACGGAGTAGTCAGGTATCTTAAGTCAAGGAGACAGATCTTTTTACAGTATGTTTCTCCAATTATGTTATCAATTAGTGTTATATGACTCTAATGTTCTAAATGCACATTTTTCAGTTCTACGTAATAAAGATGTTTGTTGAATAGAAAAGGAAAAAGAAACCTGTAAATTTTTAATATGTACAGGTTAATCAGCTAAATATCTTACATGGACTGTCACACACATTAATTTATTCAACTCATTCCCCTCTGTTCATATGATTGTTTGTTTGTTTTTTGAATTTCACACAAAGCAACTCGAGGGCTATCTGTGCTAGCCGTCCCTAATTTAGCAGTGTAAGACTAGAGGGAAGGCAGCTAGTCATCACCACCCACTGTCAACTCTTGAGCTACTCTTTTACCAACGAATAGTGGGATTGACAGTCACATTATAACGCCCCCATGGCTGAAAGGACGAGCATGTTTGGTGCAAAGGGGATGCAAACCCGCGACCCTCAGATTACGAGTTGCATGCCTTAACATGCTTGGCCATGCCGGGCTGTTCATATGATGTTTGACTTAGTATTAGCCTGTGAGATATATGAAACAAGTCAAAGTTTAGCACCTATAAAGATGTTATTTCCTGTTCAAAACAGCCTTTTCATTTACTTCTTTGTTGTCGATGAATGTACAGGATTTTAGTTTGAATTTCATATGACCAATTCAGTTATTTAATTTTTTAAAGCAGCTAGTTTGCATATGATTACAGGATGAGTTTTTTTAATGATGTTATACTCAAAACCATGAAGTAATCTCATTTTACTTTTTTGTGACATTTCTTATTAATATAAATGTATTTAACTATTTCAAACAACACTGGAGAAGATTTGTGATGTTTACAACTCTTGAAATACTTTGTCCAATAAAAGTAAAAATTTATTATTATTTTGTGCTTTTGTTTAATTATACCAACATAATGATATAGGGAGGACAACACTACTACTCTTAACATTACTAAAACAAGAGAAATATTAAACTATACTATTATTAAAATCATATAAAATACATGCTCTCAGTAATATAATGGTATGAAAAATCCATTATACATGTGCAAGTGTGTAGTGTACACAAATTGAAATGTATGAGTAACAATGTAAACGCAGTGATCTATGTATGTTTGTATGAGAACAAGTGTTTATGTTACCTATTGTGTCAGAATCACTAGTTCTTGATTCTACAAATTGTTATGATGAGTCAGTGTATCAAAGCCAACAAAGAAACAGATATGTACAATGTTTTTTCCACTAACTAAAGTTGCTTGTCAATATTAGACACAAGTTTCTGAACTTGAATAAAATGAAACACCAGAAAAAAAAAATCACTCATATTTATTATAAAATCCATGATATTTATAGTTACTTGAAAATTTTCTTCACTAAGTGAGTTATCATTCTTAGAAAAAGTCTGTCAGATACAGGTGTCACAGCTCGAGAGTGACCGCTTGGACTTACTAGCCCAGAAGAAGAGCTTGCAGGAGAAAGAGGGGCACCTTTTCGTAAATAGCGATTCATTGTCAGCAAAACTGAATTCTGAAACAAAGTAAAACATTAAATATAGGTAACTGTTTAGGCTAATATGATAATAGTTATCCCAAAGTGATAGTAACAGTTTTGATAACTTTAATATATACATGATAACAAACTTTTCTTGAATGTAAATGTGGTGTAATTCATACAGGTGTTTACAATACCATAAAAGAAATTGAGCACAAAACTGGAGTATTCACTTCTTGAACTCTTGTAAGATAAATGGAAAATTTTATGTCAATATACAACAGAATATACAAGAAATATTTGCCATATAGATACTAAATGGTCAAAGTGTGCATGTCACAACCTTTTTGAAAAGTTACATTAAAAATTTAACTAAATTACTTTATTATCAATGTATGTTAATAAACTTAATAAGATAATGTAGTTTGTAATTCAAATCCTTATATTATTTTTATTTTTATTCTTATTTTCAAAAGGAAATGTATAAAACTCAATCTGCACCTCTGAGTCACATGAAATGGTGAAGCTCCGTCTTCTCATATATAATTTTTTCTCTTCCCTTATAAGGACTTAAGACTGTTTCAACCAATTAGAAATATGTATTAATTGGTACTGACAGGGTAGAATTAACATAATAACCTTCTTGCTTTATCTAAATATCACTATATTTGTTCAACCCACACTGATATCTCCTATCTTTTAAGAAAGGTCTATAATTCTTTTTTACATTGCTATTAGACATGTTTATAACCAAAAGTATATTCTAAATTACATAAATTAAACAACTGTTTGGCTGTAGTGGTTAAAGTTGATATTTTATGTAGAGAATTTGCTGCATTTACACTAAAGACATTGCTCTGAGCAGTATTAGAATTTTTGTAAACCTATTTATAAGTTAGTTAGAAAGCCATACAAATTATTATACATATACAGGGTGTGGACAAAAAAAGTGACCCCCTTGAAAATTATGTTAATTTGTTATATTGTTTATTAGATCTTTTTCATTTAAATTATTAATTTATTAATATTATAAGAACTTGATAATAACAATAGTAAGCTCACAAAAGTTTTATTAGCTTGAGAAACCATTAAATGTTAGACAATCTAATTCAAATTTGACAAATTATCTTTAAATTATTTCAAACAAAAGTAGAGTGTACAATATCAAATTTGACAAGTTTAAAATTTTGCTGATAATTTGGGAACTACCTAAATATATGTGTAGTAGTTTGGGAACATTCTGTTTCACTCCCTTATTTATTTATTTTTTTTCTGAAAAGGCATATTTGAAAGCTGCATAAATCACTTTTCCGACAACCAATACAATGACAGAAAAAAACAATCTTACTAAATCACTAAAATCAAGTGCAAAAAGCCTCAAGATTAACTTTGTTTTTAAGTGTATAGTTTATTTGTTGTTATATCTTTTAACAAAAGTAACTAAAATGTAAAACTTAAAACGTTAGTAAGGTTAGGAAAGAAAACTTAAATAAAAAAATGTTTCCTCAAGGAGCATAGACAGACTGCCAGTGTAACTCTCACCAAGTGACTTAATGCTTTCTTACACTAGTTAGACACATTTCAAAGAAAAATAAATGATGCAATTTAATGAAAGTAGATACTAAACTGTTAGGAGGCTGAAGATATCTGAGATAAATAACTGTAATTGTCTCTTACAAGTTGCAGTCATCCTAGAAACTAAATAAAAAGCAATTCTGATTCTATTTCAAAATTTTCAACTCTTGCTATAATTTGTGTTAGAGTAGAGAAAATAAGAGGTACAAAATTTTAATAAAAAACTGATATTCATTCAGGAGGTTCTAGAAGTTACAAAATATGAAGATTGTAATATGAAATGTATAACATTCATTCTTACATGAAAATCCTTTTATACTCAGATCAACTAAAAGGGGTTTCTTAAATTTATAAATCATTCTTCAGTAAAAATACTTTATTAAAACTGATTATTTTTTACTTGTAATGTTTACTGAAAGCTTAAGAAGTTATACTTAGTATATTCTAGGTTTTGTATAGTTTCATGGTTACATGGTGGTACTCATAGGATTTATCAAATCAACCAAGTCTATCTCCATATGTGCACAGGGTTGATCTATTGCAAAATTAATACTGATTCCAAATTTACTCTTTATTTTCAGGAATTCTGGCAACCTTTTAGTAAACATGAAAACACGCACAAAGATTTCTTCACAAAGTATTTTTGCTAAAAATGTGTCTGTAACTTACTGAGTGAATCTGAAAACATTATTAGGAAGAGTCATATCCACCAGGGACTGCTGTAGTTTTATAGTACCTATATCACAAGAAAGATTATCTACCTCTATGTAAATAAAAGTCTCACAAAATCTGTGAATAGTCTTTCAGTGATCAGAAAAATGGACAAAATTCTGATAATTTCCAACTTTTTTTTCCTCTCCAACATTTAGAAGCATTATAATGGGCTATATTTTGTTTACAAGGTATGTGCGAGTAGAAAGAATATATAAAAACAGTTATTGAGTTTCAGTGATAAATTTAGGATCACTAATTATCAACAAATGGTTCAAACTTTTCAATATTTTTACACCTTTTACTGTTAGACCTGGCATGGCCAAGTGTGTTAAGGCATTCGATTTGTAATCAGAGGGCCGTGGGTTCGAATCTCGGTTACACCAAACATGCTCGCCCTTTCAGCCATGGGGGTGTTATAATGTGACAGTCAATCTCACTATTCATTGGTAAAAGAGTGGCCTTCCCTCTAGCCTTACACTGCATTAGGGAGGGCTAGCGCAGATAGCCCTCGAGTAGCTTTGTGTGAAATTAAAAAAAAACAAACAAACAAATCTTTTATTGTTCATTACTTCACACCAAAAATCTAAGATTTATTACACCAAGCAGTTATTTAATAAAATTCACTTCCTGTTTCTTACTTACTCACACTAGTACATCATCTGTTAATAGTTAGGAAATTCTAGAGTTCTTATTTATTTCTCATTTTGTTTTGTATAATTAATTTTTGTTACTTTTTAGTTCCAATCTACACAGATGGTTTACTTTTGATCAGGAATTATTAATATTGACCCAGAAGAATGGCGTGAACCCAATTTCCAAATACAAAACTAACACTTCAAAGAAAAAATACTAAAAACAAGACATAATAAAAAACAAAACAATAAAACCTGAAATTATAGTCTAGGAGTCAGTTTCATAAAATTCCAAAATGGGTCTTAAATTTAAAAGAATAAGTGTTAAAAATACCATAAAAATAACAAAGAACAAATGCTGCATGTTATCAACTATCTAATACTTAATGTGGATAGTAATATTGTCATTTTTCTCTTTATAATAGCCAATAAAATGTAAAAAGGTTTAATGACAGTTCTACAATGTACAATAGTGAGGAAAATTTAAAATTTCTTTGTTCAACAAATGTAACTACCTTTCACTACTGGGCTCTTACTATACTTAACTGAAATGGCAAATCCAAGTAATACAATAATAAACAGTTCACTGAATTTATCGTCATTCTAAGCTTCAGTATTAGTTGTCTGACTAAAGTTAAAAGCTGTAACTGACTGAAAAACAGGCCATCTACCACCTTTCAGTAAGTGTTGGTAATGAAATAAAGGATGTGGGATTTGCACAGTGTACTTACGATAAAAATGATTTTCCAAAATTATAAAACGCAATGTCAACTCACAAGTTCAGCACCAAGTTCTCTTCTTAGTAATTGCTTTTCTCTAGGTTTCAATGCAGGATGCAGAAGACAGAGCAAAGCTTGGGACAGCAACAATGTCAGACTCGTTTCCAAGACATACTGAAGACGTAACCTATTCGAAACATTCCAAATTCAATTAATATCATTATAATAAAAATCTTTGAAACACAATCTTGATTAATTTAACTTCAAACACTACTCAGGTTAACTTTCATTTTAATACAGAGCAGGGAAAAAGGGTGGTGGTGGTTTTCATTGCCAGAGGTTTCTATTTTTACAACCATTTTAGCATTAATCATAGTATAGAATTTATGCACAGTTTATTTGCTGTCCTGTCGTACTGAAATGTTTCAAGTCTTCGGTAATAGCCTGACATTCAAGTGTATAATTCCATAAGTGTACATGGCCTGTGAAGTCTCCAGTTTACATGGTTAAGCTACTTTTCCATATTAGTGTCCACTGGTTATTCATTTCTTCATCACATTACCCACAATTAATAAGTGTATGTGTAGATGGGATCCTATGCCTTATAAATATCACATCCATTCCTATTTTTGAAAGTGTTTACATTTTCAAAATTAAAGATTTTAGAAAATGTAACTTCTCAGAAATTCCAATTTATAAAACATTAGACTGGGTATTAACATAACAAACAGCAAAATATTGCAGAATATATGAAAAGAATATCTCCAAAAGCACTATTAATAATTTTAATCCTGTTTTCACATCAATGAATTATAAATTTGAAATATACAAGCTATATCTTAAAAATAACATCTTTAATAACATAGTTTAATAAGTAACTTAAAAAAGAATGAATCATTTATTTTTCAAAAAAAGCTTGTCTTCTCATCTAACTTAAAAATGAAGCTATAGAGTATAGTTAACAATAACAGCAAATATACTTTTAAAGAAATGTTTTACCTCTCTGCATACAGTATAAAGACTAAATTTGTCAGTAGTATAGAAAAGTAAGTAATATGCCACAAGTGATACGAGAATTCTAAACTGATAAAGCTCGAATAAGTAACAAGCTTAAAATGACATCCTCCAACATATGTATTGTAAATACCTACATATATACTATATATATATACACACACACATACTTCTGACATATATCTTTTAGGTTTCAAGGCACAGATGTATAGCAAAATTCAATTTTGTGAACCATAACAGCTGCACAATTTATGTGCTAATATTTGCTAATAATAATCAATCAAAGTATAATCAGATGAAATTTCTTCCACTTTTGAGGGTTTTTGAGCTGGGTTGTAAAATAATTTTATGATTGTATGTTACAAAGTACAATCACAGTGACATTCAGTCATAGTCACTATCCTGTGCTTTATGTACAGGGCCTTGTATAAAAAACACATACACACAAATTAAATGTGATCATAAGTTCAGGCTTTCTTTGTTAAGAAAGTAATATGGCTAATTAATTAGCAATGGTATCCACTCACACATGCACATATAATTACTAATAAACATAACAATAAATTACTTCCTACACAAAGGCCAATCAACTGTTAGAATTAATTTTTCCTACTGTGTAAGATCAAGAAATATACTGTGCACTATATGCTGGGTTGCACTAGATGTGGGTATTTTTGATAATTTAAGTTTAATCAGCATTACTAAAATATTTCATCACAATAAAACAGTAAAGCTGAAAACAAGCTTCAGTTAATATCCAGTAGCAGTTTAGGAATTAATGCAGACTGTTCTAAACAGTAAATGGTGGTTTTGACAGTAATATATCAGCTCAAATAACATTAAGAATTTCATCAAAACCTTAAATGTTAAAAAACATCAATTGTTAGCTTTTGTTTAGTATTAATGCACTAGCAATTAGTTATGCATGCATAAGCTTTTCAATTATTTTTTTTTTTTTACAAAATACCGAAATGTTACTTCTGTATTAATTATTACTGTAAAATAAAGACACAGAAGCTAACCTCAGCAAACAAGAAAAGTATACACTGATAACAGTAAAACTTTCTTTATATTTAACACTAGGTATAACACATTTAATAATATAATCTACATTATTTATGCTAATAAATAAGAATTGAATAATTGATTTCCCATTCATTTTTAACTACCTTTTTGTGTAACATATCTTTTACAAAATAATTTATATAAAAATTCAAATTCAAATGCTTCGTTTTATTTTCAGATACAACTTCCACGGAAAAACAAATTACTATAAATATTAACTTGAAAAAGCTCCTTCATTACCAAAATTGTAAAAACCTATAATATATACACAAAAACTAAATAAATACTTTTAAGTTTGATCATGTTAACTGATAACTGAAAAATATTTGTGATGTAACTTAAGATTTTTAAAAAAAAACCTGCAATTATTTTGATATGAGTTGTATTAACAGTTTAAGGACAGAGATAAAATGCTATAATGGTCTGAATGGTAAAGAAACTTTTCATGAATATAACACTATTAGTTTGATGGAGAGTTGCATCCAGTTGACTTATAATTAGAAACTGAGATTAAAAAATTGTGATTCTCTGAAATCCAAAACCTTACAAGAATAAACTAAAAAGGTTTCTAAACAGAGATTTATATTCCTGTGATTTTACTCCTCTAAAAATAACTACATGTAATTAGGTATGGATATTACTAACTGAAAAAACAAAAAACTTGTCATCTTTTGTGTTAGCAAAAAAATCAGTATTTCTATCATGATCTTTAGTTATTTTTACCAAAGAATAGCAGGATTTTCCATCCTATTATAATGCCCCAACAACTGAAGGAGGAAGCATGTTAGGTAAGCAGTGCTATTAAATGAACATCAAATGGTAATTTCATACCTTTCTGTTGGCAAAGGACCTTCTAGATGTGACAGCTTTGCAGGAGAGGACACTCTTTCATTCTGTAAATACAAATATACATTTCCTAAAAAATTTTCATGAGTTTTGTCACCAGTGCACTGTACAGACAATGCATATTTTCATTGAAATAAAGTAGCTGTTTTCCAAGTATATAAAAAAGGTACTCAAATTGAACAGAAAATACAAAAGCAAAGATAATACAATATTTACTCTTCATGCTATACATTTTAAGATGAATAAAAGTGCCATTATGAAACAAAAGTGTGAGAAACCATAAGTTCTAAAAACAATCAGGCATTTCCTTTAAAGAACAGGTTCTTCTTTTTACCTCTCAATGAGAAATATTCATTTTTTAAACTGAAAGTAGTATTCTAACAAATGAGGCATAAAATTAAAATTGAGTACAGAAGCAGTAATTTTTTTAGTTTTCATGGCTTTGTAGGTATGTCAAAACAAGCATGTTTACACAACTTTATTAATATGAAGTTTCAGAGTAAAACACAATACAAAACTTTGTTCTATATTAAATATCATTGTTATTTTTTCTTACTGAATCAACTAAATTTAGTATACATTGTTGGTTTAGAATCATTTTGGTACATTGTTTTAAGTTTTTAAGCAAGCCTTCCAATTTTTTCACAAGTAATAAAGTAGATAAAAACTGTATTATTTATTTAACTGTTTTTGTAGTTAAACACAAAGCTACACAATGGGTTAATTGTGCTATGCCAACCATTGGTATTGAAACCTGTTTTTTAGTGTTGAAAGCTTTCAGGCTTACCACTGTGCCACAGAGAAATAACTTGATTGTAAAGCAATGCACAAAAACTGTCATTTATAATTAACTGTTGATACCTAATACAAAAAAATCATTTACAGCCTAAGAAGTTACAAGAGAATCACAAAAGTGAAACTATTCAAGTACATTCAATAGGAACCCTTTGTTGAAGTTTAGAAAGTTTCAGCACATATAATGTTATTAAAAATCTTAATATAAAGGAAGAACCCTATATGAATTTAAGTGCAAACAGAAAATATAAAACTATAACAAATATTCTTCATTGCACATTAAAATAACTCTCAAAACACTACCTTGCTTTTATACTTATCAAAACCAGTGGACCATGTGTGAGTAGTTTTACATTTCTGCATATCTTTACAAAATCACACAATTTCTATGTAAAATATGTAGAAGTACCAAAAAGTAGTTCGTGGGAATATCTGCAGTATAAATTTTTGCTTGAATTATATGCTATTAGGGACCTTTTGTAAAACAAAACAGTGATAGACATACAAGCAATTTGGTACAGAAATAGTTCAAAACTGTTTAAAAACCAAAGTTGATTTATATAAATCTCAATGGTAATTTTAGGATTAATTCAATGCATCAATATAAAGAAATGATAAGTATAACAGGTGTTCATTAAGAAAAATGTTTATTCAAAACATTAACATGACTAAAACAGTTGTTCTTCAGTACACATAACTTAAGTTCAAAGCCTCTTTCTATTTGTACTATAAGTATCTATCTAAATCATTATCTAACTCTATGTGTGAGTGTGCCTAATTGAAACTGGACCGACTTGTCACCTTATCTCCAAGGAGTGACTTTGGGAGTTTATTAACTAGTAATTAATATTAGCACACATATTAACTTAAAACCCAAAAATAAAGTAATAACAACAATGGCTCACCACGAATATGTGAAAGGGAAAATTATGAGTCTACAGCTCAAACACATAATAGTGTAGAATAACATTTTCACATTGGGCTACATCACAATGCATAAAAATCTAATTTCAACTTTTAGCAGTAGTGCATAATAAAGAACCAAATAAAAAAAAAACAACTAAATGTTCTAATTAACAGGATTAGGTCAACTTTTGAGGTCATTATTCAACTGGCTACTTTTATAACACATACACAGATTTCAAAGCTTTACATATCAATTTCAATATCTTAAAACGTTTAGCTATCAATAATTCAAAAACGAAAATAAAATGGCTAGTCTTGAATGCAAAATTTTCATGACATGTTAGAAGAATTGATATGTTTTGTTACTTTTTGCTACTTTTGAAAAAAAACAAAACTAGTTCCTTCTTGGTGTTTGTTATTTTATACCATTTTTCTCAAATACATTAATTTACATCAGTGAAAAAAATTACCTTGGTCAAGGCTCGAACACACATATTTATACACGATAGTATAGTTCCAAAACTTAGAGGGCCGCTGTGTTCCACTCCTGGTGTACTAAAGCTTATGTCTAGCATGATTTGCCATTGTCCTACATCTACACCCTATATCAAAACACCAAATATTTGTGAATAATTCACATTTGTGAATAAAACTCCCTAGTAGCATAACATTTTACAATCATGTTTTTTTATATTTTCAATGAGAGGCTAATATTGTTTAAGTCCCATAAACCAGTTAGCTAAAAACAAAAACAAGTACATTCCCTAACTTTGATAACATATTCACCTTGTTACTTATTTAAAAATCAATTAATCCCTTAGCTGTGGAGATTTACTTGTTGAAAATCAAAATTTTAGTATTCAGTTGGGTGCATTCCACAAAAGCTTGTGAGTTTACAATCACACCATATGGCACATTCCGCAGCTGAGGTGTTAAACCTGCTATAGTCACATTAATTAGGATAAAATACTAAAGATTTTCATTCAAAATGTTGCCCCAGATTAGCACATAACTTATTCTTTGAGCATTACTAAAGAAACATTTTTTGACAAGTTTATTTCCCAAGAGAAAAACAGTAAATGAGCCAGCACACAATACTTTATATTAACAGTTACTACCATTTATTTTGAGCCTATTAACTAATATAAAGAGTAAAATCATCTTTCAGTATCTGAATCAATGTTAAAACAAATTGTGCAAAAAAGACAATCTTTTATTTCATGCTAGTAAACGTTCTACATTCTAAAACGTTTTTGGCATAAAAAACAACCATACTTTTACCTGATCAGATAGAACTTCATACAAATGAGGACTAAATAACTGAAGGGTGGACAGACCTACTGCTAGAAGCTCCAAGAGCCTGAAAACAAAAACAAAATCTTATGAAGTTGAAAATCCTAAACTTTAATGAGAAAAGTGCATGTGGAAAAGTTCACTATTAGCAACACACTTTTTAAAACCTTGTTTTGTTCAATGCAACAGAGAACTGACCAACATTACATGAAATACTATGATTTTGTTGAACTATTACAATTTTTGTTAATTAATGAACCAACATCAAAATTATCCTACATTTTTTATTATGACATTAATTACTTTGTATAAATCAACATTACTGAATTGTTTTGATGCTTTAAAGACTGCAATAACAACAACAACATACCTATGCTAAAACAATAACTATAATTTTATTTAAAACCATATTTAACATCTACATAATATGAAGACAACTAACAAGACATCATGACAGGAAAACACTGAAAAAGTAACTTGTAGCTTTGTTTATTTCTGAAATGCTATATTATTGTTTTAGTTATATTTTGGAAAATAGTGTCTGTTTAAAGGACTTTTTATTCAACTTTGATTTCATTAAACATATTCTTGAGAATAACAACAACAAAGAAACATTAAAGTATTTTAATTGTTTTAATAACACACTGTTTACACACACCTAACAACTGTTTAAAATATTGTTTTACTATAATGTTCTGCATTGTCAGAAATACAATTAATATATTAAAAATCACATTTCATTCATACTTACCAAATGTCATTTTGTTGCTATGTGTTTTATACATTTATTATTTTTACATTTGTTACAGCCATAGTAAAATAATTATAAGATTACATCTAACTTTAAAGCTATGTTAACAAGTTTTAATTTCTTTAATTTTAAAATAACCCAAAAAGTCATGGACAACAAATAATTCTAATTATTTAAAACTTGAAAGAATTGCATTTTTAGTTAGCTATTATGGTAGTTCACTCTGTTCTGAACTTAATTAACTAATATTGAGATTAAATATTTTGCCCTGTTCTAAAATTATTTTGACCTTATGGATATTCATCTGTATTAATTTTATTATTACTGATCTTATAATAATTCATTTGATTTCACCTTATTTTAAATAATTTTACAATAATTCATATGTTCTGAGTTTAGCCATTATATTCTTGTAGTATTTTCTGTTCTGAGATTAAATATTTTGATTTTAAAGTAATTAATCTGCTTTGGGCTTACTATTCTGTTTCTATAGTACTTTATCTTCCCCAGCTTTCCATATTTTACCTATCTTGTGTAATAACATTCCTTATGAAATCTGATATTTTAACTAATATAGTCCATATAATCTTGGAACAAATATATTCTCAAATGAAAAGCCTAATATGGCTAATAATAATATCTGGTATAACAGTTATTTTTGCCTTGTAATTACCCATATGTTGCAAGCTTAACTATTCTTATTTTACATGTTACAAATTCTAACTTTGCTGTAACTCAATTATACAGAATTTAACAAGTCTGACCAATGTGCTCAGCTTAGATAGTCAGAATAACAAATCACTTCACCTGTTTTGAGCTTGAACTAGCTGAGGTGACAGTCTATCAGTTTCTTCTGTGGACAACAATCTTTTCATAAAGTGGCTGTCTGGATCAGCTTGAGTAGTTACTGATATTAATTTTGTCTCATCTAGGTCTGCTTTAGAATGCTACAAGAACAATGTAATCACACTAATAGTGCTAAATAAATATATAAAAATCTTTGCTTATAAAGCTGTTTTAGCTTGAATTTATGTGATGTGAACAAGAGTATTCACAATACACTGTTAGAAATCTAATACATAAAACATACGCCTAACAACTTAGACTAAGTTCCATGAATGACCTTACATTTAGTCAGCACTGTCATAAATTAAATGAAATCATTGTCAAAACATTCACTTGGTGAATCAATTCAAACACTAGATATATGATACACAACAAAATAAACTACTCTACATTAAAACTGCCTATATTGAAGAAGTTTGCAATATACTGTGTTAAAAATGTAATTCAACTTTTAAAATTCTCTAATATCAAGCTAAATACAATACATATTGACCAAAATTTGTGAAGCACCAAACTCCCAGTTAGCAATGGATCTATCACCACTGAACATACATTTTAATACCAAGGTGATACAATTGAAAGATGACAAATAAAAGCAGCTACTACCAAAACTTCTGTCACTTGAGATATGATAAAGGAAAGTGCTCATAGAACTGCAAAAGAATGGTTATTGGATATAACATTAACAGTAAAAAATATAATAGAATCTCAGACATATCATCCTACTTATTAATAACTATATCTGCTATGAATGAGTACCATTATTTTACTTTGTTTGTAATACGTAAATGTATTTTAACAAGGAATAAAAGAAGGAACACATAAATATACAACTTACCTCTATAAAGTGCTGGAGAAGACTAGGTCTGATTAAGTATGCAGTTGCTGCATAGCAGACATCACAAGTGTCACCCTGAGTAAACAACAGTAATATATATGCTACTAATATTTTATAGAAACATATCATATGTAACAATGCAAACAAATTATCATAATGGAAAAAAAAGTCACAAGAATACATATCACATATTTTGACTTTGGTATAAATCATAATCATTAACTTGTTGATACCTAAACCTTCACAACAGTGGACATCATATTAAAACCAACTCATAATATTCACTTGAACTTCAGAACTCTTCTAGCTATTTTGAGGAGTCCATTATTATAAATACTTAAATATTTACAGTAAAAATAAGTAAACCTGAAAGTGGTAAAACAAATTAGACTGAGCTGTTGTATTAGTATTTCAAATTTAACATGCAGAAACTATTAAAAAAAAGTATCAGACCATTTAACTCTCTCACTTTGGGCTCAGTTGTGATTTCTTTAGACATTTTTTTCTATAACATTTAATATGTTTTATGCATCTTAACAAAATTTTTCAAGCTTTTTAATTATTTTTACTAAACATTTCTTTTTGAATATATGGAGTCAAAGTGTTGACCACTCTGAGTGCAAAGTGATTTTAATGTTCAGTTTTAAAATACTTTTCTTCATCTGAAAACTGACATATTTCATTTGCATAATCTCTAAAACTTCCTAAATAAGTTTCAATCTTTTTCAGTAAAATTTATATTTTATCTTACCTATCCTAGCTCTACATGCATTCAGTCAATTTGACTGATCTCATAACCATCACACAAAATATATAGTAAGTCTAAGTTACCTTTTTTTCTTTCTATAATTAATTCAAATTCATACAAGAAATTACACATGTTTATCCTAAATAGCTTAAAGCTCATAACAGTATACATCTGTTTCTACACAAATTTTGTGTTACTCAGCAAATGTTACTTCATAAAAAAATTTTAATATTGTTTTTCATCTTTATCTTACTTTATGTATTTCTAATGTTTACATTTTAATACTTTTATAATAATGAATAAAAATATACATGAAAAACAAGAAATACAGTACTTACTTGGGTCTTCCTTTTTTTTGCTTACATAATACTAATAATACCATTATACTAATGGTACTACACCACACTAAATTTATTTAATTAAATAATGTGAATAATAAGTCAGAATAACAACTCATCAAAACCAAACTATGTCCTATAGGTAAAATATTTTTTTGTCTTTCTAAGTATGTAATAAGAGCCATTAAAAATTTAATTTAATTCAATGATGTGTTTCCCATGGAAATAGAAAAAGCTTGAAGTAGGAGTGAAATGGATAATTCCCTGAACAGGAAACAAAAAATAACAACATATAATCTGATAGATTAAAATTTTGGCTTTCTATTGGTTATAAGTAATACAGTATCAAATTCTAGTGCAAACTACTGGCAGTTTTTGAAAGGCATGATGTTACAGGTGGGCATGGCAAATGGGTTTGAATTACTAATTTATAGCTCCATAAAAAAACAAGATTTAAAACTATGCTTTGCCTGAGTAATAACTACATTATAAATAGTAATGTACATTAAATTCTGTATTTCTCAGAGGGATGGTAAACAAATTAGAAAAGAGGAAAGACTTAGAGAGCAAATGTCACAAATCTCACACTGGTGGAGATTGAGGATCAACACAAAATCCAAATAAAATTAAGAACATAAAACTTATATACTATTAAAAGTTGATTTATTACTTACATTTTGATGCCAAGTTTATTTATATACTGTGATAATAAAGTAGTTTAATTAAATTTTGTAAACTCTCTAAAAAGTTGTAACATGCTCACTTTGACCTGCCCGTGGTGAGAGGGTTAAATTCTTACTTCTAAAAAAACATTTTCTTTTTAATAACAAGAAATGTACACACCTAAATCTTGGTATTTTAAAATGCCTTATTTATATATATATAAATCACTACATTCTTTTTTGGGTACTGCATTTATAAGATCAATTTTTATGTCCTTAACATCCATTATAACATTTTCCACTCAAATAATCTAAACAGATATGAAATTTAACATTTCAGAAAACCATGTGAAGAAACCAGTATTTATTGTGATAAATTTATTTATCTTTAACATCACCTTCATTAACTTGAAAAAATTTGGTATAAAGCAATTAGAATATATAATTTTATATGCTTATTTAAAAAATTAAGAAATTTCTAATGCTTTTATTTAGTTTCATAAACAGAAAACCATTGGAGCTTTAGTATGGCTGTGTTATCATACTGAAAATAAGTTTTCTTTTCACAATGAAATTATTTTAAAATACATTTAATGCATTCTAGAAGTTTTCAGTTTCTTAAAACTTTCCATTAAATTTTAACAGAAAGACACTCATTTGCAAATTTCAAGACAAATATACTGCAAAAATTTTGCAGCTAGTCAGAACCCCATTCATCATCTTCATTTTCTAAGACACTTCCATTGAAAAACTTTCATGTAATCTAGTGATCTTAACTATTTAAGCCCATAAAATTTTAAGCATGTTCTACCAGAATTATTTACATTTCCTAATAATTATCACCACACCTTGTGAAACTACAATTTTCTTAATTTTGTGGATAACAACATAGTATGGATTAGTTTTCAACCAAACAGATAAATTTTACCAAAAGCTCTCATTATTCAATGAGTAAATTGGGAATTTTAGTCATATGATGACAGCATCTGCTCGGGTTTAAAAAGTTAATTTTCTTTTTTTAAACTCCTGGAGTAGAACAGTGGTTCTTACTTCAGAATACCAGTCAGATATAATATATTTTATCAGCATTATGTATTCTGTTTGTTTGCAGTTAATCATAAAGCTACACAAAACCCAATTTTTAACATTATAAGCCTTCAGACATATTGCTGTGCCACTGGGAGAACATTCTTCTGTTATATATGTATAAATCAGTCTCCTAATGTTAAATTGTTTAACTGTTTCTCTTTATCAGAAGGTTAACTATGAAGAAATTAATATCTGCATTAAATGTATGAGAAGATTAAAAGTTAATGTAATTAATATGAGTGTTAGGTGTAAAGCAGAAAATATTTATCATCATCACCTACCAGAAGTAGCGACAGATTGAAGATTTCATGTGCTTTAGTTTAATCAGAGTGTCCTCTCATCATCTATCAGAAGCAAATGCAAGGTTTCATGTATTTTAGTTTAATCAATATCTCTTATGCATAAGGCAGGAGTATTCTATTGTCACCATCCAGAAGTAGATTCAACACTTCATATTTTCTGGACAACTGGCATATATAAGTGTGAAACAGAAAACATCCATAATCTCCACCACAAGCAGATTCAATGCTTCATGTGTTCTAGCCTAATCAATGCCAGTATTAAGTGTAAGGCAGAAAGTATTCTATCATCATCTACCAGGAGCATATTCAAGGTTCCATGTGTTCTATTCTAATTGGTATCTGTGTTAAGTGTAAAGCAGAATGTTCCTACCATCATCTGTCAGAAACAACTGTAAGGTTTTTTTGGTTTTTTTATTGTTAACTTGAAGATGACCTAAGAAAGTTGAAACATTGTTCTGTACTTTATTTAATGAAAGTTTTAATACCCATACCAACCATTTTGAGAATACAATTGCAAGGTTTTGTGTGTTTTAGTTTAATCGGTATATGTTAAGAATACAGTAAAAAAAGTATTTTATCGTAAACAATCAGCAGCAGATTCAATATTTCATGTTTTAAGTCTAATCAGTATTTTTGTTAGGTGTAAAGCAACAATTGTACTATTATTGCTTATTAGAATAAATTCAAGGTTCCATGTGTTTTAACCAAATTTCATCACCTACCAGGAGCAGATTCATGGAGGCCATATGTTCTAGTCTCCATGCATGTTGATGATATGATAGTTGGTGAACAAGTGAACATGTCCCTAAGGTCTCCTGAATGTCAGCTCTATGAGGTTTTTCCATCACTTGCTGAAAGCTCTATAAATATGAAAAAACAAACATACTGTTTCAATAAACTAAAGTCTACAAAAAATTAATATCTAATAAATACACATACTATATATATAGAAGCACACAAACTCAGTTTTTTACTTTCCATCTTGCAAAAAACAGCTTATAAATATATTCAGCAATATAAAAATACATAAACTACAAGGTGAAAAATTATACTGTTATACAATAATTGACCACTTTATTAGGGCTTTCTCCACATCATGGGGCAAACACTATATATATTTGGATATGCAAAAATACAGTCATATTGCAGTTTATCTGCAAATCAATATACAGTTGCACATAATAAGATGCAAGGGGGTATGGCTCACCTAGTGTAAATGTCTGAGACTGGCTGTTTAGTTATTTTTCATCAATTTGTCAAGAGTGCCAACCAGCACCAAACTGTGATCTACTGGAGAAAGCTCCTTTATTAATCCCTTGTAGCCGACTGAGGGAAATAATTTTTGTATAGACTTGTTATGAACAACAGATTCAGTTAAAATTGATCAAAGATTAATTATCTTTATCTGTACCACACAAAATAGATTTTAAATGTAATATGGTAATAAAAGCCATTCAGAATATTACTTGTGTTAAATATGCACAAGGAAATACGTCTTTTATGGCACCAAGAGCACAAAATAATGAACGTGAAGGTCAATTAAATGTTTTTACTTTAGCTTATGTAGCAAGTATAAATATATACTGTGTTGTTGTTAGGCTTATGATTCTTCTCCAGTAGGTGTCTGCAATTTGGTGGTGGTAAATTTAAAAAAAATAAACAACATTCATTTCACTTGTTTTCAAAATAATATATATATTCAAAACTAGTTAAATGTATGTACAAATTCTTTACACTGTAGTTGATAAACACATCATAAACACTATACAATTTTATTTTTGTCAAAATTCCACTTACACCTACTCAGGTGCTTTAGAATTTTAATTAATAAGCTGAACTATTTTCATGGAGGCCATATGTTCTAGTCTCCATGAATCTGCTGGGTGGTGATTGTTATTCGACAGGCAGTTGGCTAGTTGGCTTGTTTCTCATCTGCTCTGTCTTTGTCTGTCTGCTTTTTTTCTGTTCATCTCACATCATTTATAGGTTTATTACTTAATCATCTGCTTTATATATCCTCAACATCAGTGAGTTATAAAAACAATGTACAACTCTTACAGAGCTATGTAACTAGACTTGTCATCACATGTACTTTAAAATAATTGCTTCTAACTCTCCTGTTATGAACAAACTAAACAATCATAAAATATTCAATCACAAAATAAATTAATAATTTTAGCTCTAAAGAGTTTTTTATATTGTGACAGTGAAGACCTGGTGCATGATAGCAGTCTGTTAAGTACTCGAGATCTTTGTTTTCAGTAGAAACAGCATGATTTAAAAAAAAAAATAGAGAAAAACCATAGGATACATACAACCCTGGTTATATTCCAACTGAAGGTGCTGTGTTGTAACAGAATGGGAAATGTCCTAATGAAGGAAGGGTTCTTTGTCCAACCAGAATGTCTGGTTATCAAACCCACCCCATAATGCTGGAGTTCAATACTGATGAGAAATTGATCTGAAACAACCCAAAATATTCTTCTTATTCAACTTTCTTTCCCAGAGCAAAGCAATGACAGGACTTGAAATTAATGTCATACACTATTGTCAGTGGTGACTAAAAACTGCCCTAAAATTCATTGTAAATTCATCTAGTGGGCTAGTTAATTTGAAATGTATGAAATCTTGATACGTCAGTGTAAACATGTGAGTATGGCCGTGTGGTGATTGTTATTTGACAGGCAGTTGGCTAGTTAATCTTGCAGGTCCGATGTATTACTAAATCCCACTGTGCATGTGTTCTCCACTGAGTGGAATTACAAAAAAAAAAGTGTAATACTTTGTCTTTTCCGTGAGGGTTACAATTAGGAATATTGCACTCATTCTACATATCTAATTGTTTCTAGCATTGGTGCCCTGCAATAGGATGTATAAAAATAGGTAAAAAATTTGCAAAAATAATCACAAACTGCAAATTGTTTTGTTTTGGTTTATTAATGTTTCATGTTTCACCAGTTTGTAAACTATAACTTTGAAAGGCATATAACAATTTGCTATTAGGTGAAAGCCCTAATAACATATCCAGTCAGTATAACTAAACATATAGGTAATTCAGTACTAACATATTTCTAAAAATGTATAGATCTTGTGATATTACTTCAGGCAGAATTTAAGTATTCTGATAACAGGATAATGTACTGTATCACAAAATTAAATACATATACCTTTTTTTCTGTAAGGATATTACATCATCATTTCAGTTGAACTACTTTCAATTATTAAAATGATTTACAATGAATGAGTCTTAAGACTTGACAAATAAATGCATTTAATATTAAAAGAATAAAATTTCACAAATTAATACAATTAAATTAAAACTGAGCATTTCATAAAACTACAGGTTAGTATCACAAAGTCCACTGTTTTAAGAACACTATTACAATAACTGAACAAAGAGCTAAAGGTACTATATTTTATTGTATTTTGGTACATAAGATCATAATGAAAATTTTCAATTTGTCAATATTCAGATAAGTATACTACAATAAAAAATTCTGAGGACATAAAAAGTTAATTATGTAGTCCTACAGATATATGGCTTTATGATTTTCAAATGACATCCAATTCTTTTACATTGTAATATTTTATAAAAGCTTTATGGATCAAAATTGGCCAGTATTCTATTAGTGAATTAAAATTAACAGAATTAGATATACTGAGATATGATATACTCCAATTTCCTAAGTTTTAGTTTATTTAATTTTCTAAGAGTGAAAATATACAAAAAAGTCAAGAATTAATGTCCTCTAGAGCTAATTTGCTCAAATAAAATGCTACTAAAAATAATAATACATTTCAAGCTTTGTACACATTAGACATAAAAACAGAATGTTACCCTGTATGGCTTATCTATGAAAAAAAATGCAAATACAATTTGTAGAAAAAATCATTACTAAGACAAAGAAAATGTATAGGTAGAAAATACATACGTATTCAATAATATATTCTACTGTACAACAGCTTTACCTTGTGCATTCTCTCCAGATGAGCTCCAACAAAATTGAGAGCATCTTTAAGAAAAAAGTGTTTCAAGGTTTGCAGAAGAGAAGCAACAAGTTGTTGGGTAAGCTGATAAATGTCAAGCCACTTCACTGGAAATTTCCCTGAGCACTGTGAAAATTCACATACAAGTTTAAAGTAGTTAAAATAACAAATGCAACTCAAGAAAAGACAAGATGTACTACGATTTGTCTTCCAAACTGCTTATAATGAGAATAACAAAAATTTTTACTGTGAAAAACTAAAATACACTACAAATAATAATAATAATAATAAATAAGTTACACAAAATATCAACATCTGTTTAACTTCTTGACTTGTTTGAATTAATAACAATACATGGAAAACTAGAAAGCTTGGATTTCTGGTAATTTGTTTTTATGAAGTGTTAACAACAGGAAATATTATGCTAAAATGTTGTCATCAAAATTTTAAAAAATCATGAATAGCAAACATTTAAAGCACGAGTCAACATCAGAACAAGAAATTTCGAAGTAACTGCTTCTCACTACTGTGATGAAAAGCTCTTTCTCCAATTCATATAAAGAGTGCCTGATAAAAAGTATACCTCAATCAAGATTTTTTCTTTACCGTATTTCTTCTAGCCCATTGTACTTTGCAATTTCTCCAGCAATAAACTTAACACACAAAAAGATGTCACTGATCTTCTCTGATTTTTCATTTAATAAAAAACTTAATCAAACTCCTGAATATTATTTAGTTCCTGCTCAAAATAATTCATATAATTTGATTTTGAATTAATATTTCTTTGATTTTTTCACTTGTCAAATATTTAAAATTTTGATTAGAAACAATGCTATCGAAATAAACATTAAGAAAACTTCTTTGTCTTAGAATTTACTTTTTTAATACTGATCAAAATATTACATTTTATACATCCAGTCAATTTCAGATTGTTTTCTGATGGAAAAAGCCACTATTTTTGGCTATAAGTCATAAAAAAACATGGCAAAAACTGATAATGATTTATCAGTAACAAATGACTTCACCTTCAAGAAGCATAACCATTACTTTTGTCAGGCACTGTATCACTGTTTTTCTCAACAATATTCTTGGTCAAGGTAAGTTTATCTAACATATATAAAAGCCAGTTTGTGTCACATCATATTAAATTTTTCAAAATAGGAGTCATAGAGCCAAAATGCATTTTCCATTACCCAATGTCTACTCATTACGATTTTAGTGGTGGGAGGTGCAAGGGAACTAAGTGGAGGAAAGTGCTGTGAAACCTTATAAGTATATTAAGTGTTGGTATAATAAGCCTAAAGTAAAGATGTAGTGTGGAATCACATAGACAGGAGAATAAAATTTATTATGAAAGTAAAAAATATCAATTCACTTTTAAACTTGTATCATTTCTGAATTAAGCTACATTTTGTCATATCACAAACATTTATAATAAAAAACAAACCTCTTTAATCAACAGAGACTCTAAATTAAGAAATCAACAAATATGTTTCCAGTTTTGTATCTCAGAATGGCTGGTATGGGTATTAACACTTTTACTGATAAGGAGAGAACGTTTTGACCTTCCTAGGTCATCTTCAGGTTAAAAAACAAGAGAGTGTTTGAATGTGATCGTTGACTGACACGTCTTAAAAACAAGAGTACAAACAGGTACTGGACTGTATGAGGCAGTGCAGGTGGGTGTTAGGCTATTAATTAGTATAGGTATAATATAAACAAATGCAAAATCAAGAGAGGCCTTATTTATACAACAACTAAAACAAAAATTAAACCAATACCTTTATACTTATGCTGAGATGTTAAAAGAGAAATGGGCTAGTCAGTTTTGAATATCGGTGAGAACAGGGTGTGAACCAACGTGAAGTGATTCCAGGGCCAGTAGAAGAATAGGCAAGTCAGTATAAATAGTGCAGTTTGAGTACTGCTTAGTTTCATGTGATCCAGAGCAAGAGAAATGGCATACAGTTTAGCAGTGAACACAGTAGAGGGTATTCTGCACGCAACCACTGAACCACAACAAACCATGATAGAGCCCACACGGTCACATGATTTCGAATCATCTGTATAAATAGGGAAGGAAGGATGGTTCAAAAGATGTTCAGTACATAACAGACAGTATTTCTAATCAGGAGTGTCTGCTTTTCTCAGATGACTTAAAGACAGGTCACAAATGGGGACTGTAAGAAGCCATGGTGGGATGGGCTGATCAGTGGATACAGCAATGTTATCAAAGACAGACCCAATTCATCTAACTGTGCCTGGATACAAAGGCCAAAAGGAGCAATGGCAGACCATCTGGTCTGAAAAAGTATGGCCCACCGAAGAAGGAAAACACAACCCCAGGTGGGATGCTTTGGTAAGGAACGAAGTTTCGAAGCATGTAGTAAAGACAGTTGTAAATGGCAGAGGTGCAAAGAAGGTTCATGAGACTATGTATAAGTTCTGAACTGGTGAAGTGCAAAGCCGAAGTCCTTGATGATGAATGGGGTCTAGCATCTATAAGGCCAATGGTGTCTGGCATAGCCATAGACTAGTGATTCATAGTCAAGTTTAGATCTAACAAGAGCATGGTATATCTTTAGCATAGAACATCAATCCGCTCCCCAAGTGGTGGAAGAGAGGACATGGAGGATGTTCAGTGCTCTTGTACGTTTGATCCGTTGATGCTTGATGTGTGGTATAAAGATCAGCTTATGGTCAAAGATAAGTCCCAAGAACTTTGTCTCAGGAACCACAGGCAGCACAACTTCACTGATACGGAGTTCAGGATCAGGGTGAATACCCAGTTGGTAGCAAAAGTGCATGCAAACGGTTTTACACAGAGAGAAGTTAAAGCCGTTTGCTGTGGTCCACTTCAGTAAATGATTGAGGGCAGTTTGTAGCTGCTGCTCAACATACCTCATGTTCGATGACTGGCATGAGATATGAAAGTCGTCGACATAGAGCCCATTTGCAACAGTGATAGGGAGTTGTTCGGTGAGGGCATTAATTTTTATACTGAAAAGTGTGACACTCGGAACACAGCCCTGAAGGACTCCAAGTTCCTGTAGAAAAGAATGGAAAAGTATCAAACCCACATGAACTTGGAATTTCCTGTCCATTAAAAATTTTTTAATAGAAATGGGTAAATGGCCACATAACCCATATATATAGAGGTCTTGCAAAATGCCATACCTCCATGTTGTGTCATAAGCCTTCTCAATGTCAAACAATATTGATACAAGATGTTGTCATTTGAGAAAGGCTTCTCTGATTGCTATTTCAAGTCAAATCAGGTGGTCATGGTGGAGCCCTCTCGTCAGAATTTACACTGGGTAGGCAAGAGGAGGTTGTTTGATTTGAGGATCCAAACAAGATGAGTATTAACCCTTCTCTCTAAGATCTTACAGAAACAGCTCGTCAAAACAACTGGACTGTAGTTTCAAGAAATCTTGGAATCCTTCCCAGGCTTAGAGAAAGGTAGGACAATAGCCTGGCACCAGGCATCAGGAAAAATACTCTCCTGCCAGGTCCAGTTAAAAACAACCAGAAGAACATCAAGAGAAGCAGGAGATAGATGGTGCAGCATTTCATAGTGTACATCATCAGGTTCAACTGATGTACTGCCAGACAGATGAAGGGTCAGTGTAAGTTTAACCAGTATGAAGGAATGATTACAGTCATAGAGACAACCAGCTCGAAAGGAAAAAGGTGATCACTCTGCCCGAGTCTTGATGGCTGATAAGGTGGAGGAAGAAGCAGAAGTGCTAGATACCCGGCAAAAGTTGTCATCTAGAATATCGACGATGCTCCGAGTACCAGCTACTTCCTGGCCATCAGAGAGAAAGATCGAGAGGAGGACAGAATTATGTTGCCCACTGACCTTTCCAATCTTGTCCCATATGACTTTGGAGCTGGTGGTGGAATATATTCCGGTTGTGAACTTAAACCAAGATTTCTTCTGGCTTTGACATCTTACTTACCGAGCATGTGCATGGGCCCACTGGAAAGTGATGCGGTTCGAGAATTTGGGATATCTATGGAAAGTATCCCAGACCTGTTTTTGAGCCTTCCATGCCATGTGGCAGGTTAGATTCCGCCACTGACAAGGATATAGTGGAAAACATGTCGAGGTTTTAGGAATACACTGAGCAGCTGCTTGTATAATACAGTCAGTTACTGCTGTCACACAGTCGTTTATTGATGGCTTACAAATGAGGGCAGGATCAAGTTTTTCGAGAGCAGTGAAAGAAAGCCAGTTTGCCTGATCCAGCTTCCACCAGGGCACACAGGTCGTGTGGCATCAACCACAGCCAGTCTCTCTCAAGATTATAGGAAAATTATCACTACTTTGTGGATTATTGTCAACCCTCCATGAAAAATGGGAGAATAATGAAGGGGAGCAAATGGAGAGATCAATAGCAGTAAAGGACTGGTTAGGTGCATGGAAATAAGTAGAAGAACCAGTACTGAAAAGAGAAAGGTTGTGATCTGAGAACATATGCTCTACAGAGTGACTCCTCCTATCAATATCAGCATTTCCCCAGAGGGAATAATGTCCATTTATGTCCCCCAGGATGAAAAAGGGAGAGAGAAACTGTTCAATGAGAGCCTCAAGGTCTGAATGATCATAAGTCTCTCCAGACGACAGGTAGAGAGAACTAACAGTGATGGTATGACCCAAGGAAACACAGATGGCTACTGTCTCCAAGGGTGTGTTAAGTGGCAAAGACATGATGGGCACATGTTGATCAACCAACAGTGCTACCCCTTAATGCACTTGTCCATCACACAGCCTGTCATTTCTGTACAAAGAAAACTGCCGAAAGGTGACTGTATCGGCAGGTTTTAGAAATGTTTCCTGTAAGGAAAGGCATACAGGATGGTAGGAAGCAATCAGTGTTTTGATGCCATCCAGATTAGAACATATACCTCGACAGTTCCATTGTATCAGGGTGGCCATTTTTATTCCCGTGTAGACAAATGGGGTGAAGCCTTCTGTTTACAACCACGTCTTTTTTCCATACTGTTCTTATTCGAGGGAGGTCTATCGACCTCCATGGATCCTGCCATGGGTCAACTGGGCAGATCTTTGGTGTTGAAAGGGGATTCCAGTGACTGAGGACGTGAGTGAATGATTGTTTTGCATCTTGGGGTGGTAGAAGAAGATGTATCTAAAGAAATGACTGTACCTGAAAACAAAGGATGTGGATCTTGGGGTTTGTTGGAAGGTATGTAAGGGACAGAGATAGGTGTTGAAGTTGATTCTTCAACTTTTTTAACCATGGAAGTTAAAAGACTTTTCATTTGTTTGGAGAACAATTCTTTTGGAGGCACAGATATCTGGCTGCACTCCCACTGTAGTTGTGGAATGAAGTGCAGCAGCATACGTCCGAGAGGAGGTGGTGGACAGCAATTTTCGAGCCTCAGGAGAAGTAATGTTATGAATCATCTTCAAATGCTGCACATCTTTTTGTTCCAAGAATTTAGGGCAAGAACGAAAGTAGGCGTAGGCATCATGGTCCTTGCCACTACAATGAGCACATGTCAAGGAACCACGACATGACGTCTTCGAGTGACCTAACTGCTGACACTGAAAACATCGGAGAGGGTTTGGAATGTATGGCCATACTCTGCAATTAAGATAACCTGCCTTGATGGTGGCAGGTGGACGTGGTGACATAAATGTCAAAATGAGGACATTGGTCAGCATCATAATTCCATTTTTGCAAGTGGATATATGCTTCACTGCAAAATCTCCTTGGGTGGAGAAACCAGCGATAATCTTCGACTCTGGGATGTTTTCAAATCCCTCTCAACAATAACTCCTTGTGATGAATTTAAAGTAGCATGAGGTGTAACCTCAATAGGTATATCCCCAATTGCCTTTGAATGCAAATAGAGTTCACTGTGTTGAGATGCAGATGTTTCCACCAATATGTCACCAGACTGAAGATTCTTTACTGACTTCGGAGAGCCAGCAAGTCCCTCTAGTCCCTTCTGAATGAAAAAGGGAGACATATGTCCAAAAGGTTTGTCTGAGTGAATGCAATATAAGAAAATGAGGTACAACAGGTGCTACAGATGGTGAGGATTGCTGCTCAGAATCTTCAAGACGTGGTAATTTACCTATAAACTGTTTTTCACTATTTTATTAAGATTTTTAATTGGAGTATCCATAATAAAGAAAGGGAAATTTTGGTGCTCACTGACCCCACCCACCATGGAGCCCTACAATGTCAAACAAGGACACTGCAGCAATGCCAGGGTTTTGTGAGCACTATACCAAAACACCAGCATCAGATATAATGTCCACAACACTTGCTGAGAACATCCTACACTGATACTTGGTTGACCCTAGTCCAAATGGACCAGCTGATTGATGCAAGGGTGGATGTTTGGATCCCAGAGGTGGTAAACTGAAAGAACAGAACCTAATTGTGGGATCTTCACATGAAGTGTAACAGCTAGCAATGAGAAGAGTAACTTGATCCATCAGACTAACAGAACACAGTGCTTCAGCTGCCTAAATGTAAGAAAATATACAAAGAATGTATTAAACACCAAAGTTTATCAATACTTTAAAGTTTCATGATAGAATTGCTCTGTCATTGTGGATCTAGATAATAACTACAAATCATTAAAACAAACTAACTCTGGAATGTAAAGATCAGTCCCATACACCAGAATATAGAAACTCGACAGACTAGAAGATATACCTGCAATGTAATTGTGGGATCTTCACATGAAGTGTAACAGCTAGCAATGAGAAGAGTAATTTGATCCATCAGACTAGCAGAACACATTGCTTCAGCTACCTAAATGTAAGAAAATATACAAAGAATGTATTAAACACCAAAGTTTACTAATACTTGAAATGTGTAGGATAAAGTTTTGATTTTTGTAAGCAAATTGGTTTAAGTTAGTATAGAACAAATTATTCCTAGATGGAAACTTAGAGGAACTAAAAGAATAATAAGCTATATCATGCTGGTATGTCATATCTGTTGCAACAACAAATTGCCCTTGTATTATATTTGAACAAATGTGAAGTTTATAAGTTGATGATAGTTAGCCTTATTCTTCCTGGTACTATTTTCGCATTCTGTTTTTAAAACTCATCAAACATTTTAACATCCAATGTTATTTTTCTTATATGCACTGGGCCTTCCCTTACTCAAATGAAATTACAATAACTAAGCCTTACTTTTCTTCCTGGAACACAAGAACATTTGGAGTGCAAAATTACTTTTACTTCTTGATCATGTATATTAAAACTTGCTAAAGCTAGAAACATTGCAAATTACAACCTTTTTATCCATGTATGTTACGTTTGGCTAAATCAAATATTTCAAAATTATATTAAAAAGAAATTAATATAAAAATAAACAACTGGTCTTTCAGATGATGCTAACACTAGTTAGTAAAGTACCTATATATTCCTCAGAGCAAACACTTGTAACATGAAACTACATTCATTTATCTTAAGTAGCTTTGAGCTCATAACAGTATAGACATACATGTATCTAAAATTAAATTTTATTGTTTCATTGTCCTTTCAACCATGACTAACTACTATATGTGCCATTACTGTTAGTATTCAATTAATGTATTTATTATGCTTTTCGACCATATGCTTTTATCTAAACTGACATATGACAGATAAAAAAGTTTTCTTTCACAATTAAAACTGTTCAAAAAGACAACTCATGGATCAATTTTATTGATGCCAACTCAAAATTAATAAGAGAAAGGTTTGTAATGTACAGTAGATATGGAGGAAAGTTATTTTCATACTTTTTTTAAAACTTAAAATCTCATTTCATTTTCTGATGTGCTAAGTAATGAAAAACAAACAGTTACAACATTCAGGAAATAGGGTTTGGCTTTATCTTTTCATTATCAGGCAGCTGTTTTTTCCAGTCTAAACTAATAACAGTGTTCATGCATTTCATAATATCACAACCAATGGTACTTGTACTATATTAATTTTTTTTTTAATACACAGTAAGGCCTAACATGGTCAGGTGTGTTAAGGTGTTCAACTCATAATCTGAAGGTCACAGGTTCGAATCTCTGTCACACCAAACATACTCATCCTTTTAACCATGCACCATTATAATGTGATGGTCAATCTCACTATTTGTTGGTAAAAGAGCAGCACAAGAGTTGGCAGTGGGTGGTGATGACTAGCTGCCTTCTCTCTAGTCTTTCACTGCTAAATTAGGGATGGCTAGCATAGATAGCCCTTGTTTCGCTTTGCACGAAATTCAAAACAAACAAATTAATACACAGTACTACTAGTGCCCGTCGTAATTTTTTAATGTGATATAATATTTGTTCTTTGATATTGTTTGCTTAATCTGTGTTGATAAACATGCAAATAACCTCAATTAATAATGTTTCATGAAATAGCATAACCATACAGCTCTTTTTCTGAATGCTCCTCATCTAAATTCAATGCAAGATACATTAAATAACAAATACTATTTTTTACAGTATGTAAGATTGCTTACATGCTCTGCATATTAAAATTCCTACACATTTTAATTTAGTTTTAATCAATCCTCTCACTGCAAGTGTCCTTTGCTGAGTATGACACAAGGTTTTAGTGTCTTGCATTCAAAATTTTATAAAGAATTTTTTTTGTTTATGTTATACCAATTCTTATAAAATAAAATCTTAGCTAATAATCCATATTTTAGTGGTATATATGTTTTAAGTTCTTAATTCTACAAGGCAATACTTAAAAAACAAACAAACTGAATTTACCCAAATGTAACAAATTTTCTATATGTACCTTATCTTCTCTACTATATTAACCACACTTCCAAAAAGTACAAAATTAAATGTGAATTACTCAATATAAAATCATCATATCTCAGGCAAACTATAATTTTTATAGCCTTCGATTTATTTAGTTACAGAGCCCTCCTGCCATATCCATCTGTCACATCCTTTATTTAAGGATGTGTTAATAGTTCTTTCTTATGTTTAATTCTATATTATCTATAACCAATAGAAAGTTAATGTTTCCATGTATCAAATGACATGTTGTATAGCATTATTTTTTTAACCAAAAATTAGGAACTTCACTATTAATACAAGCTTCATTCCCATGGAAAAGATATTGGTTAACTTGTAATGGCTTTCTAACTGTATAACAAGAGCCATTACAAATTAACCAATATCTTTTCCATGGGAAAATGGCTCTTGTTGTACAGTTAGAAAGCCAGAATAACTGAGATAGTTAGGGGAAATTGTCTACACTTTGCACATTATTAGTATTAGTTTATATTTTCTGGTACAGTGTTTAATTTAATAAAAATTATTTAGTTCATAATATAAAAACAAAGTAGGGTTAAGTGTCATTAACAAATGACAGCAAAAAAAGACAAAAATTTGGGTTAATTCTTTATTTATAATTATAAAGTAACTAAAATGTAAAAATATGGATCTCTTTAGGTTAGTTAAAATTAGATTTAGTACGATATATAATAATAACAATATAATAAAAGTGTTACCTGAAGCACGGATGTGAGCAGCTCAAAGGTAGCGTAATTCAATAATATAAATTTCCCAACTGACTTACAACTTATAATAGTGTGAACAGTAGTTAGTCATGGTACAAAGGACAATAAAACAATAAAATTTAATTTTGAATAGATGTATACTGTTACAAACTTAAAGCTATTTAGGATAAACAAACATAGTTTCATGTTGTAATTTAAAGTCATTCTAGAGAGGAAAAAGGGTAATCTAGATTTATTTAGAATTTTTTTTGGTGATTATAAAATGAGTAAAATTGACTGATCCTGAATAAAAACAGGGTAGAGAAAACAACAGATAAAATACAAAGTTTCATTGAGAAAAAGTCTGAAATGTATTTAGGAGGCTTTAGGAATTATACAAATGAATTTGAGTTTTCAGATGAACAAAAATATTTTTAATCTTAACATGAAAACAAACACTCAATATATTCATTGACAAATCTCTATTTTCATTTATTAAAAACACTTTACTAAAAATATGATTTTTTGTATGTGAAAGACACAATTTTCAATAAATAATAATTCCAATATATTTGAACTACAAGTATTCTCTTAACATTGTTTAACATCAAAAAATTAAAAGAAAAGCAAAACATAAATGCAAAAATATTTTAATAGTTAAAATTATATACAATTTACATATTTGATTTGAAAATAACTACAGCAGAATTAATATTCAGACTATACAAGGTCACAAAAACTTGTTTCACAATTTAATTTTGGACTTAAATTATTCAAAGAATCAAAAACATAAACTTACTTTTGGTACAGGAGACAAAGCAAGAAAGAGAGTCAGGATATTGTGAGCTATTCCAATTCCTTTGTGAAGCTAGTAGAAATAAAAATCTAAGTTATATAATCATCAATAAAATTATGTGTCTTCAATATGATGTTTTTATCTCAGGTATCATACAAAACTAACAACATATTTTATAAAAATAAAAAAATAGACTCTCTGCCTCTTCACCAACTATAAAGCAATTATTAAACCATAACCTTAATACCTGTATTTTATCTAAGGATGTTTTATTCATTTAGGGTAAATATGAACTATCATTTCTATTTTATTGTGTCATGGAAAATTGGAGACAAGCTTCAAGCTTACATGCCTTTCACATGTAAAAAAGTATTATCCTATTTATTTACTTCAATGTGTTACAAATTTGATATTTGAAAATAGTATAATCACTGTAATTCATACCTGATTATTAAACATTCAATATCACAATAAAAAAACAAAAACTATTAACATTAATAGTCAACAGAATTAAATGAGATAAAAAGTACTAAAACATATCTAAAACCTAAAAAAAAAAGATATTCATTCATTAAATATAAAACGCATCAGATATTACAAGAGTTCACTGGGATAATGAATTCAACAAGTAATAAGGAATAAATTTCATGCAAAATGATGCATGTGTACTTGCTGTAAAACTCATAAAAGTCTAAAAAATAAACTTTTGTTTAGAAACAGGTTAAATTTAGAGATGTCTATAAACAAGTTTCCTCTATATAAAGTCAATCTAGTTTTGTAAAAATAGCAATCAAGATCCAATACTTGGAATGACTTCCCCCTTTATTCCTTGTGCTTTGTCTCATCATCATACGTTATTACTTTTTATCTTTGAGGTATGAATGGAAACAAATGAGCCTTCATTAACTTCAAGTCTGTGATTATTATCTTGTTATTTATACCACACAAATGCCCCATCTTCATCAGAATGACTGTGTAGCCGCTCTTTGTAACCATAGCCTTTATTCTGTGGATGAAGGTGTTGCTATTTCTTACTGGTTTCAATGTGTGGTTTTGAAACCTACCCCTGTATTAAATGCTTTGGTGTGCAAATTTATCAAATATATCAATTTCAACCCATGACAAGGCAAACATAAACTTCAAAGATTGTTAAGACGATACATTCTACATTTCACATAAAAAGAATTTTCTCATACAATGAAATATAAAAAGAAAACAACATGAAAACTGTAAATATGTTTATAGCAACAGAGGAAAAAAATAATCCCCAAATTAATCATCCCAAGTAACATTGTTCTTGGCAAAAAACAAAACAATAAAAAAAACAATCACACTACCTGCAAACACCAAATTAATAGTCCAAGCAAAGTGGGTATCGTTGTGGTCTGTAACAATACAGATAACCATTGCTTTGGACTTCCACTCTGATGAATCAATTCTTTGAGAAGACATATTGTTAAAATTGGAAGCTGCAAAAAAATTACAGCAAGCAATCATTCTTGCACAAAAAAAGCATAACTCATACTTATTTCCTAATTTTTTTTATGATGGTTGGGGGTATGATTAAGTGATGAACCCCACACAGAGTATAAAAATTAAATAAAACATACGCACAACAAATGTTTGAATTGTATTTAGGAGGTTCTAGAGATCATTCAAATAATATTTGAGATATTTGGGACAAAGAATAATTTTTTCAATCATTACATGAAATCACTCTGCACTCAGACTAGTAACAAAAAAGACTATTTTCTCAAACAAATCTTTAGTAAAAATAGTTTATCAAAACATATGATTTTTGTACACAAAATACTTGTAATTTTTACTAAAGTGTACCAAATTTTATAAAGATACACATGCTGTACCAAAAGTTACAATGCAAATACTTAATGTGTGCATATGTATAGACAAAGTTGTGTACATTATTCTGAGCCTATAGTGAAAAGGTTAATATAACTACACAGATATACACCATAAAATATAAACATTTGGATACTTGCTAAGTTTGATGAAACTAAATATATTTAATACAGCCCTTAAAACCAAAGATATTTAACAGTTAAAAATAACCAGTGAAATCACATACGTACCACAGTTACATGCATCATACAACTGCGAGATGAACTACACACTGACTGTGACTAAGGGAAGCTATGACATTTCAGCTCTAAGATCTCCTATTGTATAATCCTATTTTGTTGATCCCATCCATGATACTTAATACCTATGCAGCAAATCTTAGTTGCATTGAAGGTGATCCAAAGAAAAGAACTCAGAAAGTTACATCTGGTACAATACAAATTTAGGGATGGTTCTGTATTTTAACTTAAACTTTCATGTAACCTTATAAACAATGTATTCCATTAGTTAACCAACCACAGCCACACCTAATTTTACACCATACTCTCACAATTGAGAAGCTAGTTTAGGAGCTTCTGTCACAAACTTGTAATATCATTTCCTATTAATATAATGTGTAAAGTTTTAAATGAAGGCACAAATTTCAATATATGTGAATTAATTTTTAAGTACATATTTTGTATATGTAGGAAAGAAATTTTCTGGCCTGGCATGGCCAAGTGTGTTAAGGCATTCGACTTGTAATCCGAGGGTCACAGGTTCGAATCCCAGTTGCACCAAACATGCTCGCCCTTTCAGCCATGAGGGAGTTATAATGTGATGGTCAATCCCACAATTTGTTGGTGGTGGGTGGTGATGACTAGCTGCCTTCCCTCTAGTCTTACACTGCTAAATTAGGGACGGTTAGCACAGATAACCCTCGAGTAGCTTTGTGCAAAATTGAAAAACAAAACAAACAAGAAATTTTCTAAAAACTTCACAAGCAATGTTTCATAGCTGGATTTCATGAGATGATGTGCATAAAGAACAAACTCTGAATTCAAACTGTGTTGAAAGATTTTTGTACTTATAAAACTAGAAAACTTTATTTCATAGTTCTGTATCATTTGAACTTAACATTTATGCTATGTTTAGGCAATACAAATATAAACAGTATTTGATACTTCTAAATAGAATGGAATCTTACACAAAAAAGGCTGAATGACTAGATTAGAAACTCCAAAAGGTGAGGTTTAGCCATCCCTTGTTTAGAATAACAACCAGTCAGCAGCCTGCCATCTATTATACCAGCTATTCTTAGAAAGTTATAATAACCCCAAAAAAGAAAATGTGGAGCATATTTAGCATATCATGACTCATATCTCTATTCTAAAGCTCAGGAATACAAGTCACTAGGCAAGATCTAACCGATTTAATTCAAAAGATATCAAACTTATTACCATCAAAATGTTTGTTATTAAGTTCAAACAGCTTTTTCTTTAATTCATATTTTTAATTATTTAAAAATGATACTAAAAATGTTGCAACTGTTTATTATATTTTTATTATCAAAAAGTAATTAAACTGCTATAAATAAATTTTTCACTTTTGACAGATTACAACCTGCATGATCCATCAAATTTAAACTGAATAAAAATACAACATTAACTTCTATAATTTATGCCGTCTCAAAACAGGTGGGTCAAATTAGAGTTACATTCAAAATTTAAAAAAACTACTTTATTACTGTATACAAATAAATTTGGTATACAAGTATAGTTAATAAACAATATTTTAATTCAAGTTCTCATTTCTTATTTTCAAAAAGAAATAACAATACAAATTCTCAGTCTGCTATTGTACATGTATTGTAATATTTGATCACTCAAAATTGCTCATTATCTGTTTTTTGTCACCTTCTCTGGTGTCTTTGGTTTAACATAAATTACTCATTTTTTACAGATATACACCAGAAATTCTGACTCACTTGACACCCGCCCATCACAACCTCACTTCCATTAATTGCCAATATTTTTTTTTCTGAAATTTGCTATTACATTATTTATAACCAAAAGAACTACAAAGTTTTAATTTAGTTAATTTTGTATGATGTTTCCTTGTTATCAGTAGAGATTTTTAGTTATTTTGTCAACAGATTGAAAGTTGCTATGCCAAGTTCAGATTGAACAGTTTATAGAATTATTTTAAGGCACTTATGCTTTGGTTAGAAACTAAGTTAAATTTATAACAAATATAAAACACTGTTTGTTTCATTTGTATTATTATTTTGGCTTAAGTACATATGTGAGATAAAACTTATTTAACATACTAGTACTATCATTACAAAAAAATGTGAGCTTAAGTTTCATAGGTGGGTCTAAGAACAAAAAACAAGAAATAAAATGTAATTCAGTTTCTTTTTCTTACATACATTTTAGTTATTATTATAAAAGTAACTAAAATATAAAAATTAAAAATTTATTAAGTTGAATAATAAATAATATAATTTTTTCCACAAGGTATGCTTGAATTAGCTCATGTGTAAAATCATTCAATATACATCTTTCTTCAAAATACAGTATTTAAATAGATGTTCTAGTTGAATTGCTAGAAAAACTACTCTTCAGTCACAAAATTTCAATATTTTTCTTTTATTCATTTTGACTTATTACTCAGTGGTCATTGATCTTAAGCTGCTGTCTTAACAGATAAAGTATTAACAGAAGTTAATAAACAGAGCAATTACAAAGAGTTTAACTCTCTCCTCTCAAAAATCCAATCATTAATGGTTAGATGAAATACAAGTTACTTATTATTCACAGTAACTTCTGCAATTTAAATTTAAAATAAAAAGAAACTTTAAGAAACTAAATTTTTTTCTAGTAAATACAACTCTATGTGAAAAAAATGGACTCATACTTTACAATGTTTGCAGCAATATATAAATCTGTCTTACAACAAACAGTTGTACATGTTTCACAAAACTAGAAGTCTTGCTTCCATCTCTTGAAAAAAATTGGGGTCCATTTTAAAAACCACAATTGCATAATGTTTACTATAAATTTTACAAAAAAAAAAAAAAATACCTGATTAGAACTAGCATCCTTTGCCTGTTTCAAATATTTCTGTGCTATGAGACTAGTATATCTCACTAGATCACACACAGGATCAAACCATTCGCCAACAGTGGATTCTAAAGAGAAAATCATAATAATGCATTTTTATGAAGCAACTAAACAGAATTTAGTATCTGATAAACTGCCAATGACCATGAAGCATGTTTAGACAATTTGGTGAAATACAGCTTGTAGAAAACCACAATGCAAAAAGGGTGATAAATTACTTTTAATAACATCCATATTAAGACTGTAAACCTTTCATCCAAGAAAAGTTTCATCCTCATATTATAACATAACTATTTTTCAAACATCAGATTAACACATAGGTTTAAGTGTTGTTACTATTAATATAAATTATTTTCAGGGTAATTTTAGAAAGAGAACTACTATAATGAAATATTAAATTAAGGTAAAGAGTCACAAAAACATCAACAAACTATAAACAAGTACAAAACATACTTAAAAAGAAACCCAAAATAATTTTTTTTACACAGTTCTAAAAATGAGACTGTTTCTGGTCTCAAAACTAATAAATTACAAGTACCATACAGTACAGAATAAAAAATAATACAAAACCCAATGAGAGAGTAAAACATTCTCGTGCACTCTACATATTTCAATGTATATTACTGCATCATCCTCAGGAGTGCAATGTTTTGTAAAAATAACACGTATTTATACCTTTACAAGATCACCAATTTACATATTACAGAATTTTATGCCATCTACTGACAACATTTCCATAAGACCCATCATCATTATTCAATAATTTACTTTTTTGACATTTAATTATTTCTAAAGATTCACATATATTCATTCTAATTAAATTTTCTGGTTTTTCCTATTGAATTATGTATTTAGTTTCATTAATATATTCTGCTAAAGGCAAAACAGTAATATCATTGCTTTTCTTTGGTGTTCATTCTTTTTGAATATTACATTTCTTACATATACCAAATTTTTCCATTAACCCTTTCCTCACATGTCACAGGTCAAAAGCCATGTCATACTCATTTATTGATTCACATTCAACTTTTCATTGAACTACTACTTTATGAATTTATGTTATTAAGTCTGGAATCAAACTGTAGATTACACTATGCCATAAAATTTTTATTTTTTTCTTGTTTCTGGGTAGAAAGTGTTATTTTCCAATTGCTTACCATACTAACTCAACCAAAGAGATCTCAATGACTTGATCAGAGATCTTGGCCTAACAAAATTGAATGCCAAGCTTTTGACATGTAGGCTCAAGAAGTGGAATTTCTTAGATGAAAGTGTGCAAGTCAAAAGTCAGAAGAAGCGTCACCGACATTTTTCAAGCTTTTTCACTTGTCAAGATGGGCTCTGCTTCTGCCACAATGTATCTGGTCTGTGCGAGGCAACTGGAATTGCCTGTAACCTGAACGAGTGTTACTTTTTCATTGATACCTCATCCATAAGCCTCAAAGCTGTGCTACTCCATAATGGGAATAAGTATCCGTATTTTCCCCTGGCTCATTCGGTGAACTTCAAAGATGAATACAACAGTGTCAAGAACTTGCAGAAGCCTTGAAGTATGATGAGTATGGCTGGGAGGTTATCGGAGACTTCAAAATGGTGGCATTCCTGATGGGTCTCCAAGGAGGCTTTACCAAGTTTCCCTGTTATCTTTGCCTTTGGGACAGCAGGGACACTACAGCACACTATAACAGGAAGCACTGGACATGATGGACCTAGTTCTCTTTGGGGAGGCATAATGTGAGCCACTAGTGAACCTCCAGAAGGTGCTGTTCTCACCATTGTGCATAAAATTGGGTCACAGCTCTTGATAAGGAGTCTGCAGCCTTCAAGTACCTTCAAGAGTTCTTCCATAAGCTGTTTGAGGCAAAGGTGGTATCTTCGTTGGACCACAAATAAAGAAGACCCTGGAGTGCACAGAACTCCACAAGAAGCTCAGTAGGAAGGGAAAAAAACTTGGGGCAGCTTTGTCGTAGTGGTTCAGGGCTTCTTGGGCAATCACAAAGCCGAAAATTATGTGGAATTGGTTGAGTGTCTGATGAAGAACTATGGCAAAATGTGCTGCAGGATGTTCCTGAAAGTCCATATCCTTAATGCTCATCTTGATAAATTCAATAACATGGACACATACTCAGAAGAGCAAGGCAAGAGCTAACACCAAGATATACTGGACTTTGAACGCTGCTATCAAGAAGCGTATAACGAAAACATGATGGAAGACTATATTTGGGGGCTAATACATGAAAGTGATTTACATTGGAGTTGCAAATTTCAAAAACTACTCACTTCTAAACATTTTTGTATAACTTAAATATAAATACATGTAAATCTTGATCTGTAAGTTGTTTTATTCAAACCTTATGCGAATGAAAATGTGCAAATTTGCCTGTTTTTACAAAGAAAATAGGTTAATTTCTAAATTTCACTATCCAGGCCACAAAAGCAAAGTTTGAAGGGAATAATGGCCATTTCCTGTACTTTTACAGCATAAGCAATTGAGAAATAACACATGCTATCCAGGAACAAAATTTGTGTTACAATTCAAATTTTCATAGTATATTTTATTCAACTTCTTAATTTAAAATTAAATATTAAAAAACACATCTAAACATAGATCTTTGTGAGCCACATGGTATGTTGAATGCAGAACTGGCTGAAATTAGATGTCAAAATACAAAGTTTATAGTTTGTAAAAATTAGGATCTTAAATTATCACTACTGGACAGTGAGAATACAAAATAAGAACCTCCTATCTTTTCTATATGTTGAGAGATCACTTGTGTAATGAATCACATACAGTAAACCCCATTCAAATATTTTCATTTTAAGAAACAGCCCCTTATACACATTTACTTCTATACATGAAATGTGAATAAGCAATCAAATGGTCAAAATGTCCCCCAAGTGTTTTTTTCAGTCATTTTCAAATATAATTATGGCACTTCTTTCTTTTGAGACAAATCTAAGTGCTGGTAAGTTGAATCTTTAACTTGTTTGAAATTTTCTTTATCTTTTTAGATCCAAATACATTTTCAGGTTAAATCTTAGATGACTTAAGAAGGTCAGAAAGTTGTTCTGCACTTTATTTTAATTAAAGTTTTAATATCCATACCAGCCTTATTTAAAATACAAATTTTCTCAAAGTTAAACTTTTCCTTTTACAAGGTTTTGAAGTTTCACAACTCTTAATTTTTTCTTTAACTACTGTACAAAGTTCATTTATAGGATTAACCTTATATCCTCATATGGACCTTTTTTCAACATTTCTTCAACTTTAGAATCGTAATCACTTTTATTAAGAATTACAGCTTGTCCTCCTTCAGCTCTACAAATAACAACATCTTGTTAATTTAATTCAAAATTTCAAATTCCTTTCTGTAATTATTTATGGGCTTAAAATTATTTAATAAAGTACAACACTCACTTAAGTGTTTTTTCAACATATAATTTTTCTAAGTTGGTTTCAATGTCAATCATGACATTTTTTTAAAACCTTTCATTTGGACCAAATGAGAAATTTAAACTTCTACTTAAAGTACCTTGCTGTTTATCATTTAGATTTAAATTCGATTTATTTATAACTTTTAAGACTATTTAAAAACTATTATACTTCTCTGATAATGACTCTAGCTTACTATATTCTTCATTCTTTTTTCTGAGCTAATAAAGCTTTTAGTTTTACATCCAACATAGTTATATGTATAACTATCTAGCTACATTTTTCTGATATATAAACTGATAAACAAAGTTAGCCAAATTTTTAATATGATTAAAGATAAAATTGATTTAATGGAAAATTTGGTACATATAAAATATCAACTGAACATGTAAATGTTTACACAGGACAAACAAGAAGAAATTTAAAATTCAGAAATGAATGAACTCAAAATAAGTATTAAACACAAAACATTATTATTTTACCTTTAGTAGAGCATATTAATGAAACTAAATATATAATCCAATAGGAAAAAAATGTTACTTTAGCACAACTTAAAAATTTATTTGTATGAATATACGAGTCTTTTGAGATAATTAAATAGAAAAACAGTAAATTTAAATTGTTAAACAAATATGATAGACATGATGGAAATGTTATCAGAAGATGGCATGAAATTCTTTAACATGTAAATTGATAATCTTGTAAAGGTATAAATGTTATTTTTGCAAAACATTACACCCTTGAGTAATATACATCTAAACATGTAAAGTGTATGAGATTGTTTTCTAGTCTCATCTGGTTTTATTATTTTTTACACTGTACAGAAAGTTATTTGTATTTTATTGTAATTTTGAAACTGTTATTATATAAAATGCCAATTAATAATAACAACAATCAGGTTACCAGAGCTATACACAGAGTAACAGTACTCAAACCAAGGCATTCTTTTGCTTTGATTAATTCTTAACAAAACTCGTTGTAAAGACTACATGAACATTTTAATATCTGACTTAAAATTTCTCAACCAGAGGTTTTGCATACATATATGCACAAATCTTAAACATCTTCATTTCTTACATGTAATCAGCTCTGAAAGCAAAGTTTTTGAAAATAAAGATTTATTGATTTTTTTGGTAAAGAATAAGAATTATAAAGCCAGTGCTTCAATAGATGAGAGTTCTTATGAAATTCCAGAATCTTTTTGACAGACTGTTTATTCTAACTAAGATGTTGACAACAATTGCCTACAGCTTAAAAGTTCTAAGATGTTGACAACAACTACTTATGATCTGTATGTTCTAAGATGTAGACAACATTGCTTTAAGCTTTATTACTTAATTTTCTTGAAACAAAGAACATCCCAAGTAACATACAAAATGCAAAAAAAAACGAACAAAAAAACAGATAACCTAATCAGGTTTAATGAATCTGTTTTTCAAGAATTTAATAAAAATAAAACATACTCCATCATAGCTGAATTTCCAGATGTAACTAAAGTTTTAAGCTCCATATGGCACAGTGCAATCAGGTATAAACTACATTCTTAAAAAATCCCCACTTCCATCACTAGATGGATATCAATCTTTCTAACCAATAACCACACAAGAGTTAAAACCAATCACAAATTCTCAGAACCATTTAACTTCAGAGCTGGGGTCCCTAAAGGATCCATCTTAAGCCCACTACCATAAATCATATTCCACCCCCACCTTCTTTCTTACACACAAGCATCATGGTACACAGACAACAACAAAAGTCCTAAACTCTCTCACTACAATATCTCATTGATAAAACAACTGTTAACAAATGGCATGTCATACTAAACCCTACCAAAACACAAGCAATATTATTTCACAGGAAAACAGGCAAACATGCTATGAAAATAAACACAGTTAAACTCCATCTATAAAATTTACACATTATACATTAAAAAAAACACATTAAATTCTTAGGTATTATAATAAATTAGAAACTAGCATGGACTAGCTATTTAAATAATATACTAAAATCCACAAGCCAAATAATAACTAACCTATGTTGAATTGAAGGAATAAACAAAGGATGCAAGAGTAAAACCATCAAGACTATAAACAAAGCATATATTAAACCTCTCTATAAATATAGCTGTGCTGTAACATGCAACATACAAAACGAACTTACAAAAAAATCCAAGAACAGCAAAATCAAGCCACACAAATAGTTTATCGACTGCCCACCTACACACCATATAGATCAATATAGAGATCACCTGCCCATAAAACACTGAATACAAACAAAAGCATCTCGATCCTTGCTGCTACCCTAGGCCCCCTGGCAACAATACATCTCAGCTACGAACAACAACAACTAACACACCTCATAAGTTTCACAAGAACATACATAGAACTCAGCAAATTATTTCTAAAACTAACCAATTCATTTTCAGTTACATACTACTAATTATTCATTCTTCCATTTTAAAAGCAAAATATGGACACATGTCAGATTGAATATTCAGCACCTGACATGCAAAAATGGATTTTTCTCCAGCCTCCAGCATCCCCCCCATATCAAAATTCCACAGGATGTTGGATCTTAAGATTCCCACCCTGAAAATGGTTATTAGCCTGCTAGAAATTCAAAAAACATGTTAAAAATTTCAAAAAGAAAACTTTCAGAGGTTTGGAAAACCAAAATTTCATTAAGCTGTAATGACAATCAAATTTAAAAACATTTTAATTTCAATTATACTTCCCACTTTGGAAAGTATTCCCAAAATCTAAATACGGCTTAACCATAAATGATCAGAAAATAACTTATTTCAGCCAATATCTTTATATAAATCAGAGCTTGTGTAGTTACTAGCCCCTCTTCTTAGTCTCCTACTAATCCCTGTCTACGTCATCAGCAATACCACACATCACATGATGTCATCAATGCAATAAAACAGCACCACATTTCTCATTTTCTTCTTCATCCTTATTGATCACTCTCTTCTTTGCTGCAGCTCTGATGGCTCCTTTGATATAACAAATCAAAATGTTGTGCCAAAAGAAACTCAACTTAAAACAAACCACAATTTTTTACTCAAATTAGTCATAAAACCTACATTAGCAGGATGAAGAGAACCACAAACGTTTCAAACATCCACAAATGTCTTCCCAATCTTTGGAAGACATCAGATCAAAATTTCTACCAAGACTGCATTGCACAAACACTGTCCACAGCCTGTATATTCTAAGATGTTGACAACCACTACTTATGGTCTGTATACTGATAACCATTGCTCAAAGCATATATGTTGCAATTAAGGTGTAGACAACCATTGCTACCTACAGCTTGTATGTTCTAAGATGTAGACAGTCACCCTTACCTACAATCTGTACATTCTAACATGTAGACAACCACCACTAACTATAGCCTACAAGCTCTTAAAACGTAGACAAACACTGCCTATAACCTTTATGTTCTAAGACACTTAAAACTACTTCCTACAGCTTATATATTATAAATAAAATTTTAATAGCCATTACCTAGAGCTTTACTATACATGTAACTTTTGTTTCTGTGTAGTGATATAGGTTAAGATAAAAAGTTAAAACATAACAAATTAATTTTGTTAAGCTCTTTATAAATATAAATAATTACTGAAACATATAAAATTACTTAAATTACTAAAGTATAATATATAGCCCTATACAGCTGCTTCAAACATAGCAGATACTGAAAGCTTGGTGGTCACTTTTGATAATAAAACAAGTTTCAATCCATTATATACACACTCACAATTAATTTAAGGTAAATAACTAGTACAATATATAGTTTAATGTAACAGTAACTTTTTTTACACTCTTACCTTCATTTTTCTTATTCCTTGCCAAAACCCTTAATGCTGCTGTTGCAATAGAAACTACTATGACCTGAAGCCGAGGGTGTACTGAATCAGCATTAGATCTCAAACTATGAAGCAGAGCACCAATAGATGAGGTCCACTCAGCCACTGAATCATAGCATTGACTATAAAAAATTAAATACCTTTAATACACTGTCTCAGGCACTAGTGCAAGCTGTAATTTATAACACAAGTTGAATAACTCCATCCTTCCACTGAAATAAGTCTAATTTGTCAGTAAAAGGTACTTTCATTAGTTGAAGTTAACTTGCAAGCCTATGTAATACTATTAATATTATGGTAAACACTTTCAACAAAGTCAAGAATGGTAACATTTTGTTGCATGAAATTAAACTATTAGCACTATAAGCTTACTCGATCAGTGAATGCCTGGATTTATTGAATGATGTAACAGCATTCTAAGTCCATCCAGCAAGTGAATAATAGCACTATTGTATTAAGTACAACTGTAAGCACTATAAGCCCACTTACTCAATGAATCACTAGTTCTACTGTATGAAATAAAAGAACTCTAAGCCCATCCAGTGAGTGAATGACAGCACCATTGTATTAAGTACAATTGCAGGCACTGTAAAGCCACCTAGAGGATGACAGTGTGTTATAGCATAAGGCTACACAATGCACTCTCTCCACCACAGGAAACCTAACATGACATTTTAGTGTTATAAGTCCATATGCTTATTGCTGACTCACTGGAGACCTTAGAGAATGAATAAAAGCATATGAATGAGTAGCATTTGATGCATAAATTAAACTATGCCCACTGAAAATCCCACGGGCAATAACAGCAGTATCAGTAGAAGACAAATTTACTCATTGTTCTGAATAGAGTTTGTTTTTGTCACATATCAAAACATAAGTAATGTTTTGATAAGATCATAATTTCACTTTAAATAGAAAATCAAACATACAACAAATATCAAAAATTGCAACTATAGCATTTAAACAGTAAAAGTGTCAATTAGCACAAATATGTGTACTATCACAAATACTAATGAAAACAATACAATATTAGGTAAATGGAAAAATTAGTCAATCTATTTATATGAATGACTGTATATATATATATATAAATAAAAACAACATTCCCAAGATTATTAGGAATATAATTTAAGACCTGCTTCATAATGAATCAGTATATAACATGAGGTCTCCAGTTTTTTAATAAGTAACAATAAATCAACACTGGAAAGAGATTATCAAATATCAACTTTAATAATCTGACACAGTAATAAACATCAAAATATCTTAAATATTCTTTTTTAAACAATCTTTCAAATAGTTTTTATTCTTTTAATGCCACAAAAAATTGAGAAAATTATGAATTTTAACCTATAATAACCATTATTATACTAATTTTTCAACTTATTCTAACAAGAAAGTAGTTACTTGTATTTTTTATGTGCACATTTTTAAATATTATGGTTATGATAAACAAACAATCATATGTAGTAGTAACCTCTGTATTCTGAAGAGATCTTGTCATAATTTCAGATGTACTTTATGATAACTTTACAGCAGTCAGTGCTATGATTAGAAACAAGAAAATTATTCAGTACAATTTGTAAGTTCTTCTTCATGATTAATATAACACTAAACCTGGTTCTTATCAGTTACAAATAAAAAGTGAAACTTTTACTTTGTTTGAGAAACTTTAGTTTACTTGTAACTAAAATAAAATCGTATACTTACGAATCCCATTTTAGCAGAACCATCAAGTACAGTTCTCCTAACAGAATCATAACTCTACTGTTTGTTGGCATCTCAATCTAAACAAAAGAGCTGTAGGTTACTTACCAGCAGATTGTTTCTTAATAAAATAACACTACAGTAGAATAACTTTAAACCAAAATATAAAGTTATATGATATTAGAAGTAGGTACACCATGATGTTAAACATAAAATGCTAAATCAATTGTTTCACTTTAAACAACTTATTTCTGTTCTAAACCTCACTATATTTGGCTTCAAGATCATAGGTATCAAACCCAATGCAGTTAGACACACATTTGATAGGTAGTTACAAGTATTATAACACAGCAGGTTCAGGAAATGTTATGCAAAGTTATTTTACTAATAAGAACAACAATGGAAATACAAATACATGTGTGAACAGACAAATCAAACTTTATTCACAAAAGTGTCTGGCTGGTTTCTATTAGAAGGACTACATTCAGCTGGTGGGCTAAAGTAGACATTCCAAGTTTATCTGCACTGAACAAGGACAGAATCAAGAATAATGTTATTCTGCACTTCCAAGTCCAAAAAGGGTTCTACTCTGGTATGCCACAATCCTCAAATTATATAACTCTTCCAAACAATATATATAAATAAGGGAGAAAAACACAACTCATGAAAGCTTGTGAAAATGTGCATCACATCTCAATAAAGAAGCATATAAAGACTGAAATTGATACAAACTCCTATATAATTGCCAGTGACATGTAACTTTTACATATGAATAATGCAAAAAAGATTAATATGTGATTACGACCTTTTGATATCTGCTTTATTAGTATATAATTACTAGAAGCAGAACAGGAAAATTTAGAAAAATGACCTGATTATAACTTTCTACATACATAATTCTAGACTATTATGTAAGAATGAAATTAACAGTTATTTTAACACTGACAGATCCAGTTTAGTGTTAAAAACTGAACCTCACTAGTTAATAATGTTGTATTACTCAAGTGTTAGAAAGATTTAAAGCAATTTTTATATCTGTTTACATTTTATTATCACAGAATAAACCACTAAACTATGGCATATCAGTATATCACTTACAATTTATGCATATTCACAGATAAAATATTATTTCTTCTACAGATAGTAACAAAACAATTATAAATAAATTAATTTAGAAAAATATACAATCTGTAACAAACCATAATGATTTTAATTTTTTTACTAATGATAACAATCTTAACATACACTGCTGGCCAAAATCTTAAGGCCAATGAACATAAAGAAAAATATGCATTTTGTGTTGTTGGACTCAACCACTTATTTGAGTAGAGCTTTGAAATATGAAAATAAGAAAAGGGGAAAAAAAAACTTTTTTAGCATTTAATAGGGAAAATGTCAACATTTTTCTCCAACCTTCAACAAAACTGATAATTCAATAAAATACATTAAAGATTAGTAAATTAATAAAATAAACATGAATGTGCCTGAGACTGAAGTCCTGTTAGGATATCTTCCATGATACTTATCTTCTCTGAACTCTCAATCTTCAATGGCTGCATCTGTATAGGAATTAAAAACCAGCAAAAATATGTTTAAAATAACTTCAGTTTTGATACTGTTTGATAAAAGATATAACAAATTAACAACATTTTCAAGGAGACTAGTTTTTCTGTACACCCCTATATACACATATTTTTAGTTAAAAGTAAGGTTATTTAAGAACTTAGCATTACTTTATGCAGATGTACACCTTGAGCTGCATATAAAAGCACAACAGTCACAGTAAACTTAATATACTGATATGGTTCAATGTCATGTTAATCAGTGCCTCTACCATATTGGGGGCAGGAATGCTAACTTCAAGAAGTAAGTTTCATCTCACTTACCCCCAAATGGTAGTATCTTATTTTCCTTATTTTTTATTTTATTTTTTATCTTTTTATGTTTATCTTTTTCTTATTTTAACTTGGAAGAGCAGTCATTTTCCAATAACTGTTTGCAGGTAGTGAAAAGTGATATAGATGTGGTATGTTGTGGGCTTGAGCACCCACATCTCACTCTCCTAATTTCTGATTTTCTTATGTGAAACTAGTAAATTGGATGTTAAGACTGACAGACTGTGTATTCCCACTGCAAAATGGGTCCTACTTCAGCAGTTACCTCCAAACCCTAGGATACATTTTATAATCCCATGTTGTAGCTTGTACCCAAGAATCTTTTCAAAATAATGGAGTGTACTTTGTCTAATTTTAATGTGTTTTGTTTTGGCTTAAAAATTTATGGTTGTAATAAATATATATATTTTTCAAACACAAGCACAAGCTTATCTGAAGACAAACACATATAAAACAATATTCCTTATGAGTGAGCAAAATACCAATTTATTTTACAAAAATCCCATTCATATTGCAATAAAAACATCCTATGGTATTAGAAAACTCCTGTTATGTACACAAATATATTTTAAACATGAGTAAACTACAACTGTACATATCAAGTTTTCACACTTTTTAACATATAGTTAACTGTTTAAAACTAATTCAGTATTTATTTATATCAGATCACTGTATTCAAGTAAATGGGCTACTAACTCATTTTACCAACACAAACACCATAAAATTTTTTCAGAGCAAATTTAGAACATCTCAGTTCCATTTATGGCATAAGATCCCAAAATATTTCAATAACATATTTAAATATTCTGTTACAATGTTGCTTCAAGGAAATACAGCAAAGTAAAAATTTTGCCCATACAGTACAAGACTGAAGTAAACAATTACAAATATACAGTGGTGGAAAAATTTAGTGCATCACGAAATTATTTCATACTTTTCTTTAAAATCATCACCTGTTTTGAAGCTCTAATGCACATAGGTGCAAATTTGTTTCATGAATGATGCAATATGGTCTAATTAATACATCAGCAGCTTTACAGGATGTTTAGATATAACATTAAGTCTTTTTAGCTATAAATAGAGGTTCTTACAAAGTCAGTTTAGAAGCATTCCTTCTACAGTGTGTGTGATAACACCATGGCTACAGAAAAAAAAAGCAGTAATTGTTTCATTTTTATATTTAAAAAAAAGGATTTTTGATAAGGCATACTGCTAGAAAAATTAAATTTATCCAATCTACTGTGAACTATCAGGTGCAGAAATACAAAAAGACTGGCTAGTAGCAGAAAGGAAGGGATAGAAATAAAGCTTCTACAGCAGTTGATAATCATGTTATGAAGCACATGATCCTGCAGAATCATCAACAGCTATCCACAGATCTCAAAATAGTATTGGAGGAAATTTCAGGGTTTTCTGTCATTACGTGCACTGCCCAGTTTCACCTTGTTCAACCAGTCTCCCAGAAATATTGTAAAGAAAATAAACACTACTCACCAACAAGATGAGGCTAAACTGACACAAAGAGTATGCTGAATAGGTGACTAGACTGATGAGGTACAGTAGATGGGAAGGAGAAAGTTGGGTATGAATGAAGTGAGAGTTGAAAAGTATTTAAAGCAAACCAGATACTGGGTGAGAGTTGGGAACGTGTTGGAAATTAAGGTAAGCAATTCCAAGTGAGCTGCTACAAGAACAAGAAGCAAAGTTTGATCTGTGGATTCATTTTTAGGAAAGAGAGAAGAGAGGTGTGTCAATGATTTAGAAGTTGAACAGTAGTCCCAAATCATGATTAAAATGAGAAAAAGCCCACATGAAGCAAAGGAAACATAGAAGTCTAACACTATTTCAAATGGAAGGACATAGAACTGACATAAATGCTCCCTGTAAAGGAATGTGAGGTAAAGCTGTGAGGCAGGGGTATATCAGAACATGGAGAAAGCATCTGACCCAGCAGCCTTGATCATCCATAGGACTGTAGGAAAAAACAGAAGAGATAGAAATAATTCTCCTTCCAAAAGTGAGGAATGACCAAAATAAGGTTGATGGAGGATAGGTTAATGTATAAGCAACAGTTTCCAGTCTTTATAGGGACTATGAAGAAGCAAGAATTATAACCTGGAGAAGGTTCAAGAATTCTCTCTATGAATTGTTTATCTACTAGGTCTAATACCACACTATCCAGATATTGGGGATAGGATAGAAACAAGGAGGGATGAAGAACTATGGCTGAGACAGAAAAGGAGAAGGAGAGTAAAGTAGAGGCTAGGCAGTGGGTTAAGGCAAATTTCTTTTATAGTGAAGTGAGATTATAAATGAGCAATTGGGGCAAACAGGGCTTCACAGGACATGAACTCACCACATAGTCACTGATTGCTAAGACAATTAGAGCAACTCTGGGTGAAGGTGGACAACAAAAAGTGGAAAGCAGAATTTGGTTTATGTCCAATTTCACACAAAAATTGTGCTACACAAGGGCTATTTATTTGCACTAGCTGTAACCAATTTATCAAAGAATGATTAGAGGGAAGACAGCTAATCATCACCACCTACTACCAAACCTCATGGAATACTCTTTTCCCAAAGGATAGTGGGATTTACCATAATATTATAATGCTCCCTTGGCTGAAAGGGAGAGCAAGTTTGGTGTGCCAGGGATTCGGATCCACAAATCTCAGATTGAGAGCTAAGTGCCCTAACCACTTGGCCATGCCAGGCTATGGAAAATGAAACTGAATGAACAGGAGTGGTTGGTGAGATCAAGTGATGGCAGTAAAGAAGTAGGATTGGGACAAACTTTAAACTAACAAGGAAAGAGAAGATAGATGGTAGGCTGCTTGATCTTGTGATTCCAGAGAATTAGGAACTGAGCAAAATGAAACAAATGAGAAGTGAAAGTGTTATGAAAAAGAAAGGTCTAAGTGTCCCCTGTAAACTCATTACAGCAACAGTGAAGTACCCCATAATGAAACGGATATAAGGTGAATAACAAAAGAGTGTAATAAATAAAGCACAAAATCAAATTGCAAATTTCACTCCAAGAACTGGATGTCCTGGAAATAGAATAGACGTGGACTGAACTGTTCTAAAAAAGATAAAACATGAACTGACATACCAAGGAAGGGGTGGAAAAATCAAGATGTCATGAAGAAAAGGGTTTTGTAAGAGAGATCAGGCTGCATTATAAGTAATGGGACAAGGAAAATGAATGGCACATACCTGGAAAAAAAAAAAAAAAAAAAGAGTTCTTAGAAAACCAAGAAATGAATGAATGAAGGGTACCCTAGACAAAGGTAGAAAGCAAAAAGACTTCAGACAAAATTATGTAAAGAGAATGGTGCAACAGAGATGAAAGAGAGTCCTGTCAGCAATGTAGACTACCCCCCAACACCGTGAATGATTGCTGCCATAATCTCTAAAAGCATAGAACTTTCTGAATTGAAAGTGATATTTGTACTTCAAAAACTAAGAATTCACATTAAATTGTGAATTCATATTGAAAGTCTGAACACACAAAGTTATGTAGTTCATTACAAGTCTCAGCAAAAATTAACACATCTTTGAAGGGATGAGAACTTTCATGTGTGAATGTAGAGGGAGCAAGGAAGTAGGTCACATTCCTACTGGTAAAGGGTTGTGCTGTATAACACATCATGCAGTAATACCAATTCAAGTAAATTTTATGTAGTAGTTATGATAAGGCTGATGGCATCCAAGTTTCTCAGGCAGATAGAGCACTTCAAGAGGAAAATAGTTTTCTGTGTATGGTGTTGAGTGACTGTATTGAAAGTTGTTTTCTTTCTATTAAAATGCCATAAAATACAAATAATTATTTATAGTTAGCCTTAAAAATAGTTTAATAATTAAATATAAATAACTACATATTTACTGAAGCCAATTAGAGTTATATATAACTAAAGTACATGTCACATGGTTACTTTTTTTGTGTGCAAAACATGAGTTACAAAGAAAATTCACTAACAGTTAAACTAAAAGTAATCCAAAGTTATTATTTGCCTCAGAAGAGATCACCAGAAAAATGGTGTCAAACTATCAGAAAAGAATGGAGATTATATCATCTTTTAAACACTGGTACTTGGGAATATTTATAAAACAGTTCTATATTCTTTATAAAACTATTGTGGCTGAACACATAAAATTATCAAATGTCTTTATTGTGTTGTATAATTTTTTTTCAATTATCAAAAAATAATAAATAATGCTGTGATACTTTTGTTAAGCTTTATAAAACCATAAAGAACTTCAAAATATAAAATTATATCAAAAAAACAATGAATAAAAATTTGTATCAACAATGCTTACAGTTTCTATATGAAGATATCATTTATCACTGGTATAGTTTCCTATTTAGGCTGATATAAAGTTTAATGCAAGGTAATTTCAGGATAACAAATTTGTATTATCTTTATGAGGTAAAATGAATTCTAGAAGAGATTTTTTTGTCTTAACTTACATGACACACAGCAACATGCAAAATTACACACTCTATTAGGACTTTTTTGAATTAACAGCTGACTAGAAAGTTACAAGACCAAAGAAAAGTCTATATGGTAAAGGCTGCAAAAGCATGACTAGCTGGGAATTATTACACTATTCCTTGATAGTCTTTGATATACATATTTAATTATTTAAAAAAAATTACTTTACAAAACCCTAATTTCAAAACATAAAATACACATACACACACACTACTAAACATATAATGTAATTCTCCATAAGCCTTTACCTTGGCAAGAACTAATAAAAAATCTCTCCAAGCAGTAAGAAGAGCAAAAGAGTCTCTTGCACGGTCTGTTAACATACTGTTGTCTAATATTCTATGAGTCATATCATATTCACCAGAGGGAGGAAGGGTGAACAAGACATGCTATAGAAAGAAAAAAAAAAGACATAATAAAATATGACATCAAGTTAGCTGTCTTAATGAACAATAAAGTAACTTAGTACCTTCAAACTATCCAAAATTTCTTTAGGGCATCTGTGCATAACATTTGCACGTATTTATATATTTTATGTTACATCTAACACTTGTATTAAAAACTGTCATCTACAGTTAGAAGTCACTAGGTAAAATTAAATATTTGAGTACTGATGTAACAATATGCAATGTATGAGATTTGTTTCACCTCTACTAACCTTAGAAAGTTTGGAAAGAAGTGATGTTTCTGAAAACATTTTAAATATGTCTTGGAGTGCAGAGTCAAATTTTCCACTGAAAAAAAGAAAGCAAAAATTAGATAATTTCAAAAAATATATCTTTCTTGCACATACTAACAAAATAAAAAAAATATTTCCAGTATTTCTTTCATAAATGATATGAAATTTTATTTAAATAACTGATTAGAATATTTATACTAAGACTTGTAAAATATAAAAACATTCATCTTTAGTCACAAGCAAATGATACAACAGGAATTTTAAAACCAAAACTGTCAAATATATATTTCACTCACTGAAATAAAAAAGTCAAAACAAATTAGAAAGAGTGACTTTATGTCCAATTAAAGACACCTGCAAGCAGGTATGAAAGATGTTGTAATACCATAAAAGCTAACATTTTCCATACCTGAAAATGTATTTTCAATAAATACTCATCTCTGTGTATGGACTAGCTTTGTGAAAATCCCACCTAAAATTCACATGTTGTGAATTTGTGCTATTGCATTACATCATGAAGCAAAACCCTCCATAAATAGCAATGTGATATATTTTCCTGCATAAACGCTCCCACTAAAGTTACATGCAAAAATCCTCATTTTTGTATTAGACAGAATGGAGAAGGAAAGGTGCATACTCATGAGAATAGACTAATGAAATCCAGTAGACAGAGAAAAGAAGGTTAAGCACGATTGAGGTAAGAGTTGAAAATTATTCAGAGGAGGAAAAGATATTAGGTCAGAGTTAGGAACAAGATGGAAAGTTAGTGAATCATTCCAAGATAGTGGCTTCATGAAGTAGTAGTTAATTTGATCCATGAAATCCACTTTAGAAATAGTGAGGAGATTCCTGTCAATCATGTAGAAGTGGAACTGCAGCCCCAGGCCATAGGAAAGACAAGTAAATGCCTACATAAAGTGGAAGAATCATAGTGGACGAAAGCTCTTCCAAATGGAAAGGTACAAAACTAATACAAATAGTCTCCATGAATGAACAAGAGGGAATGAACATGAGGCAGGGGCTATTAGAACATGAAGAAGGAATCTAGCCCACCAGTTTTAGTCACCATAGGTTTGGTTAGAAAGACCAGCAGAGAAAGAAGTCTCCTTCCAGAATTGAGGGATGGCCAAAATACAACTGAAGGAGAATTGAACAATATGTAAGTACCAGTCTCCAGTATTTATGGCAACAATGAAGAAAAAAGAATAATAATATGGAGAAGGGTTAGGAACTCTATAGGTTGTTTCTCCAATATGTCTGACTGTACCCCATCCATAAAGTGGAGACAGGTTAAAACCAAGAATGGATGAAAAGCTATGACTGAAATAGAAGGAGAGAAGGAAAAATAAACCCATGAGTTAAAACCTACCTGTGTGTAGCAAAATGACCCACAAATGAGCATTTGGGACAGATGGAGCACCATAAAAGATGACATACTGGATGGAGTAGGCTCTGGGTGGGAAAAGGATGAGAAGAGGTAAAAAGCAGGAACACTGGAACTGAGGGGAATTGGTAGGAATGTGCACAGAGGTTAGTATGTATCAATATACAATTTCAGGCAATGAAATGTAACTCTGACAAGATGACTCACCTCTGTGCACAGATTAGCTAGAATCCCATGTTGAGATGGTGAAGGAACTAGTGATTTTTTTAAAGAGTGCTATTAAGAAAGCACATGGGGTTTATCATAATATGGCAGAAACATATCCATGGAAGACTGCACATTATCTCAGTCAGGGTATGTTCTTCACCTGAGTGAAAAATGAGGAGAGGCAAGAAGACTGAAAGGTAATGCACAGACAGGTGGAATAGGTAAAGGTCTCCGTACTCTGCTCAAAGAGAGGGAGAGAAGTCATACAGGGGATACCCAGAGAATGTGTCCAGATACCCATCAATTTTTCAGTCCAGAAGGGTATTTTACTAGAGACAATGCAATGAGTAACCACAAAATCCTATTTTTAAAAGCCACCAAGTGCTAACCAGAGAAACAAACAGAAGAACAGTTCTGGGCTGGTATTTTCAATAATAGTGCAGTCTAGATCACACTTGCAAAAGTTGAATAGATAAATACCACAAGTTGATCTCTAGTGGTCTTAGGAGATACCCCATCTCATAATGAGCAAATGATTGGGCCAAGGCTGATGGTCTGAGTGCTTTCAGTTTTCCTGAACTGATGTGAAAGTCTAGGTAAGTACACCTTGTGAGGCAACATTAACCATCTAGTGGGATGAAAAGTAAAAGAACAGTGAGAAGGGAATAAGTAAATGAACACTCACACCCATTAAAGGTGAAAGTCCATTGGTAGAAGTAAGCACGTTATTTGAGACAAAAACAGTCAGGTGATGAAGATAGTAAATTGTGAAACAAATGACTGAGGAGTAGTCAAAATTCTAGCCTAGAGAAAAGAGAGGAATAGCTGAAGAGAGGAGACTCAAGAGAGTATACAAACATCTGCCATCCTTGGGGCATATATAAGATGTATGAGTTGGTGGATCCAATTTGCAATGGGGTAAGATGAGAGGCCTCAGATTGAGGCATCCCAGTTATCAAAGGACAATGAGAGGAACCACAAGGAGATAAAATGTAACAAAACACTGAGCAGCTCACACAGGACAAGGGCATCTGTGCAGAACAGAAATAATACCAAAAGAAAAACTAAAGGAGAGGAATATGGAATAAAAGAAGTGAGCACTTTACCCTGCCATGGAATACGAGAGAAGGAAAGGTGTTTCAGAACAAAGGAGAAGGGAAGAGAGGTAATGAGAAAACAGAAGGAAACAAGAGCACAAGTATATGCACAACAGTAAGTAAGAATAAAACACGTAACCATGAAGAGCAGAAAGATTTGCTATAGGTTTGATAAGGGCCAAGGTGAAAACATAGAGAACCACACTGAAATCCAATCTGATAAGGGGTACAAAGGGGGAAGAGAATAATGAAGGAATGAAAGAAAGTAAAAAGAGACAGACACAAAGGAAAACTGTGAAATATGGAAAGACAATTGGCAGAGAAAGTACTGTCTTAAAATCTGAGACAGAAGAGAATTACAGACCAGGAGAGAATTATTAGCATGAGAGAAAAGAAATATATTACAATATAATAAGGTTGAATGGAAATGGTGACAAAGAGACCAAAGTGTTAAATAAATCCTGTAGGGAGGTAGAAGGGTGACATGAGTGGGATCAAAACATAGTTCTATAAACAGGGAGATGAAGTAGGCAACCTCACACACTGTAATAAAAGATATTTCATATCTTAAGGCAAGAGCAATGTTTGACAGTGGAACAGAAGGGATGGAAAAAAGGAAAGGGGAAGAATATATAGCTAAGCTCAAGGAGATAAAGTAATAGAAACAAGGTTGGAATAGATTGTGAGGGGCCACCAAAAGAATCTCTCAAGGGTTGTTCCAAAACTAAACAAGGTCCTTAGGAAAGAGATGGAGAGAAGGAGATGCATAGTAAAATAGCATGGAGGAGATCAGACTGAAGGCATAGACAGCTGTTTCTAAGGAATGATGCACAGGAGAGAGAATAGAGGAAGTTAGCAAAGAGGGATATAGCCAAGCAACAAGAGGAGGAGGAACAATAAAAAAACAGAATGATGGAAGACCAAAGAGCGAGGAACCAATCTGTGGGTAGAACAGCATCAGGCTGAAAAGACTCCCCACAGTGACATACAGTACCCCAGTACATGATATATTATGAAGACATTAGAATGGCATAGGCCCAGAATTAAATCCAAAAGAGAAGAGAGAGAGAGAGAGTAAGGAAAGAGGTTTAAACATTATCTATTAAGGCCACATGTTACGTAGTAAGTTGCCACAATTGCTTTCCACCACTTGGAAAGTGTCAGTAACTATGGGTGATATTGTACAAAACAAATAATTATGTCTAAACATATTATCAGGTGCTACCTTAAGCAGTAACTAACCAGATCTAATTTTTATAGAGTGTGGGGTATGTTAAGAAGCAATAAATGAGAATGAAACATTAGCCACTACATGTAAATGTTAAGAAGTAATGAACATTAATAAAATAGTATTGTACATGTTTGACTTGTCAAAAACTGATGAACAACAACTAAACACTACTTCAATTACTAATGTTCTGTGTATCACCTATGTATGCTTGTTGAGGAGCAAAGAAAGGAAACTAAACATGAATTAGATCAAAGCAGCATCTACCAGAGTTCATATGAAGGAGTAATGAACTATGATGAAACATTACCTTTTAAGTGACAGGAGGAGTTAGGAAATATAACTAAACAAAATATTTTGTGTTATATGTAAAGAAGTAAGGAACCAGAAATACACATTAATAACTAAGTATCTGTATTAAGAATAAGCAACCATTTCTAAACATCAGCTGTTATGTACATATGGAAAGGATCAATATGCCATGGCCAACATGATATTCTACGTGGGATATGGTAAGGAGTAATTAACTGTCTAAACATTATATCCTATGTGTACATATAAAGAAGTAACAAACTATGGTGAAACATTAATCCTAATGATTACCAGTTACTTACATGTAAGTATTTAACATCACTCTTGTTATATTTCACTCAAAAATAAAACTGTTAGATGAAATAGTTTGAAATTTGACAACTTATGTGCATAATCTTCAGAATCTCCTAAGGGAAAATCAAAAGTTTTTAAGGTAAATATATTTTGTTTTCCATTTTATGTACCATATCACTTACTCTAGCTATTACCAATGTACAATACAATGAATTTTTAAAATTAAGAAAAAGAAATATCTACATACATTTTAAATCTTCATTGAATAATCTTAAAATTTCTTGTTTGAGTCATATACATAATTTCACATACTTTATTTTCCTTTTCTATTTTTTATAGTTTATCACTTACATTGACCCCATCAGTATATGCCTGTGGACAGTGTAGTGATAAACACATCTTAGCATGACTGTACCAAGGAAAGGAATGAAGACTTTGCTGTGTGAATGTATAAGGAGTATTTTTTACAGCAAAATATATCAACCTTTTATTGATGGAGAGTTTTATTGTATGATACATCATTACACAGTAGCACAAAGCCACAGATTTCACATGAAATTTAGGATGAAATTTCACAAACCTGGTAGCATGCAAACCTCAAGAGATAAACAGCTAATCTATACACAAAGGTAAGTTATCCTACTAGAAATGACTCCTTTGAGAGCAGCATACCTGCCATATACATTGCAATGAAACACCTCCAAAGCCATGGTCCTCAGTATGTAAGCCATAACACGATCATTGACCTCTACAAGTTCATCATTCAGAAAGGGATCACATAAAAGTTTCCAAAATGTTGAACTGCAGGTGGATTAAAAAAAAGAACATTTCAAGGTGGCACAGAACATTTTTTTATACTGAGCAAAATTATGGCATCTCATGTTAAGAAAAATGGGAGTGAAAGCAGAAAAGGACAAAATATTTTCATAGTTATAAAGTATTTAATATTTTTATTGTGTCATACCTTCAAATAATATATACAGAATAAGCATACCTATGCATAGCTATTTGAAAACAGAAAGCTGTTAATTGTGGTTTAATAATTCTGAAACCAAAATAAGAAAAGGATATTTAAATGGTAAGTTTTAACATATTTTACATTTAGTTATTTCTATTTATTGGAGAACTACTCTTTGTGTCAATAATTATAATTGTCTCTTATCTCACAGAGAAAACCTACAGGCTTTCAATATGCAAATATACTTGAAACAAATGTTATTTTCAGTTATAGATATTCCTTAAAAATGTCGAATTAGGCTTTTAAAATGAATTTAAATGTAGAATTTAATATTTATCATTGGAGAAGATGTAAACAAATCTTAAAAATACATGTAGCAATACTGAAACAAAAACAGCACAAGTACAGTTAGGGAAAAAACACTTCTTGGTCAGTTGGTGCATAATTAAAAAACAAAAAGTAATAATAATTCGGATCCCTACTCACTCTTTCTTCAATTCATCAACTGCTAAGATTTGTTGACCAGCCCACAGAGCATGGATAAACTCTACAGCTGCAGAATGAAGCTCAGGTGGACAGAAATAGATTCCCTGTAAAAAAAGAATATAAACCACTTACAAAGTCCAAGAAAAACACTAATAAATTTTAAAGGCTTCAGTACTTCCAGTTTAACAGCATTTGCACCACTCTAACTTGAGAATAAGGTAATTCAAGAAATCTTAAGTTGTTTTAATAAAACTTTCACTGTAACAACTAGATAGCCATATGATTCAGAAAGTTGCAGTGTTTCTAAAATAATATTTACATCATAATAAATAAAGTGCCACATGATTCAAAATCCAATGTGTTTCTTAAATAACATTTCTGGGTCCCAACTTGAAAGTAACACAGCGTTCACTTGCATGTTGATCTAAGGACTTGATGATGGTGTTATTCTTGTTCTTTGATTAATTTTAAACTTTGAATAAATGTTGAAAAATAATAAGAGCAAAAATCTTATTAAGGAGCAAGAATATACACACACAATCTATAATAAAAGTTTGAAATTTTTTAGCCAAAACCTTCTAAATAAAGATGCAATCAGATTTTAAAATTAATAGCGAGTTACAATTGTGATACTTACCTAACATAGAGTTGAATATGAAAGTACTGCACTTGGTCAGCTGAGCTTTAGTATATTACAGTAGTACATGTTACATTACAAGACTAAAGGATTCATAAAAATGGACTGCCAAAAATGTATTAAAAACTAGTTTAAAACACCACTGACAAAAATGCTGGTAAAATTATGCTTAAGTTGTGAAAATATGTATTTCTGTTAAAACAATATAATTTTATTATACATAAAATCGTTAGTTTAAGTCCTGATGTTCAAACCAAGTATATGAAAAACCCATATGGTTTTAAGTAAGATGTTTGAGCATGAATGGAATAAGAAAGTTAAATCATGACTTTCACTTTTATCTTAAAAGCAAAATAAGATTAATTATCAGAAAGTTATCAGTTTATAAACTGAAGTTTTTAAGTTGTATCAGGTAAGCAAAGGAGAAATAGCTTACAAATACAACATTGTGATGTATAGTTTTGTGACATCTTTAACCAAGAAGACATGAACATGTTATATATGCAACCAAATTAGTAACAGGACATTTTATTTGTGACAAATTAATAAATAAAATATATTCTTCATTTCCCTCACCAGTATACGAATTTCAGTGAAGAAAATGTGAGGTACATGCCTCATTTATTAGCTACTTCACTACTCACACAAATTAATTGTGCTGAATTCATGGCTTATCATTGCTGTGTGATAGAGTGAAGTAAATAAATACAGTAGGCCTCAAATAATGTTAGAATGTGAACAGTTTGTTTGGTTTAGATGCATAGTCCTTTACTTACAGCTAATAATGTAAGGTAACTTAGGTGTTTGGATCCAAACCTGGATTTTAGTGTTATAAGCCTATAGCCTTACTATTATGACACTGGGGGGAAGGGACAATAAAGTTGGTTTGAGAGCATTATACACGTTAATATAGCTAATCAGATTGATTAAATACTGTACATGTAGTCAGGTTGCTACAAACCTAATGCTGTTGTTTTTTAAGTTAACATTGCTATACCATCTTATGATAAACTTAAACCAGACTAAGTTCTTCTTACTAACATAAATTAATGATTTTCAGAAAACTTAAGGTACATGACTTATTGATTTTGAAAATCAGGAGACTGGATGATAGCTTTCTAGCTATACTAACTTATGATTTATCATAATTTAAACTCCTACTATTTTTGTAACATTTGTGTGAAAAATCTAAAAAAACAAACACTGGTCCACACTACAAACAGACTTATCCAGCAGATATTACATATAGAATCATCTGAAAATTTAAAACTTGATAAAGTTAAAAAATAGTCTTGGTCATTGTACACAGTTAAAAAGTTATAATTTTCCTGTACTAAAAATGTATTTCCAATAGGTACCTAGGTCTACTCATGTAAATAACTATTCTTGTTTTGCATTCCCCTCTACATGCAAAAAATATTTTTATTGCATGCCATAGGCTTTTATCTCCCTTCCAGTGGAATTGACTGATTCCACTGCATCTCTCATGCAAATCATCATGCATCAGTTCTCCACCAATAACAGTGCAACATACTCTCATGATACATGCAATTCCCTCTATTCAATTATACAGAACTATCACTAACTTTTGGCAGAAGATGGAAGCACCAGTTTTCAGTGCAGAGTACAAATGAAAAATGTGAGAGATAAGTATCCATGGAAAATACATTTTCATTATAGGAAAATTATAACTTCTGATATGGAACATTATCTGTTCTCACATAAAGAGCTAGAATCACACACTGAACTGGTGGAAGGATCGATACAAGAAAAAGAAAGAAATATCCTTCAAAAGCTTCCAAAGGACACTCCCTAAGAGAAGATGGTAAGAGTCTAAGATCTCATGTGAGAAACTGATCACCCTTCATCCACCACAGAAAAATGTCACAAGTATAAATGGAAAACACATCAAAGTAGGAGAGAACTAAGGTGAGATAGTGATTTGAACCACATAATTTTATAAAACTATCCCAGAAATTATAAAAGTAGAAACTGATCACCCTTCATCCACCACAGAAAATGTCACAAGTATAAATGGAAAACACATCAAAGTAGGAGAGAACTAAGGTGAGATAGTGATTTGAACCACATAATTTTATAAAACTATCCCAGAAATTATAAAAGTAGGTAAAATAAAAAGGATGTGTTCTTGTTGTAGAGTGGCTATGGTGTGATGGACTGTACATGGCAAGTCAACTACATACAAAACCCATGCTGCTGGGAACTGACAACCATGTGGGGTAAGGAATAAGTATTGTATCATCTTCACCTCAAGTTTATGAAGCCAGAGGAAATCAAGGACCTTGAGACCCATGAACAGGACACATGTTCATATAAGAAATTGGCAGATTGATCCAGTCACCTGACATCTGGTAGTGGAAAGCTGTCTGCCTAATTTAATTCATTTCCTTCAAATGCAAAGTTGACTAAAACCACCCCAAATATAGTAACATCTGTGGAAGGGGAAAACCATAATAATCTGCAACTATCTTCACAATGACCCACAAAACAAATGGAGTAACAAGAGTGTAATTGAAGGAGGAACTAAAACATCTGTATACATCTGTGAGAAGATTATGTTGATTAGTTCAACTCTAAAATCCAAAACCCAGCCAGTGGGAAATGACATACACATAGAGGTAGGATGAGGGATCTCAATCAAAGGGATGAACTGCAATTTTGAAGATTCACTCTCATTTATAAGTTTTGTAATGGAGGATATCACACCATCCCAATATAACACCACCACCATACACTCAGCTGAATGGTTGAATAATTATTCCTATATTTTGCTTACATTTGTATTTCTTTTAACCCATTTAGGAGGATGTCTCCATTGTCCACCACCCCGGTAACTTGAAACTGTAAAGTGGTAAGACTTTCCAACTCAACTAGAAGGGGGGAAATTGCAGTGAAGCCCAGAAGAACAACAACACTTGAGATGATGCAATGGGTGACCACAAAATTCTATTTTTAAAAGCAGACAATACCGATTTATTTAATACAAGGTATGGCAAAAATGAGTGGCTATCTCCTTCTGCTTTACCCACATAGTTTATGGGTGAGAATAGCCTACAATGGCTTTTTTTTTAATTCCCTTGCGAGGAAAAACTTCCAGAGTAATCTTGTGAAACATCCTGTCTCTGCAATGTGTATTTAATGGCCATGGAAATGTAATATGTAAATCAAAATGGCCGAACAATGTGGATTTGATCTGTTAAAGACTACTGATCAGGCACCACTCAACATAGAATAGGATCCAAACAATAAGCAAAAATAAAATTGAAAAGGAGTCCTAAAATAAAAAAAAAACTTACTCAAAGTTTTACTGAAATCTGAAGAATGGCTACAGGTAGAAGATGATAACCAAAAGAGGAAAAAAACCATGTTCCAATGCAACTAGTGAGAGATGTATGCATCATGGGTAGTTAGACACTTGATAACAGAAGTGCTTCCAAGGGACAACAAAGATAAAATGCCAATCAAAAGGAAAGGTGTCAAATTGAGAAGACAGCTAGAACAAAGAATGGGAGGAAGACAATTAAGGGGAACAAGCCAGTTGGATTAAAAGCTGAACCCATCTGGTGAAGGTGAAAGCAGTAAGATCGTAAATAGAGGATGGTTGCAAATGAAAAAAAACATTGGACTGAAAGAATGATTCAAACATAAGCAAAATGAGGTAGTGCATGGACCGCATTAATACCGCCATCCAGAACAACAAATCTAGAAGGAACATATCAACAGGTAAAGTGCAGGAAAGGTGAGTACTATAGGATCAAGATAAATTAAAAGTGTGGGAGAGGGCTGCTTAAAACCCAAGATTGAAGAGACAGAAAACCCCCTGATCCAAAAGTCAACTGAATAAATCTGCATAACAAAGAACAATTTATATCAGGGGAAAACCCTGGTCTCAGAAAGTAATGACAGAAAACATTTCATTTATGTGGAGAAATTTCCATAAATGCAAATAAAACAAACTGAAAAGAATCTAACATTTAGGAAAAAACTGCATCTCCTAGCTAAGTACCAATGTAAACCAGGAGTGAAGATGAAGAACAGCAAGATCTGAATGAAATACTGGTGACTGAGGTTGATGAAGAAGGGACAGAGTCAAAGGAGAGGTAAAAGAGAAACCACAGTGAGTATGCCAGGAAAGAGCTCTAAGAAGAACTGAACATCAAGTGTCAAGGATGATCTAAGTCACCTGGAAAAGAAGGAGAATGGGAAGACAGACAAATGTGTTGGTCCAATTCTCTGCCAGATATATTTATTTTGGACAGGAATGTGATATGCAACAAGAGTGAAAGCACCTAAAACATGACACAAAATACGAATATTGAGCATGTAGGCCCAAATAAGAAATCCAGCATATGAATACAGAAGGATCAAAAACAGGTGCCACCTTGGTGACTGAGATAAGTAATCAGTGAAAAAAAGTCAGTGAATAATTACCTGACAATTTTTTGACCAGATGGAGAAAATGAATCAAAACACAACTGACAGCAAAAAGCTCCAGAATGATGATATGAAAAGACTTCTCAGCCATAGACCAAAACTTTGAATCTTCCTGTTGATCAACCCACATCTCTCAATCCTGAAGGGATGCATCCATGTGTAAATCCAGACAAGGAGGAAGAAACAGGACACCAGCTGATGTGAGAAATTTGTCTAATTATGAGTACTGAACATTGACAATAGTAGGAAGAAGAGTAATAAAATCCAAAAAAGGATACCTTGCTAGATTCCACTGGTTGTGAAGAGCCCATAAAAGAGCCTGCACGAGCTTGACCTAAGAGGATAAGAACTATCCTGGAAGATCACATCTTTAAAAGTAATAGAACCTCATGACTTATAATAATACTGAAAATCACTGAACAAAGTTGATGAGAAGAAGGGTAGATATGACTGAGATGGGTGTTTGAAAAAGAAAAACATCTAAATGTACAAAATACTGGGTAGGTTACAATAATGATTTCCTTGATGAGACAGCCCACAATAGCAACCTTCAGAAGAAGCAGATAAGGATAAGGAGGTGAATTCCTGTTTGGAATGAATTAACAGTAGCCAGTCATCCAAAGAAAGAGAAAAGATCAACCTGAGAACATGAAAGTGACAAATGAATGCTCTGATGCCCAACAAAACATACAATGTTGAATCAAGTCTGAAGAGTAGTGTGCAAAACCAATAACTCACCCTGTGGAGAATAAACCAAAGAGAGGGGCAAAAATGACAAGATATTGTAATATGAAAATAAGCACTTGCAACATTCCTCTTGTTCATCTATAAACCTGGAGAAAAAAAACAACTCATCCAATGGTGACAAGTGGCTCCAAGGTAAAACAAGATAGAGTGAAAATTAGATAGAGGTAGAACAAACCTAGTACAGATCTCCAGTCTCTCATTTGTCATGAAGACAACAAACAGCCTGGATAAAGATGATGAACACGTATAAGTGGCCTGTAGATACAGAAAATATAGTACTGCATCAGATAGATGCAGACTAGTGGAAGGATCCCAGTTCATGGAGAAGGAAAAATGTATTTAAGACAAAGAAGTTGGGTAAAAATAGTAGGACAAGTCCCTCCCTCTGATAAAATTCAAGAATCCATAAAACTGTTAATAAAAGATCATAAAAGACTGACAAAACTATACAGTCAAGCTCCCACTGATAAATCTCTAGTACTGTTGGCGACATGCCCATCAATGATAAATAAAATGACAAGATGAGAAACCCCTGGAATGAGGAACAGGAAAGACTAGATAAGTACTATGGTGGGAAAGTAATAGGGGCTTGACATGGCTCCAACTGTGACAAATGTGCAACCAAAGTAAAAATGGTAGAGTGTTGATGCACAGATTACACAAGATCCCAAAGTCTCAGATGAAGGATAAAAAAAAATCACAAAAAAAGAGCCATATGCAAGTATCTAAAAGAAAGATGTGAAACAGAAATTTAGGACAATGTCTCATCACAACCCAGAAGATTCCAACAAAGGTGAAACCACGTGTGTAGTGCAAGAGCCAGAAACATTAAAAATGCCAACATAGATGTAACAAAGAATCAGAGAAACTCTGGGAATTGCATAAATCATCACATACCTGATAGATAATGTTAAAAAAAAATGTCATATTAGGCCTAGCTGATTCTGCAGAAGGAGTAGAAAAAGTTGGTAGGTTGGTTGATTTAGTGTTTTATGACACAAAGCAGCTAGGCTATCTGTGCCAAACATCCGGTTAAAAGTTAAAAGTAAATTTAGTAAAATTCATAAAAGGAAATTAAGGTAAAACAAAACAAAGTTTAAAAAAAAACATAAATAGCATAAAACCAATGTTTACATCTAGTCTACAACGTTAAGAGAAAAACTACAGTAATTCAAGCCACAAAGGACTTTCTGTTGCATAAAAGAAATTATCATAACTCTCCAGGAAGACTAACAGGTAAGTACAAAAATCACCATCAGTCACCTGAAGTTTGCCTTTCCAGTCCTAGTTCCGGGTTATTTGACATTATAGACACTTCCAAAAAAGAAAGTACTAAAATGGTTTTAAAAGATGTGAAGCAAAATTGTAATAATAACTTGCCAGGATGACTAACAGGTAGTTCAAACAACAGTGATAGTCACCAGATGTTGGCCTTTCCAGTCCTGGTTTCCAGTTATTTAATGTTACAGCCAGTTTCTAATTTCAAACTGAACTACATGAACTGTGATTTTTAAAAGATTAAAAAAGATGTAAGGTATAAATTTAAAATCTTAAATGGCATTAAAAAGATTAATGGCCTTTAAAAAACTAAAAACATTACCAAGGTGGACAGTGTCACCATCACCAATAACACTATCCAACATTATGGACAAATCTTGGGACGGAACAATGGCAAGAAAATAAAATGTGGCTTATTGTGATATGAGTGTTACACAAACTACACACTGGTTCATCAGTTCCAGATAAAAGAAAATGATGAGTTAAAAAACTATGACCAATGCATAGTCTAGTTAGAACAACTTCCTCTTTCTTATCCTTACAGTAACAAGACAACCAAATTCCAATATGGGGTTTTATTTGGAAAAGCTTGTTTTCACTCCAAGTTGACTGCCAGCTGTCAAAGAGCCGGGCCTTGAATAAAGGACCATAGTCCATGTGTGGGACAGGCACAACTGCGATAGTGCCAGAGAAGACAGACTTAGCTGCTGCGTCGGCAAACTCGTTCCCGCAATTACTAACATGGCCCAATATCCAGGAAAACTGGATAGAAGTAGATGTTAAAGAAAAATGGGCCAGTCTGTTTCGAATATAGATGAGAACAGGGTGGGAACCAACATGAAGCAATTCCAGGGCCAGTAGAGAAATAAGCAAGTCAGTATAATATAGTGCAGTTTGAGTACTGCTTAGCTTTGATGTGATTCAGGGCAACAGAAATGGCACACATTTCAGCAGTGAACACAGAAGTTGTAGAGGGGACTCTGCGTGCAAGCATCGAACTACAGCAAACCATGGCAGATCCCACACAGTCAACTGATTTCGAATCATCTGTATAAATAGGAATGGAAGGATGGTTCGAAAGATGTTCAGTAAATAACACAGTATTTCCAATTGGGAGTGTCTGCTTTACTCAGATGGCTTAAAGATAGGTCACAAATGGGAACTATAAGAAGCCATAGTGGGATGGGCTGACCAGTGGATACAGCAATGTTATCCAAGGACAGACCCAATTGGGCCTGGATACGAAGGCCAAAAGGAGCAATGGCAGACCGTCTGTTCTGAAAAAGTATGGCCTACCAAGGAAGGAAAACACAACCCAAGATGGGATGCTATGGTAAGGAATGAAGTATCGAAGCATATAGTAAAGACAGTTGCAAATGGCAGAGGTGCAAAGAAGGTTCATGAGACTCTATGTGTAAGCTCTGAACTAGGGAAGTGCAGAAAGCCCCAGTTCAGAACCAAAGTCCTTGATGATAAATAGGGTCCAGTATCTTTAAAGCTGGTGGTCTGGCAGAGCCATAGACCAGTGATTCATAGTGGAGTTTAGTCGAGTTGCGTTTGAATAAGAGCATGATAAATCTTTAGCACAGAACATCTACCTGGTCCCCAAGTGATGGAAGAGAGAACACGGAGGACATTCAGTGCTCTTGTACATTTGACCTGTAGATGGTTCATGTGAGGTATAAAGGTCACTTACAGTCAAAGTTAAAACCGTTTGCTGTGGTCCACTTCAGTAAACGACTGAGTACAGTCTGTAGCTGCCTCTCAATATACTTCATGTTCGATGACTGACATGGGATGTGAAAGTCGTCGACACAGGGCCTGTTTGCAACAATGCAAAGGAGTTGTTCGGTGATGGCATTAAGTTTTATACTGAAAAGTGTGACACTCAGAACACAGCCCTGAGGGACTGTAAAAAAGAACAGGAAAGTGTCGAACCCACACTAACTCGGAATCTCCTCTCCATTAAAAAAGTTTTAATAAAAATGGGGAAATGGCCACGTAACCCATATATACGGAGATCTCGCACAATGCCATACCTCCATGTTGTATCATAAGCCTTCTCAATGTCAAAGAATATTGATACAAGATGTTGTTATTTGAAAAAATCTTCTCTGATTGATGTTTCAAGTCGAATCAGGTGGTCCACGGTAGAGCACTGTCGTCGGAACCCACACTAGGTGGATGAGAGGAGGATGTTTGATTTGAGGAACCAAACAAGATAAGCATTAACCATCCTTTCTAAGGTCTTACAGAGACAACTCGTCGAAGCAAGTGAATGGTAGTTTGAAGGAATCTGGAGATCCTTCCCAGGCTTAGAGAAAGGCAGGACAATAGCCTGGTACCGGGCATTAAGAAAAACATTCTCCTGCCAGATCTGGTTAAAAACAATCAGAAGAATAGCAAGAGAAGCAGGAGATGGTGCAGCATGTCATAGTGTACATCATCAGGCCCAATTTATGTACTGCCAGACCGATGAAGGGTCAGTTTGAGTTCCAACAGTGTAAAGGGATGATTATAGTCAAAGAAATAATCAGCTCAAAAGGAAAGGTGTGATTGCTCTGCCCTAATCTTGATGGCTAAGAAGGTGGAAGAAAAAGCAGAAGTGCTTTATACATGGCAAAAGCTTTCACCTCGAGTATCGGCAATGCTCCAGGTATCAGCTACTTCCTGGCCATCAGAGAGGAAGATCGAGAGGGGAACAGAATTATATTGCCCAGTGACCTTTTGAATCTTGTCCCATATGACTTTGGAACTGGTGGTAGAAGATATGCTGGTTGTGAACTTAATCCAAGATTCCTTATGGCTTTGATGTACATGGGCCCACTGGAAAGTGATGGGATTTGAGAGTGTGGGATTTCTACAGAAAATATCCCAGGCATGCTTTTGAGCCTTCCGTGCAATGTGGCAGGTAGGATTCCACCATAGACGAGGATATAGTGGAAAACGTGTTGAGGTTTTAGGAATACACTGAGCAGCTGCTTGTGTAATACAATCTGTTACTGCTGCCACACAGTCGTCTATTGATGGCTTACAGATGAGGGCAGGATCAAGTTCTGCAAGAGCAGTGAAAGAGGGCCATTTTGCCTGATCAAGCTTCCACTGGGAAATGCTTGGTTGGGTGTCATTGACCAGGACCAGTCTCTCTCAAAATTATAGGAAAATGATCATTATCTCATGGATTATTGTCAACCCTCCATGAAAAATGGGAGAATAATGAAGGGGTGCAAATTGAGAGATCAATAGCAATAACGGACTGACTAGGTGCATGGAAATAATTAGAAGAATCAGTACTGAAAAGGGAATGGTTGTTTTCAGAGAGCATATGCTCTACAGAGCAACCCCTCCTATCAATATCAGCACTTCCCCAGATGGGATGATGTCCATTAAAGTCCCCCAGGATGAAAAAGGGAGATGGAAACTGTTCAATGAGAGCATCAAGGTCTGATTGATCATATGTCTCTCTAGCAACAGGTAGAGAGAACAAACAGTGATGGTATGACCCAAGGAAACACGGATGGCTATGGCCTCCCAGGGTGTGTCGATTGGCAAAGATAGGGTGGGCACATGCTGATCAACCAATGGTGCCACCCCTCCATGTACTTGTCTATCACACAACCTGTCACTTCTGTACAAAGAAAACCACCAAAAGGTGATTGTATTGGCAGGTTTCAGAAATGTTTCAGGATGGTAGGAAGCAATCAGGGCTTTGATGTCATCCAGATTAGAACGTAAACCTTGATAGTTCATTATATCAGGGTGGCCATTTTTATTTACGTGTAGGCGAATTGGGTGTGAAACCCTTCTGTTTACAACCATGTCTTTTTTTCTTTATTGTCCTTATTCAAGTGAGGTTTATCGACCTCCATTGATCCTGCGGTGGAACGACTGGGTAGGTCTTTGGTGTTGAAAGAGAATTCTAGTGACTGAGGACGTGAACGAACGACTGTTTTGCATCTTGGGGTGGGAAAAAAGGATGTATCCACGGAAATGCCTGTACCTGGAACCAGGTTTGTTGGAATGTATGTAAGGGACAGATATAGGTGTTGAAGTTGATTCATCAACTTTTTAACCATGGAGGTCAAAAGACTTTTCACTTGTTTGGAGAACGATTCTTTAAGAGGCATACAGAGTTCTGTCTGCACTCCCACTCTAGTTGTGGAACAAAGTGCAGCAGCATACGTCCAATATGAGGTAGTGGACAGCAACATTCAAGCCGCAGGATAAGTAATGTTATGAATCATTTTCAAATGCTGTACCTCTTTTTCTTCCAACCATTTAGAGCAAGAACGAAAGTAGGATGGGTGAGAGCCATTGCAATTGATGCAATGAGGGTCTGTTTCACACTCGTAGGTATCATGAATCTTGCCACTGCAACGAGCACATGTCAGGGAACCACAACATGATGTCTTTGAGTGGCCAAACCTCTGACATTGGAAACATAGAAGAGGGTTTGGAATGTATGGCCGTACCCTGCAAATTAAACAACCTGCCTTGATGGTGGCAGGTGGATGTGGTGACATAAATGTCAGAATGAGGACATTGGTTGGCACCATAATTCCATCTTTGCAAGTTGAGATACACCTCACTGCAGAAACTCCTTGAGTAGAGAAACCAGCAAGAATCTCCGATTCGGGGATATTCTTCAAATCCCTCTCAACAATAACTCCTTGTGATGAATTCAAAGTAGCATAAGGTGTAACCTCAATAGGTATATCCCTAATCAGCTTTGAATACAAGAGAAGTACATTGTGTTGGAATGTGGATGTTTCCACCAACATGTCATCAGATTGAAGCTTCTTTACTGACTTTGGAGAGCCAGCAAGTCCCTCTAATCCTTACTGAATAAAAAAGGCAGACATTTGCCCTAAATGTTTGTTTGAAAGAGAATGTAGTTTAAGAAACTGAGGTACAACAGGTATTACAGATGTTGAAGATTGCTGCTCAGAATCTTCAAGATGTGGTAGTTTACCTATAGACTGTTTTTTCACTATTTTATTAAGATTGTTAATTGGAGTATCCATAATAAAAAAAGGGAAATTTCGATGTCCTCTGACCCCATCCACCATGGAGCCCTACGAGGAGACTCACTACAATGTCAAACAAGGACAATGCAGCAATGCCAAGGTTTCGTGAGCACTACACCCAAACACCAGCATCAGATATAATGTCCACAACACCTGTTGAGAACATCCAACACTTATATTTGGTTGACCCTAGCCCGAGTGGACTAGGGGGGCCACCCCAAAGCTGCCCATCTACAGGAATTTGAGGCCAAAGTGGTGTGTTAGGGTTGGACCCCTCAACCACCAGGATCCTCTCCTTCCCTTCACGGGTTGCCATGCATGGCAAACACGTAGGTGGATGTTTAGATCCCAGAGGAGGCAAACTGATAGAACAGAACCTTCCCTGCAAGGTCTCCTCACCATGTTCAGGAATCCACACCAAGGGGTAGTAGGAAAAGACATGGCAAAATCTGATGATGCAAAAAGGCTGTCAAATCACCATCTGCCTAAAGAGGTTTGGCTTTTTCAGGAAATTTAATAGAGATAGATCAGGAGAAGGAAGTTGTCCGTAAAATGATCAATCTCAAAGTGGATAATGGCAGAGAAATCCAATGACAAATCTTTCCTCCTTCAACCTGTAAAATAAGTGAAAAAGGTATAACACTCAAAATAGGAACTTAAGAATTCATTGTAGAAATACATAAGTCAAACAAAAATGTTTGGTGGAAAATAAGCAAGTGTGAGAAAAAAATAAGGACTTGGAATTTAAGTTAAAGGAAAAATATTTCTTCAATGTAAAGAAAAAATAATGAGAAATCCCACTTTGGAAATTAAACTATTAAAATCATGGAATCAATTCACACAAAGAGCAAAAAAAAAACATCTATGCACAAGCACTATCAATGAGAAGTGAAGGTTTGGTAGAAATGAATAAAGAGCATCATGTGCATCATGAGAGTATGCTGCTCTCTTATTTGCTGTGGGTTGACACACAATTTTCTATATGCATTCTATATATAGAACAGCACTAAAAAATAATAGCTATTTATGTGAGAGGAGGTAGTGTGCCGTATCAAAAATCATCAATACTTGATTCCAACTACTGCCTGAACTTTCATGAAACTTTAATAGTTTGGTAAAAGATAAAATCATGTCTTTTATTTCATTCCATGGTAATGTATTGCCTTCAACTTTATAGATGTGAATTACTAAACTGCATAATAAATAAAATATATTAGTACATATAATTTTTGTGTATAGCTTAGAACACAGAAAAAATAGTGACCCCAAACTACCAAAATGATTTCATTCATGTTCTGAAGAACTCTTAATTCCTGGACCATCTTCACAACTGTCACTTAGTCACATTTTAAAACTGTTAGTTGATAAACAGCAAGCCTGAGACAAGCAAATGACATCACATTTAACTCAACACAATATAGTTCCTGACTACTAAGCCAGACAGATCTCATAGGAACAAATTATAAACAAGAAACACTAAAGTGATTTTTTTTATTGCTGTTACCCATATTTACACAAGTTTCAAACTTATCTGTAAGATTCTCACACATACACAGAGAGTAAGAGGCCAAAAAATATACAAAACATGTATACACTAATGACAAACTTACCGATTCAATGTACCAATAAATGATTAGCAACCTTAAATTTGTCTTATATAATCATTTTGTCATGCCATTAAATGTTTAATTTAAAATTCCCTTAAGTCATTACCAATAAATACCTTAAGGAGTCTCTCAAGACAGGTTTGTTTGTTTTTTTAAATCGAAACTCCTTCAGTATTCAATGAAACACACAATCATTTCCACGAGATAACGGTTTTATCTTGAAGTCTTAAATTAGACTTCATGTAGGTTTCTGTTGTCAAATATGTAGAAATTATTATTTGAAACAAAAGTCACTGATTCACTGTACAAACAGTAGAAACAGTCACATATTTTGACCAGCAATAACTAAAATTTCACACACTCTTTTGCTAAAAATGGCACACAAACAGACCACAATTCAACTTTAGTTCAATGGATTATTAGTGACTACAAATATTCTCTACAGCTTGTTCAAAATAAACTGCACTGCTTGAGTCAAAACTTCATAACATTGATCAGGAAACTTTACAACTAGACACTATAATCATTCAAGAAGTATAAAATCAAATCTCAACTATCTGTTATGATGGTAGGGTAATTCAAGTTTAAGAATGTTAATACTTAAAGATTTCATCATTCTATACTTTTTATGCACAATTCCATATTTTCTCACCTTTTAATACCACACACTGAACACCTTGTTGCTCAGGTGTACAATTACAAATCTGCATTGTCTCAAATCAATCAGTCATTCAAATTAGTTACTGACTTTTCCTCATCTAACAATGTAAAGACAGTATTTTTAAAAAGCATATATGCAAATGTCTATTTATGCAACAATGTTAAATTACATGGCAAGAAAGTTTCAAAACTCTTAGTGAACAATATACAATTCTATATGATAATAACTAAGTATTGAATTTCCCAATATCACAATCACTGCTGTATTAATACCTGAATAGCACACTACAAACAAAACATATTTTTAAGCAGATGAGAAGTTACTGACTTTAATATATACAACTAAGCATCTACTCAGTGCCAAACATTACCTTAAAAGAACACACATTGTTTTTCTGAAAGGTGAATGTGTTTTTAAATAATGACAGTTTTGTCACAGCACAATCAAAATTGTTGTCCTCCTTAATACTTCATACATGCATGTTTATCATTTTTGAGTTTTATGAGCTCACCTCTTTCTTTTCTTTGAGAATTTCTAACACTTTTGGTAGACAGCTTCCTGTTTCTTCGTCTTCTTTCTGTTAGAAAAGTAACTTTATAATGTTGAGCTCCAGGTCTCATTTAGAAAAAAAAGAATAAAATCACTTACATGAAAAACCCTTGACTTTAGTCTTTATGTGATGAACATTTCACAGATAACATGAGACCAACATATGTTCAGATCATTTCAGAAAAATGACAATACTAGAAACATAAGACACATTTTAAGGTTAATTTATTAATAAATTTTGATTAAGAAACAAGTAGAATAATTTAAGAAACAAAATAATTTGATTATATATGCAAAAACAGCTGGTATGGGTAGAGAAAACACTATGTAGAGGAGCAAACAATGGATTAAGATAATTTGATTAACCCTCTTGTTCACAGCAGGTCAAAGTGTGCATGCCACAATGTTTCAGATATTTACATTTCAAATTTAATAAAACCACATTTTATTTTCATGATATGCAAATGAACTTGGCATAAAACTATAGCTGATAAATACAATTTTCAATATTATACAAATCTTAAATTTCTTTTTAAAATTCTTAACCTTACACTAGTATGAGGATTGTGACATTTACACTCTACGTTTTCCTTCTTCTTCAAGTTATTACTACCCCTCCAAAAAGTACACAATTTAACTTACATTATTTATTATAATATTGTTATAATTCAGACAAAGAATAATCTTTATAGCTTTCAATCTTATTTTGTTACAGAGCCATAAAATAGAAAATCAAACCCTTCTTTCCATGCCTACCTATCACACCCTCTCTTTCACAAATTGACAACAATTGAACCAGAAATTTGATTGATTGATTTAGTGTTTTATGGCACAAAGCAGCGAGGCTATCTGTGCCAGACATTCGGTAAAATGTAAAAAAAATAAATAAATAAATAAATGTAGTAATAGACATAGATGAAAATGAAGGTAAAACAAAAAGTATAAAACCAATGTTGACACCTAGTCTACAATGTTAAGATAGAAGGCAGAGTATAAGAAGTTGTAAGGTTTTACTCTAGCAAAAGGTAATGATCATAACCCGCCAGGAAGACTAACAGGTAAGTTCAAGAACCACCGTCAGTCACCTGAAGTTGGTCTTTCCAGTCCTGGTTCGGGTTATGTGTCATAGCAACCAGTATCAAAATGTAAAAGAATAGAAGTTTCAAAAGATACATAGCAAAATTGTAACAATGAGTAGCCAAATGTCCAGTAAAAGATAAAAGTCAAGTAAATGGAGCAAAATTTGTAAAAGTAAATGAAGGTAAAAACAAAACAGCAATTAAAACAGAAAATGGTGTAAAACCAATGGTGACATCCAGTCTTCAAAGTTGTAAAATATTTACTCTAGCAAAATGGTAATGATCATAACCCGCCAGGAAGACTAACAGGTAAGTATAAAAACCACCGTCAGTCACCTGAAGTTGGTCTTTCCAGTCCTGGTTCTAGGTTATGAGTCAATATGGCCAGTATTAAAAAGTTAAGTAGTAAAAGTGTGAAATGATATGCAGCAAAAGTATAATAACAACTCGCCAGGACGACTAACGAGTAGTTCAAACAGTAGCGTTAGTCACCTGAAGTTGGCCTTTCCAGTCCTGGTTTCGAGTTATTTAATGTTCTGGCCATTGTCCAATGTCAAATTGAAGGAGAGAGATTAAAATTGTAAAAAAGGAACCACAATTAAAAAGGTGTAATGAATAAATATGCAACACTTAAATGAGATTAAAAAGATTAATGGCCATTAAAAAATTAAAAACATTATCAAGGTGGACAGAGTCACCATCACCAATAACTCTGTCCAATGTTACAGACTGACCCTGGGAAAAAAAATGTTTAAAATATTGCCGTCGTTGAGAATTGTAACGATGGCAAGAAAGTAAAACGTGGCTGATAGTGATTTGAGTGTTACACAAACTACACATTGGTGCATCAGTTCCAGATAAAAGAAAATGATGAGTTAAAAAACTGTGACCAATGCGTAGCCTAGTGAGAACAACTCACTCCTTCCGAACTTTACGGAAGCTAGATGGCCAAAGTCCAATTTTGGGTTTGATTTGAAAAAGTTTGTTGTCACGTTGCTCACTCCAAGTGGACTGCCAGCTGGCACGAAGCCGAGCCTTGAAGACAACACAAGGTATGTGTTGTAGGACTATTCTGTAGTACATGTACAGAATAGGCATAGGAGTGATGGTGCTGAAGCAGACATATTTAGCTGCCATGTCTGCAAGCTCGTTCCCGCGCGAATACCAACATGGCCTGGTATCCAGAAAAACTGGATTGAAGTAGCTGCTAATGAGAAATGGGCCAGTCGGTTTTGAATATCAGCGAGAATAGGATGTGAGCTAACGTGTAGCGATTCCAAGGCAAGTATAGAACTAAGCGAATCAGTATAAATAGTGCAGTTGGAGTACTGCTCAGCTGCAATATGATCCAGGGCAAGAGATATGGCATACAGTTCAGCAGTGAACACAGAAGCTGTAGAAGGGATTCTGCGCACAACTACTGACCCATAGCAAACCATAGCAGAGCCCACTGAATTACCTGATTTGGAACCATCTGTATAAATGGGAACTGAATGATTGTTTGAAAGATATTCATTGAATAAAAGACGGTACTTCCAATCTGGAGTATCTGCCTTTTTTTAGGTGACTGAAAGAAAGATCACATTTGGGGGCTGTAAGAAGCCATGGTGGGATAGGCCAACCTGTGGAATCTGCAATGTTATCCAAGGACAGACCCAATTCATCCAATTGCACCTGGATGCGAAGGCCAAACGGAGCAATGTCAGATCGTCTGTTCTGAAAAAGTACTGCCCACCGAGGAAGGAAAACACATTTCCAGGTGGGATGCTTTGGTAAGGAATGAAGTTTCGAAGTATATTGTAAAGATAGCTGCAAACGGCAAAGGTGTAGAGAAGGTTCATGAGATTCAATGTATATACTTTGAACTGGAGAGGCACGGAAAGCCCCAGTGCAAAGTCGAAGTCCTTGGTGATGAATGGGGTCCAGCATCTTTAAGGCCAAGGGTCTGGCAGAGCCATAGACCATTGATCCATAATCGAGTTTTGATCTAATAAGAGCGCGATATACCTTTAACATTGAACAGCGATCTGCCCCCCAACTGGTAGAAGAGAGAACATGGAGGATGTTCAGTGCTCTTGTGCATTTGACCCGAAGCTGCTTTAAGTGTGGTATAAAGGTCAGTTTACAATCAAAGATAATCCCCAAGAACTTGGTCTCCGAGACCACTGGCAGCAAAACTACACCGATATGAAGTTCAGGATCAGGGTGAATACCCCGTCGACGGCAAAAGTGCATGCATACAGTTTTGGAGAGAGAGAAATTAAAGCCGTTCGCCAGAGTCCACTTCCGTACACAATTGAGGGTGGTTTGTAGTTGCTGCTCAATATATCTCATGTTTGACGACTGACATGAGATGTGAAAGTCGCCGTCATATAGCCCATTCGCAACAGTGAGAGGGAGTTGTTCAGTGATGGCATTTATCTTTATACTGAAGAGTGTAACACTCAATACACAGCCTTGAGGGACTCCAAGTTCCTGTACAAAAGAACGGGAAAGTGTCGAACCAACACGAACTTGGAATCTCCTGTCCATTAAAAAATTTTTAATAACCATGGGTAAATGGCCACGTAAGCCATATGTATGGAGGTCTCGCAAAACGCCATACCTCCATGTTGTGTCGTAAGCCTTCTCTATGTCAAAGAATATTGATACAAGATGTTGGCGGTTGAGAAAGGCTTCTCTGATAGATGTTTTAAGACGAATTAGGTGGTCTGTGGTGGAGTGCTGTCAACGGAACCCACACTGGGTGGGCGAGAGGAGGTTGTTTGATTCAAGGAACCAAACAAGACGAGCATTAACCATCCTTTCTAATGTCTTACAGAGACAGCTCGTCAAAGCAATTGGACGGTAGTTTGAAGGAATCTTGGGATCTTTCCCTGGCTTAGAGAAAGGTAAAATAATAGCCTGGCGCCAGGCATCAGGAAGAACATTCTCCTGCCAGATCCGGTTGAAAACAATCAGAAGCACATCAAGAGAAGCAGGAGATAGATGGTGCAGAATGTCATAATGAATATCATCAGGTCCAACAGACGTACTGGCAGACCGATGAAGGGCCATTTTTAGTTCCACCAGAGTAAAGAGACAATTATAGTCAAAGAAACAGTCAGTTCAAAAGGAAAGAGGTGATCGCTCTGCCCGAGTCTTGATGGCCAGAAAGGTGAAGGAGCAAGCAGAAGTGCTAGATACCCGGCAAAAGCTTTCACCTGGAGTGTTAGCAATGTTCCGAACATCAGTCACCTCCTGACCATCAGAGAGTAAGGTTGAGAGGGAAATAGAATTGTAGTGCCTATTAACCTTTCGAATCCTGTCCCATATGATCTTGGAACTGGTGGTAGAAGATATGCTGATTGTGAACTTAATCCAAGATTCCTTCTGGTTTTGACGTCTTACCCACCTAGCATGTGCACGGGCCTGTTGGAAAGCAACCTGGTTTGAAAGTGTGGGATATCTACGAAAAGTATCCCAGGCCCGCTTTTGAGCCTTCCGTGCTAAGTGGCAAGCAGGATTCCACCACGGATGAGGATATCGTGTAAAACGTGTCGAGGTTTTAGGAATACACTGAGCAGCTGCATGTGTAATACAGTCAGTTACCGCTGCTACACAGTCGTCTATTGATGGCTGATTTACGATAGAAGGATCAAGTTATGCAAGAGCAGTGAAAGTGGACCAGTCTGCCTGATCCAGCTTCGACCGGGGTATGCGGGTAGGGTGGCATCGACCACGGCCAGTCTCTCTCAAAAGGATCGGAAAATGATCACTGCCTAGTGGATTACTGTCAACCCTCCATGAAAAATGGGAGAATAATGAAGGGGAGCAAACTGAGAGATCAATAGCGGTAAAGGACTGACTAGGTGCATGAAAGTAGGTGGAAGAACCAGTATTGAAAAGAGAAAGATTGTGATCAGAGAGCATCCGCTCTACAGATCGGCCCCTCCCATCAATAATAGCACTTCCCCAGAGGGGATGATGTCCATTAAAATCCCCTAGGATTAGAAATGGAGATGGCAATTGTTCAACGAGAGCATCGAGATCTGATTGATCATATGTCTTTCCAGGGGACAGGTACAGAGAACAAACAGTGATGGTATGACCCAAGGAAACACGGATGGCTACAGCCTCCAAGGGTGTGTTGAGTGACAAAGACAGGGGGGCACGTGTTGATCAACCAACAGTGCCACCCCTCCATGTACTCGACCATCACACAACCTGTCATTTCTGTACAGAGAAAACTGCCGAATGGAGACAGTATCAGCAGTTTTGAGAAATGTTTCTTGTAAAGAAAGACAAACAGGATGGTAGGAAGCAATCAGCGTTTTGATATCATCCATATTAGAACGTAAACCTCGACAGTTCCATTGTATCAAGGTGGCCATTTTTAATATTGGGTAGGTGAAGTGGCTGGAGAACCCTTCGGTTTACGACCACGTCTTTTTTCTTTACTGTCTTTAGTCGGAGGAGGTCTATCAACCTCCATGGATCCTGCTCTGGGTCGGGTGGGCAGGTTTTTGTTATTGGAAGGGGAATCCAGTGACTGAGGACGTGAACGAATAATTGTTTTGTCTCTTGTGGTGGGAGAAAAAGATGTATCAGAAGAAATGCCTGTATTTGAAACTGAAGGACGTGGATCTTGAGGTTTGTTGGAAGGTATGGGAGGAACAGAGATGGGTGTGGAAGTCGATTCATCAACCTTTTTACCACGGAGGTCAAAAGGCTTTTCATTTGTTTTGAAAACGATTCTCTTGGAGGCACAGAGAGATCTGTCTGCACTCCCACTGTAGTTATGAAATGAAGTGCAGCAGCATATGTCCGAGATGGAGTTGTGGACAGCAATTTCCGAGCCTCAGGATAACTAATGTTATGTGTCGTTTTCAAACGCTGCACCTCTTTTTCCTCCAACCATTTTGGGCAAGAATGAAAGTAAGAGGGGTGAGAACCATTGCAGTTTACGCAATGTGGTTTCATGTCACAGTCATAGGCATCGTGGTCCTTGCCTCCACAACGAGCACATGTCAGGCAACCACGACAAGATGTCTTTGAGTCGCCGAATCTCTGACATTGGAAACATCGAAGAGGATTTGGTATGTATGACCGAACCCTGCAACTGAGATAACCTGCCTCGATGGTGCCAGGTGCACGTGGTGAAGTAAATGTTAAAACGAGGGTATTTGTTGGCAGTGTAACTCCATCTTTGCAAGTGGAGATGCACCTCACTGCAGAAACTCCTTGAGTGGAGAGACCAGCGAGAATCTCTGACTCGGGAACGTTCTTCAAATCTCTTTGAACAATAACTCCTCGTGAAGAATTCAAGGTAGCATGGGGTGTAACCTCAATAGGTATATCCCCAATTGCCTTTGAATTCAAGAGGAGTTCACTGTGTTGGGATCTGGATGTTTCAACCAATATGTCACCAGATCAAAGTTTCTTTACTGACTTTGGAGAGCCAGCAAGTCCCTCTAGTCCCTTTTGAATAAAAAAAGGGGACATTTGCCCTAAAGGTTTTTCCAAAAGAGAATGTAATATAAGAAAATGAGGTACGTGTGTTACTGATGTTGAAGATTGCTGTTCTGAGTATTCAAGACATGGTCGCTTACCAATTGACTGTTTTTTTTAAAATTTTATTTAAATTTTTTAGAGGATCCATAGGAAAAAGGAAAAATTTCGGTGCCCACTGACCCCACCCACCATGGAGCCCTACAAGGGGATGCACTACAAAGTCACGCAAGGACAATGCAGAAACGCCAGGGTTTCGTGAGCACTATACCCAAACACCAGCATCAGGCACAATGTCCACAACGCCCATTGAGAACTTCCAACACTGGTACTTGGTTGACTCTAGCCCAAGTGGACCAGCCGATTGACCCAAGGGGGGCCACCCAAAGGCCGTCCGTCTACAGGAATTCGAGGCCAAAGTGGTGTGTTAGGGTTGGACCCCTCAACCACCAGGATCCTCTCCTCCCCTTCACAGGTTGCCACGCACGGGAAACACGTGGGTGGATGTTTAGATCACAGAGAAGGTAACCAGATAGAACAGAACCTTCCCTGGGAGGTCCCCTCACCACGTACAGGAATCCACACCGAGGGGGCCAGACATTTAATGCTATATTACTTATAACCAATAAAGAGCTAAAGTTTTAATCTAGCAAGTGATATATTATTTTTGATTTTGTTTTTGAATTTCATACAAAGCTAAATGAGGACCATCTGTGCTAACTGTCCCTAATTTAGCAGTGTAAGACTAGAGAGACCATCAACCACTAACTCTTGAGCTACTCTTTTACCAAATAATAGTAGAACTGACCATCACATTATAAAACACCCATGGCTGAAAGGGTGAGCATGATTGGTGTTGTGGGTTTTCTGTACAAAAAACAGTCTATTTTGCTTCCAGTACAAACTTTATTCACGTAGGAAAAACAGACAAGCTTAGCTGAATTTTTAAAGGCTCTTCTCGCATAGTTAGAAGACCAAAAAAATCATGATAGTTATAGGATATTGTCTGCTTTTTACATGTTATTATTAAATGTTTTTGGATGCATTTTATAAACAAAAGCATTAAGTGTATTAGTACCATTTAATATTAAAAAAACAGAGTTAAGTGTCATCACTAGTTTACAGCAAAGCAAAAAACAATCCAGATAAGTATTAGATTTCTAGTTTTTCAAGTGTATTATTTAATTATTGTTATAAAAGTAACCAAAACTTAAAAAATATAAATTTATTGTGTTAGATAAGGTTAGGTTAGATAAGATGAAAAAAATTAAAAACATTTTCACCAGATACACTTGTAAATAAGCAAGCCTATGCCTTATATAATTTGGTACCATACCTTGAGCTAAATGACTTACAATTTGTATGGGGAGATAATTAGTTACACACAGTTCAAAAGGCAATAAAGCAATACAATTTAAGTAGAAACAGATATATACTGTTATGATTTTAAAGGTATTTAGGATGAACAAATGTCGTTTCAAATTACAACTTTAAGTCATTCCAGAAAAAAGAAAGTGTAATTTAGATTTTTGGGGGGTAGTTACAAGGTCAAATTCACCAACCTTGTATAAAACTATGGTGAAGAAACTAAAAGTTAAAATATAAAGTTTTATCAAGAAAAAAAAGTGTGAAATTGAAATTTATTTAGAAGGTTTTAGATATTAGGCAAATAAAGTTTAAGATCTTTGAGATGAAGAAAAGTATTTTTAATCTTAACGTGAAAATTACTTTGCACTCACAATAGTAGAAAAAAAGACTATACATATATTCCCAGATATGTTTTTTTTAAAATCACTTCACTTAAACGTTTGATTTTTTTGTATAAACATGACATGTAACATTTACCAAAAGTCTGACAAACTTTGTGAAGATACACAAAATGTATTAAAAGTTACAGTATAAAAACTGTAACAAGTACAATAGTGGTTTCAAGGTCAGTTAACTGACTTTGTTACAAAAGAGTTCATAAGACTAGTACTTCCCATCTCTTTTTTTTTCTTTTCTAAAGGAAGATTAACAAACATTTCAATCAGGCCAGGTTGATATGCCACACATGTTGTCAAAAACTCTAAAATGGCTACTTTCAAACGGATGTCAACTGTCAGTGACTGCAACAGCAGCAACAGATGGTCTTTTACAGCTTCTGATTCTGTTCTTAAACATGCCAGCACAGACATAGGAAATTCCTACAATAATCAACAGAAAAGTATTAATAACTGAAATATCAGTAACAGGATGTCACCAAGATCTCTTCTAAATAGGGGAACATTAAATTAACAAACTGAAGAAACAAAAAATACAAAAACATTCAATTAACAAACCGTTTATAAGAGTAAAACACGAAATTTATTTTGCTTTATTCAAAATCTAACTTTCTGCTGCAAGTCATACAAACAAGTAAGATGAAAATGATTTACTGGTTAATAATAACCTCACCATTCAAAATAGTAACACCAAAAATCTTGTCATATATCACATATACATTTTTTAGAGGGAGGGTGGGGGGTTGTCAGGAACAATTCATATCTAATAATTGTAGTCTGTGGTCAATAAATAAGAGGTAAGAGGTTCTTGCATTTTTATATCTTTGAATACAATAAAACAAACTATATTTTCAACATAAAAAAGTGTCATTCAAACAGACCGACCTAACAGGTCTTACTGCTCTCTCCTCTAAAACCTACATATCCTTCTTTGATGGTTTGTTATAATAGAATATTTTGGTAGCTTTAAAATACATACTATAAAAGAAACATACATAGAAATCAAAAGATCACCAACAGAAACTTACAAAAGTGGCATGTCACTAATTAGCTGGAATGGATTTCAAAACTATGTCCTGAAGAACAGAAAGCATTAAAGCTTAGAGACATTCCTTTCACATGACTATTGCATTTAGGCTTTATTTCCTTTTCAAAATTGAGAACAATTCTCCAGATATAAGCAGTAATATGAATGCAAGTTCAACCAATAATTTAACAGCTGAACAAGTAAAAAGCAAAGAACTATAAAATTAACACTAAACAGATAAGATTAGGAACCAGTATACAAATATATATAAAAGCTGAGGTTTATAGTTAAGATAATCAGTGTTATGATAGGATTAAAAAACTAAACACTTTTTGAATTTTATTTAAGAAACAAACTAGATACACATTATACAATGCTAAAATATAAAGTTTTTAGAAATTTTAATATAAAAACTGTTGATACTAAAGATTAGAATTATATTTTGTAATCACATTTTGAAAGCACAGAAGTAGTGAGTATGCACTCAAAGTGATCTGAACACCCATCTGTTTGGATAAAGTTGATCCAATATACTCCACACAATTATTTATGAATATTAAGTACAAAACTAAAAAAATATACTAATGCTAGTTCTTTGTTGAAACATAATATAATTTTCTGGAAAAATATGAAAGTGATATAATTACGTATTTGATAGAGCAGTTCCTAATATTAACAAGTCCTGATTGTGACCAAATTTTATTTCACTAAGCAAAAAACAATAACAAATTTTGTGACAAAAATGTTCTGAAAAATCAAGGAGGTATTCTTATATTAGAAATTTTATTAAAATAAAACTAAAAATTTAAAAATACTACTGGAAAAATACCTAATAATTTATAAAATTTCATTGTAAGATCTGAATGAATAAAATCCCAATAACCCGAGCATTTTCAAAAGGTGGATGTTTCAAAAGCACTCATGTTTAGGGTTTTTATTCAGTTCTATCAAGACTTCTTGAACCTATGTGTTTTTCTAACATCATAAATGTATGATTTAACAAAACTCTCATTAATAACACTATGTAACAAAATTTTTACTTTTTCTTGTTCCTGGGCAGAAAATGTTATTTCCCAATTGCCTATGCCTAAAGTAAATGGAAAAGACCTTTTTTTCTCTTCAAACTTTGCTTTTGTGACCTGAAAGCATATAACAAAAACATGAGGAGAGACTATATTTGAGGGCTGATACATGAAAGTGATGTACATTACAGTCGCAAATCTTGAAAAACTACTCACCTCTAAACATTTTTGTATAACTTTAGTATAAATACATGCAAATCTTGATTCATATGTTGTTTTATTCAGACCTTATGTAAATGAAAATGTGGAAATTTGCCCATTTTTACATAGAAAATAGGTTAATTTCTAAAGTTCAAATCTAGGTCACAAAAACAAAGTTTGAAGGGAATAATGGCCATTTCCTGTACTTTTACAACATAAGCAATTGAGAAATAACACACACTCTCCAGGAACAAAATTTGTGTTACACAGTGTAATTTAAAATTTCTTCCTTTATAATCAAATATTATATTGAAAATAATGCACATTTTATAATAATTTCATTTCAACTACACATTTGACTTGACTTTTCACCTTAGCAATCCGTTTCAAGAGCTGAACAGATAAAGTAGCAAGACGAGGGTCCTGACGTTGAAAAACATAATATGCTATAGACAGTATCGTATGAGGCTTATTACGTTGAGTTGGTTGTGCAAACATAGCACGTACTAGAGGACATTCAGCTGTTTGCATTTCATCTGAAGTGATTACAATTTCTGTCACAGAATTTCGTAGAAGTAAAAGTCGATTCAACACAGAAAGAGAAAATCGAACTGTATCAATTAACTCTTGACCATATTTACTGCAAAAATAAAGAAAATCTTTTATAATAATGCATGTAAAAATTAATACTTTAAGTATGTTTTTGTACAACTGTAACAAACTATAGATGCACATAGTAAGTGTAACAAACTATAATCAGAGCAACAAAATTGTATCTCAGAACAGCTGGTATGGGTATTAACACTTTTACAATAATTTTTTTTTTAAGTTCATTTAGGTAATTCTAGAGGTTACACAAATAAAATTTGAAAACTTTAAGAAAAAAAACAGTATTTTATACTTAAAATGAAAATCATGTTACACTCGAACTATTAACTCTGAGTGCCAAAAAGTACAGCAAATGAATGACATATTTTTAGTGTAAAGATTTAATTAAAATAATCTCATTCTTTGTGCATAAAATACTTAAATTTTATCTCAGTCACCATATGTATTACTCCATACTTATCATTTCATAGGCAGGCTCATGTATTTTACTAGAACCCATGGTGAAAGGATAATCATGTTTAATGTACTTTGTAGTAAACTTTATCTCAACTAACTGATTTTGTTGTAATGCTGATATTTTTTCAACAGCAAAATACTGTAGGTGAACTATATACAACCCAAAATGTACAGAAAAAAATTGGTATAAATTTATTTCCACATACACAAACATCTTTTTTCCCAATTAGTTTAATATACTTACATGACAAAAAAGATCTGAATAAACTGAAAAGATATTACCACTATATATGAAATATAAAAATGTTAAAAGTTCACTAAACACAAAAACAGTAAGCAAGCTACAGATACATACAGAATGGAAAAGAGCACGAGATACTCAGTTAATGAATGAGCTTACGTATTTTGTAATTCCAAGCTTTGTCGGACAACAGCCTCTCCAGCAGTAGCTAACTTCATTAAAGTTTGACCAGATTCTAAGTTCAATAGACTAAAGGCACACAGTACTTGCAGCTTTGATCTGTATCAAAAAAAAAAAAAAGAAACTGTAGTAACACTTCCAGTATCTTATCTACACATCAAATATATCATCTTTTAATAACAGAGGTGTAATTAAACTATTAAACATACATCAATACCCTGAATATTAGCACTTTCAATCAGCACAATATGTTGGATTAAAATAGCAAATTTAATACTACATAGCCTGATCCAGGTTCCTTTTCAATACAACACACTATACCTGGGTACCTATAGTAAGCCTTAATAAATATGATTCAATAGGTGGAAAAATGAATAGAATTGTAATATATTAGCTCTTAATAGTTTTGGTATGAAAATACAATTGTGGTCTATTATAACCTCATATTATTATTGTAAACAAACAATTCGACAAAATATTAAAAAGAATGTCTTTTACTATTAAAGTGGAATTAAAAATGAAGGATTTAAAAAAAAAAAAAAAACAGTTGCTTATTGCATCCTTTCTCCTTTACACACAAGCTAAAAGTTGGGAAAATTTCCCACCTCACTTTTGAGTTTTAAATAATTTTCTAAGCCTTACTATAAGGATTAATCAAATCTCAAAAATGTTTTGTGACAGAGTTTAAATTTCATTGTTTTCCTTTCAGGGATATAAACTGCACTATAAACAACAAATGCTTGGATGAGGCTACTGTTGCTAAAATAAAATAATTTAAGTTATACAAGGATATGTGTTATTCAAACTTGAGATGACAGACACTAAAATACATACAGATGAGACAAAAGTCTAATTTAAAACAAAATTATAACTTTATTTACAATAGGCATGTGACCTTATATTTAAGTGTAGCATTGAAAACTAAAATAAATATATATATATAGCCACTATAGCCATTTCATGATGAGATATATTATTTCACACATTTTAATATAATTTATAATAAAAACTTTATGCTGATATTTTTTAGTGAACTATATAAAAAATTTTAAATGACATCATCTAATCAAGCGATAGAGAGAAATACTGTGTGCATAATAATGATTTCACATATTTAGGATTAGTGTGTTTTCTCACAGCAGTCACATTGAGCTATTTGTTGTGTCCACTGAGGGGATTCAAACCACTGATATTAGTATTGTAAATCCAAAGAATTATCACTGTCCCATCAGGGAACTCCACATTTAGAAATCTAATTCTTTCTTTACTGCTTCTCATGCAACCATATATTACAAATTCTTCATTACTGATCAAGTTACAGTTAGCCTATGATTCCAAGTAGTCTGTGAAAAATTTCAGAAACAGTTTACATCACTTGATTAGAAATTTTCATGGACTAGGTATGGAAAAAAATGATGTGATGGCATTTTCTGAAAAATGTTTTACTGGGTATATAAAAGCCATGAATATTTCTAGAAATATATATATATATATATAATGAGTATTTCCTTCATAGACAAATAAAAAGTTCATACATTAAACAAAAAGTTTATATACAAAAAAAAATTAAAAAATTGGTCATAATTTCATGCTTTTTTGGAAGATAATATTACTTTCAATATTAAATTCACTGAAATAATTGTACAAACTTTGGCTTGAAGGTATCACCATCCACAGAAATCATTAGCAGTTTATGGAATATGTTCAAACATTTCTGGCCTAAAGATGAGAAAAACAGAGGTACTTAGCAATATAAAATATATAAAAAAAGAATAAGAAAAATTATACAAGAAAAAGTGTATAGATATTTAATCTGTTGAAATGTTAAAGTTCTTTGAAATACTTTATGCCAAGAAACTGATTAGTCCAATTCCTAATTCACATGTAAAATTCCTTCATAAGTCTATTTTTCAATACACGATTTTTGAAGGTTTATTTTCACTAATGACTGATAATGAGAGATCAACAAAGGTTTGAAAAAAAAAACATTTTATACATTATCTAACCTTACATTATTTATTAAAATATGAAAACCATACAGTTTTGAAAGTCATGAACATAAAATCTCATATTTAAAAACTAGTAATTGAAAATAATGATTAACTATTTATAATTAAAATTTCTTAGCAACTATCATTTTCCTTCTTACAAAATTACTGTATATAAGGAAGAAAGCATTATGTTCTAGGTTGCTGTTGTTTTTTAAATACATATATGAACTGCTACTGTCAGTTGTAACTTTCTTTTACCCATTTTAAGTGCTACTTTCCTTTTCTTTTGAAACTTATTTACACTTAACAGGTTTTTATTTGGTATATATCTTCAAGTTTTAAGAGTCTCCTTCAACCATAGTACTTACTGTACAGACTTTTAATTAATTAGAATAATAAAGCTGGAAAATATGAGCAATATAAAAATATGAACTATTATAGCACAAGATAAAATTAAATGTAAGTGTGTCTACATCCTCAATACATATAGGTCATCTTCAATCTCAACTAACAACTTACCAATGATTTCTCTATCTCCAAATTGAGTGTATCGCCACTTATAAAAGGCTGGGAAAATTTCTGTTACAATGTAAACTAGACAAGCAAGCAGGGTGCTATCATCATCTTCACCTATAACCTACAAAAGAACTTAAATGTTTTAATGGAACAAAATATTTAAAAAATGGTAACTTGTTTACAGTTATGAATCTTACTTGCATATTGGCTTATATTACAGACAATCCTCCAATCTCATAGGATTTTTCAAAAATAACAGGGTAAAAGACATGAAATTCTATGACATGGAGCCACTATAATATATATCTTGTGTAAAGAACATGAACTAAAACCCAATCACATAGTCTTCATACAAAATTATTCTAAATGATATTTTTATAGGAGTTTTACTAAAGTGCCTCAAAATTACCCTTTCAACAACAAATGTTAGAAAACCCTTCTTGTAATGGCCTTATTATAAAGTAACAATCACTGCATTCTAAAAAACAAAACAAAATGAACACAAGAGTAAGTATAACCTTTCATAAGTTACACATTAATTAAACACAAAAAAATCTAATTGATAAAAGTTTTATAAAGGCTTAAAATCTGACCTCTATGGCTGAAGTTACCAAGTTCAGAAAAGCTATGCAGAGTGGATACTGTCCAGAAACACACTCTTGGGCTGCCACCTGTTTCCCTAGAATTCCAACATTTACACATGCTCCACTGTAGGGAAGAAAATATTACGTTTTTATTTTGCAAATTTTCCCACTTTAAAACAAAAGAAAAGGATCATAAGAATACTGCATACCTATTACACATACTTGCCTTTTTTCACAAGATCCACCCACATGACATCTGATTAAATCTATTCTAGTTATAATACAGCAATTAAAAATTGTCTTCTAACATTACAATAATTAAAGGCTTATTTCATTTACATTTCTTGATAATATACTTTAATTAAATTGTAGGCCTATTCTGCAATCTAAAAAACATATTTGAATCACTATGCAAAAAGTTTTGGTGAGGCTATGTCTTTGTACTTTCTGGATCAACTCCAAACTCACACACCATTCAACCACTTTACCAATACAGCTAAAGGGTTAATTGATTAGTACTTTAACCTATATAACCTAAACAACATTTATATTTGTATGCCACATTAAATTTTTTACTGATATTCAGTCTTTATATCTAAAAAAAATTTTGTAATTTAAGTATAGGCTTAAACACATCTTAACTCTGCTTGAAGATACACTTGATGACGTAACTTTGAGCAGAACTGTTCATTTCCAAGTATACTAAAAGATGCAAGTAATTTTTTTGTTTTAGTATATACAAATTGGATGGTATAAAAAAGAACGTCTTATTAATGTAATTAATGTTTATTTGGTTTATGATTTCTGCTGGAAAAGCATTTTTAATAGGAATTCCTTAATATTTTTTAACTCTTTATGAAAAACTTTATATGATATATATTAGTTAATTCATGTGCTTGAAGAAACAGTATTTCAATCAAGTTTTCCATCATCATTAATACATAGGTCTCAAGATGGAAATCTGTGAATATGTTTAACAGTGAATTTACTATTCAGATGTTTATTGTTGAAGTAGTTCAAAAACTACCAACATGTTCAACTTCATCAAAGTAATGAAAGTATCATCTGCATACTTTCTATAGCAAACTGGCATACCCTGTACTGAACAATCTTCCACCCAAGCTTTTTCATGGTGACACAAAAACAAATAAGCAAATGATGGAGCCAATCTAGTTCCAATAGCAACTCACCTGGTTTTTCAAACACCTCACAGTTAATCTGGAAATGTGATTCTTTAATGACATTACTTACAAGTTCTTGAAACTTTTATTTGTGTGTGTGGAAATTTCATTTGATTATTATAATTATAATAAGGTAATTCTGTAAACAAATTGAAGACTCTTCTAGTTATATATTGGTGTGTAAGAACTCTGTGTCAAAACTAGCACAATAAAAATCTTTTTTGGAATTTATTTTTTATTCTTCAAAATTATTTTTATAGTTACTAATTTCTAATTAAAGATTTTAACAACTTAACTGAGAACACAACTAGTTCACAACTGTATATACCTATACAATACTGTCTAATTGGACAACGTTTTTAAGAATTTTAGGAACTCCAGAAATAACACCTGCATGAGAACCAACTGGTTCTAATGTATGATATTTATTACTTCTCAGTAAATTATATACATTTCTTTTTACAAGCACCTTTGTAATTTAAGTCTTTTTGATTTTGGATAGATCTTTATCTCACCTCACAAATTTAGTATTATCACATAACATTTCCATAACATTTCTTTGACTTCATTAACATAGTTTTATTAAAAACAATCACACTATTTTCTTTACCAGATTTTATAATAACTATCTCTTCATTACTAATTAGCCTTTTGAAGGCTAAAAATTCCTCTTTAATTATTTTCATAAGTTTTCTTCCAGGATTACAATCATTTTAAGTTCAAAGATAGTTTATTAATCAATAGATTCAAACTTGAATGACATGAACAGAACAGTGCAACTTATTTATTTAAAAAAATTCAAGGTTAAGCACAAACCATATTAGTCACATATTAATTTTAATTCCTATTCATTACAATTCTTTCAAATTTGTCTTGGAAAGATAATTTACAGTTTAAATGTATCTCAGAACAGCTGGTATGGTTATTAACACTTTTAATAATAAAGCAGAGAACAATGTTTCAACCTTCCTAGGTCATCTTCATGCTAACAAAGAGAGAGTTTGCAACTTCCATTGCTGGGCACATGCCCTATGTATTTCTTATATTTTCCCAATTAGAAACCTTAAATAAATGTTTACCCTGCAAGACTGGAAAAAGTGGTGGCTGTTCCTGTTAGAAATGGTAAGAAACTTAGTTGGATAAGTTGATTCCAAATTCTTTGAGGCTTGTGGGTGACCAAAAGTCCGATGATGTCTAGACACACTGCCAATAGCTTGATGGGTGGCACTGAGAGGGGAGAAAACCTGAAACAAAAATTAAAATTGCATTTTAGTAATACCTTCACAATCTACTTACAATTATTAAACCATGATGAGATTTTTATGAATAATATTATGTTATTAAATTTATAAAAGTAAGAATGAGATGTTATTAATGTATAAAAGAAAGCTAAAAAATTACATGGAATATATAACAAAAAAACAATTTTGGGGCAAAATTAGTAATTTTAGGTACATAAATGGCAACTTAAAAACGTATTTAATAAAACTAATATAAAAAACCTTCACAAACAAATTAGATTATGAAACATTTAAGCCTAAAAATGAAGCCCTTAATTGCAACATTATATGATTTTGTCATATACAAATAAAATTTGAATAGTACAAAGTTGTTATTGTCATTAATGTCCAAGAGATCAGGAAATTATAACTAGTGAAAAGTTTTACCTACTGGTGTAAAGGAATATTTAAATCTTACCTCTGAAATGCTGTAAACAATTCACTTATAATGTCTGTCAACTGTCTATATGTACTGATATCAGACTTCAAAACTGACCACGTCAAAATTCCAATGTCTGTTATTTTTTCTATAGATTCTTGGGTCATATAGCCTAAGAAATATAATTTTGTTTTACCAATAATCTAAAACACAAACTATTGACTTACAGATGTTTACAAAGATATTCCCTCCAATTTGCTTCTCCATAACTTAATATCGTTTTTTATAGTAATCAGTCTTATCTCTCTTACATCTTCCTTTGAAAAGTATGGCAAACAATTGTAAAATTTCTACTTACAATAAATTTTCAACAGCATTAATAACTTAGAGTCTTTATATTAAAAAACAAACTGAAGTCATTCTCAAGCAAAATATAAAATTCAACCTATTCTTAACAAATTAAATTCTAAATCGTTTTTATCTTGAGAAAATGAAACTTAAATAAAACACTTGTAATATGGTACTTTCAGACAGTAATGATTTACCTCTTAGAGTGAAAAGATAGATCTACTGAATAATGGGAGATTTATCATGATGATTACTGTGGAATAATTCCATATTTTCCAAATAAACAATTTCACAAGAAATAAAGAAAGACTAAACACTTGTGTAAAATCACAATAAACAATCTTTACTTAAACAAACACAGAGAAAAGTTCGACTTGCCACACTGTGCAGTCACTTTTACTGAAGAGTTAGACGTGAAGTTGTTCTAACTTATTCAGACAAGGTCTTGCATAAGACCAACTCTGGTGCTATCATATTCCAGACCTAACACATCTCAAGATATTTAGTTAACATTAAACTTAACTAGTGCTAACCACATGTCTGGTCATTTCCTCATAAAATAACTTGACTGCCAATGGAAAGATAACTGTCTATTTCACATACTACAGAGAAGACCTTGCAGTTATCTTTACCATGGGAAGGCAAAAAGTGTTACTCTAGGTGAACAAGACAGAACAATAAGTAGCTAAATAAATATTAACTTAATACCTTTTTGACCAATGTGTTAGGTGGAAACTGCACTTACCTGCACAAATGAATTTGAAAAATTCCTATCTTAATACAAGAAGGTAGAATACACATGGTATCCTTAAATCCACAATATTATTAGGGAAAAATAAAAGAAATTGGAATTTAAGTAACAAACACCAATTTCTTTTCCAACTCAAAATTACTACACCAATAATGATGTCTGACATTGGAACAGTAATGTTTTTAGTGTTAACTTTTGTGAAACACAATTACTGAATTAACACTTATACACTTAAAATTTTTTTCACTCTCATCATAATAAAAATTAGAAATTAAATCTCTCACTACAAGCAGATAAAAGAGCATATCACAAAGTATTACATTCAAAATATAATTACATTACTTTATTATCATGCTAAACAAATAAATGTGCATCAAAAAAGTGGCTAATAAACTAAATTTTAATATTATATAAAGTTTAAATCATTGATTTTATAAGGGAAGATTTAAAAAATTATCAGCTACATCCTAATATGAGAACTGTAACATTTGCCCGCTAGGTACCCTCTGTTCTCTAATTTATTTACCATCCCTCCCAGAAGTACAAAATTTGATTACATTATTTATTATAATATATATATATATATAATTATACAGGCAAAGAAAATTCTTATAGCCTTCAATCTTATTGTTTATGGAGACGTAAAAAATCAAAACCCTCTTGTCACATCCTTTCTTTACCAATAGTTATCTCTGATGTTTTATACTATATTATGTAAAACTAATTTAAAACCAAATTTAGAGTTAGAGAAAATAAAATATATAGCTTTACTAAAAAAAAAAAGATTTATTTAGAATCAATTACTTAGATCAGTCACCACTTTGACTCCATATATTCATAAAGTTTTCATAAAAATTCTGATATTTTTGTAAACAAAAGACTTATAATGTTTACAGAAAATCTGTGAAATTTCATAAAGATACACAAAACATATTAAAAGTTATGGTGGTAAAAAAACTCTAAAGGTCAATTGGGATCAAAATTTGAGTCATACTGACCAAGTCTCTGGCAGAAGAATTACACCAAAGTGAATTATCCCACAGAAACTGTGATCTTGTTCTTTCATGTAAGCTTCAACTGAAAGTGTATAAAATTCTCACACATAAAATTGTACTAAATATATTAATGTAACTTCCCTCTGACCTTACAGCTAATGGGTTATAATTAACAAATTATCAAACATTGGATTAAAGGTAAGTTTTTGTTGTTGTTTTTTTTTTTTACTTGATGATACCAGGTTGAGTCTGCAAAACACATCTTCATTTCACTGTTTTAAAAGTAATTTACATGTATATACTTATACACCCACACACAATGTTAAAAGGTTTTCACATACTACAAAATATCATACCTGCACCATGAGCCAACTGCTTCAATTTAATATTCAATTCACACAGACACACCTGCCATCCATTCACAACCTTGTGCCACTGAATTAGCTGGAAGCCTTTGGTATCTACAGAAAACAAAATTTAAAGGTCAGTATGTGTCAAAACAATCACTTCAAGAAGGTTTCTGACCTGACTTCTTTAAGTTATGATGGTAAATGGCACGAATGATGCTGCTTTGCATATATAAGATTCAGTCAAGTTCTTGTTCTGGATCAAACAGTTTTCACGTAAGAGGTCATCAAAGTATTTTTCATGGGACAAAATCACAATCCATATTAGGCATAAAATGATAAATTAAGCTTTTTGTAAATTTAAAAAATTCAGGATTATAACTGTGGCAGAAGTTATTTATAAATATCTTTTCTTCTAGCTACATATTACCAAACAAAGCTTTCATCACTTTGCTCAGATGAGTTTAGCAATTCTGCTGAACAAGGGCCAACTTAGTTTAAACAGTTGAAAAAAATAGAAAGCATTTTCATTACAAATTTAGATCTACCCAATGACTTCTCAAAGCTGGGATATATGCAATGTCATCACACCATGGCGACTGTGGTTGAGAAAAAGTGGTTTGCAAAAACTGACAAAACTAAACTTGTATTAAGTTATAAGGTCCAATTTAATTTGTTGATTGTTGATACATTGTTCAAAACATTTTGGCTTTCCTTCTTTGGGACTATGAGTGATGTTTTATGCTCAGAAAAATCAGAAACACTAATGTTTTGTTCACAACACAGTGAAATCAACTCATAACCAAAATTGATAATTAAAAACAATTCATATGTAAATTATATAAATAAAACTTTTTTTAAATTAGTTTTAATAATGAACTATCTAAACTAACTTGTTAAGTAGCATTTAATTTCACATTATCTTCTCTTAATGCCTTACATAAAAATATATAAAATTTACTTCTTACCTAATCTAATCCTGAGTCTGAATAATATATACATGTGTATGTGCATTTTTATAGCAAAAATGTTTAACATTAGCAAAACTTACCCATTTGAGACAAGATCATGCCACGAGTTCCTCTAGGTAGCACCAAGGAATCTACATACAACAAACAATCAAAGAATTTAAAAAATGTGGAAATTTATAATATCGAAAAATAAAACAGCATCAAGAGGTATATTAGAAATATAATGTGCTATTTATTTTTAGCAATCATATAATAAGAAACATATGTTATGACATACAAAAATTATTAAGAAATAACACAACAAATAAAACCAAACAGCTGAATGAAGAATATAATCATGTTCAAACATGCACATACACACACGTTACAATTTAATGTTTCTCAGTATAAAGTGTGAATATGGTAAACTAGTTGCTTAGCATAGAAATTAATATGAAGTAAAACTAAGGCCAGTTTAAGCCAGTGACTCATGATTATTATGTAGATGCTTTAGTCAAACTAAAACTACCAAGTCTACTGAATGCCACAGGCCTCAGTTTTCACTTTATTATTTATAAGCATGTAGTTTTTGACAGAATTCTTAAGCTATATTTGTTAGCTTGTAAAGCCCTGAATCTATTAATGTGAACTTTATTTCATAAATGAATAAAATAGCATGTACATGTAATGTTTAAAAGAAATCTAAAAATGTGAAAACTAAGACTTCAGTAGAATTTAAAACTTATTAGAGTAGGTGATTAACTTCATTACCTATGAATATTAATTAGATAAAGTTAAAACTATTATACAAAATAAAACTGAGCTGGACAATTCAAATGTTTAGAGCCATTACTACTGCTTCAGACACCATAATAATACCCATTACCTCCCAGAGATATTCATATAATCATAAAAATTTGACACCCATACTACATAATCTAATTCTAGAAAGACAGTTATAGGAGATTACTCATTGGTTCCTATAATACAAACTTATTGCATAAATAAAATGCAATATCTACACACTCAAAAGTGATAGTTAGCTATGTTTTTTGCAAAACTTAGACCAAACATATAATGACCTGGAATATTTGTGTAGAAAACAAAATCTATAACTTTGGCCAAACACAATAATAACAGTTTTCACCAGATTAAATACAATAATACTGCAGAAAAAAAATATCTAAATGAAACTAATCTCCTACCCAATTACTTTGGAACAACTTTTAACAACACTCATTCTCCTACCTGTAATCCATCAAATCAACAAACAATCAATGACTATGTTAAAAGCAATCCACATTTATACACTCCAAACTTCCCAGTACACAACACACTAACAAATTACAATAATATCCTAAATTACAAAATAACTAAAGCTGAAAAAATATTCAGCCCCTGGCCATGAGGGGATCAGAAATATAATCTTAAAGAAAGCCTTGAACTACCTACTCATTCACCTCACTAATTTATGAGCCTATCACTATTATGAGGATACTTTCCACACACATTGAAAAAAGCAATTACAACAGCTATTGTCAAAGAACCAACAATCACATGTAATTCAAAAAAATATTAGACCAATTAGTTTTCTTAGCTGTTTGAGAAAGCTAATAAAAAATTACTGCTCAAATACTTCTTTACTACTGTAAAACCAACAATCTTCTATCAAAGGTACAGAATTCATTCAAAAAAAAAAGACGAAATATGGACCACCTTACATATCTCACAAAAGCCATTTACAGGTCTTTTAATAATAATCAAGCCATGATCGCAGCCTTTCCAGATGAGCATAAAGCCTTTTATAACATTTGTTACAATACCATAATATACAAATTTAGTGCTATGAATATTAACCAAACATTAACGAGATGGGTACCAAACTTCCTAACCAAGAGCACACCTGCAGTAAAAATCAATGACACTTTCTTACAAAACATTTAATAATTCAACTGGCATAATGAATGGTTCTCTTTTGTCACCACTACTCTATATTATTTTGTGATCAACATACCTTACCCTGAACTAACAAATATTTACTTCTCCAAATATTCAAATGAAATTACTGTTTAGTTTTCCTAGAAATCTAATAAACACCATGACTCACACAAAAATCATTAAATGCTAAAATTAAGTGATGTAATGACTGAAAGGTCCTTTCAAACTTGCTCAAAACTCAAGGCATAATATTTCATCACAAATTGAATAAACATTTGAAAAAGTGGAAAAAAATTAAACTAAAATTAGGCAACACAGACATTACAATAAACTCTAGTGCCAAATTTCAACAAAAACTTACATTAGTAGAGCATAAGATATTTTAAAATTCATGAGTTAATTGGCAATTGCATTAACCACTCAAGACTTATCACTGGACAAAATAAAAGTTGTTCAGTGAAAACTATCATAAACATTAATAAAACATACATTCATTCAGTCATAAAATATGAATACCAAGTCACCTACAAAATGTCAAACAATATTCTCAACTAAGTCTAGTTTCAACAGAACAAGACCTTAAGATTAGCTACAAGGATTCCAAGATACAATCCAATAAACTATCTACACAAAGCAGGCAATATTCCTCCTCTTAAAGAAATACTATGTAAACTAACCCACAATTACTATCATAAGGTAAAAGCAAACCTTCTTACATTAACACTTCATATGATTTCTAGTGCACACTATAAGATATTATCCCCTTATACACCTCAAACAAAATAAATAATAATGCTCTTCTATAACAGGTACTTCATACTCGTGTTCTTTATTTATTTTAATCACGTTTTCCCTCCTAGCCAGGGCACAGGACACTTGCCCTTTGAAAGTGGGTTTTCTCAAGGTACTCCCCTTTCCCCTTGATGTTTGGATCTTTGTATTTGTATTCATAGGCCTTTGTCATCCTTTGCTTCTTCCTACTGTGCAAACACTGAATGTGTGAGTGTTGTTCTTTTACTAAGTTAATTTCAAAAACCTTCCCAGTATGTAGGGCAAAGGAAAATAAACAATTCTGAATACCCTTGCCTAAAAACTAAATACAGTGGTACCTGAGTTCTTGAATGACTCCCTCTCAAACAATTTGGTTTTCGGACATATTGTTTGAGAAAACAATGCCTTGGTTGTCAAACATAAACTCGGTTCTTGATCCAAGCTATCGTGGCCTGAACCCCTGAAATAACCTGATTGATGACCCAAACAACACTTCGACCATTTTCGGCCCACGCCAAGCTTGCCCAAAACATTTTACCCACACCCCCACTAATATCTGCTGTGAACATTCTCGTTTTTCGTTTTTTTTTCTCTAAATATTCTGATTAAATAAGCCACCATGGTGTTAAAGAAGGATAATAAAAGCATCAAACCAAAAAGAAAAGTTGTTAGAGCCACAATAGAGGTGAAAAAAGATTTCATAGTGAAGTATGAGAGTGGTGTTCGCATGTCTGACCTTGCTACATAGTTTGGTGTGGTAAAGTCTACAGTCTGCACCATACTGAAAAATAAAGAGGTCATCACAGGAGCTGATGTTGCAAAAGGAGTGACAGTGCTTACGAAACAAAGATTGCAAACAATGGAAAAGGTAGAAAAACTGTTGTTGATTTGGCTAAACGAAAAACAGTTAGTTGGTGATAGCATTTCTGAGACCATCATTTGAAAGAAAGCAAAGCAGTTGTATGCTGACCTCCTGAAAAACACCCCTGGAACAAGTGCTGATACAAGTGTTGCCTTTAAGGCTAGTAGGAGGTGGTTTCAAAAATTTAGAAAGAGAAGTGGCATACATAGTGTGGTGAGACATGGGGAGGGTGCCAGTTCTAACAAAGACGCTGCTGATAAATTTGTTAGGGAATTTAAGGACTATGTAGAAGCTGAGGGTTTTATTCCCTAACAAGTGTTCAACTGTGATGAAACAGGCCTCTTTTGGAAGAAAATGCCAAAGAGGACCTACATCACCAAGGAGGAAAAGTCACTACTAGGACACAAGCCAATGAAAAACAGGCTAACTCTACTGTTATATAGTAATGCAAGTGGGGACTTAAAATTTAAGACTTTGCTTGTATACTATTCTGAGAACCAGAGGGTTTTTAATAAAAATAATGTCCTGAAAAGTAAACTAAATGTCATGTGGAGGGCTAATAGTAAAGTATGGGTAACCAGGCAATTTTTTTATGGAGTGGGTCCATGAAGTGTTTGCTCCAAGTGTAAAGAATTACCTCATGGAAAAACAGCTGCCACTCAAGGGTCTTCTTGTGATGGACAATGCACCTGCTAACCCACCAGGCTTGAAGGACGCATTGGTGGAGGAGTACAGTTTCATTACGGTGAAGCTCTTGCCCCCTAACATGACTCCTCTTATTCAGCCCATGGACCAGCAGGAAGCTCTACACCAAAGCACTGTTTCAAAGTTAACCCTCAGAGAGTTCTGGAAAAATCACTTTAATATCCTCCATTGCTTGACGATCATAGGCAAAGCCTGGAGGGAAGTGTCTTTGAGGACCATGAACTCGGCCTGGAAGAAATTGTGGCCAGACTCAGTAGCAAATAGAAACTTTGAAGGCTTTGAGGCTGAGCCTGTTGTCAAGGATATTGCCTCACTAAGCAAGTGTATGGGCTTGAATGTGAGTGGTGATGATGTGGAGGAGTTGGTGGAAGACCACAACACTGAGCTCACCACAGAAGAACTCCAAGATCTTCAGAAGGAGCAGCAACAGAAGGCAACTGAGGAAGTGTCTTCAGATAAGGAGGAGGGTTGGGAGGATGTTCCTAGTTCACTAATCAAGGAAATGTGTGGAAAATGGGGAGAGTTACAAAGTTTTGTGGAAAAACTTCACCCTGACAAAGCTGTAGCAAACTGCAGCATAAACCTTTTCAATGACAATGCCATGTCTTACTTCAGAAACATTTTAAAATACAGGCAGAAACAAACCTCAGTAGAAAAGTTTTTAGTGAAAAATAGGTACAGTGAGTCTCAAGCAGGCTGTATTGGTGCAAAGAGACAGAAAAGAGAAAGAACCCCAGAAGGAAAGTTAACCGACATTTTTATGGAAGGTGACTCCCCTTCCAAACAATAATAACTCTCCTACTATCCACGTTCCTCACCACCTTTCACTTACGCCATCAGCTCTCCTCGGCACAGGTAAAGTGCAGTTAAATTTTCATTTATTGTTTTTTTATTGTGTTTATAGTTTTTGTGGTTGACTTTATGCATGTAAGTATTATTATACAGGTATAAATAAACAATATTTTTACTTAAAATGCTTCATAATGCGTAATTTTTGGAGGTCTGTAACGGATTAATTTAATTTACAGTATTTCTTATGGGAAAAATTGATTCGATTTTCAAACAGCCTTCTGGAACGGATTAAGTTTGAGAACCAAGGTACCACTGTATCTGTCCCAGATAAACAGATGTTAAATAAGTGGTAAATAAAAATTGGTGTTTCTGATTATTTCAAATATTCAACCATTATGTGTGAAGATATATTAGTTGAATGTTATCACTTAATTACCTCAATGGCACAAAGCTGTATACAGCAATTGCAAACAGACTGGTAGTTTCATGCAAGTTTGTTTCACAGAGTTTACCAAAAATAACTGCACTAATAATTAAGTTGTCCCTAATGATATTGCTAGTCATCCTGTACAAAACAGAATATCAGAGTAAACTCTGTTAATGGAACTTAACTTGGTTATCGTAGTATATAATCATAATGATGACATTAGGGAAATGGCAAGTAACAAATATCTTTTCTCCTTCAACACATCTGAGGTTTCTTCTTTATATTCTAAACATGCCAATAGTAGTAACCTAAAGAACCAAACTGATATCTTTAATTGACATCTAGTACATTATCCAGGTAAAAAACAGCAAGTAAGATTTTCCAGATACACTGTCTAGAATATGAATGAAGAGAATCCATTATTAACTTTCATGAGCTACAAAGTTTCCAGTATTCAACAGCTTACCAGTATCATAAGGAAATCTGTTCTGTACTAGTTGCCATACCCCTCCTTCTTCTGTAATCATCTTATCACGTATATCAACATTTTCCAAATATTCAGTAAACACTGGGAAATTCTTTAGTGTTGCAATTACCTACAAAATAATGAATCATTCGAAGTAGCAAATAAAACTATCAATACTAAGACAAGTTAGAAAAATCAAGTACTTATACTGAGATAGCTAATAAAGTTTCACCAAGGTCCCTCATCATTTATTACTTTCTGCTTTAATTAGTAATTTTGATTAAAAAAAAAGTTTCAGTACCTCATTTCAGATGGGAAGATTTGACTTCAGTGTAACAAAATGACAGAATGCTTTGTAATGTCATGTATGCTTAGCTTCTCTTACAGAAGTTATTTCAATAAACACATTACTTCAAGTTTCCATTTCTTTCCCATCAGTAAAATGTTTACTTCTTTTTCTACTGATAAGTTAGTTAATCAGAATATTATATTTGCAAGTTATACATGTGTGAAAAGAAATCTAGATTTTAAAACGGTTTATTTCACTAAATCATTTTTGTCACTCTAGTCATTAAAATGGGATCCATTTGGAAATAGAATCTTACAAACAAAAATTCCTTGAGCACCAGTTTAATGTATACCCCTATATTAATGACTACAAAAATCAATTACATCATCAGAATCAATGTTCATATTGCTACTATGGACACTTTTTAACATTTAACTTTTACTGAATTCTTCTCACACACAAGTAGCTTTCATTTTTTTTCTGGTAACAAAATGCAGATGGTTTTGTTCTGTTTTCCAGTTTATCTAAAGTTGTCTAAATATCATAGCACCTTTATTTATAATGAATTTAAAAAAAAAAGACCTTTTATATGTGATCCTACGTGTTAACTCTTCTGCAAAAGTCTTTATCTATAATATGTAAAAAATAATCCTTTTTCATTAAATAGGTGAAAGATATTGTGTTATGAGAACCAAAATCACATATTATAATAATAACTAATTAATATGTCAAACCAAATCATGTGCTATAATAATCCATTATTATGCCAAGCAAAATCATTTGTTATAATACCTCATGAATATGTAAAACAAACTTATGCTATTATAACTTATTACCATGTTAGACAAAATAGAAATGAAAAAAATCAAAATAGAAACAAGAAATAGGGACTGGCACTATAGATGCTGCTGCCAGAAGAAAGAAAATCAAAACTACTTATCAGATTTAATACAAGAAAACATGATTGATCAGTGCATGGCTAATGGTCAGCTCAAGTTAATAAACAGATTAACAATGGTAATAGTGATGAGAGGGTGTAACAAATATCAATATGTTGCAAAAGTCATAATATTTCAATATGGGAAAGGTACCTTGGGGACAAAAAAGTGAAGGTTCAATGAAACATTGGGTGCAGTAATGTAGCAGTACGAATCAGTCTAGTATCCAATGATCAAAAGACAGGCAAGGTATGTCTGTGCATGCTAACTGATGGAACAGTGAGAAAGTTTTCCACAACTAAAAATAAAGGTGGATACTCCATATTATGAAGGAGACCTTGAAGTTATGTGCATCAAAGAACCAATACCTGACTTGGTGATGAGAAATATACCAAGTAGTAGAAATTTCGAGGAACTAGACAGAAAGAAGATTGATGAAGCATCTTCTGTCACCACCAGATCTCAAGAAAAGAAAAGCAAACAAGTGTCCAAAGGTGACATCCCAAATACAGGTTGTCAGGAATTCAAGGAAACACAGATGAAAGTTCTTTCAGTGCAGACATTTTGTGACTGTGTCTAGAAGAAAGTCCAGCACAAGAAAAAGGGGAAAGATACTTAGAGAATAGAAAACTAGAAGGGAGTACTATATTGAACCTGTCAAAGTAGTTATGCTGGAGAAATTAAACTGATTATAATACCAACAGAATACCAAACTCAAGTGATGAAGTTAGCTCATAAATAAATGAAAACAGCAAACAGAATCACTAATAACTTCCACTGGCTGGGAATCATGGTAGATGCGAGTACATTCTGCAGATCATATGATATCTGCCAAAGGACAATACATAGAGGAAATGTAGGCAAAGTGCCACTAGGGAGGTGCCTCTCATAGAAGAGCCAATCACTAAAGACCATTAGTGCCTGTGTTTGACAAATGCAACTGGTAAGTGCTGACAGAATTCAACTGTGCAACATGTTATCCAGAAGCAACAGCACTGGTGAAGATAGAAACAGAGAGTAGCAGAAGCCCTCCTGGAATAGTTTTCCATGAGAAATCCTGAGTGACAGAGAAACCCAGTTTACTTTAGAACTGATAAGAAAACATGTAGACTCATAAGCACTCAGCAGCTCTTTAGCATCCTGCACAATTCTGAATGTAATGGATTTTATAGGTTTTCCGAGAGAAATCCTGAGTTTCAGAGAAACCCAGTTCATTTCAGAACTGATGAGGAAACATGTGGACTCATTAGCTCTTTAGCATACCACACAATTCTGAATGTAATGGACTTTGTAGGAAATTCAATGGAGTTTTGATAAGAATGCTAAAGAAGATGATTGGTTGGTTGACATTTACTGGTGCAAAGCAACTGGGCTATCTGCACCAAATGAAAATTGTAAAAGTAAAACTGATGTAAAATGTAAAAATTAATGAAAGTAAAACTAAAGAAACTTCAAAAATCAAGGAAAAACTTAAGAGTTAAAAAGGCCATTGTAGCTAGAAAATTTAAAAACACAAGTAATTTGGAAAATATCACCATTGCCAACAGTACTGTCCAGCATCAGGAGTAAACCCATGGATAAAACTTGTCTAAAATGGTCTCATCATTCACAGTCATAATAATGGTATAACAGCAAAATGTAGGCTATTGTGACTTGAGTGTCACAAAGGCCACATACTGGTGTATCAGTCCCAGAAAAGAGAAAACAATAAGTTAAAAACTTTGACTAATGAGCAACATTGAACACTATGTGGATGACATTCTGACACACTGTGAGAAGAGAAGACCAACTGGAGAGAAAAAGAGCTGTTCTGGCAACTGAGAGCAGCAGGCCTCACTATCAAGCCATCCAAGTGCTACATCAGATATTCTTCAAAGAATTTTGTTGGATATAAAGTGGGGGATCAAAAGATAGCCATGGAAAAGAACAGATACTCTACATACAAGACACACCAGCTCCGATGACCAACCAGCAAATCAAATCCTTCCTGGAGTTAGCAAGATACCACAAGAATTTCATTCAAAATTATGCTGAAATTACTGCACCATTAACTGACATGACCAACAAAGGCTTGCTCAACAAGGTGAAATAGGAATGACCACACCAGGTGGCATTCCAGAAATTAAAGAAAATGTTGGGAAGTTCATCAATTCTTCGAATGCTTGACTTCAACAAACCATTCATTATCTAGGTTGATGCTTTAGATATTGGAATTAAGACAGTACTCTCACAAGAACATGAAGAAAGACTGTTTCCAGTAACATATACAAGTAAAAAGCTGTTAAATATTTAGAATAATCAGTTCATGATTGAAAAAGAGTATATGGCTATCATAATTGCCATTCGAAAGTTCTAGAACTATCTACACTGAAAGGAGTTCATCATAGAAACAGACTACTAATCACTTGCATACATTCAGAGGTGTAATGATTATGAGGTGAGCATTGTATCTTCAGATCTACAGGGTCTGCATTGAAGCTACCAAAGGAATTGCAAATGTTGGATCAAAATATATGAGCACATATTGTGTTTGAGCTCAGAACAGTCTTTGTATATAGTTTAACAAAAAAACAAGAAAAACTGTAAATGTTTCTTTTGAAGAGGAATTTATGTCAAGATATAAAACTGTTTAATGTAAATATTTATTTATTTATTGAGTAAATATTTTATAATTGTTTACTTTTGTTCATAACAAGAGCGTTAGAAGCAATTATTTTCAAGTAAACGTTATGACAAGTTTAGTTATGTAACCATGTAAGAGTTGTACATTGTGTTTGTAACTCACTGATGTTGAGATTATCAACACTGCATGAAATTTATTGATGTCAAAGATATAACAAGCAAAAGATTATGTAACAAACATATAAATAGGGTAAGATGAGTGAGAAAAGTAGATATACATACAAAGACAGAGCAGACAAGAAACAATAAAATCATGCAAAAGAAACATCCGGACAGAGAAGGATTAATATAGGCCCAAATTTTGATACATATTTGAGTGAGACTAATGGTGTTGAAAGTGATAATAATATTTCATTAAAGAGAAAATGAACCTATTTGTGTGAACTTTGACAGAAAAATAGACATTTACTGTAAGTAGGCCTAAATACAAAAAAAAAGAAGCAGATGATTTTAGAAGTACAAGACAGCCATGGTAAGTCAATGAAATGTGAGCAAACTTCTAAAGATTCTAAAATAACTGAATAGGCCTAAACCCTAACTATTGTTATTTTTATCCTGTATGTGATTTTTTTTTTCAGTGTACTAGAATTACTGGTTATATCCTATTATTTTTCTACTACAAAGCTCATTATGTGTGATAATACCAAATCTTCATGTTTGAGGTGAAAGACCAGAAATTGTTCCCAAGTTTATTTTTTACCTCATGTTCCACAGTTATTACAGTTTCTAAATAATTTCAATCTTAGAGCTTACATCATTTACTGCTACAAATTTGTGCTAAAACTGTCTTCCAATGTTATTTTTTATTAATGAATAACTTAAATCCTATCTAATGTCAGTAACTGGTTATATTTGGGACACATGGGGTATTTATATCTTGAAAAGTAGGCTATTAGAAACAGCAGAACTACAAATATTTACATTTATGAAACCCTACTTTTGACAAGAAGAAAAGAACTATAACGTTTATGAAATGTCTGTAATCATATATAGTGTAAAGAATATGTTGTACGTATATTAATTAGTTCCAAATTGATATTTTTTGAAAAGCAGTAAATTGGGTGCTGTTTATTTTTTTAATTTATCACCACCAAGTCACAGACAGCTAATGTAGAATCATTTTTAACCCAATAATAACACTCATATTATTTAACCTTACTAAATACAACTACTATATATAATAGTAAGATGAATAAACTTCATGATTTTCACACTACAAAACTAGCTGACTTGTGAAAACTTGCAAAATAAGGATTTTTGTTAGAAATGTGGTTCACTACTTTATGACAATGTGTAGAGAAAGCTTTCACTACAACTATAAGAATTGAAACTTAAAAAAATTATGTACAAGGTTTGTACCCTTGATCAAGAACAAACTTTCAAGACTTTTCTAGAAGTTTCAAGGGTAAAATTATCTATTCTCTAGGTCTTAAAGGAAAACATCTTAAATTCCACTGGCACATTAAAATCAAACACAAGTATTCCCAAAATCTATTAATCCTGCTTTGTGATCATATATAGTGTAAAGAATATGTTGTACATATATTAATTAGTTCCAAATTGATATTTTTTGAAAAGCAGTAAAGTGGGTGCTGTTTATTTTTTTAATTTATCACCACCAAGTCACAGACAGCTAATGTAGAATCATTTTTAACCCAATAATAACACTCATATTATTTAACCTACTTACTAAATACAACTACTATATATAATAGTATTATTATTAATTATTAAATTAATTATTATTATTATTATGATTATTAAATGACAGTGTTAGATAAAAGCTACTTATTTTAAAATTCTCATTAAAAATGCTAGAATTAATAATAAGCAAACAAATTATATAAAAAACAATGAATAAATGACACACTAATCTGCTATGCAAAACATGTAAGTATATATTATATAAACTGTTTAATAAAGAACAATGCAATTAAAGCAGAAGTTTTGACTTATATAAGTCTACAAAGTGTGTGTAATTGCTTTACAGTACTTTATGTACACTAAAAGAAACAAATAAGTTGCTATAATGTTAGAATACTTTGTGACAACTTGTAGGACTTGCTTGTGCTAGAGCACTCAGTAAATGCATTAAAGGTCGTAATTGTATAGGAAAAGCGCCCATGTCAGCCTGCAGGAGAACACCACACCCTGATGTTAGTCCCTGACAAGAGAGAATGGAAAGATACATGTAAATCCATAAAGTTGAACACTTTAAATCAACTTAAAAGTATTATTAAAATATTGAAGGCAATAAATAATATTAAAAGTTGAAGAATGAAACTGTTTATTACTGACCTCTACAACTTTTTAAATAATTTTATACAGCAGTGCCTCACTAATACCAAATATGATGTGCAATAAAACTTTGAAATGCTTTTTCCATGATATAATAAATGAGTACATTTATTCAAACTATTTGATTTGTTTGTTTGAATTTCGTGCAAAGCTACACAAGGGCTACCTGTGCTAGCCTTCCCTAATTTAGCAGTGTAAGACTAGAGGGAAGGCAACTAGTCACTACCACTCACTTCCAACTCTTGGGCTACTCTTTTACTAACAAATATGGGACTTGCCTTAACATTATAATGCCCCTATTGTTGAATGGGTGAGTATGTTTGGTGTGAAGGTAATTCAAACCCGCAACCCTCAGATTACAAGTTGAGCACCTTAGCCACCTGGCCATGCCAGGCCAATATTGAAACTGTTAACTTCAAAGTTGGTACTAATTGATTTTCAGCTGGTAATTTATTTTAATATATTTTGATTGTTTCACTTTACAGCTTATTCAGGAACATTTTATTAAAAAAAACAAACAACATAACTAATAATACAAAGCTTCAAATAGTCTAAAAAATAAATAAAAGAAAATCTAGTTTTCATTGACACAATAAAATCAGTTTACAATTTACATCAATATGCATCTTCTGAGAGACAAGTTAGTGTTGTTATTTTTAAATTATTCCTTAACAATTTTAGAGCAAAAACAAAATGACAACTTATGTTTTAGGAACTGCATTTTTTTAACACATTCAACTGAAACATAATTAAATGTTTTTCAGCCTTGTATTTCTAAAACAATTTTTAAATTTTATATAACAAACAGCATTTCCTTAAATTTAATTGCATGTTGATTTTACGACTACCATAATATTAAAATACTTTCCAACTACAGCTTATATGTGCCACAACACAAGATTTTCTCACCTTCTCCCAAAATTCCTCAGCAACATTTTGGTACTTCAAGAGACATTCTGCAAGCTTGTGAATTGACTACATGAAAACAATAAAACATAATAAAGCCTAAAATAAAACAAAATAATTATGGTCCAGATTTGGGCAGAGCTTTAAATATTGATCATTATATGTCTTTTACACCTAGTATTCACTTACACATCTCTAGTTCAGTTTTCTGCATATAATCTATTTATTCAACAAATATAAATTAAATTTAAGTACTTATGAATAAATAGTATTCACACATATGCATTTATACTTATATACACTCTTGTGCAAATTAATTGATACAAATGGTAATTTTACAATATTTTCAGCATGGAGGCTGGTGTAGGCTCGCTGGACCTGCTGATTTCCTTTAATAGTCATTTTTTCACACAGGTGGCATCATTAGCTGTGTTTTCCAGTACAGTCGATCTATTTTTGGGATATATGACAAAATTTTGATGAATATTACATCATTCAAAATTGCGTTAGAAGGGCAAGGAGACCAGTCAAAAAACAACTTCTTACCAACTCAATGAAGAAAAAACAGTATTAACATGGTCTGAAATACAAGAACTGGATGCAAGGACAATGGAGGAAGGTGTTATTCAGTGACAAGACTCATTTCTTTGTACAGGGTCAAAGAAGTCTGCATGTTTGCAGATCTCCAGGTGAGAAACTTCAAGAATCTCACATCAATCAGCTTGAAGAAGATGTTTTGGGGCTTTTTCAGCTACTTTGGCATTGGAGGCTTACATATCATAAGCTTGAAAAAGAGATTTCCAGATGGATCTGGCATTTTTCAGCAAGATCTGGCTCCGTGCCACACATCAAAACTTGTGAAGAATTTTATGACTACAATACGAATAAAGGTGCTGGAGTGGCTTGGAAACTCTCCAGACTTAAATCCTATTGAAAATCTTTGGGCAATTTGTAAAGAAAGACTTCAGGGAAAAGACTGTACTACAAAAGATAAGCTAATTGAGGCCATAACTGAGGTGTGGTACCACAATCCAAAAATTAGTAAAGATTGCAGTCAACTCGTGGACTCGATGCCAAAGTGGATTAATGATCTCCTGAAAAATAAAGGTGGTCATATCATATATTAATTTGTGAGTAATTTTTGGATTCTCAGAAATAAAACAAAAAATTGAAAAAATCGTAATTTTCCGTCTTGTTTCAATTAATTTGCACAATTGTGTATGTATCTAATATACAGTATTAAAATGTCATTGTCCTTAACAAAATGATGGTACATTAGATTTCAGGTTTGAACTTTGTAGGCCCCTTTTACTGTATAATTAAAATGTCTTCAAAATGTGTTATTCTCCTACTCAGCTGCAAAGTGCATATCTGCCAGCATCTCTGGACAACTTTATTATGAATGTATGTCAATAAACTTAGCACAAAAACATAATTTATAATTCAAATGTTAATGTCATACATATTTCGATTTTTTAACTTAAAAAGAAAATATTTAATATCTCATTCTTCACTTCTCTGTATCATGTGATACATCTGTGAGCCAAATTGCCCACTTCAGATTTTATCTTTTACACCTTGTTCATCTGAGTTTGGCACAAATTAAGTTGTAATGTAAATTTCTCTCTTATCTTAATGATTTACTAAAACATAACTAAGAGTTTTATATATTTATGTGGTTTTCAAACCAGGTGTTACTGTTGGCTGGATACAGCATAATGCCTTATGCATTAATTTATCAACTCTTTGGGTGCACATTTTTCAGTATATTCAGGTTCATATAAATGTCTAATTAGATCAAGCATATCTCTAAAACGAACTGAAAAAACTGCCAAAGATGTGTTTGGAAACAACTGTTCAGTACAACCTAAAGATTAAAAATATGTAAATAATGAGACCTAATTTTCTTATCTGATGATGTCACACCTTCAATATAATCACCATATCTGAGAAAGTTGTAATTTATTCTGTTTTCTTCTGATCTGACACAAATAAATCACTTCATTTCATAAAAATTAGCTGACACTTATTATTCACTTTCCGCATTTATTTTTTTTTGTTGAAAACCTCTTTAAACAGCCAAATTAAATTATATTTATGACAGTCTTTTAAAAGCAACTTTCATCACCATCTTCACCTTTACCTGCATAGAGTGACCATTCAAGAACATATCTATTTGACTCAGATAATACAAAAACCTCAAATCTCCATTTATCTGGTTTCTTGGGATCATACTGTTTCAAAACACTTCAACCCTTTGGATGCAGTTGTTATTTCATCCAATGCCAATTCCTTTTTTGAACCAAATGGTTGTGCAAACTTGGGAATAAACATGTCAATCAGTGAGTGCACATTGAAAAATTTGTCATGACAAGAATCACTCTGTCAACTGAATCACTGCTATTTATAAAGTGCAGGAAACTCAAAATCAACTCAAATCTATCCCTGTTGAGGACATGACAGAAACCATGTGTAAAGTGGCAGCTGAGATAATCATCTTTGCAGGTTAGGCTTTATTGATTTTGTTCAATCAATTCATATTTATATGTAAAATTTAAACTGCATCATGTGGATGTGATATGGCAATGGATGCAAGTAAAAGGTTAACTGTATAGGAGAGATTACTGCTATATATGAAAACAAATCAGAAAATATATTTATTAAAAGAAAAAAAGTTTAAACAGTGAATAAGTAACTTTAAATTAACAATCAAAACTGATTAGAAAAGAACTACGTCACTCAACTTATTCCTCATTTTTAACTATTCTTTTCATTACACTCAGATTACGTCTGTAAAGACCCTACAATCAAGTATGCTTCTTGTGTACAGAAACTCATAGATAAAGCACATAATGTTACAAAAATAAACACTTAGGATGTTTCAGAAGTCATTCAAATGAAACATGAAACTTAAATGAAAATAAATATTTTATTCTCACCATGCAGTTCATTTTTCTGGTGCTTTAGTAGAAATATTTTGTTAAAAAATCAAGTTTTTTGTGTACAATGTACTTTTTGTGTTTATTAAAAGATGGACAAATTTTGTAAAGATACACAAAGTAAATTAATCATCAAATTAATGAGTTATTAAAACCAGTAACAGCCTATATAATTCATATAATATAAATATATCAATACAAACTTGCATAATTTTTTTTAATCTGTGGCATACCAGTTTAAAGTACATGGACAGACTTAGTCTCAAATTATATATTTATGTAATTTCAGGTCCACCGTGAGATTACAAAACCTCTTTACTCTTTTCAACACCTTGTCCTATACATAAACTGGGACATATAAAGTCAATCAAAAATATCTTTCTGTCTTAAACAAAGAACACTCAGACCTTTTAACTGCTAATCACAAATGGTGTTACTTCATCATTAATGCTTTGATATCAAGCTTAACTTCAAATTAAGCACTACCAAGTGCAACTTACATAGTTTAAGTTAACTCTTTTGCAACAGGCTAAGTATAATATATTCAGTTTGTATAGATTATATAGGTAAAAAACGGCTGATATAGGTATAGAAAGCACTAATAGAGGAGTGAACAACTTTTCAACCTTCTTCAGTCATCGTTAGGTTCACAAAGAAAGAAAGGGTTACTGACTGGTAGCTGACCACATGTTTGAAAAAGGTTGTGTAATTGAGTGTAGGAATGTAGAGGGCATGCTTAGATGTTGGATTATATTTATTAATATAGGTATAAAAGTGTTCCTTTGTATTGGTTTATTTTGGACTTGAGTTGTTGTATAAGTAAGGCTTCTTTAATTTTGCATTTGTTTATGTTTGTTTCTTTATTTAATATTTGGGTGTTTTCTATGGTTATGTTGTGTTTACTTGATTTGCACTGTTCAAAAAACATGTGAAGGTGACTATTTGTATTCTTTTAATCTGGTTTCCATTTTTCTATTTGTTTCTCCAATATAGAAGTCATGGCAGTTGTCACATTGTATTTTATAAATAATGTTGGTGTGGTGTTTGTCAGTGATAGACCTTAGTTTTGTGTTTGGCTTTTGAATAAATTTGGTATTAACTGGAATGTCATATTTTGTTACTAGTTTTTGCCAAATGTTGGTTATTTTTCTGCTGATGTCGGGAATATATGGTATGCAGCAGTATATGGTTTCATGATTTTTTTAAATCATGAGGTATATTAACTTTTGCTAAAAATCAACTAACAAAAGTGAATATACCCCACGATTTAAAAAATCATGAAACCATATTCTGCTGCGTACCATATATTCCCTTATACAACAACTCAAGCCCAAAATAAACCAATACAAAAGAACACCTTTATACCTATATTAATAAATATATCCAACATCTAAGCATGCCCTCTACATTTCTATATACAAATACACAACTGCCTTAAAACATGTGGTCAGCTATCGATCAGTTACCTCTTTCTTTCTTTATTAACCTGACGATGATGGAAGAAGGTCGAAACATTGTTCGCTCCTCTACATAGTGCTTTCTCTACCCATACCAGCTGTTTTTACATATATAATTTTCTCTGCAAGTGGTTTTTTCTTGTCATCACAAGTTTGTACAGATGTTAAGTAGATATATTATAACTTTTAATTCAGTATGAGCTTCTTCACAAAACTTGGTATACCTTTAGTAAATGTTACAAGTCAAATCAAATTTTTCACTGAAGTATTTTTACTTAAGTTTTTTTATAAATATGTCAAGTCAGTTGCATTACTAGTCCACTCATGTTACGATTAAAAATACTATTCTTCATCCCCAAAATATCAAATTTCTGTTGCAAAACCTCCTAATTACATTTCAAACATTTGTTTTCAGTAAAACCATATCTTATCAGTTACTTAATGATGTACTTGAGTCTTCAGACTGTAGACTAATTCCAAAAGTATAATAAAAAGACAAGTTGTAAAATTAGAAATAAAATGAGCACGTGTTTTTTTCATTATTATTGGTCACAAAGTTTCAAAGTACTTCTCTTACAAGTTTGAATTGCTATACATTTCACATTTATTTTCTGTGTTTTACTATCTATAATTAAAGTAAAACCCCGCTGAAAATAAACCAATAAATTACTGCTTGCTTCAGAAGACTGTTTATATATGATGCCATCATAATATAATACCACTGAAAGCAACAAAGCATATGCAAAAAGATAGTGGAGTCAGCTCCTGTTCTGAGAACAGGATGTCTACTGTATCAGATTATATATGTTAAAATGTTTTCTTGGAAAATTCAGAGTAATCACACTGCACTTAGAATCAGTGAAAACATTTACACTAACACCAGAATGTGTAATTTATCAGCTTATGTATGTATCTTGCTATGTTTATTTTATGATTTTTCCAGAGTAATAATTCTGTACTTTGAACTTGTCAAAATTTTTATTATATAGTTTGGTTCTGATACAATAACAATGTAAATCTTTGAATATTGGTAATTGTATTGGAATGTATACAATTTAGCAGCACAAATGTACAAAGATATTATTTATCAACCAATAAAATCTCAGTATTCTATCTTTGTGTAATCTCAACAGGAGAGAAGAAGGCACCTGTTTAGTTTTGCAAGGATTATAAGTATAGCCTTCATTGCAAAACATTCTTACTTCTGCAGCTAAAGTGTAGTTTAGAAGTTATGTTACAGTTGTGAAACATACCAAGTCGTTATTTACTCTTACCTTGAAGTTATCATTATTTATAATATATACACAGAATTTATGTTCAGTAAGTTCAGTGTATAGTTGTTGATCTAAGTTCAGTGTAGCTATTTCTGTATTTTAGCATATGATGTATTGCTTCTCAAATCAATGAAACATCACAGAATACATATTATTTACATGTAATGTGTTTTTCTCCTTCTAGAAATGGATAAATAGTCAGTAAAAAGAAAAAATCTCTTTCCGAATAAGAGATTTAGTTCCTCTTAGCTCTTTTTCTCCTGGTGAAGAAGAAACATTTCAGTCAGAGAAACTGGATGTTGAAGTATATGGTGCTTCAATTTCAATGCCTCTAACTGAATCTGTTTACAAACCCAATGGCCACTAAATATTGAACAAACTCTTCTTGACTCATTTGAATGAGGACATTCTGGATTTCCCAGTACCAGGTGCAACATCACATCACCACCACAGGGAAGAGAGAGAGAGTTAAAGACAGTAGAGGAATGGGTAAAGCTTCAATGAGCACTATCATTAATCCCTCTTCATAGAAGCCTCTTGTGTGTATTAACAGTTAAAGTTTAAAATCACAAGAGAAGATGAAAAACAGACACCTTTATCCAACAGAGGTGAACCAGTCTCCTGACAGGCCACTTATATGGATAAACCAATGCAAATTTTCAAACTCCTTTCCACAATGGAAGCTCTGTACCTATTTGTAGGTGAAACAAACAGACATACTCATAAAACACAAGTAAACCAAAATGAACTACCTGAAAAAAAAAGCAATGTGGAAAGATGTTACTGTGGAGGATACTGTAGTTTATTCTGCCCTAATTACAGTTATGTAACTTAAGCCTTATCCTTTTATTTCTAACTATTGGTCTACCTATCTTTCACAATTCTTGGTTTACTAAACTATTTTCTAGGGACAGGTTTTTAGTTATCCATAAATACTTACATTTTAATAACAACTCTAACACTCTTCCTAGGACTGACCCTAACCATGATAACTTTTTAAGGTTAGACCTGTAACAGACCTTCTTCTGACATCCTTTGTTTCTCACTATTCTTCTAATAGGAAACTCTCTGCAGATGAGCAAATGTTAGGTACAACATATAGGATTGGTTTCTTCCAACATCTCCCAAAAACCTATCAAGTTGTGGGTCCTGTCAAGTGCTGTAAGTGGATACTGTTTAAAGTTCAAGACCTACACAGATAAGGAGGGACATATGCCAGCTATAAGTTTAGCAGATAAAGTTGTAACAGACCTCATGAACAGATTCAATGGACTCTGACACAGTCTTTTCATAGACAACTCCTACACTTCCCCTCATTTACTTGTTAAATTGTTGGCTGTTGAAACTTTTGCTTGTGATACATGTAGGAAGGACAGGTTGTACTTTCCATGGGAACTGGTTGCAACAATCATACAGTGAGGGGAAGCAAAATTTTTTAAATGTGGAAGACTGACAGCAGGGAAGTGCATGGACAAAGGAGACATCTTCACCCTTTACACTTTACATTCCAGTACCAAGACAACAATAAAAAGAAGAGGAAGGGATTCTGAAGTTACTAAACCTCAGCTAATTGTAGGCCATAGCAAGTTTATGGGAGGAGTAGACCTCAATGACTAGTTCCTCAGCTGCTATTCAACTGTATGAAGGTCAATAAAATGGTACAAAAACTGTTCTTCTGATTCTTGGATTTGACCACAGTCATTGCTTTTATTCTCTACAAGACAAATACCAATTCGCCAAAATTATCACAGAAGTCCTTCAGAAAGGAACTTGTTGAACCTCTACTTCCAAGCAGCCCTAGTCCTTCTGGTATTCTGCCAACATGTGCACAGGACATTCCCCTGAGACTCACTCTTGGCAGACATTATTCAATACTTGTCAAATGTGGTAAAAAGAAATGTTGCAGATTGTGCCTTACAAACAACAGGATGCTCACAAAGTATGCACACTGTAGTGTGTATCTCTGTATGAAACATTTTGCAGTGTACTATACCAGTGATACTCTACAGAGAAGCCAAGCTTTTACTTAGTACATAACCAAAACTGCTGATTTATTTTGCATGTTATAACATAAAATAAAAATGAATCGATTTATGATAGTTTCACTATTCTTTATGTACTAGGTAAAAGTGTCTGCTCTTTTCCTTTTACAAATACAACTCTTTTCCTCTAAAAATAGTTTTCTTTTTCTCTAATAACTAACAAATATCTTAGAAAGTAGTATCTCAGCATTTTATTGTATTTGAATGTACAGCAGTATATCCTTTTTACAATGTTTGCCTGAAATATTTTTAGAAAGTTTTCTTTTGTTATTTATACTACTGTATGTGCAAAACTTCCTTTCATTTTTTTTTTCTTTGCATAGCTTCACATATATTTTCAGAAAGTTCTTTATTCTCAAACATTTGTATACAATTCCATGTATCAGAGTTAGTATAACTTACACACTTTTGTATTTTTCTGTTATTTATACACATGTATGTATAATGCCTCCTGTTATGTTCATTTTCTAAAATGTAAATATATCTATATAGTTATGCAAAATACATGTATACAGATTGCTACTTGCTTATATTTTCTGTTGTATGTTTTCTGAAAGTTGTTCACATAACTGAAAGTTGTATACAATCTGTTCAAGAATGTGAACAACTTTGTATCTCAGAATGGCTGGTATGGGTATTGACAATTTTGTTGATAAGGAGAAAATAACTTTTTGAACTTCTTTTGTATAACAGTACCTTTCCGGTTTTTTAATGTCCATTGTGATTAAATGCTTGCATACAATTATATACACAAGATTATACAACTTTTCATTGCTTTCCTTTACTCTACATTTCTAAATCTTATGAATAAATATAAGTTGCAAAGTTTATAATTTTACATAATTCACTTCTTTTTTACCTCAGTTTAGAAAATTCGAAAAACACAAGCTTATTAGGCCTAACTACACACCCTACAAAGTACAAATATAACTTTGATACTAGTATTTTGCAAACTATGCTGATATTTCAGCTTCCATACATTACAAATATATATACCTACATACTTACTAATAAATGCTTAAATTTCAGTTTTCTTAAAGCATAGAACAATAGATGAAAATTACATACAAAACAATTATTTCTAGAACTTGCTTAAAGTTACGGTGATAGAAATATATTTTGTTCTCATGTGCCTTTATTGCTAAACCTCATTATATTTTGAGTGGAGTGTGAAGATACATAATTTTTGTAGGCTTCAAATATACAATTTAGAATAAAAAACATATTAGATTACCCTACTAGTACACCTAAAACATCTGTAATCTGCTTGGGTTTATAAATAAAATATGTATGTATTAAAAAAACATTAATATCCCTTTGCAGCAACAACTTGCATTTCCATTCAACAGTCTTGAAGAAATTACTACTTTCTCTTCCAAGTTCTTTACAACAGTCAGAATCACATAAAGTACTACTTGTCCTTTCTATCCGTTATTAAAACACCCTTAATAAAAGTAGGTAGAACTAAACAAGAGGATTGGAAATAATGGAGTAAGGGGAAGACACAACTCTAGTTGATTTGCTGGATACATTGATTTTTCAGCAAATCAAAGTGGTGGGAAGTACTAAATTTATACTCACTTGTCAGTATAAAAAAATTGATGTTTCTAATTGTTAACTGACTGTAGATGTAAATAGCATGTATAAAAAAAAATATTAACAGAGCAACAAAACATGAGTGGGTGTTATGTGACACACACACAACTCAGTATTTAGTTATATATATAAACACTGTTCAGCTGCCCAACTAGAATAATTTGTTACACTATTTTATAGATGTTTATAAATATCAGTGTCCCTGATATTACCAAGCAAAGGTGTTTCACTTAACAAACACACTTTCTGCATTTGTATAAAATAACAACACCAGGAACTGTGTCACATTAGAGTAAAGTTCCCAATTTTTTAAAAATAGTTTCCTTATGTAATTGAGCTATTAAAGCATATGTGTTTTTTAAATATGGATTATTAGCTAAGTGTTTATGTCACATTAATTGGTGTAATATAAACAAATGTAGTTTAATAAAATTTTGAAAGTAAAACACTGAAACTTATTGTCATGCATAGTAAAGGATACCTGGGCAGAAAGAGCTAACAAGAAAGATCCTTTCTGAATATTCTATAAATGAAATAATATTAAGAGGTAAATACATTACCTCCATTTTTCCTAAAGTGTCTACATGAAACACAGACAGCAAAACAGAAAGAAGACTGTACACTACTCCATGAGCAAGGACTGCTACTTTCTGAAATAATCCACAGACACACAAAGACACAAAACTTTAAAACAATATAAAGATTCCAAGTATTTTCAAAAATATAACGTTTATGAACTTAAAACAGTATTCACCAAAATTATTTTAAAAAGTTCAATATTTTGAAAAAGGTTTTACAAGACATATCTTCACAGATTTCATAAAGATACCTTACACATGTAGCAAGAAATACCTTATAAACTTGCATCAGGTTCAATAATAAATTTTACAAAGAATGGTTGAAAGATGCAAAAGTACTACCTACATTTTACTAAAGAGAACTTTGAAAGATATATTTGTTCTGGTGTTAAATATAAAGCTACAGAATGGGCTATCTGTGCTGTGCCTACCAAGAGCATTGAAACCTAGTTTTTATCAGTGTAACCCCTTAAAGGTACTCCTAAACCACTAAAGGGAAAATTCAAAAGAATAAAACTTCATTTTACCAACAAAAATTTAGAAAGAATAAACCATTAAAAACCTCTCTCTTAAACATGGATATACTTTTACTTTATTATTACCTTACTCTTTTTTGACATGTATGAATAAAAAGTATATCCCTTAATAAGCTATTGCTTCACAAAGGTTAAAATTTTATAATAATTTCATTTAATATTAGGAATCTATATGTATAATTACACTGTATACCTCCTCAACAACTACTTTAAATTTACCATAAATGTATCTTTATTGGGACTTTTTATACATACCCCATTTCCTGAAAGAGTTGGTGTCTGTAAAGCTCTACAGAGATATTCAAACACATCTAATTGAAGAGCTGTATTTCCCAAGTGACGAAAGGTACTTGAATTTGTCAATGAAGCATCCTTAATCCAAAAACGAACCAACATCCAGGCCAATAGCAATGGACTATGTTGTGGATGATTACCTAAAGTTCCAATTACGTTGTCTAACTTCTACAAGTTAAAATAAATATAATTATTATTTTCTATCCTTGTAAGATTGAACATGACATAATACATATAAAAAGTTTATGACAGTAAACAATCTTAACACATTCCTGCAATGGCTTCTGTACAAAAAGTAATAACAACATTTGACAACCAAAAAAAAGACCTTTTATTCACCTGTTAGCTAGTTAACTACTTTGTAATGAGTAGTAAATGTAATTTGATCAATTTTGATGATACTGAATTATCAGTAATTATACCTTAATACAATTTGCCACACACACACACACAAAAAAGAGTATAACAAAATTCTGTTAATGATATGAATTACTTCTACACTAAACAAAATTTATCAGCTTCTAATTGACATAAGTACACTTACCACAGTCTTTAACTTATTAACAATCAGTTGAAATAGAACTTTAATAAAGTAAAACTAAGTTAAAAATATACTTTCATAAAACACTGAAAAGCCTATCTACAGTTGAAACACCTCCCCCTGCTTCAAAAACCTTGCAGTAACTTTTCAGAATTTTTATGACATTTAAACCTTTCTCTAAACATAAAGTTCTAAGATGATATTAAAAAACAAATAAAAAGACAGATAATACAAACCTCAAGGCCTTGTTTCTTTCTCAACAAGTAATGATCAGTACCTCTGGAAAAATAACAAATACTTGCAATAATATTTTCTTCCACAAAAATATAAAACTTTTTACACAGGGCAAATTAAACAACATTAACATCAATTGGCTGTGCTCTTTAAATATGTTTTTTTGGGCAGTTTAAAAGGTATTTTAAATTCTCTTCAATCTGCTTATTTAACTATAGTAATAAATTTTTAAAAGAACATTAGATACTGAATAGTAATGTAAAAACAGACTGAGTACTGAAGTAAAATAAACAATTGTATGTTCACACATTTACTGATAGAATATTTATTATAATTATTCAGGGATAAAAGTGAAAACTTTGTTTTCACATTACTACTAGTCACATTTGTTAATGAATGTTTCTGATGCTATCTTAATAACAGTTTAACAAATTAGATCAAAAAGTACTGATAATAGTAAAATAAATTAGACAATGTACAAAATTGTTGGTAAAAAAAGTTATTTTCTCTTTTCAAAAATTGAAGCTTTTTTATTTCACTTCTAAAAATTAAATTAGTTGTTCTTCTGCAAACATAGGCTATACTGTTTGATTATTTACCATTATGCAAAACTTGGGAAATACTTTTTTTTATATATTAGATTTAGACTTTTGTAGTGTAATCCATAGAACACAGTACATAATTTAAACCAAACACTGTGTTAATCAGTGATGACGAGAAACCCACTTGTTGAGAAATTTATATGCAAAAACGGCTCGTTTGGGCTGAGAAAACACTTTTACATAGAAGAGCGAACAACGTTTCGACCTTCTTTGGTCATCGTTTAACATTTGTAGTTAAACCTTTTGTGAACCTGACGATGACCGAAGAAGGTCGAAACGTTGTTCGCTCTTCTATGTAAAAGTGTTTTCTCAGCCCAAACGAGCCGTTTTTGCATATAAACACTGTGTTAATTCAAGTTCTAAATTTTGGGAAAATTAGAATTAATTAAGATTGATTTTGTTAAATTTGTAGATTTCATAAAATTTCACTCAAATCTGATATGTTTTATGCCATCATGAATACCAACTTAAAATAATTCTTAAAGACTAAAAAACATAAAACACCTCAGAAATGTATCATGCAAAAATAATATATACTAGAACTTATAAAAAATATAAGATGCAAATACATATCTAGCTCAAGTTCTGTTTCTTATTATTTCATAAAAAATAAGTTAAATTTTTTCTAAATTTCCTTGATTCTTTTTTAATAATATCAAACAAATAAATTCTAACTCCATTGTAAAATTCATACAGATACACACTTATCATTAAATAATTAGATTTTAAGGTATTTCATGCTAAAATTGAAGCATTTTTATTAATTTGATACCCAAATATTTACACCAATAAACATTAATTTTAAAAAAGAAGCTTACATTTCTTGTTCTTGAGACTTAAAAAGCCACTCCAGTTCCAACACCTCCACTGCCAAGAGAGCTTCCAAGTATCTATAAACAACAGTCTTGCTTTTATTTTGGAAACTTTCACACTTTAGGAAAAAAAATGTTTCATTCATCCATACTCTATGATTATGAGACAAATTAAAACTATTTTGAAACAATGCAGATATTAACTTGGTTAACGAGTCCTATATAAAAGTTACCAAATTCACAAATTAATCTTTTATAACTGTAACATCAGCTGTAACAAACTCACAGTTTTCTTCTCTTTATAACATGAGACTATTACATTTATTGTTAATTTTGAAGATCATAATGTGCACTGGAAAATTAAGGACATTGAAAAATGGAAATAAATATGATTAATCACAAGCAGAATTATTTTTATGACAAATTTGTTATTAATTTAAAAATCAAAATGTGCAACTGGAAAATTACAAACAATGAAAAACTTATAATAAATATAATTAATCACATCCAAATGTATTTTTATTCATGTTTCACTGTATCAGCTTTATCAAGGGATACTTATGTCAAATCAACATTCTACAATTGGAAAATACATTGGGAATGAAAGAGCATATTTAAATAAGACATCAGAACAACAAATGAAAAACTGTAATAATATATAACACATCACTCCTCATAACAATACTGATGTTAGTTATCTCAAATAATAAAGCAAAATAAATTACAGATTATATATTCAATTATAGTCATGAAACGGAAAAGAATAAAATACAATAATCTGTTGTCATTACAAGTTCTTACCTATACAGTGACTAATTATCCATTCAAAATCTTTCAATACCAACATAAAAACTGAAAATCACAACTAGTTAATTCTTCATTGACTGGCCATGATGATCTTCATAAAGTTTCAGAGAATGTTAAAGTGAATTAATCAATGGAACATACATGACAGTGCTGCTGCCACTCATTACATCAACACCAAAATTAAACAACAGACAAACAAGTAACAACTACTAATATCTTAAAAACAACAAAAACATTTCTTGTAAGAAAAAACACACAGTCTCTGTCAATTACAAAAAAAGATCATCCCACATCATGGATGGTCTTTATAATAAATTGTCTCTTTTAACTGTTTAATAATTAGTCATGAATTTAAAGAATGTATAAAGTAATGTCTTTTTCATAATGAATTTATTATACATAATTTAAAAGGATACTTGTGTAAAACATCTATTTATGATTAAAATGAATGCAGCATTAAAATCATTACACAATAAAGAGTTATTAAAAACAAAGACATGCCCTAAAATAAATTGGTATAGCAGAATACAAGATGTTCCCACCACATGTTCTGCTAATACCAATTGATAAAAGAGGAACTAATAAAATAGAAAATAAACAAATATATCATATTGAAACAAAGAAGTTAGTCCAGGTCCAGAAATTATAAATATGTTTCCTAACTCTTGGTAGTTTAAACCTAAATGGTGTTATAGGAATATAAATGATTATGTGGATACACAAGTTCCAACCATATCTTTACTGTTACTCCTGAAAATGGTGTCATAAGAGTCTTTTTTAGGGCAAGTCCTTGTTTTTAATAACTATTTATTGTGTAATGATTTTAATGTTGTATTCCTTTTAATTGTAAATACAATTTATTTTAGCTTTTCTAGTCCACTACTTATATTGACTATATGTTCTTTAATTACCTTTCTTTTGTAGTTTGAATTCGTCGGCATCAGTATTGTTATGATTAATGATATACAACAGATATTACATACCATTACATTTTGTTACTTATATCTTATTAGATAAACTTGTTCTTCTAATATTCATGTCTCTTTCAGTTATAAAGAAAGTGTGCATGATATAAATATCCTTTAAAAAAGTTTATATGCAAAACACTGTTAATAAAAATATTTTTATAATGATTAATGATATTTACTGTCATAGTTTTTATAGCCTTATTCAAATTAAACTTTCAAGTTAAACTTCTTTAACTTATTTTTTAAAACATATATTGAGCAGCATATAATTTCATATATTTGCCTATAATGTTCTTTCAGTTTAAAAAAGTTCCAAAATAACAAGGTCAAGGAGTTTAATTTTAGTAGTATCTTTAATAAACTTTTTTAGTTACTTTTCATGTACTTTATGTTCTAGTTCCCTTAAATAACAGCAGCAGCTTCACAGATCATTTTATGAACCATCCTTTTGAAAACAAGATTTTTGTTAATAAACACATGATTAATCCAGCATGAAACCTGGTGTTTGTTTGCAATTTCTTTATTTGTATTGTTTTTCTTACAATGCATTTAGCTCAAAACAACTTCAGGTTTATTGCACTCTAAGCCTAGCCTGGTAAAAATAGTGTTAAAAATATTTGGTTAAAAAGTAAATATTTTTTGGAAAAATAATTACTTGTAGCTGTAATATCTGAATATTGTTCCTTCGTTAATTCATCACTAAAAAGCTCAGAAATAAATAACAAGAGTCTGAAACATACCCAATCAAGTCGATTAAATACTGAGAGGTTTCGTGAACAAGTTGTCGGTATGGTTGTTTCAGGCCAAAACTGTGTTTCTGTTATTCAACATGAAATTAAGAATGACAATCATCCAATCTCTAAGCAATAGATTGAAATTTTCCCAAATCTTACACTTAATTTTACTGAACTAGAGGAAAATAATTTCAACTTTAATTTTATATTATTTTGCCAATAATTCCAGCTACCATAACTTAAAAAAATATTACACAAGAAATATTTTAATTTTGAATCAAACTGAATCATACTTTTAAAAAATAAGTGTTACAGCTTATTAAAAGTTTAAAACTGACAAAGAATGTTATTGCAAATTATGTATAAACAAACTTCAGTTAAGTATATGTTTAGTTTAGATAACTAAAAAACAATACTGACAAGATGTTAAAATCATTAAAATAATCATGTTAAAATTAAACAGAAATAACAGTAAAATATGAAGAAGTTTTAAAAATATTTAAATCTAATAGTTATTACTGTTATTCTCCTGTTAAATTTAATGTTTCTAGTATAATGATAATGAAATTCTATTTTTAACCTAGCAATAGTGCTTGTATAATGCAACATAAATCCCACTTTCAGAGTAATCAAACTAAATCCAAATTGTTTACACAAAATATAGATTTCATCAAAATATTGGTTTAAAGACATTGCATCAATGTATTATAGAATATAAAATATAAAAATGTAAAGAAACTGTACAAGTTATTCTTACTTGAAAAATGATCAATAGCTGTTGGACTTCTTCAACAGCTGGTTCCATTTCTCTGTAGTACAACAGCAACAGTTGAAGCAGCTCACACTAAATACACACACACACAAGTATCACTATTTTAGTTATAAAAGCCATCCACAATGATATCAGATTAGTATACATTCATTACAAGCACAATTTAATGCAAACCACACCAATATTCTTATCAAACACAGTTGAAACAAAATAAGTTGTTAAGAACTGAGTTTCCAGTATTAAGCCTTAATGATGTGTGATTTTCTTTCAGAATAAAATTTTGGATAAAATTTTTCAAGATGAAATTAAAGATCAAAGAAAACCTAAAGAAAAACACCTAGAAAAAAAATCAAAAGAAAGATAACTGAATCACATATACACATTTTATAATTAATATATAATATACACAAACACAGTTTTGATTTAAGCCTGAATAAAAATGCAAGGATAAACAACAATATTAGAATTAATAAAACCAAACCTTTATAAAAGAAAAAGCTGAGCAAAAAGACTAATAAGCACTGAGAAAAAATAATCGTCAGAGATACAATTAAGATTAAAAAAATAAGAACTGACAGCAACTAAAAAAGAAAAACTGAGTCAATCCAGCAATAGTAAATGTAAACAGAGAACAAAAATCATTAATGGCTGACTTAAGTTATAAAGCTGCAGAGCAAAAGTTGGACAAATGTTTCATACTAATCTCTTAGTTTAAATGGCCACCTGCCACCACAGTGTATTGATTGTGATTTGAAACACAAAGCTTACCTGTTCCTTCAAATTGAATGTCATCCAGCTGTATGTAAGATTCTCAGTCTGAAATAAACATCATAGAAATTTAATTATTGGATTTACATGTAAAAAAAACTAATTCAAAAACAAAAATAATAAAAATAGTGAAATACACAATTTCTCTTTCAAGATTAAATAAACTTAATAACCACATAAAAAATAACTTAATATGACAATTGTTTTAAAAAAAATCTACCAGATACAAACACAACAAAATACTCAGAATAGCAAAACTACTTAAAAATATATCGCTAAAATACATACATATTTTCTTTCTGAAATTTTTTAGTTTAATTTAACTTTTATGTTTAGTAAAGGATGATAGTAATTATCCTCAGTCATTTAACACTTCTGAAACTATATAAACCTACAACAAAAATATACACTTGGTCTTTTGTTTTTTTTAATCTTTACTATATTTATTGTGTTCAGTCATTTCTTTAGTTCTTTGAAACTATATAAACATACAATAATGACAAAGACTAACTTTTTTATCTTTACTACATTTACTTCTTTGAATATGTAATATTATTTCATAAGTATTGTTACTGTCATTCAATTTATCTGCCTTGTTTTTTTCAGATATTTGCACAAAGCTGTACTAGAGCTATCTGTAGTTGCACTTGCCACACAAAATTTGAAATGAAAAGCTAGAGGAAAGACAACTAATTCGCCCACTGTAACATTCTCATTAAAAATTGCCAGTTGTGATGCATGAAAGTAAAATGAGTTGGAAAATATTTACTGGCAACCCATCTTATGTTGATATAGGGTTTCTATTACTATTTCCACTTAGCCTTTCAATAACTAATAAGATACTTAAGTGGAATATATGGCAACTGTGTGCTGACAATGTTTGCATCAGTAGAATAGCAAGTACTAACCATAATTACTATGTAAATATGCTTGATGCACTTTACTCAGATAGTTTGGACAATAGTGAAATTGAGTTAAATTGGCATTCAAACACATAATGATGAAGAGGCAATGAGACAAAAGGATGCTAGCTATCCACCTAGTGATAACAGTCAAGATCATGAACCAGAACCTACCAGAGGATGTTGCAAACAGCATCAACTATGGGAAAACCTACCAGAGGAAAGTTAAACAGCATCGACTATACAAAACATTTGTTCCAGCTGCAGTATGATAGGGGTAGAAGCACCTAGAATTGTATATTGCAGCAACAGTGAATGGGTTAACACCTGATGCTGACACCTGAGCTACTCTAATTCAATAGTGGAAGTTTACCATCATTCTCATAACCCAAAGTATAAAACACAATTTTCCAGTAAAAGTCAATGATCCACAATTCAATACACTAACAACTAGGCCACATCTGACTCCCAAATACATCTGAAGCAGATTTTATGCAATAAATCCTGATAATTTTATTTCACCTATACTGTTTACAGTAATGTTTTTAAACTTTTATTACCAAACACACATCAAATAAAGATTTCTATCCAACTTACCATGTACTGACCATGAGTATCTCTGTTAGGCCCTTCCAATGTTGTTAGAGTTTCTAGCTGATTAATTAACTAAAACAATAAAGAAAACAAAGGAAAGACTTAAGAAAACATTTCTACATGAGCCGTGTTTTCAAAGTTTGTTCACTAAACTCATTCCTTCAGTTTTATTCTTTTTCTTTACTCAACTCTTTCACATCTCTTTTTTTACACCTGTCATTTGCTTACTCCTCACTATCTTTTAAGAAATCACACAAAATGAAAATATTTTTCACTTAAGTGGCTCTGCTTTCTACATACATGCATTTAACCTCTTTCTTTTCTTAATAACTTACAATACTCTTTACTCTCCTCTAATGTTACATTTTTCTTTGTTCCTCTGTTATACAAATCTTTTTGTTTTCCTTACAACCTCTTCTTTGTATCCTGCTACCTCACATTTCTCTTTCTTAACTATATTAGCTTCTATTAATTTACAGTCCTCTCTGTCTGATATGATATTCGAACATGCTGATAGCCAACAGATGAAGTATAAAATCTTCAAGTAATAAAGACTGAAAAAGAACCTCCATCCATTGAAATAAGAAACTGAACCCAACTGTTAAAAGTAAATTAACAAAGAAATCTTATTCTTTACTGTACACACGTTAAGAATGGTTGCAGTGCTTTCAACATCAGAACTAGTCAATTTCTCAGTAGTGCTTTACTTGTACACTGATGCTACAAAGTTGTGTCATCATCAGAATAAAATTAGCAGTACTGTCCTCTACTACACTTTTAATCAGGTAAATACTCTACAAGTGGGTTTTCTCGTCATCATAGATCACAGGTAAAATATCACCTAGTGTTATATTCAACAACCCTCAGGTACCCATTTCAGAGGTCACACTCATTTTACATTAAAAACATAATCTCCCTACTTATTTTTCCACTATAAACTAATGTACCCCTGTGTTTTGTGCAGGGTCTGCTAGCCAAATCAAGTGGCATAACAGTTCAAACAGACAAGTATAACCTTACAGAATGACTCCTTTAGTGTGTAACTTACATAAGGCAGTGATTAACATAACATACAGTATACAATATAATTCTTACAAGGAATACTAGCTATATACAAGAATAACTACAAGATAATTCTAGTTCAACAAAGATATATTTACATTCACAGAAAGAAACCTTTGTGTACCAGCTCTACGTGATAGTCAAAACACAACCTCACATTCAAGGTGGTGGTCACAAAAGAATTGAAACAGCAGATAACATCACTAATAGACTAATGGCATATAGGGTAGTACCTGAAGCTAAATTAGAATGAAACAGATCAAATTAACTTTTTCCTGAACCTAGCATTTGGCAAAATTTAAACTTTTTTCCATATATTAATCATATGGAATATGTGACATTTGTACACCAAAATCACATATTACAAATGTACCTTCATTTTAGAAAGAATAATAGTTACTATAGTATAAAATTGGATCATCAACACCAAACAATAAAAAATCTATTCCTTGAACCAAATGTCCAACATATTTGCAAAAAAAATAATTAAAATTTAGATTAAAAAACATTGAATTATCAATTTTATGCCTGAAAAGTATTTGTTCCAGATATAGTGTCATTTATGAGTTACTGATTTTTGTAACTTAAAATATAGAAATGACAATATGCTGTTCCCATCTCAAAAGGGTTAAAAATAACCTGAAAATTAAAATAAGCAGAATTTCTGATAAAAAAATCTTTCTATTCATTTTAATCAAAACTGCATTACAAAAAAGTAATTACAAAAATAAACACTTATATCTTACATTTTTAGCATTTTATTAAATTTTAAAAGTTACAAAACAACCTTTCATTAGTTTTTTCATAAAATATTACAACTTGCAATTGTACAAGAGGCCTACCTTATGTACAAGACCCCCTTCCTTATTTATAGTTTCTAGAAATCCTTCATAGAGTTCCTGAGAATTATGAAAAATTTGAACTGTTAATACACAAATTCATCACTAACATAAGAATTACTGACAAACATTTTGAGCATTAGAAAAGTACATTTTGATCAAAATAGGATGATTAACAAGTCAAATGAAATAAAACACAAGATATTTTACTTCAGGCAAACCTTTATTAATTTTATTTTAAGATCATCTTGTTTCTAACACACAAAAATGCAGTTCAACATCATATTACTTTGTTTTAACTCAAAACCAAGCCAAAACAAAAACATATTAAACAAAAAATGATGCATCAGCTGAGAAGATCCCAGGGTACAAGCTACAATGTGGGATTATAAAATATACCCTAGGTTTTGGAGGTGGCTGTGGAAGTGGAGATGCACTGTCTACCAGTCTTAACCTCCATTTGCTAGTCTCGCATAAGAAATAAAGAATAACAATAGATATAAAATTGGAAACAGAAAGTATGAGAGTGAGATATGGGTGTTTAAGCCTACAACATCCCACATCTATATCACCTTTGACTGCCTGCAGACAGTTGTGGGAAGGTGACTGCTCTTCAAAGTAAAGAATTAATTGAAATAAAGAAAATAATAAGGAAATAAGGTACTACCATTAGGGGGTAAGTAAAATGAAAACTTACCTTTTGATGTTAGCATTCCAGCCCCCAGCATGGCAGAAAGGCACTAATATTGACAGTACAGTAAACAAACTATACAAGCATGAAGTCTCCCATCCAGCTATTCAAACAAACTAGTGTAGCTTCCAACCACCACCCATTCACCAAGTCTACTGTGACTATCACAGTCTAAACAACTCTTTTTATGCAGCAAAGTACACATCCACGTAAAGTAGTGCCAAGTTGTTAACCGACCTTATTCTTAACTAAAAACAGTTATTAGAAATTAAGTAAAATTTCTCTAATTTTTATTATTTAACTTCATTAAAATGTATTTATTTTTACCATATATATATATAATATAGTTACAAATGCCCAAACTGATTAATACTATTTATAAACATTATATTTAGAATTTAAATAGGGTTTGCAAATAACTATTCTTTGAATTTTTTTTTATAAAAAATATTATAAAAACACTCAGATTTATATAAATCTCACCTGGTATGGATGTGACGAATCCTGCCAATGTCCAAGAATATGCTTCATACATAGAATAATGTAGAAACGTTCTGAGTAATAAAAATTCCATATCTGAAACATAACAAAAATTAAAATGTTAAAAATTTCACTTAAAAAACAATTTAACGGATTACTTACCTCTACTATAAACATCTAAAGTCTCTAATACATTGTTAAAATATCTGTTTATGTTGATTTTTCTACTTTCTCCCACCCCACCTTATTAACAGCAGATATTGTATGATATCTCAATCTCTGTCACATGAAAATTTGGCAAGATCAGCCATTTATCACATGTACTTCCTTCATTTTGGTCACTTTAAAGCTGGGCAATTCGTGTAATTTTTAACAAACTAATCATTAGACTCATTGAGCAATCACATTAAACTAATTAATTATATATTCTCATATGATACTTAAATATTTGGAATAATAAAAAATTGTAATAATCTAAAATATTATTTTAATTAGTTGATTATTTTTGTGCATCTTTAGGCAACTTTGAATTAACCAAAAATAATGAGAAATTATAATGGCAATATTTTGATTACCTGGATAACTGGAATAACTGAAAACAGTAATTTTGATAGGTTGAGTATTTTCCTGACATTCACTGATTTACTAATAATTTTAATTAATCAATAATTTTAAATTATCCTAATCAGCTTCTCAATGATTAATTAAATTGGTTAATTAAATTAATTGCCAGCTCTAGTCAATATCCTATCTGCTTACATTTGTTTCAGCATATTTTCCAAAAGAAATCACTCTAGTGCAGGAAAAAAAGGTAAAAATGATATAACAAATGTGTAATTGCAGGAAAGACATTGCAAGATAAATTATTCAGTTCCAACTTGTTGGAGACATCCAGGTGACATGCAAAACCAGAAGCAAAGCCTGAAAAGCTGTTTCTGATTCACCTCATAGCAACAACCCATCTATCAAGAGGGCAAATGCAGAAAATGTTTGATCACATCAACAAAAGCATAAGCAAGCAAAATGCAGTACCAAATGTACACATCATTAATTTAATGCCACCCAAAACAGGAAATCACTGAATCTAAAAGCATATTCAAATGTCTCATTTTAAAGTGTTATAAATCAGAATCTCAAATTATAGAATCCAAAGTAAAATGATCACTAAAATTACAATATTTATGAAATATCTTTTGAATAATGATACATTATTGTAGAGATGGTAAGAAAAAGTTTACATCAGGTTAGGTATAGGGCATTGCTGTCTAAAGCCTTTAAACAACTTGTTTGTTGTTCAGTGTAAAACTACACAATGGTCTGTCTGTGTTGTGCCCACCATGAATCTCAAAACACAGTTTTTAGAGTTATAAGCCTTCAGACATATGTAACAAGCTAATCAGCAATTAGTACGTTTTAATAACAATTATAAATATTAATCAATTATTAATAATACTTGTGTAATTACAACAGTGATATCCAGTATAACATTATAGCAATTACTTGCACTTGCCTGATTGAAGACAAGGGTTCCAAAATTAAGTAATCATTAGAGAGGTAATTAATGAAATATATAACACAAGTAACCAAATGACAACCAATGTGATAACGCTGTTGCTAATAATATGAGAAAATAAGCAGTAGAATAAAGGGGAATATGCAGTGTTAAAAATTAGTAAATTAGTAAAATAGAGCTTGGGCAATTTGAAAACAGGGCATAGACTGCCACAAAATATATCTGAATATCTGTCAAAACAGTCAGATAGTCCTTATCAAAAGAAACATCAGCTTAAGTCCATATTGATAAAAAAGATCTCAAAAACATAGTGTAGATCAACTTTTAAAAGAGCCAAAATATAGAAAAAAATTAAACCATGGCAGAAAGACTAAACATTGATCAGTGTCTGTCAGTATATAACATAAGAATATGATTTAAAAACAAAGTAGAGACACTGGTCATATAACATATATAAACAGGGCATGAAATTTAAGCTCCTAAGTTGCAAAGGAGTAGATACTTATTGCTGAGAGACAATGCTATGGAACAGAGAACAATACAACACATTCTATTGCAGTTTACTGCATGCTTAAGAGAGAAGAAACAAAACAAGGTTATGGTTGTTCATCAACAACAGTAAAATGTATATATGAGCTCATGTATTTTATATCAAGTAAGTTGTAAATGGATCTCTGAGTGCAGATGTGAAGAGAGTACTGATTATGATAGGAGTGGTGTCATGTTCCTACTGGTGGGGAACTACTGCATTATCATTTGCATGTGGATATGCAGAAGTAGGAGGTGACAGGATAGAGGCATGCATTAAATATTTGTGATGAAAGTTATTTTGTTACTTAGTTGGTTGGTTGGTTGGTCGTTTAGCATTTATTGGTGCAAAGCAACTAGGCTATCTGTGCCAAACAACCAGTAAAAAATACAAATAAAAGTAAAATTATTAAAATATGTAAAAAGGAAACATGTTAAAACAAAACAAAAGCTAATTTTTTGAATTAAAAACTTAAATAGAATTAAAAAGGCTGATGACCCTTAAAAAATAAAAACACATCTATGGGGACAGTGTCACCATCCCCAATGACACTGTCCAACATCAGGTATGAACACATGGTAAACACATCTAAAATGGTGCTGTCACTCGTGGTCATAATGACGACATGACAGTAAAATGTGGGCTATTATGACTTGAATGCCACACAGACCACACGTTGGTGTATCAGGTTCAGATTAAATAAAACAATGAGTTAAAAAACTATGACCAATGCAAGCCTAGCCAGGACAAATTCCTCCTTCCGATCCTTATGGAAGCAAGACGGCCAAAGAGCAACAGAAGGTTTGATTTGGAAAAGCTTGTCATCACATTACTCACTCCAAGTCAATTGCCAAATGTTGCTAAGCTGAGCCTTGAATACAGGACCATACACTACATACGGAACAGGCACAGCAGTTATGGCACAAGAGCAGACGGACTTAGCCGCACTGTCAGTGAGCTTGTTCCCACAAATACCAGCATGGCCTGATATCCAAAAGAACTGGATAGAAGTAGATGTTAAACAGAAATGAACCAGTCATTTTTGAACATCAACAAGAACAGGGCAAAAAGTAAGATGAAGAAATTCCAGGGCCAGTAGTGAGCTAAGCAAGTCAGTATAAAAAGTACAACTGGTGCACTGCAGAGCTTCTACAAAACAAGAGAAATGGTATACTATTCAGCACTAAACACAAAGTGTAGAGACAATCCTGTATGCAACCACCAAACAACAACATACCACAGCAGAACCCACAGAGTCATCTGATTTCAAATCATCAGTATAAATGGGATTGGAAGGATAATTTGAAAGATGTTTAGCAAATAGAAGATGGTACTTCCAATTGGGAGTATCTACCTTCTTCAGATGACCCAAAGAAAGATCACAAGTGGGGATCATAATACGCCATGGTGGGATGGGTTAACCAGTGGAGACAGCAATGTCATTCAAAAACAGACCCATTTCAGCCAGCTACAACTAGACATGAAAACCAAAAGGAACAATGGCAGACCATCTATTCTGATAAAGCATGGCCCACTAGTGAAGGAAAACAAAACTTCAGGTGGGATGCTGTGGTTGGGATTGAAATTTTGAAGTATACAGTAAAGACAGTTGCAAATGGCAGATGTGTAGAAGAGGTTCATAACAGTCAGTATACAAACTTTGAACTTGAAAAGTGTAGAAAGCCCCAGTGCAGAACCAAAGCCCCAGATGATAAATGGGGTATGACATCTTCAAGGCCAAGATTCTTGCAGAGCCAAAGACCAGAGATCCATACTCAAGTTTTGGTCAAATGAGGGCACACTAGATCTTGAACATAGAACCTTGATCAGCCATTCAAAGGGTGGAAAAGAGGACATGGAGGATTTTCAGTGACCTTGTAAAATTGATACAGAGCTGCTTGATGAATGGAATAAAAGTCAGATTATGGTAAGATATAAGTACCAAGAATTTTGCCTCAGTGACTGTAGAAAGCACAACTTCACCGAGACAGAGCTTGGAATTGGGTTGAATACTCCATTGATGGCAAAAGTGCATGCAAATGGCTTTAGAAGTAAAAAAGGTAAAACCATTTACTGTGGTCCACTTCAGTAAATGATTGAGAGCAGTCTGTAGCTGCAGCTCAATAAACCTTATGCTTAATAACTGAAGTACAATATGGAAGTCATTTGCAACTGTAGGAGGGAATTATCCAGTGATGTTATTAATCTTTCTAATGAAAAGTGTGTCACTCAAGACACAGCCCTAAGGGACTCCAAGTTCTTATGGTAAAGAATGAGAAAGTGTTGAACCTACACAGACTTGGAATTGCTTGTCTATTAAAAAATGTTTAATAAAAATGAGCAAATGGCTACACAACCCACATGAATGGAGGTCTCCCAAAATAACATACCTCGACATAATATCATAAGCCTTCTCAAGGTAAAAAGTATAGAAACATGAATGAGAAAGGCTTTTCTGATTGACAATTCAAGTCAAATTAGGTGGTACAAGGTGGAGCTCTGTTGTCGGAACCCACACTGGTTAGGCAAGAGGAGGTTGTTTGATTTGAGGAACCGAACAAGATTGCCATTAACCATCCTCTCTAAGATTTTACAGAGGCAGCTCATTAAAGCAATTGGATAACAGTTTGAAGAAATCTTGGGATCTTTCCCAGTCTTAAAAAAAGGGAGAACAATAGCCCAATGCCAAGCCTCAGGAAAAGCATTCTTCTACCAGATCAGGTTAAAAACAACCAGAAGGACAGCAAGAGAATCATCCATTGCTTTTTTCTGGAACTACCTTCACTTGGTCAATCTACACAATTATCTGATAGGAAACAAAATTAGGAAAATTTAATTCAAACTTCCAATGCACATATCAAAATTCTATTATGAACAGGGCTAAAGGAGATATAAATATCCCTGAACACCCCAGTTGGGAAGTTAATCTTCCTTTAAAACTAAATACCTGCCATGGAATTTTTCTTTTTTTTTTTTTCATTTTCTAGAGAACCAGGGAAGAGATAGTGCAACATCTAGTGAATATCATCAGGTCCAATCGATCTACTGCCAGATCGACGGAGAGCAAGCTTGAGTTCAACCAGTGTAAAGGAAAATCGGCCAGCAGTGCTACTCCTCCATGCACTTGTCCATTTCTGCACAAAGAAAACTGCCAAAAGGGGACTGCATCAGCAGGTTTCAAAAACATTTCCTTTAAAGAAAGACACACGAGATACTAAGAGTCAATCAAATCAGTTCCACTGTATCAATGTGGCCATTTTTATTTAGGTAAAGACCTTTTCAGTTTACGATCACACTATTTTGTAAGAAAATATATCATATCAGAAAATTGATTTTCAAGAATACATAAAGATACTTTTCACAGTTAGTTGGAATATGAGTAATCTATAAATTTTAAAACTCTTAAACAGAGAAATATGGACAAAAAACAATTACATAATACAAATGCTATTTTAACCTGTGATTTGTATACTTTTCACCAGATGAAATTCATGACTTATCCAAAACTTTTGCAAAATGTTCTAAAACCAGAAAATTTGGAACTGCAAAAACAAAATAGGATAAATACACACATACACAACTACTAATAATTAGTAAAACCTAGAACATTTAAACCTAGAACATAAACTGTTCTAAAACCAGAAAACTCGGAATTGCAAAAGCAGAATAGGATAAATACACACATACACAAATAATAATAGTTAGGAGAATGTTCATTTAAACCCAGAACATAAACTGTTTTCTCCTTTACAATTAGAATAAGAAAGTAATATAAGTAAATGAAACATGACATATTTAAAATAACTGAGTACCAAATCAATTTCAGAAGTTAATTTCCACAACAAAGAATTTATATAAAGTGGGGCTTGGAAAATCAGATACTATGTCATTTGTAATCATGGGATGACACTTGTTCCAAAAGTCAAATAAATTCTGCATCTTTATCATACTTGTAAAATATGATTGACATCCCAACTTAGGCAAAAGGAAAAAAAAACGCAAGATCAGGCCAATGTTTTACTTAGACTGGGCAGCATGGTATTTTTTTTTCAAACAATGTATTACACGAAAATAAGATCAAGACACACTCATCTTCAACCTAGACAACCTTTTTAGATAATATTTATTCAAAGTTAGCTTTCTTAATGTATGTAAAACAAGACTACAATATTTATATTGTTGACATTTGTTCTCCGATTCTTCGTCCTGGAGAAAGTTTCAGTTAATGTGTATTTTCATATAAATAAGTTAATAAAAAATACTGAGGACAAATTGTTCAGTCCCTTTACTACACACTCATAGTATTAAAAAAAAGAAATCAACAAGCTATTGATAAACCTAAAACTCATACAAATGAAAAAAAACAGAAAATATAATAAAACAATACTCTTCTTTAGTCATGCTGAAATGCTTTGTTTAGTGCCTTATTTTATTTATAACTTTTACCTTGAATGTGATTATCTCTGCTCAAAATGTCAATAGATTAAATATGATGCTTTTTGTGTATATTTTGAAGACCAACAATTTTTAGTTAGCAAGAAAATACACATATAGTCATGTGAAAAAATTAGGACACCCTATGAAAGCCTGTGTATTTTTGTAACAATTTGGATAAATGGATATTTAATCTCAATTGTAACAATACTGAGAGATTAAAGTAATATAACTAAACAATTAAAACTGAAGAAAAGACTTTTCAAGAACTTCTGCAAAATGTAACTACAAAAATTCATATTCTAAAGAAAAAGTTAGGACACCCCCACATTTATACCCACTTAAAATGGCTCAACTCACACACAGGTGTATCACACCATGTGCACGTGATTAGAAGATCGTTACTCAGCATTGTGAATGAGACTTGCCCTATTTAAACCTCAGACGTTTAATTTGGTGTGCTCCTGACTGTTGAAGTGAGAGTGAGCACCATGGTGAGAGCAAAAGAGCTGTCTGAGGTCTTCAGAAAGAAAATTGTAGCAGCTTATGAGTCTGGTAAGGGAAGGGATTTAAAAAGATCTCAAAAGAATTTGAAATCAGCCATTCCACTGTCTGAAAAAATAGTCAACAAGTAGAGGACTTTCAAAACAACTGCCAACATGCCCATGTCTAGTCGTCCAAACAAGTTCACCCCGAGAGCAGACCGCAAGATGCTAAAAGAGGTCTCCAAAAACCCTAAAATGTCACCACGGGACCTACAGCAGGCTCTGGCTACTGTTGATGTGAAAGAGCATGCCTCTACAATCAAAAAGAAACTGCACAAGTTTAACTTGCATGGAAGGTGTGCAAGGAGGAAACCTATGCTCTCTAAGAGAAACATCAAAGCCAGACTAAAGTTTGCCAGAGAGAATGTAGACAAAGACCAAGACTTCTGGAATGATGTTCTTTGGACAGATGAGTCCAAAATCGTATTATTTGGACACCAGAACAGAGGACATGTTTGGAGTAAACCAAATACAGCATTACTGGAAAAGAACCTCATACCAACTGTGAAGCATGGAGGTGGAAGTGTCATTGTTTGGGGCTGCTTTGCTACAGCAGGACCTGGACAGCTCACAATAATAGAATCTACCATGAATTCTACTAGATAATAGAGGGTGCTTGAGGATCATGTGAATCCAGCTGTAAGAATATTAAAGCTGAAGCGGAACTTAACCCTGCAATACGACAATGACCCAAAACATACCAGTAAATCCACCAAGGACTGGCTGAAAACTAAGAGATGGAGAGTCCTGGAATGGCCGAGTCAAAGTCCAGATCTTAATCCCATTGAGATGCTGTGGGATGACTTGGAACAGGCTGCACATGCAAGAAACCCCTGAAACATCTCTCAGCTGACAGAATTCTACATTGAGTGGGGCAAAATTTCTTCAGACCGATGTCAGAGATTGGTAGATGGCTACAAGAAGTGTTTCACTGCAGTTATTTCAGACAAAGTAGGTAACACTAGCTATTAGGGGTAGGGTGTCCTAACTTTTTCCTCAGTTCGAATATGCATTTTTGTAGCATTGCATTTACAGAATATCTTGAAAAGTCTTTTCTTCAGTGTTAATTGTTCAGTTATATTCCTATAATCTCTCAGTATTGTTAAAATTGAGATTAAATATCTATATTTCCAAAATTGTTACTAAAATACACAGGCTTTCATAGGGTGTCCTGATTTTTTCACATGACTGTAATTGTGGTTAAAATCAGTTTCAATAACTCTTTCAAAGTAAGAAAGATAAGATGAACATTTTGCAAGATTTTTTTAGGCCTGAATTTTGTACTTTCCATGGCTTTCCAAGTTTTAAACCTTTCATCATGGGTCGATTGAAATTTGCCCAGCTCATAATCACAAAGATATCTATGAGAGTAATTATAGCATGATTTTTTATAACAAAATTTTACTGGTTATTAGTAAAATTACACAGCTTTCATACACAAAATAGTAGGTTTTTAAATTAAGTATTAAGATATTTTAAAGATTTTTCCTAATTTTTTTTTCTCTCAAAATGTTGACTAAACAACACAGAATAATTTTTCATATTTCACTTGAAATTTTTATAACTTCTAGATGATCAAATGTTTTTTAAGAAAAATACTTTCTATTTTATCTGTTATTTCACTATCAAATCAGAATCTCTGAACATATTCAACAGATTTGACTGATCTTGTAACAACCATAAAAAATTGGGAAGTAAATACAAATTATGCTTTTATTTCTTTCTAGAATAACTACAAATCATAACTCAAAAACAATGTTTAATCTAAATAGCTTAAATGTCATAACATCATACTTTTATATATATTTATTATTTTTACTGTATTGACATTTCAGCAATTTCTGGTTAAGATAGAAGTTACAATAATGAGGCACTATGTACTCATGCCATCATATCCATCAATAAAAAAACTGACCATTAGTCTTTACAAAGAGACTAGTCTTGGCTGTGTTTCAGTGGACTAATATTTTGTGAAAAACAATCATATTTCAGTTATATATATATATATTACTATTTACAACTAAATTTTTAAACTTTTCTTAAGACATAAAACAGTAAATAAAGAAATAAAGCAAATAATTATCTTTTCTAATTACAACCTTTATACTCACTTGCTGCTTGTTGAAGGATGCTAAGCCTCAAGAAAAACACCCATTAAGGATGTGGAACAAAATATTTTTTTAATATATATATATATAAAGACACACACACACACATTCGAATAACCAAAATATATTATTATATCAATACTATAGAAATCTGCGCCAAATGTCCGGTTAAAAGGTAAAATTAAATTAAATGTAGTAAAATACATAAAAGGAAATGAAGGTAAAACATCATTGAAAAACAGAAAAAGCAGAAAACCAATGTTGACACCTAGTCTACAATGTTAAGAGAGAAGGCAAAGTAAGAGAAGTTGTAAAGACTTTCTCTAGCATAATGGTAATGATCATAACCTGTCAGAAAGACTATGAGGTAAGTACAAGAACCACCATCAGTCACCTGAAGTTGGCCTTTCCAGTCCTGGTTCTGGGTTATGTGTCATAACAGCCATTATCTAAAGGTAAAGTAATAAAAGTTTTAAAAGACATGTAGCAAAATCGTAATAATAATTAGCCAAATGTCTGGTAAAAAGATAAAAGTATAGTAAATGTAGTAAAATTGATAAAAGGAAATAAAGGTAAAAACAAAACAGCAATTAAAAACATAAAATGGCATAAAACCAATGTTGACATCCAGTCTACAAAGTTGTAAAGAACTTTCTGTAGCATAATGGTAATGATCATAACCTACCAGAAAGACTAACAGGTAAGTACAGAAACCACCGTCAGTCACCTGAAGTTGGTCTTTCCAGTCCTGGTTCCAGGTTATGTGTCATTATGGCCAGTACCAAAAGATAAATTACTAAAAGTGTTAAAAGATATGCAGCAAAATTGTAATAACAACTTGCCAGGATGACTAACGGGTAGTTCAAACAGCAGCAATAGTCACCTGAAGTTGACCTTTCCAGTCCTAGTGTCAAGTTACATAATGTTCTGACCATTTTCCAATTTCAAATTCAACTAGAGAGATGGAGACTCTTAAAAGGGAACCACAATTAAAAAGGTGTAATGAATAAATATCAAACACTTAAATGAGATTAAAAAGATTAATGGCCATTATAAAGCTAAAAACTTTATCAAGGCGGACAGTGTCAACGTCACCAATAACAATGTCCAATATTACGGACAAACCTTGGGAAGAACATGTTTAAAATAGTGCTGTCGTTGAGAGTCATAACGATGGCAAGAAAGTAAAATGTGGCTTACAGTGATTTGAGTGTTACACAAACTTACGGAAGCTAGACAGCTAAAGCCCAATATAGGGTTTTATTTGGAAAACCTTTGTGTCGCGTTGCTCACTAAGTGGACTGCCAGCTAACATGGAACCGAGCCTTGAATAGAGGGCGATAGTCCATGTACGGAATAGGCACAGTGGTAATAGTGCCAGAGCAGATAGATTTAGCTGCGGTGTAAACGAGCTCATTCCTGCGAATACTAACGTGGCTCAAAAAACTGGATAAAAGTAGATGTTAAAGAGAAATGGGCCAGTCAGTTTTGAATATCGGTGAGAACAGAATGTGAACTTGTAGAGAACTAAGCGCGTCAGTATAAATAGTGCAGTTGGAGTACTGCTTAGCTTCAATATGATCCAGGGCAAGGGATATGACGTAGAGTTAAGCAGTAAACACAGAAGCTGTAGAGGGGATTCTGCGTGCAACCACCAAACCACAACAAACCGTGGCAGAGCCCACAGAGTCACCTGATTTGGAACCATCCGTATAAATTGGAATGGAAAGATTGTTCGAAAGATGTTCAGTAAATAAAAGATGGTACTTTCAATCAGAAGTATCTACCTTTCTCAGATGACTTAAAGAAAGGTCACATTTGGGGACTGTAATAAGCCATGGTGGGATGGGCTGACTTTGGATTCTGCAATGTTATCCAAGGACATACCCAATTCATCCAATTGCGCCTGGATGCGAAGGCCAAAAGAAGCAATGGCAGATCGTCTGTTCTGAAAAATTATGGCCCACCAAGGAAGGAAAACACATCCCCAGGTGGAATGCTTTTGTAAGGAACAAAGTTTCGAAGAATATAGTAAAGACAGTTGGAAATGGCAAAGGTGCAGAGAAGGTTCATGAGATTCTACATATAAGCTTTGAACTGGGGAGGTGGATAAAGCTCAAGTGCAGAGTTGAAGTCCTTGATGATGAATGGGGTCCAGCATCTTTGAGGCCGAGGGTCAGGCAGAGCCATAGACCATTGATCCATAGTTGAGTTTTGTTCGAATAAGAGTACAATATATCTTTAACATAGAACATAGATCTGCTCCCCAACTGGTGGTAGAGAGGACATGGAGGATGTTCAGTGCTCTTGTGCATTTGACCCATAGCTGCTTTAAGTGTGGTATAAAGGTTAGCTTACAGTCAAAGATAAGCCCCAAGAACTTGATCTCAGGGACCTCTGGCAGCAAAACTTCACCAATATGGAGTTCAGGATCAAGGTGAATACCCCGTTTGCGGCAAAAGTGCATGCAAACGGTTTTAGAGAGAAAGAAATTAAAGCCGTTTGCCATGGTCCACTTCAATGCATGATTGAGAGCAGTTTGTAGTTGCCGCTCAATATATCTCGTGTTCGACGACTAACATGAGATGTGAAAGTCATTGGCATAGAGCCTGTTTGCAACAGTGAGAGGGAGTTGTTCAGTGATGGCATTTATTTTTATACTGAAAAGTGTGACACTCAAAACACAGCCCTGAGGGACCCCAAGTTCCTATAGAAAAGAACGGGAAAGTGTCGAACCCACACAAACTTGGAATCTCCTGACAATTAAAATATTTTTAATAAACATGGGTAAATGGCCACGTAACCCATATATATGGAGGTCTCGCAAAATGCCATACCTCCATGTTGTGTCATAAGCCTTCTCAATGTCAAAGAATATTGATACAAGATGTTGTCGTTTGAGAAAGGCTTCTCTGATTGATGATTCAAGTCAAATTAGGTAGTCCGTGGTGGAGTGCTGTCATCGGAACCCACACTGGGTGGGCGAGAAGAGGTTGTTTGATTTCAGGAACCAAACAAGACAAGCATTAACCATCCTCCCTAAGGTCTTACAGAGACAGCTCGTCAAAGCATTTGGACGGTAGTTTGAAGGTAGATCTTGGGATCTTGCCCAGGCTTAAAGAAAGGTAAGCATGGTGCCAAGCATTAGGAAAAACATTCTCCTGCAAGATCTGGTTAAAAACAATTAGAAGAATATCAAGAGAAGCAGGAGAGAGATAGCACAGCATGCCATAGTGTACATCATCAGGTCCAACAGATGTACTGCCAGATCGATGAAAGGCTATTTTCAGTTCCACCAATGTAAAGGGACGATTATAGTCAAAAAGACAGTCAGTTCAAAAGGAAAGAGGTGAATGCTCTGCCTGAGTCTTGATGGCCAAGAAGGTGGAGAAACAAGCAGAAGTGCTAGATATCCGACAAAAGCTTTCACCTGGAGTTTCAGCGATGCTCCGGACATCAGCTATCTCTTGGCCATCAGAGAGTAAGATCGAGAGGGGGACAGAATTGTAGTGCCCACTGACCTTTCGAATCCTGTCCCATAAGACCTTGGAACTGGTGGTAGAAGATATGCTAGTTGTGAACTTAATCCAAGATTTCTTCTGGCTTTGATGTCTTACCCACCTAGCACGTGCATGGGCCCGTTGGAAAGCGATGTGGTTCAAAAGTGTGGGATATCTACGTAAAGTATCCCAGGCCCGTTTTTAAGCCTTCCGTGCCAAGTGGCAAACAGAATTCCACCATGGACGAGGATATCGTGGAAAACGTGTTGAGGTTTTTAGGAATACATTGAGCAACTGCTTGTATAATACAGTTAGTTACCACTGCCACACAGTCGTCTATTGATGGCTGACTCATAATGGCAGAATCAAGTTCTGCGAGAGCAGTGAAAGTAGACCAGTCTGCCTGATCCAGCTTCCACCGGGGCACGCGGGTAGGGTGGCTTCGACAATGGCCAGTCTCTCTCAAAAGTATAGGAAAATGATCACTGACTAGTGTATTATTGTCAACCTTCCATAAAAAATTGGAGAATAATGAAGGGGAGCAAACCGAGAGATCAATAGCAATAAAGGACTTACTAGGTGCATGAAAATAAGTGGAAGAGAAGAAAGAAAGATTGTGATCTGTGAGCATACTGTCTCCAGAGCGACCCCTCCTATCAATAACAGCACTTCCCCAGAGGGGATGATGTCCATTAAAGTCCCCCAGGATTAGAAAGGGAGATGGCAACTGTTCAACGAGAGCATCAGGATCTGATTGATCATATGTCTCTCCAGGGGAAAGGTAGAGAGAACAAACAGTGTTGGTATGACCCAAGGAAACACGGATGGCTATGACCTCCAAGGGTGTGTTGAGTGCCAAAGACAGCGTGGGCACATACTGATCAACCAACAGTGCCACCCCTCCATGTACTCATCCATCACACAATCTGTCATTTCTGTACAGAGAAAACTGCTGAAAGATGACTGTATCAGCAGGTTTCAGAAATGTTTCTTGTAAGGAAAGACATACAGTATTGTAGGAAGCAATCAGTGTTTTGATGTCATCCAGATTAGAACGTAAACCTCGACAGTTCCATTGTATCAAGGTGGCCATTTTTAATGACTGGTGGGCAAAGTGGCTGGAGAACCCTTCTGTTTATGACCACATCATTTTTCCTTACTGTCCTTATTCGGAGGAGCTCTATCAACCTCCATGGATCCTGCCCTGTGTGGATTGGGAAGGTCTTTGTTGTTGGAAGGGGATTCCAGTGACTGAGAACATGAACGAATGATTGTTTTGCATCTTAGTGTGGGAGAAAAAGATGTATCTGAAGAAATACCTGCATATAAAACCAAAGGATGCGGATCTTGGGGTTTGTTGGAATGTATGGGAAGAACAGAGATGGGTGTAGAAGTTGATTGAGTTGTCACACTCATAGGCATCATGGTCCTTGCCAACACAATGAGCACATGTCAGGGAACCACGACATGACGTCTTTGAGTGGCCAAACCTCTGACATTGGAAACATCGGAGGGGGTTTGGAATGTACGGCCGTACTCTGCAATTTAGATAACCTGCCTTGATCGTGGCAGGTGCACGTGGTGATGTAAATGTCAAAAAAGGATATTAGTCGGCAGTGTAACTCCATCTTTGCAAGTGGAGATGCGCCTCACTGCAGAAACTCCTTGAGTGGAGAAACCAGTCTCTGACTCAGGGACGTTCTTCAAATCTCTTTCAACAATAACTCCTCATGATGAATTCAAGGTAGCATGAGGGGTAACATCAATAGGTACATCCCCAATTGCCTTTAAATTCAAGAGGAGTTCACTGTGTTGTGATCTGGATGTTTCAACCAATATGTCTCTAGATCGAAGCTTCTTTACTGACTTAGGAGAGCCAGCAAGTACCTCTCGTCCCTTCTGAATAAAAAAGGGAGACATTTGCCCTAACAGTTTTTCTGAAAGAGAATGTAATATAAGAAAATGAGGTACGTGTGTTACAGATGTTGAAGATAACTGCTTAGAGTCTTCAAGACGTGGTCATTTACCTATTGACTGTTTTTTCACTATTTTATTTAAATTTTTCGTAGGAGGATCCATAGGAAAAAAGGAAAATTTCAGTACCCATTGACCCCACCCACCATGTAGCCCTACGAGGGGATGCATTATAATGTCATTCAAGGACATTGCAGCAACGCCAGGGTTTCGTGAACACAATACCTAAACACCAGCATCAGACACAATGTCGCAACACCCATTGAGAACTTCCAACACTAGTACTTGGTTGACTCTAGCCCAAGTGGACCAGTTGATTGATCCAATGAGGGCCACCCAAAGGCTGCCCGTCTACAGGAATTCAAGGCCAAAGTGGTGTGTTAGGGTCAGACCCCTCAACCACCAGGATCCTCTCCTCCCCTTCACGAGTCGTCACGCATGGCAAACATGTGGGTGGATGTTTAGATCCCAGAGGAGGTAACCAGAAAGAAAAGAACCTTCCCTAGAAGGGCCCCTCACCACATATAGGAAACTTAGTAAAGAAAGGTATCAGGAAATGGAGTTCAAATTCCCTCCAGGATCATGAAAAGGCAACTTCAGAAGTCCTAGGAGAAAATACCCTGGCCTGAATGTATATTTCCATCTCTTAACGAATGAAAACACTGACAGCTCCAACTGAAAGTGACCACCACCACCATCCCTGACCATAGAAAGACACCACATAACAAAGAAGGAATATGGGAGGTCAGATTAACCACTCTGATGACAACAGAAATTCATACTTGTAAATATCACACTTTAGTTTCAGTTTTTCTACTGAAATCTGTAAGGTGACATGAACATTGCAATCCATAATAGGACAACATACAACAATTCATCAGAGAAAACTATGAGCAATGCTTTGTTGAGAAAAAGAAATTACATTATCCAAGTGAGGTGTTTATATACAATACCACGACTGAAGGTGCATTGAGAAGGTTAAGAAATTTGGAAATTAGATATTGCCAAGGGCATTTAAGTGTAATATAGAAGACTGAAGCACAAGACCAATGCTTAGATAGATAAATCCAATCTTGAAGAATAGCCATAATGTCAACAGATGTTAAGTATGTTTGTACAAAATTTCCTGAGAGTTTCTTCTAATCTTTTTACACCTATTTCCTATGTTTATTCTACTGTTTGAACTGGAACTAGAAACCCACTGAATATAAAGCAATGAACCATCATTCCAGATTAGGTGTTACTGTAATTTGAGTAATTTGACACTACCAATATCAAATTAGCTTTTGCAGCACAATTACCAGAATTTTCCGTGCTTTAAAACACAGTGAGGTAGGATTTGTCAATTTGTTGACAGTATAATGGTTACATTGAGAACTATCAAAAGAATTACAAAATGTTTGTTGTAGACTTGTAGAAAAGTCTGGGCTGATCTAATAACCTTGGTATGTATTTGAATGTTGGTTGATAAGTGGATGTTTCCTACACAATCTATTCAGATCCCAGTTCTGAAAACATGATGGATAGAATTTATAGTCTTGTTTACACAGTACATTAGTTACAACAGGATCTGTATAAGGTACTATATAAAATTTTGAGAAAATTCTTATAATATGGCTCTGTAGTTGCATCTATTCAAAGAAACTTGAGTGATCAAGATTTAGTGGTAACAGAGGTGTGAAAGGGCTGAACATCCTATTCTCTTAAATAAATGCATAGTTTCCAAAATTTTATAAATTATAGTGAGTTTTTAGTTACCATACATCATTATTATTATTATGCGTAAATAATTATTTAAATTTCAGTTATTTTTTTAAAACGTAGAACAATAAAATATTTGGAAAGCAATGATATCCACTACTTACAATGTTTTAAAGTTCTTTTTTGCACTTGTGAGTCACACTTGTTAACCCTCACTATGAACCTTGTCCAAACTCAGTGACATTTAAAAATAATAATTTTTGAACAATTTTATAAATGCATCTTGAACACCAAAAAAATTATAAATGAATATGCTGATGTCACAAAAATCTACAGTAATTTACCAGACTTTTCAACTATGCTATATTTGAGTCTACCAAAATTAATTTCTGTTCAGAAAATACTGTTGATCATAATACTTTAAACTCTCTGACAATATAAAAGCTTTTTTACTGTAATATTGAAAGACTAACAAAATTATGTAAAGCTTTCAACTGGATATAAACTTATAGGTATATAAAAAAGCAGAAGTAATGTAAATAGAAAATGTAAGAAGTTCTTATTTGATATTATAGTTTGCCAATATCAGAAATTTCAGTTTATAATTCATATGAAACTAAAGGTATTGTATTGTGGGCTTCATAAAATGTAATCTGACTAAATCAACAAGATGATATACTAGTGTGACATGCAAGTAGTGATACTTAGCTATTTTTTATAAAACTTATTTTCAAATTAAAAACTAAGGTATAACACTAAAATTTAAATTAAAGTCTACAAAATGATACAAAGTTCATAAATAGTAGCTCAATACAATTTTGAATCTAAGTCCACAATTTTTTGATGGCATTCCCTTCAACACTAGCTACCCATAATAATAGGATTCAAAATAATGAGATTATGACCTCTAAACATCCACACAAGACTTGATAACACTAACAAGTACTCTTACCTCATGCAACATTGGTTGTATGTGTCTTTCATTTCCTAGCAAAGACTGAAGAAAATAAAAAACAAAGCACTATTACTTTATATTAAACATAATAACACACTTCTAACAAAAAAATGGAAACATTTAATTACAACAATGAAAATCAGGAATTAAGTTTAAGCTGAAGATTAAACATGGTCTCTATGAAATAAAAAAATTTTTACTACTACCATGCTCTTACAGATAATATCTTTTACATTCCAACCAAACCCATGTTTAGACTGCTTGAGACCCAAAGTACAGAGACAGAAAATAATAAAAAAATAGGAAAAACAATTTATAATTTATTTATTTCATGCTTATAAGCATGTGTCACATTTTCATGAATACAAATCAGCATAAACTAAGCCCTCAGCTAGCAGTTCATGTGTCTGTGCATAAATCCAACTCTGATTCTAACTCTGTCTCTGTAAAATGTCTTAGTGATAATGACCTTACACATTCCAACATTGTCCATACGAAAGTTAGCATTTTCCTAAACTGTAAATGTATTTCCAATAATACTTACCTCCATTAATACTACAGCTATTCTTTGACATTAGCTTTTCCTATTTAAGCATTGGTCTTGCATGCTCCAGTCTTTTGTGCCCCATTTAAATGCCCTTGGAAATTTCTCAACCCTCGTCAACATACCCTCTATCCTGGTACTGTATATAAGCACCTCACTTATATAATGCAATCAAGTTTTCGAGACTTACACCAGCTCTTAGTGGGAAGGCAGAGCAAATGTGTCAGCAGAGGCAAGTATTAGTTGCAATACATTTTCAGTTTAGGAAATTGTTAACTTCCAAAACATACTTATACCATCCACTGACACTATATCTAGAATCTCACATTGAGAAGATGGAGGGGCCAGTGTGAGCACAATCCATACAGGAAGTTTCAGAGTAAAACAGTGGTGTATCAAGGTAAAAATGGTACACAAGTGGGGGAACCACACTACATCCCAAACAGGTGTGTCCTTCACCCAGAACTGAGTTCCTGTATTAAGAGTGGAACAGTACATAAGTAATCATTATAGATAACTGAAGTTCCACAACTTGAGGTTGGAATTCAGAGGTCTCTATCACTATATCCCACATTGGTGGCTAGTGCTATTAGAACACAATGTCATAGATATATATTTACTTTTGTTTAGATCTCAACCTGTAGCCACAGAATGAAGTGTTTTGCATCACCAGAATCACAACAAGGAAGCGGACAAACTTTCTACTCCACCTAAAGAAGTACAAAAGGCAAAAAGGTAACACCCAAAGCTCAAAACGATAAGATTATGTATGCTGCATTCAACCAAAGGAACAGAACTCATCCAGTCTGAAATTATTAACACTCATCCTCACTCTCCAACCAAGTGGGTAAGGAGTATTCCACTTACTCCTAGAATTATGAAAAGAGCATATAACCTGTGCTCAACCAAGGACCTCGTATGGGACCACTTCAAGTTTGGAATTATGAGGAGACTGTGGACCACCTTCCATGAACAACATACAAAGCTGTCATTGATCCAAGAAAATGGTCATTCACACCCCAACCACTGGTGCCATTCCTACTGACATCTGAGAAAAACATTCAGGAACCCTAGTAGAATGGCCCTTACTTTGCCCTCTTTTCTAAGAGTGGAAGAAAACACTAACACTCTAGAGGAAAAGCATCTGCCAAATATCCCAATGACTGGAAGTTGGGTATGGTAAGGATTCTCTAGCTCCACTAATTTGGGTGAGAAAAGCACACCCATATGGGTAACACCTGCTATAAAATATGGTCCAGTGAAAAAAAAAATAAGGAACTGGAAAATAGAGAGACAAGACTGTACAAAAGCATCCCTCCACCTTATAATCCAGCAGATGTTATTACAAGCAGCCATGGGATAGGGAAAACTCCTGGCAGAAAGCTATTCAGCCATGTAAAGATCGTGAAAGAAAAACATTAAGTTTAAATACCAGTCTGTAAATATCCTCTACTAGATCAGATAAAGATGCTGAATCTTGTATGTAACTCATCAAGACATACCTTATCTGTAAAGACCAAAATATGCAAAATAGAAAGAAATGGGGAAATTTAAGTGAAACTAAAGGATCCCAACAAAAATACTCAAAACAATCAGGCCACCACAAATTAATAGATTACAATAAATTGCAGAGGTGAGAAATATATGTCAAAAGAATTGCAAAGTTAGATATATCCCATTCCTTAGTTATCAGAGATTTAGAAAGAAAGGACCTATCAGAATAAAGCAGGACATAAGAAGAAAGAAAGTACTACAAATATGCCAAAAAATTCAAATTTATGACATCACCATGTCAGCAGGTGGAAAACCAAGGCAAGGAGGTTTCAAGGTCTATCTGTCTCATCACATAACAAAACAATAAATCTCACAGCCTGAACCAGGAAAACTAGGAAGGAGGAGAAACAAACTGAACAGTTTCCCCTTCACCAACAAGGGAGGAGTAGACACAAAGGGGTCAAGGAAAAGCCTCAAACTCTCACAAATCCAAATGATTAATAGAAGAAAAGGAGTAGCATCCAAACCATACTTGTGAGAAGCTGATTAGTAAAGAAAAACGTTAGAAAATAGAATCCAAATCCCCCCCACCAAAAAAAAGGCAACTTCAGAAGCTTTAGAAGAAAACACCTGGAGCCAATGTGAATGTCTCCATCTCAGCAGATAAAACATGGGCAACTCCAATCAAAAGTAATCCCCCTACCACAGAGAGATGCTAGATAATAAAGGGGTACAAGAGGTCAGATTAGCTACCTTGTGAACAACAGTAATACACAAATACCACATCTAATTTATTTGTTCTTTGTTGTTCTTATTTTTGAAATCATAACTGCACTACAAATACAATGCAGTGCAAAAACTAAAATCCCTAATGGGGAAATTGCATAAAATTTTGTTAGAGAAAACAATGATTAGTGCTTTGTCAAGAAAGTTATTATATTACCTAAGTGAGGTGCTTATATACAGTACCATGATAGAGGACACATTAATGAGGTTTGACAAATTTGCAAATTAGATATTGCCAAGAGCATTTAAGTGGGATATAAAAGACCAGAGCATATGAGACAAATGCGATAGGCATAGCTAATGTTGAAAAATCGCTATACTATGAGCTGATAGTAAGTATATTTTACAATGCTCTTATTGATAGTGTCCTTATACATTCCAAAACTTTCCTCCTGTGAAATGCTGCTATTGATGGTTTTTGTACATTCAAACAGTCTCTCTGTGAAATGCTCTTACTGATAGTTTTTTATACATTCCAATACTGTCCCTATGGAATGTCTTTATGTATAGTGTTTTTTATGCACACAAATGATGCATCTGTTTCCACATATTAGTTGCTAAATAATTCCACTCAGAATCACTACTTACAGGTTATATATTTTACAGCCTAGCATATTTATCTAACAGGTACTAGTTACTCACTGACCTTGAGGGTTCCCTGGGTACCCTTATACTCATATAAAAGATAAGAACAAAACAACTGGTAGCACTGTTCTTCATCAACATTCTAGGATAAATAAAAAAACTTCTTATTAAATTTCAGTAAGTTGTTTCACACATTCCCATTTTACCATTTACTAATCAACTAAAAATGTTATTTTTTACTGACCCGAGAATTAATTTCCTTACAAAACTTATATTTCTCAGTCTTTGTCACTCAGCTGATCAATTAATATAAATGCCTATCAATTACAATTTAATACAAACACACACACACATACATATATATATATATATATATTATTTTTAACTCTTAAAAAAAAAAGCCCAAACTATTTAATTTATTGTATTTAAAATACTGCATATAGTGAAGGTTAACTGGACTTTGTGATAGAATCAGGTTCTACATCTTGTGCTGTCCTCTGAATTAATTTATCCATAAAGGACTATATTCAACATGATGGCAATGATTATATACATTATTGCTAGACAACATAAGTTCCATTACAAGCTTCATTGAAGAGCATTCAGTTCAATCTTAAAAATAAATCTTGTCACAACATACATGCAATGTTCGAGGACATTAGCTTTCAACATCACTTTTAAGCAGGCCAAAAAAAGGTCCATTAAAGTTGAAGACATGACAGATATGAGATTCCTGTATTCCTAGTTTCTTCGGTCATCTTTTTTTTTCAGTTTCCAAAGTGATGTTGGAAACTATAAAATTATGACTACAGAATTACTGTCAACATAACTTTTATTACTTTTTAATGGCACCAGGAAATATGCCGAGAAACGTCACACTTTAAGTTAGAGGGCTTTCTTTCATGGCTCTCTCTTTGTGGATCAGGGCACTAGCCCAAACTGAGTCATGGTAATGATTTAGTAGCTTATTACTCTTAAATTTTCAATTTCCTGAAGAAAACTGAATGCTTCCTTTTTCAAAATAACTTACTTAACTCAATATCCTTTCTTGAAAAGAGCTGCAATATAGCTCTCGAGTCTTAAGTCTATCTGTGGCAGCATTACATTTTCCAATGATTGAGAATATGTATCAAACTGAATATATGTGCCAAACATATTGATCAAGACACTGTGCTTTGCATTTTCAGCAACATGTCAAAGCATTAGACATTCATATCATTTTATAACATATAATCCTCTTTATTTCCATATTAAGTTTGAAAACTTTCAAAATGAAATAGAGTAAAGCATCTATTCCAGTATTCATAGTGTGTACCCAACATGTAAAAAGAGAAATGATAAACAAAAATGAAATTCATCATCCAGTTAAAGTATTCAAATATCCAATGGTTTTAGTACACAATTAAAAACTTTGTTAAACATGCAGTATCTATTTCAAGGCCATTGACTGGTCTTACAGTTTTTAACTGCATACTAAAAATATTCATCACTTGAATATTTTAATTATATTAACATAAGTACTTTGAATTTTAACATTTTAATATTGTTACCTAGTGCTAAAACTTTGCAATACAAGATTCACATGATTATGTTTTTAAAAGTAACTAATTCTCTAAACATGTAATCAAATCAAAGCTTTCATCAATAATCATTTTATAACACCATACTTTTCAATAAATTCCTGGAAAACTAATATTTCAAGAAAACTTCATTCAAGCAAATGCTATTGAACATTTTATTCATTAAAAAACTGAAATAAAAGTTTTGTGTAATTAAGAGTTCAGAAGACGTTTGTTAATATAATAATGATTTTTAATCAAAACATTACCAAAATATCTGCCATAAAACATTTTTGAACAGGTATTTCAAGTACTTCAGGGAAATAATCCTTAACATTAATTGAAATAGGCCAACATATCTTACCAGAAGTTGGCTTAGTTTTTTAATGAATTGTAAAAGAGGCTCTTCAACACTGTCTTTCTTCAAACCTTCTACTAAAGTTTTACTGTAAGAAAAAGTACATAAGGATTAATTAGAGAAATTTTACAACTTACCTGTAAATAGACCTACATATTCAAGCATATACTGGTTTAAGACTGTTCAAGAAATTTCTTTAGATTTCTGAAGCATCGAGAACTGTCAATTACATGAAACATGGTATCTAAAGTAAAAATACTGTAAACTATCAAATTAGAGGTTGTGTATCACATTTTACTTGCTCATATTTAGGAATGTTTAACCTACAATTATCAGATAAAAATCTTCTGGTGATGTTTTAATGCACACTTCATTTTATTACAACTGTTAAACAATGAAAAAATCAAAGTGCAGTATCTTGCCATTTACTCACTTTGTAGATACTCAGCCTTGTAAATAAATATTTGGGTTTGAATTATTCTGAATAAAACTTATTGTAGTGCTATGTAAAAATTGATTTTATTTACAAACCAAAAACTATTTCACTTACACCTATTATTTTGCAGAGTGGATATATTATTCAGTATTTTAGTGTTCTTGTACACTTACCTTCTTTCCCACTAATCCAATCACCCTTTATGAAACTGCTGGTATCAGAAATTCCCTAAAATATATTTGTGCACATAAGGTAATGAAAAGACTGCTGCTAGTTTCATTGAGCAGCCAGTTCTCCCCAAGATATTTTTTAGTTACTGTTCTGTTTATAGTTACCACCTTAACAGAATGTTAAATAGAAAATACTTTATGTTTCTAAAGTTAAAACTGGGTACATAATGGTGTTTGCCCATAACTTCATACTTTATAAATAAAATATTAATCCATCATTCTTTACTCTCAAAATAAAAGTTAATGCACAAAAAGCATAATTTACCTGAATTTCTGTCTATACAAATCTTTGTGGATGAACTTGTTTTTTTAATAGTACGAGGTCCAATTTCATGTTGCAAAAAGAAATGTGATGGTAGTGAATTTGTGCCTCAGCACTTCTACATAAGCGCATCGTATGATTTAATTAATTTTTGTAAAACATATTGAAACAAGCATTTTAGAAGCTTAACAACAATGCCTATCACTCTAATCTTGGGCCTATTCTTTTGAAAAAGCTTTATTGTCATTCCAACTTACACACAGTTAAAGTACAGCAAAGTAGCTAAGATTGAGAATGAAAGCTGCCAAGCTCAGCAGGCATTTAGTGGTTTGGTTTACATTTCAACAGTTGCATTACAGATACAAAAAAATGTACATTTACGTGTTAGAGAAATAAATAAACATAATGCAAAAGAAGCACAAAAATGTTTTTAATGGTACAGAAGAGTGCAAAGATAAGGTGAGAAAATTCCTTAAATCAAATAATTGGCTATATGTAAAAGCCTTATCTTTCTATTGTTTTAAAATCAAAACTAGTCCCTTTTGATGTCATTGACGATTTAAGAGCAGATAGATTTCAGTCCAATAACAAAAGATATTTCTCTACACAAAGAATAAGAGATTCCAAGCTGCACAGTTATTGAAGCCAATTCTCTGGATTGGTTGGTTGGTTGGTTGATTTAGTGTTTTATGGTACAAAGCAGTGAGGCTACCTGCACCAAACGCCCAGGAAAAAAGTAAAAGTAAATTCAGTAAAATTCATAACAGGAAATTAAGGTAAAACAAAACAAATAAATAGCATAAAACCAATGTTTATACCTAGTCTACAACGTCAAGAGAAAAATTACAGTAATTCATGTTGTAAAGGACTTTCTGTAGCATGACTGTAATAATAATAACTTGCCAGGAAGACTAACAGGTAAGTACAAAAACCACTGTCAGTCACCTGAAGTTGGACTTTTCAGTCCTGCTTTTGAGTTACTTAATGTTACAGTCAGTTTCTAATTTCAAATTGAACGAAATGAACTGTGATTTTTAAAAGGAAGCCACATTAAAAAGGTGTAAAGTATAAAATAAAAAACTTAAATTGCATTAAAAAGATTAATGGCCTTTAAAAAACTAAAAATATTACCAAGGTGGACAGTGTCACCATCACCAATAACACTGTCTAATGTTATGGACAAACCTTGGGACAGAACATGCTTAAAATGGTGCCATCATTGTGAATCATAACAATGAAAAGAAAGTAAAATGTGGCTTATTGTGATCTGTGTTACACAAACTACACACTGGTGCATCAGTTCCACATAAAAGAAAACAATGAGTTAAAAAACAATGAGCAATGTGTAGTCTAGTTAGAACAACTTCTTCTTTTTGATCCTTACAGTTGAAAGATGGACTTTGACTGTGTGGGCTCCGCTCTGTGCCAGAGCAGATAGACCTAGCGAATACCAACATGGCCCAGTATCCAGAAAAACTGAATAGAAGTAGATGTTAAAGAGAAATGGGCCAGTTGGTTTTGAATATCGGCAAGAACAGGGTGTGAACCAATTTGAAGCAATTCCAGGGCCAGTAGAGATCTAAGTGAGTCAGTATAAATTGTGCAGTTCAAGTAATGTTTAGCTTCTATGTGATCCAGGGCAAGAGAAATGGCAAACAGTTCAGCAGTGAACACAGAAGCTGTAAAAGAGATTCTGCATGCAACCACTGAACCACAACAAACCATTGCAAAGCCCACACAGTCACCTGATTTCGAACCATCTGTATAAATAGGAATGGAAGGATGGTTCGAAAGATGTTCAGCAAATAGCAGATAGTATTTCCAATCAGGAATGTCTACTTTTCTCAGATGACTTAAAGACAGGTCACTACTGGGGACTGTAAGAAGCCATGGTGGGAAGGGGTGACCAGTGGATACAGCAATGTTATCCAAGGACAGACCCAATTCATCTAACTGTGCCTGGATATGAAGGCCAAAAGGACCAATGGCAGCCGTCTGGTCTGAAAAAGCATGGCCCATTGAGGAAGGAAAACACAACCCAGGTGGAATGCTTTGGTAAGGAATGAAGTTTCGAAGCATATAGTAAAGAGAGTTGTAAACGGCAGAGGTGCAAAGAAGGTTCATGAGACTATGTATATGTTCTGAACTGGTGAATGCAGAGCCGAAGTCCTTGATGATGAATAAGGTCTAGTATCTTTAAGGCTGAGGTCCTGGCAGAGCCATAGACCAGTGATCCATAGTCTAGTTTCGATCAAGTAAGAGTATGATATATCTTTAGCATGGAACATAGATCTGCTCCCCAAATGGTGGAAGATAGGACATGGAGGATGTTCAGTGCTCTTGTACACTTGACCTGTAGCTGCTTGATGTGTGGTATAAAGGCCAGCTTATGGTCAAAGATAAGCCCAAAGAACTTTGTCTCAGGGACCACAGATAGCAGAACTTCACTGATACAGAGTTCAAGATAAGGGTGAATACCCCGTTGGCAGCAAAAGTGCATGCAAACAGTTTTAGAGAGAGAGGTTAAAGCCGTTTGCTGTGGTCTACATCAGTAAACAATTGAGGGCATTTTGTAGCTGCTGCTCAAAATACCTCATGTTCGATGATTGACATGAGATATGAAAGTCGTCAACATACAGCCCATTTGCAACAGTGAGAGGGAGTTGTTCAATGATGGCATTAATTTTTATACTGAAAAGTGTGACACTCAGAACACAGCCCTGAGAGTCTCCAAGTTTCTGTAAAAAAGAACGGGAAAGTGTCGAACCCACACTAACTCGGAATTTCCTGTCCATTAAAATATTTTTAATAAAAACAGGCAAATGGCCATGAAACCCATATATATATATATAAGTCTCGCAAAATGCCATACCTCCATATTGTATCATAAGCCTTCTCAATGTCAAATAATATTGGTACAAGATGTTCTCGTTTGAGAAAGGCTTCTCTGATTTACGTTTCAAGTCGAATCAGGTGGTCCATGATGGAGAACGGTCATCGAAACCCACAGTGGGTGACCTGGAGGAGGTTGTTTGATTCAAGAAACCAAACAAGATGAGCATTAACCATCCTCTCTAAGGTCTTACAGAGACAGCTCATCGAAGCAATTGAACAGTAGTTTGAATTAATCTTGGAATCATTCCCAGGTTTGGAGAAAGGAAAAGGATTCTCCTGCCAGATCCAGTTAAAAGCAAGCAGAAGGATAGCAAGAGAAGCAGTAGATAGATGGCGTAGCATCTCATAGTGTATATCATCAGGTCTAACCAATGTACTGCCAGACTGATGAAGGGCCAGTTTGAGATCCACCAGCGTAAAGGGACGATTATAGTCATAGAGACAATCAGCTCATAAGGAAAGAGGTGATTGCTCTGGCCAAGTCTTGATGGCTAAGAAGGTGGAAGAAGAGGCAGAAGTACTAGATACCCAACAAAAGCTTTCACCTAAATTATCAGTGATAGTCTGGGTATCAGTTACTTCCTGGCCATCAGAGAGCAAGATCTGGAGGAGGACAGAGTGATATTGCCCACTGACCTTTCGAATCTTGTCCCATATGACTTTGGAACTGGTGGTAGAGGATATGCTGGTTGTGAAGTTAATCCAAGATTCCTTCTGGATTTGACATCTTACCCATCGAGCAAGTACATGGGCCTGCTGGAGAGCGATGCAGTACAAGAGTGTGGGATATATATATGAAAAGTATCTCAGGCTCATTTTTGAGCCTTCTGTGCCATGTAGCAAGCAGGATTCCACCATGGACAAGGATATAGTGGCAAACATTTCGAGGTTTTAGGAATACATTGAGCAGCTGCTTGTATAATACAGTCAGTTACTGCTGCCACACAGTCGTCTATTGATGGCTTACAGACAATGGCAGGATCAAGTTCTGTAAGAGCAGTGAAAGAGGGCCAATTTGCCTAATCCAGCTTCAACCAGGACATGCAGGTCGGGTGGCATTGACCACGGCCAGTCTCTCTCAAGATTATTGGAAAATTATCACTGCCTTGTGGATTATTGTCAACCCTCCATGAAAAATGGGTGAATAATGAAGGAGAGCAAATGGAGAGATCAATAGCAGTAAAAAACTGGCTAGGTGCATGGAAATAAGTAGAACCAGTATTGAAAAGAGAAAGGTTGTGATCAGAGAGTACACTTTCTATAGAACGACCCCTCCTATCACTATCAGCACTTCCCCAGAGAAGATGATGTCCATTAAAGTCCCCCAGGATGAAAAAGGGAGACAACAACTGTTCAATGAGAGCATCAAGGTCTGATTGATATGTCTCTCCATGTGACAGATAGATAGAACAAACAGCAATGGTATGACCCAAGGAAACACAGATGGCTACGGCCTCCAAGGGTGTGTTGAGTGGCAGAGAGAGGGTGTGCACACGCTGATCAACCAACAGTGCCACCCCTCCAAGCACTCGTCCATCACACAGCCTGTCATTTCTGTAGAAAGAAAACTGCCGAAAAGTGACTGTATCGGCAGGTTTCAGAAATGTTTCCTGTAAGGAGAGACAAACAGTATGGTCGGAAGCAATCAGTGTTTTGATGTCATTCAGATTAAAACGTAAACCTCGACAGTTCCACTGTATTAGAATGGCCATTTTTTTGCGTGTAGGCGAAATGGGCAGAGAACCCTGTTGTTTATGAACATGTCTTTTTTCCTTACTTTCCTTATTCGAGGGAGGTCTATCAACCTCCATGGATCCTGCCCTGGGTTGCTTGGACAGGTCTTTGCTGTTGGAAGGGGATTCCAGAGACTAAGGAGGTGAATGAATAATTGTTTTGGATCTTGGGGTGAGAGAGGAAGGTTGATCCGAGGAAATTCCTGAACCTCAAACCCCAGGATGTGGATTTTGGGGTTTGTTGGATTGTATGGGAGGAACAGAGATAGGTGTCGAGGTTCATTCATCACCTTTTTTAACCATGGAGGTCAAAAGACTATTTATTTGTTTGGAGAACAATTCTTTAAGAGGCACAGAGAGAACTGTCTGCACTCCCACAGTAGCTGTGGAATGAAGTGCAGCAGCATAGTTCGAGATGAGGTGGTGGACAGCAATTTTTGAGCATTAGAATAGGTAATGTTATGAATCGTTTTTAAATGCTGCAACTCTTTCTTTCAACCATTTAGGGCAAGAACAGGTAATGTTATGAATCATTTTTAAATGCTGCATCTCTTTTTCTTTCAATCATTTAGGGCAAGAACAAAAATAGGATGGGTGAGAGCCATTGCAACTGATGCAATGAGAGTCCTTTTCACACTCATAGGCATCATGGTTCTTGCCACTGCAACGAGCACACTTCAAGGAACCACAACATGACGTCTTTGAGTGACCAAACTGTTGACACTGCAACCTCAATAGGTATATCCCCAATTGCCTTCAACTGCAACAGGAGTTCACTGTGTTGAGATATGGATGTTTCCACCAATAAGTCACCAGATCAAAGTTTTTTACTGACTTTGAAGAGCCAACAAATCCCTCTGGTCCCTTCTGAATGAAAAAGGGAGACATTTGCCCTAAAAGTTGGTCTGAAATTGTGTGCAATATAAGAAAATGAGGTACGACAGGTGGTACGGATGGTGAGGATTGCTGCTCAGAATCTTCAAGATGTGGTTTATTTACCTATAGACTGTTTTTTCATTATTTTATTAAGATTTTTAAGTGAAGTATCCAAAATAAAAAAAAGGGAAATTTCGTTGCCACTGACACCACTCACCAAGGAGCCCTACGAGGGGACGCACTACAATGTCAAACAAGGACACTGCAGCAACGCCAGGGTTTTGTGAGCACTATATCCAAACACCAGCATCAGATATAATGTCCACAACACCTGTTGAGAACATCCAACAGTGGTACTTGGTTTACCCTAGCCCGAGTGGACCAGCCAACTGACCCAGGGGAGGGGCCACCCCAAGGTTGCCCATCTACAGGAATTCAAGGCCAAAATGGTGTGTTAGGGTTGGACCCCATCAATCACCAGGATCCTCTCCTCACCTTCACGAGTTGCTACACATAGCAAACATGTGAGTGGATGTTTAGATTCCAGAGGAGGTAAACTGAAAGTACAGAACCTACCCTGGGAGGTCCCCTCACCATGTACAGGAATCCACACTGGGGAACAATTCTCTAGAATCATTGAAGAAATAAGTTAATGAAATTCTTGAACCAACAACAAAATGGACTGAATGGTTTCCTCTCATTTCTAACTTTTCTTGAGTTTTATTTTGTAATATTAATATAATCTATAACTAAAGTTATTCTTGGCTGTTTGGACTTCAATGAAGTGTCTGTAACTCCCAAGTATTTGGTGAAAGTAACCCTGTTTGCTCAGTACTTCTTTCTCCATATCTTCTTACTTGCATTTCTTGAAGTGTTATCTAGCAAAATAACAGGTCCTCTGTACAGATTTTCTTGTCTTGCATGTTTCTGTTACTATATTTCTGGACTCCAAAAAACATATTCAGCATAAAAGCCTTGAAATCAACATATATATATTGTTTTACATAGTCTGTATGTATAATAATACAAGAAACATTGCTCTTAATTTTTCACAACTTCCTAAAATTACTGAGATGGAAAATTGTCAATAGACAGAATTTTCCCACTCTTGATCAGAATGAATATGTTAATAAGTAACAATTAAGTTACAATTTACTGGATGTATAAAATGAAATTTTTTGATCTACATTTAAAAATATTGAAATTCTAAAACTAGATTAAAAGTAGATACAATTTATTAATTATGTTTGTTCTAAGTTTAAAATAATTGGGTTATGTTTTTTTTTAACAGTGAGAAGGAGAAAGTCAAAGGATGTTAACAGCATCCCACAATCTAGGAATTACATCATCACAACTTCTATACAACAATAAATCTTACCACAATGCTTCCACTGAAGAGAACTTTAAGAGTCTTCTTGTATCATTGGTTGAATTGAAATCAGCATATTTATAACTATTATTGGATGTGTTTTAAATTTAAAATAAACTTTACTCATTAAGTTTAAGAATTTAAATACCTGAATCCAACTCACCACAGTTAGTTTTTCTTGCAAGTTAACACTATGGATACAGGCTAGGCAAGTTCCACCCAGCTTGTATCCACAAAAGTATTTACACTATAACTTTTCATAATGTACATGCATATTTACAAAATTTTGTAGATTATTAGTAACCAATACAAGGTTTTCATACACAAAACATCAGATTTTTAAACCAAGAATTAAGATTTTTTTTTATTAAAGATTAATTTGTGATTTTTTTCTTTGGGAATGTTGACCATCCAATATTCAAAGTAATTTTTATTTTAAGATTAAGAATACTTTTTTATCTGAAAATTATCAAGTTTAATTTGCATAACTATTTTCTTCTAAGTAATCAAGAAATGTTATTTTGAATATATATTTATAATTAATCTGTTATTTTATCAATGCTAGCTCTATATGGTGTTGGTCTATTTTACTGACCCTGTAACCACTATAAAAATGAGAAAATATGTCTAAATTACTGTATTTTATGCCTTGTAAGATGCTACATTGTGGAAGATGCACCCTAATTTTGAAAAGACAATTCTAAGAAAAATATGTTTTGATTCAGCAACCAACATCTTGATGCAGCCTTGACTTTTTTTCAACCTTCTGAGTAAATACAGTCAAATACATCATATTCTTCACAGTATATCAACAATATTAGTTAAATTGAATGTTTTATGCTATTTAAAATACTTGTAATTTGTAAATAATTAGTTTACAATCTGTATGAGAGACCATTTTGAGTAGATCCTAAGCTAACCTCTTGCCTAAACCCATCAATTTTGTCCTGGAAGACGCATAGAGATTTTTCAAGGTACTTTTAAAGAAAAAAAGTGCATCTTACAAAGCATAAAATACAGTACCTTTTTTCTTCAATAATAATTACAAGTTGTAACAGGAAACCACAAATGTTCATTCTAAACAGCTAAATCTCATAACAGTATACATCTATTTATATTTATTAATCTTAGTTTTATTGATCTTTGAACCATGACTGACTAAAAACATCCCAACATAAGTTAAAAAGTGCACAACATACATGCACTTCACATTACTGTATCAAATATCATAATGCAGTGAATAATTTAATAAGCTCTTGAAGCACAATTCCTGGAACTCTTCCTGTTTTGAAAGCACACTGGGGTAGAATTTATTTATTTATTGATAACATAATGCTTACGTTAAGATCTATCAAAATAATTATAAAATGCTTATCCTATGGCTTTGTAGAAGAGTCTCAGCCAATACAGTAAACTTGATAGATATTTGAATATTGGTCGATGAGAGAACACTTCCTACAGTCTATTCGAATCAAAGCTATGAAAACACAATGGTGTAGAATATATTGTTTTGTTTACACAGTACAATAGTCTTTTGAAATTAGTAAGTGGTGAGCAGACCCAATATGGTGAATTTGATAAATATTATATCTCGGAAAACAGAAAAGGTAGGAGGTTCTTATTTTATATTCTAGCTTGCTAACAACAAAAAATTTTAGCTTATAATTAGAATAAAACTATGGGCAATGTATGGTGAGTATCATAAAATGTAATCTGACTAAATCCAGAAGCTAGCATACCAGTATGAAACAAAAATTGATGTTAACAGTTTTTTACTTTAACATAATAACTAATGTTTAACACACAAATTTGAAGTAAAATCTACAATTTGATAAAGTTTATTAATATACATTCATAAAACAATAATTCAATACAATTTTGAATGTAAGTCTGCAAACTTGATGACATGTCCTTTAACTCCTAGCTATCCATATCAATAGAGTTAAAGGTACAGTTACAATATGAAAGACTTCTGCATTCAACTAACTAGTTACAACAAAAGTAATTATAACTAAAAAAAAAAAAAAAAGAGAGAAGAAGAATGTAATAATGTGTCAACCACAGTATGAGCACTATTACCAGTACCAACTGTCTGGGATACAACAGATGTAGCAGTGGTCAAAACATCATTTATAATCAGTGATGTCGAGAAAACCCACTTGTAGAGAAATATATATGTAAAATCGGCTCGTTTGGGTTAAGAAAATATTTTACGTAGAAGAGCGAACAACGTTTCAACCTTCTTCAGTCATCGTCAGGTTCACAAAGAAAGAAAGAGGTAACTGACCGGAAGCTGACCACATGTTTGGAAGGGGTTGTGTAACTGAGTGTCGGAATGTAGAGGGCAGTGTTAGATGTCAGTTACCTCTTTCTTTCTCTGTGAACCTGATGATGACTGAAGAAGGTTGAAACATTGTTCGCTCTTCTACGTAAAATATTTTCTCAACCCAAACAAGCCGATTTTACATATATAAAACATCATTTATGTTATATACTGCTTGAACAACAACAACTATTTCAATGTGAATGTTTTTAAAGTTGGTTTAATCAAAATTTTTATTTAGGTCACTATATGTCAGAATTAGGTTTATGACCTTTATTAACAACAACAAATTTATTTTAATACCAACAAATAAGTAATGAGCCAAAACCTGATACACTTTAATTGTAAAAAGGTTTAAATTTCATGTACAACCCAATGAAAACAATAACATGAAGAAAACTAATTTTTAATGAAGTTGCATAACTGATTTCTTATTACTATTTATAAAACAGGATTTATCCATCTTACCTTGGTTCTTTAAAATAGTTAACACCATTTTGAATTTTTGAAGCATTATTTTCAAGTTGTGTACCAACCAGTTCCTGCACATAAAATAGCACCAAATGAAATAAACATAGTAAGCAGTTGAAAACATATATAAAAACAAAATCTCAAACATTTGTAAAATACAAATTTTGTAGGTTTTTTTTGTAGGTTTCATTCAGGATTATGGGCTAGAAAAATTAAAACATCAAAAATAACTTTGGTAAGAAACCTTACAGCATATTAATGACATTTAACTTGTAAAAAGTATGTGAGAACCATACTTATTAATTAATGTTTCAAACATTAAAATACACTTTTAATGGTGTCAAAATAATAAAGATAGTTTGGTTCCAGAGTAACTATCAATAACTATCTAAATTTATAATGGTAAAAGATTTGTTTTGCCACAAACTACTCCAAGTTCATTCCACCAATCACACCCAAACTTCACAGAACGATATATTGGACCATATGGCATATCATCGGTAACTTATAAACCTTGTCTCACCCACCCTGGATTATGCCTACAGAAAAACTTTATTGGTTTAGCTAATTAATCCACAGTTTTGAAACAATGTTTTTTCCTAAGATGTTTTATCTTGAAATTCTTCTTGAAAATGTTTGGTAAAGTTTTCTTGGAAAATTTTTAGTTATTTTATTAAAAATGTCAAATATTCACTCTTTTGCCAAGAAAAATGGCAATTAAGATACAAAGTCAGATCCTTAAAGTGACAGGGCTATATCTGAATGTCCCTTGATTTTTAAATAGTAAATTTTGTGTTGGATATTCTAGATTATGATTCCTAAAAAACATTCCTATTTTGCACAGAAAAGAAAAAAGAACTACTGTGGTCTATCAAGAAGCAGTTGGAGAATCAATAAACAGAGACTGTAGAAAGGGATTAGTAGAAGTATTAAAATAAAGTTACTGTAATATCATTTCTTTAATGTCAAATAAAGACAGTGAGAAATAAATTATACACATAAATATAAATTATTTGTTTAGCTTATTATTTCAAGCTCTACATTCAATCCTTATTTTGCTGGATGTAGGATGGGAACCTGAACTTCAAAAAATTAAAATTGTATTGCCTAACATATGACAAAAATTATCAGTTCATAAAAGCTACTTTTTATATAAGGTTCCAAGAACTGCATGGTGGGCATGATATAAGATTTAAATTGATAAATAAAAAATTAAAAAGTTTCTATTTCTAATTTTCTGAAAACATCAGCTATTTAAATGATTAGAAATAATGCTAAACAATTCACTCATAATTCTTCAAATATAATTACTGATTAGTGTTACAAATTTGCTAGTAAGAAAACTTAGAAAGCACAAGAAAAAATTAATAGTACACATCTTAGAAAGAAGATACCCAGATTTTTACTATCAAGGATCTCTGATACATACATTTCAGCCATTCATGTTACAAAATTCTGAATACAGAATATTATTATGACTAATTAATAAACCTCCTGACAGTTTTGCAATCCCCATTTGAGCTGCATGGAATACCCAGGATATATACCAGAAAACAGAGGGAAGTGAAACCTACACTTCAAATGAATTTACTGTTTGCTAAGGCAATTTGTTGACATTCAAGATTCTAGTTAACCCAAAGTTTCAGGTCCCATATGCACGATCATTTTTCCAGATGTATGAAAGTTGACCTACCCCATGTATCCAATATGCAGCTCAAAATGCCCCACATGCAAGGCAAGCACAAGTACTTTGCTTCAAATTTTGTATCATAACAAACTAAATAGTATACAAGTTGCACACAGCTGCCTTAAAAACTTACTTTTATAAGAAAATATTTTAAAATTTCTCAATCTCCTCTAGTATGAAAAATGTAACATTTGTTATATGTCTTCTCTATTCTTTAATGTTTTGTTTCCCCTCTGAGAAGTATACAATTTTATGTACATTACTCATTATCATATTGTCATTTCTTAGACAAAGCACAATTTACATAGACTTAAATATTTAGTTACAGAGCAATAAAGTAGAAAATCAGACCCCTCCTGCCAAATCCTCTCTTTCAGAACTTGCCAACAGTTCATTTTTTATCTGTCAAATTATGTACTATGTTGTTTTTTGTACAGAGAATTTTCTATTTTCCTTTCATTTAAAAATGGAAACACATCAGTCAACCAATTAGAAAGCCAGAAATACTGTGATAGCTATGGAACATTATTCCCTTTTTACATATTATTATTCAGTATTATTTGGTGCATTATTTAATTAAATATGAATTATTTAATACAGTAGTACTATTAGTATAGAAAAATAGGGTTAAATTTCATAGACAATTGTGAGCAAAAAAAAGCAAGTACTTTATTTCATGATTTTCTTATGTATCGTGTTTATTATTGTTATAAAAGCAACTAAAATGTAAAAATTGAAAAGATTCAGATTAAATAAAACAAATTTTTACAAAATACACTTGTGACTAGTCTGTGCATTATGTAATTCAATACTGTAAATATGAGCTGTACATTCACAACATGATCTGCAATTTATAGTAGTCAGAGACAGATTCAAAAGGCAATAAAACAATAATTTATGTACAAATATATGAATACTATTACAAGCTTTAAGCTATTTAGAATAAACAAATGTGGTTTTCCATTACAATTTGCAATCATTCCAAAATGAAAATGAGGAAATTTTAAATTTCATAATTTTTATGGTGCTTATGTGGCTTGTCAAACTGACCTCATGTAGAGTTAAAGAAGTTAAGAAAAAACTACCTTTACACTACAGATAAATATAAAATATATTTTTATTTAAATCAATGTTTCACTTTTGCAGCTTCTTCATGGTTAATAAACATAACTGTTACAGTTACAATATACCCCTATTATTAAGATCATAAGAAGCAGACAATAATTGAATTACTGTACCCAGATAAAAAAGATTTTGGCTTTTTTCATTACTCCTATTTTGAAAAATCAAGCATGATGTAACACATGCTGGTTTTTACATAAAGTACAGTTACTTTTTAATTGTAATCAAAATAAAATTAAAAGTAAATTAAATTATTAAAGTTTGTAAAAAGGAATCAAGGTAAAAGAAAACAAAGTTTAATTTTTGAATTAAAAACTTAAATAGTGTTAAATCCAATTTTTAAATCTCATTTACAGCACTAAGAGAGAAAGTAACGTAATATAAGTTTTAAAAATCTTTCTGTAGCATAATGTTATTTATTATAACTCACCAGGATGACTGACGGGTAAGTTCAAACATCAGCAGTAGTCACCTAAAGTTTGCCTTTCCAGTCCTGGTTTTGAATTATTTGATATCACAGACATTTTCTAAATTTGTACTGAACTAATTTTACTTTAAATTATAAAAAAGCATGATAAAAAACAAAGTCTAATTTATGAATTAAAAACTTAAATAAAAAAAACTGTTCCATCATTCAGAGTTGTAATGAGAGCATCACAGTAAAATGTGGGCTATTGTGACCCGAGTGTCACACATTGTTTTCTTTTATCTGGGACAATACACCAATGAGTAAAAAACTGCTCTCTTTCTCAACTTTCTCTTTCTGATCCTTACATAAAGAAGATGGCCAAAGTCCAATAGAGGGTATTATCTGGAAAAGCTTGTTTCCATGTTGCTAACTCCAAGTCAACTGCCAACTGGCACAGAGCCAAGCCTTAAATACAGAACCATAGTCCATGTATGGAACAGGCACAGCAGTGACAGCACCAGAGCAAACAAATTTAGCTGTGGTGTTGGCGAGCTCATTTCCACAAATACCAAAGTGGCCTGGTATCCAGAAGAACTGGATAGAAGTAGATGTTAGAGAGAAATGGGCCAGTCAGTTTTGAATATTGGCAAGAACAGGGTGAGAACTATGCAATTCAGTTTAAATAGTGCAATTCAAGTATTGTTTAGCTTTTATGTGACCCAGAGCAAGAGAAATGGCATACAGTTCAGCAGTGAACCCAGAAACTCGATGGGACTCTGTGCACAACCACCGAACCACAACAAACCATGGCAGAACCCATACAGTCACCTGATTTTGAACCATCTATATAAACAGAAATGACAGGATGGTTCAAAAGATGTTCAGTAAATAAAAGATGGTACTTCCAATCAGGGGTATCCACTTTTCTCAGATGTCTTAAAGCAAGGTAACATCTGGAGACTGTAATAAGCCATGGTGGGATGGGCTGACCAATGGATACAGCAATGTCATCCAACTGTGCCTGGATACAAAAGCCAAAAGGAACAATGGCAGTTCACCTGTTCTGAAAAAGCATGGCCCACTGAGGAAGGAAACCACAACCCCAGGTGGGATGCTGTGTTAAGGATTGAAGTTTCAAAGCATACAGTAAAGTCAGTTGCAAAGGATGGTGTAGAGAAGATTCATGAGACTCTATGTATAAGCTCTGGACTGGGGAAGTGCTGAAAGCCCCTCAGCAGAGCCAAAGTTCCTGATGATGAATGGAGCCCAGCATATTCAAGACCAAGGTCCTGGTAGAGCCATAGACCAGAGACCCATAGTCCAGTTTCAATCAAGTATGAGTACAATATATCTTTAACACCACTAAATGTCATGGCAGGCATTATTCCACAACATATGAGGATATCATGGAAAACATGTCAAGGTTTTAGGAATACATTGAGCAGCTGCCTGGATAATATAGTTAGTCACTGCTGTCACCCAGTCGTCTATTGGCGACTTACAGAAAATGGCAGGATCAAGTTCTGTGAAAGCAATGAAAGAGGGCCAGTTGGCTTGATCCAGCTTTCACCTGGTCACATGGGTTAGATGGCATTGACCACAGCCAAATTCTCTCAAAATTATAAGAAAATAATCACTGCCTCATGGATTACTGTCAACTCTTATTGAAAAGTGGGATAATAATGGAGAGCAAATTTAAGATCAACAGTAGTAAAAGACTGACTAGGTGCATGACAATGAGAATAAGAACCAATATTGAAAGGAGAAAGGTTGTGATCTGAGAGTATATGCTCTACAGAGCAAACCATTCCATCAATATCAACACCTCCCCAGATGAGATTATGTCCAGGGTTAAAAAGGGAGCTAGCAATTGTTCAATGAGAACATCAAGGTCTGTTTGAAAATAATTTCTTCAGGAGACAGGTAGAGAGAACAGTGATGGTATGACCCAAGGAAGCACGGATGGTTACGGCCTCCAAAGGAGTGTTGAGTAGCAAAGACATGGTGAGCACATGCTGATTGACCAACAGTGCCACCACTTTATGCATTCATTCATCACACAACCTGTTGTTTCTCCACAAAAAAAACTGCCGAAATGTGACTGTATCGGCAGGCTTCAGAAATGTTTCCTGTAAGGAAAGACGTACAAGCTGGTAAGAAGTAATAAGCATTTTGATGTCATCCAGAATAGAACATAAACCTCAATAGTTCTATTGTATCAAAGTGGCTATTTTTTATTTATATGTTGGCAAATTGGGTTGAGAGCCCTTCTGTCTTTCACCATGTCCTTTTTCTTTATTTTCTTTATTCAAGGAAGGTCTATCAACCTCCACAGATCCTGCTCTGGGGTGACTGGGCAGGCCTGTCAAAGGAAAAAAATTCCAGTAACTGAGGATATGAACAAATGATAATTTTTCATCTTGGGACAGAAGAAGAAAATGTACCTGAGGAAATGCCCATACCTGGAACCAAAGGAAGTGGATCTGGGAGCTTGCTGGAATGAATGGTATGAACTAAGATGGGTGTCTATGTTGCTTCATCAACTTTCTTAACCATGGAGGTCAAAAGACCTTTCTTATGGTTTGAGAACAATTCTCCTGGAGGCACAGTGAGATCCATCTGCTCTCCCACTGTAGTAGTAAAATGAAGTGCAGTAGCATACATACAAGGTGAAGTGGTGGACAGTAACTTACAAGCCTCTGGATAAGTAATGTTTTGAATCATTTTCAAACACTGTAGCTCTTTTTCTTCCAACCACTTAAGGCATTATAAAAGTAGGATGGGTGCGAGTTGTTACAATTAATGCAATGAGGGTCTGTTTCACACTCATAGGCATTGTAGTCCTTGCCACCGTAATGAACACACCTCAAGGAACCACAACATGATGTCTTTGAGTGACCGAACCTCTGACATTGGAAACATTTCAGAAATTTTGGAATATATGGCCATACCTTGCAATTAAGACAACCTACCTTGATGGTGGTAGGTGGCATAGTGATATAAATGTAAAAATTAGAACATTGGTTGAAATCATAATTCGATCTTTGCAAGTGGAGATAAACCTCACTGCAAAAACTCCTTGGGTGGAGAAACCAGCAAAGATCACTGACTCGGGGATGTTCTTCAAATCCCTCTCAATAATAATTCCTTGTGATGAATTCAAAGTAACATGGGGAGTAACCTCAATGGGTATATCCCCAATCACCTTCAAATGCAAGAGGAGTTCACTGTGTTTAGCAATGGATGTTTCCACCAATATGTCACCAGAGCAAAGCTTTTTGACTGACTTAGGAGAGCCAGCAAGTCCTTTCTGGATAAAAAAAGGAAAACATTTTCCCTAAAGGTTTGTGTGAAAGAAAATGTAATATAAGAAAATGAGATACAGGTGTTATGCAGGTTGAAGATTGCTGCTCAGAATCTTCAAGATGTGGTCATTTACCTGTGGACTGTCTTTTCACTATTTATTTAAATTCCTATTTGAGGGATCCATGATAAAGAAAGAATATTTTGATGCCCACCGACCCCATCAACCATGAAGCCCTACAAGGGGATGCATAATAGTGCCAAACTTGACCCTCAACCAAGTGGACCAGCCAACTGACCCTAGGGGACCACCCCAAGGCTGCCCATCTACAGGAATTCAAAGCCAAAGTGGTGCCTTATAGTTGGACCCCTCAACCACCAGAATCCTCTCCTCCCCTTCACGAGTCACCACGCTTGGCAAACACATGGGGGGATCTTTAGATCTCTGAGGAGGTAAACTGAAAGAACAGAACCTTCTCTGAGAGGTGCCCTCACCACATACAGGAATTCACACTGAGGAGTTCAGATTAATTAATTCTTTTAGGATAACTATAAATTTTCGGGAAACATTTTTTGAGTTGGTCAGTCCCACATAAGCATAAAAGCAATATTTTTATTTTGGCCCAAGTATGGGATAGTATAGACTTTATCAGTTTAAGTACCTGTGGCCTAGGTATACCAGTTTTCCCCTTATTTTTTCCCCTTTGTGAGACTAAAAAAATACAAACACCATATTATTAAACCAAATGTTTATATCTGAAAAGATCTGAAAGGAATATACAGCATCAAAAATGTATACATATATATAGCAAGACATATGCTTATATATAAACATTTAATACATCAAATACTTACGGCATAGTAACTTACTAAAGAACAAATTTAGTAGCGATCCTGAATTTTCTTGCAAGAAAAACAGCTTGCAACCACTAGTTAAGATTAAGGCCTTCAATGGTGTGTTTAAAAACTTGTGATAACTTTTTTCTTTTAACACATTTTTTTACCTATTTCAGAATACTTAGGGAAAGAAATTTTTAACTACACAAAAATCTTTAGCATTTCTAATGAATGAAAACATATGAATGACACTCCAAGAAAATGCAACTCTCACTCATGCAATATGTTTTGGACTTTTGTGGTAACCAACCTAAAATATGAACCCAACAATTCTTCACCTTCAAAAATACAAGTCTCAGTGCCAAGATCCTTTTGTCTCAATTTGTTCTCCAATTCTGACCATTTTTCAAAATTCCAATTTACTACTTTTGTATGGAAAGTCATTGGCCTTCAGTTTTCATTGTGACCTTAACTTCTGAGCAACATTAACCAAATTTAATCAATTTTCCTTGGAGATGATCAAACTTTTATAAAGAAATTTACAAAAAATCACATGAAACATTTTCCAAATACTATATTTACACACACACAAAGATACTGAGAAGAGTGGAAACAACATCACTGCCTGCAGATGAGAATAATAAAGTGATTTTTCTATAAAGTAACAAAACTGAAATTCCTAATATGTATATCAGTCACTTAGAAATAAATAACCACATTTAAATGTTGACGTTCACAGGAGTTTGAAGTATTCATAAGGTACCTGAAAGAAGAATCATTAATGAAGCTGACTAGGCTGTTGCATTTCCATGTATATATTTAGAAATCAGAAATAATATATACTTTGGTAATAACCTGTAAAAGAAAACAAAAAGAAATAATTACAATACTCACCTTAGACTTTAACATTGAACTTCCAGAAATCAACACCCACAAATCTTTAGCTGACCTAATAAAAAAAATTTATCAAAATACCATCAGTCTATGAGCCAATAAGTTTAAATATTTTTACAGTTTCTAAAATGAACTAATTATTTACAGTATAGATACAAATATTATTACCATTCACAATTTCTAATTTCTTGTAAAACTACAACTATCCATCACAATTTAGCAAGTTGCTTATCTAGTATTACTTATGTTGTAATAATAAAATGTAAAAAATACGATGCTTTTAATGTATACACTTGATAAAGGCAATAAATATTTTAAATATTATATATATATACACAGATTGTTCAATTTTATGACCTAATTGCTAAAAAAACCTCAAAATCAGTATAACATCCATATACAAAATATAATAATAAATCTAAATTATTACTTCATTATGTATCCATAGATTTTGCATTTGATAAAAATTTTACTACCACAGTTAAATGTATAATTTGGACTGCATTATATAATAAATAATTCAAAAGTAGGTTTTCCAGACACCAAAGACTTTGTTACCAAAAACAATTAAATGCTACAACAGGCACACAAAACTTGTACAATAATTATGAGCAAATTTCACATTCAAGACAAAACATATCTAATTTGTCAACTGGAATTTTCCATCATTTTCCTCAAATTCATTAATGTTTCTAATGTCAACTTTTGCAAAGAGATATAATCAAACTCAGAACAGATTAAAAAGTTTTGTTGTTTTATAAAGTTAGTTTCTGATAAAGTTTCTACATTATTATTTGATAGCTAATGTGATATAGAGCAGTACATTTTCTACTCTCTTAATTAATGTTTTTCTTTTTAATTTAGGCATTTTCTTTTATTTAGTTTGGACACAGAAAATTTATCAAGTAAACATATGAATCATAGAGGAAAAATTCATATAGCTGAGAAATTAGTGGAATTTGCTGAATGATTAATCATTGAGATCATTAATTATTATTACATTCAACTAATCAATTATTCTCAGGTGATATTTAAAAAGCAGAAATAATCATAAATCAATAATCAGTAATAACTGAGAACACTAATTTTAATTTGTTGATTATTTTTATGCTTTGTAACACTCATTAACTAAGTTAAACAACTTTGAATTAATCAAAATTAATAATGGCATTATTTTGTTTACTGATGTTGTTGCTAATGTGATTCAAATTTTCAAAGGGGAATAATAATAATTCTTTCTGATAAAAGAAGGTTTGCAAAACAATTCAGCAAAATATGACATAAAATAGTCATCACGTATTCATTAAAAAGAAAAGATCTTGCTTTACTAAAGACTTTTTTTTTTTTTTTTGAGGATGTTATCGATTTTGTGTTCTCAAATTTCCAAAATATTTTAACATGGTATCACACACAATGAAGACAATGAATTCCCCTGAATGACTTGAATAAATTGGTAATTTAAAAAGGAAAAAAAAATGTAAAATGACCCCCAATTACAATAAATGCAAATTATCATAACTTGGGTCACAATGCAATAAATAATTGTAGTATTGATACCAATAAAATTACGCGAGTGCTTTTGTTTTTTACGCTGTTTTAGGTGCAAAACAATTCAGAAGAATTTTGAAAAAGCTTCGTCAGTAATACTGTAAGTCTCAGATTTACTTTCATATCACGTAACTATACAAGTTGTGAATTGTATTTTTTTTTCAATACAAGAACGTGAAAAATTGTACTCACAAATTCGGCATTTTGAACAATATAATTTACAAAATTCGTCTAACTAAAATAATCAGCTTCTTGTACGATGTAATTCAACCATCGCGGTAACCACATCTGAAAAGTCTCCCAATTACTAGTAGATGGCGCAGTACCTAAAATGATAAAAGTAAAATATATCAATATTGGTGTATCAGAAAATGTAATGCTGTTTTAACTTACATTATTGAAATATACTATTAATTGCAGTAAAGTCATCGTATACATGTTACTGCAGTACAAAATGCTGCTTGTTTCTTCAAGAATAAAAAAAAAATACAAAGTAATGAAGATATTGGAAATATCGAGGTTACATCTTTTACTAATTAAAAAGCATTGAGGCGCGTCATGGCCAAGTGGATAAGGCAGTCGACTCAAAATCCGAGGAACCCGAGTTCGAATTCCCGTCACACCAAACATGATCGCCCTTTCAGCCGTGTGGGCTTTATACTATGACGGCCAATCCCACTATTCGTTAGTAAAAGAGTAAGCCAAGAGTTGGCGGTGGGTGCTGATGACTAGTTGCCTTCTCTCTAGTCTTAAACTGCAAAGTTGTGGACGGCTAGCGAAGATAGCCCTGGTGTAGCTTTGCGAGAAATTCAAAAACAAACAAAAACAATAAAAAGCATTAACACTTACTTATTTTGAGCCAATTCTCCGTGTCTTCATGCTTATTCATTGATATTTAAAAAAAAATTAAATAAGCAGCACGAACTACATCTTTAATCGAAAACTCCAGAAGACTATTCGTCTATTAAATATATATATATGTACACATTGCTGGCCAAAATATTAAGGCCAATGAACATTAAAAAAATATGCATTTTAGGTTGTTAGACTCAACCACTAATTTGAGTAGAGCTTCGAAAGATGAAAATAATAAAAGGGAAAATAAAAATAAAAAACATTTTTAGCATTTAATAGGAAAAATGTAACCACTATGAAATTAGCCTAAATTCTAGCTGGTCAAATGTTTAAGACCATACCAAAAAGAAGTCCTAAACAGGATAGGAAATGCCCAACAAGAGGTCTCAGTAGTGAGTTGTACGGCCGTCATTGCGAATAACTTCAAACATTCGCTTTGGCATGGTCGATATAAGCGTTTGCAGAAGTCTGGCTGGAATGTTATTCCAAGTGGTGAAGATGGCTTCACAAAGATCATGCACTGTTTGGAATTGGCGTTCATTTCTATAGACTTCCCTTGCCATCCACCCCCAATCATTTTCAATGGGGTTCAGTTCGAGCAAACACGCTGGATAGTTCAAAAGAATCACGTTATTCGCCATGAAAAAGTCCTTTGTCCTGTGGGCATTGTGGATTGCAGCGTTGTCCTGCTGAAAGATCTAGTTATTTCCACACAAGCGAGGGCCTTCAGTCAATGGATGCTCTCTCCAACATGCCAATGTAGCCAGCTGCTGTTTGACGCCCCCTATATAACCTGAAGCTCCATTATTCCATGGGAGGAGAAAGCATCCCAGATCATGATGGAACCTCCCCCACCATGTCTTGTAGAAAATATCTCTGGTGGGATATCCTTATCGTGCCAGTGACGTTGGAAGCCATTTGGACCATCCAGGTTAAATTTTTTATCATCAATGAACAAAACCTTCGTCCACTTTTCTACGTCCCATGTTTGGTGTTTCTCTTAACCGAGCTGTTTCGTGGTGAGGAAGTAGGCGTGGCCTATAAAGACGTTTACGGTTTTTAAAGCCTTTCTCTCGTACATGCCGTCTTATAGTTCTTAAGCTGCATTCTGCGTCTGTAAAAAGCCTTAATCTGGTTCGACGATCGGCTGGTGTCTTGCCGGACAACCCGTCGAATCCTCCTGCTCAACGCCGACGAAATTGTCTTGAACCGACCACCTGAAATTCTCGTTCCGTATCCCTAAGGGTCTTTTAAGAAATTTGCAACAGCAGTTTTACTACGTCCAATCTCACCAGCGACGGAACGTTAAGAGAGACCTTGCTTTTGCAGCTCGACATTTCTGCCATGTTCAAACTCTGTCAACTTTTTAGCCTTTGCTATGTTTTTACCCAATGTAACACATGGGATGTCAGAGGGAGATGTATACAATGCTAATGCTTGAACACGAATGACTAAATTTCGTTACGTGTTAACTGGTTAACGTTTCGTTTCAGTATGGTCTTAAACTTTTGACAAGCTAGTATTTAGGCTAATTTCAGAGTGTTCACATTTTCCCTATTAAATGCTAAAAATGTTTTTATTTTTATTTTACCTTTTATTATTTTCATCTTTTGAAGCTCTAGTCGAATAAGTGATTCAGTCTAACAACGCAAAATGCATATTTTTCTTTATGTCCATTGGTCTTAGGATTTTGGCCAGCAGTGTGTATATATATATATGAAAAAGTGAGACATAAGCGCTAAAAACTTAAATCTGTTACCCCTAATGTTTAGGTTTGTGTTTTTAATTTTTCATCTCATAAGCAAAATTTAAATAGATATTTCATAGGAAGACTAACCCAAAAATTTTGAATACCTGATGTTGCAATATATTATATTTTACCTTTTCATAAAAATGTGTAAAATATAACTTTTTTCATTTGAGTTCTTTTTTATTTCTTTTTCCCCCAACCAGTTATCTTGCATACAATTTGCGTCTTCTTCATCTAACGAATATCCAAAGCATAACGCCCTCCCCCCTCCCAGTGACAGAGCAGTATGTCTGAGGACTTACAACGTTAAAAACCGATGCTCGTGGTGGTTTGTTTTTTAATTTCGCACAAAGCTACTCGAGGGCTATCTGTGCTAGCCGTCCCTAATTTATCAGTGTAAAGCTAGAGGGAAGGCAGCTAGTCATCACCACCCACCACCAACTCTTGGGCTACTCTTTTACCAACGAATTTTGGGATTGACCGTCACATTATAATGCCCCCCAGCTGAAAGGGCGAGCATGTTTGGCGCGACGGGGATGCGAACCCGCGACCCTCAGATTACGAGTCGCACGCCTTAACACGCTTGACCATGCCGGGCCTACTCGTGGTGAACAAAGCACAGATAGCTCATTGTGTAGCTTTGTGCTTAATTCAAAAGAACAACCAAAAATAAATACACTAAATGTCATGGTTGTGTAATAAACTTGTTCTAGCTCGACTTTAGATGTGATTATATTTCTTGGGGAGAATAATTAGGGAGGTATCTGGGAGTAAAAACTGTCCCGCAGACCCCGCGATGCGGAAGGAGCACGATGAATAACGATTCATAGTGCTATAATGGTTTGTTTGTTTGTTTTGGAATTTCGCACAAAGCTACTCGAGGGCTATCTGTGCTAGCCGTCCCTAATTTAGCAGTGTAAGACTAGAGGGAAGGCAGCTAGTCATCTCCACCCACCGCCAACTCTTGGGCTACTCTTTTACCAACGAATAGTGGGATTGACCGTAACATTATACACCCCCACGGCTGGGAGGGCGAGCATGTTGTGCTATAATGGATAGGGGGCCGATAGGAAAAATCGTAAGGAATCCCGTACCTTCTGCGCTAAACTTCTGGGTGGTGTTGATACTTGTTCAAGTTACATATTTTTATTTGGAATAAGAGACAGTAAGCCTATTAATGATATTTGTCCAAATTACATTTATTTGTTCGGAATAGTCATTGATGAAAATATCTTCTTACCACAGTAGGCTCTTATTTTGATATAAAAGTGAGGTATGTTTTTTTCGCCCCAGCTCTTGTTTTGATTGTATCCTCGACTGGTGTAGAAACTCTCTTTATTACAGCAGCTTGCATAAGTCATTCTATAAAAGTAGTAATCAGTTAAGTGAAAATATTTCATAATGTATGTGAATAAAGATTATATCAATCTGTAGATTAGTGTTTTCTGCTTTTCGTAATACAAATTCTGGTGTTTCTCTTGTTTTTACCACCCGAAAGGTAAATCAGTTAACTTAAGATTACCACAAAAAAAAGCAGAGGTCGAACAACAAATAAAAGTGAAAAAAAAAAAAATCATAGTTCTAGCTTCCATACTAGAGCGTTCCCCTCTGGTACAGCGGTAAGTCTATGGATTTATAACTTCAAAATCAGAAGTTCGATACCCCTCGGTGGACTCAGCAGTTAACCCGCAGTGGCTTCGCTGATAACAAAACACACATCATTATGGAAATATTTTACCCCCTTTATAGATATCATTTCATATGCTGGAATTTGGGCTTTAAAAATAAAAATACTTTCAAATGAACTGAACTTTCAAACCATTCTTATACCTCAGGTGTGTTATTAAATTTTCATCTCATAATTTATGTAAACTTTCTCACTCTCTCTATTTTTTCTTTTGTTGTTTTTGTTTCAAATGTATTATCAGTTCAATAAATTATTGAAACTTTACAGACAGAAAATATTATACTACTCTAAATTTATACTGATTTTTATATTGACTTTAGTTTTTATTTGTATTATTTAACTCTTTGTAACACGCTGATATTGTTAAAATCAAAAGTGGTTGATTCTAATATAACTATACTCTTCAAAAAAAGAAAAGCAAAAGGAATATTTTTTTTATTTTAAAAAGAAATATATGTAATAACGTTACAAGCTCAGAGTATGTGATGTTACACGTGTTAAGGCACTGATTGTCAGACCAAAATGACAATAAAAGTTGTGCACTTTGAAAACGGAGGAAAACATCGGATTTTTTGCCAAAACGCATTCGTATCCAATAAATTTGTTTGAGAGTTCTGAAAGTGCAACATGTGCAAAATCCCTATAAAAGTGACGGGTTCTCGGTTTCCATAGCTCAGTGTTAAGCCACCGACACGCAATACAGTTACGCCAAGACTAACTGAAGCACAACGCAACAACGCCATTGGTCGCTTGGAAGCAGGCGAATCTCGATCAGATGTTGCCAGAGCTGTGAATGTCCACCCAAGCACCATCACAAGGCTATGGAATCGTCACCAACAACATGGATCAACTCGTGATCGTCCACGATCTGGCAGACCTCGTGTGATCACGCCCGCACAAGATCGCTACATCCGGTACGTAACCTTCGGGATAGGACCACCACTGCGACGTATACTGCCTCAACCATACCAGGGCTGCGTAGGATTTTCGATCAGACCGTACGCAACCGTCGACGAGATTCTTAGGCCCCATGTGCAACCCATCATGGTGAAGGTGAACGACGTTTTTCAACATGACAACGCCCGTTCTCACACAGCCCGACTCACCACTGTCTTCTTGAGACACCACAACATCAAGGTTCTTCCCTGGCCCTCCAGATCACAAGATTTAAACGTCATCGAACATCTTTGGGACGAGTTGGACCGACGTCTGCGACGGCGACAACCTCAACCGCAGACTCTACCTCAGCTTGCAGCAGCTTTGCAGGCTGAGTGGACAGCCATTCTACAGGATGTTATTCGTCATCTGATTGCTTCCATGGGAGGTGATGTCAAGCAGTTATTGATGCTCACGGGGGGGCATACTCGTTATTGACGTTGAGTGACGTTAAACTTCACCTAGTGAGCGTGGACTTCGCCTTTGCAGACTTTGGATGTTCAGCAGTGAATGTGCAGAGTTTCACACATGTCATACAGAACTACCCGGAATAAACTTGTTAACAATATGTCTCAAATTTTGCCTTTTGTGTTTCTTTTTTTGAAGAGTATATAATCTGTATAATTTTGTGTATATGTAAAAACGGTTGGTATGGGTTGAGAAATTTTTTTATGTAGAGAAGCGAACAACGTTTTGAAGGTGGAAACGTTGTTCGCTTCTCTACATAAAAAAAATTCTCAACCCATACCAACCGTTTTTACATATATATTTTTCTTTACAAGTGGGCTTTCTCGTCATCACGGATTATATAATTTCGTGTTATGAATTGTCACTTTCGCTCTGCAATGGTACAATTTGTCTTAGTTGTTGAAAAGAACAGCACGTACTCGTTGATCATTAAATGTTCAGAGTGTCAATACTGTTGTATTTTTTTAGTTTGCGGATTTTTCCTTAGTGTAATCAGTTAAGACTTGGTATCTGGGGTTTGAAGGACAGTGGTCCATGGAATGTACTTCTCTCCAAACTCTGGCTTAATTTGTTGTACAAAATGAAATTGGACATAAATGCTGAAATTCATAATCTGTGTTTAACATACTAACACAACACAAAATTAAAGAAAACAAAAGAACAAGCTGATCTAGTGGATGTGTAAAAATTCTTTAATAGTTTCTCTTACCATTTCAGTGTATTCTCTCTTGAAATTATACTAAAATCAAGTTAAATGTAAAGTAAAATGAAGGAAACAACCTCAATAAGTTACACTAAAAAGCAGAAACATATAATATAATTCCCTCGAAAGTCAGAAACTGCTATACATTAAATTCACTTTACTATTCTTAAAAAAGGTTCACTAAAACCAGCGTTAAAACGAAACTACAGATTATATTAAACGTAAAGTTGAGTTGGCCCGGCATGGCCAAGCGCGTTAAGGCGTGCGACTCGTAATCCGAGGGTCGCGGGTTCGTGCCCGCGTTGCGCCAACATGCTCGCCCTCCCAGCCGTGGGAGCGTTATAATGTTACGGTCAATCCCACTATTCATTGGTAAAAGAGTAGCCCAAGAATTGGCGGTGGGTGGTGATGACTAGCTGCCTTCCCTCTAGTCTTACACTGCTAAATTAGGGACGGCTCGGTGCAGTGGGCTAACAACCTACTCACTTAAATACCTGTTGAAGAATCCGCAAGCGATTGCGGCCTTGATGGAATCGAGTGGTGAATGATGATGAGGATGAAAGTTGAGTTAAAATCAAAAGTGGTTACCAAATCTAGTTGAATATTTTAATATTGTGTTTAGAATAATCTATACGTTCCTAAAATCCTGTCTTTTACCCAGATCTAAACGTGCCTCCTAGATGAATAGCTGCGTCTCCCAGAATATTAAAGTTTATCTTTCTCGTAAAAGCACCCTGATAACAAACAATTATTAACATATTTTGTGTGCACACTAGTAAAATGGAAAGTTGAATTGTTTACTTCAAGAGTCTACCATATACAAACAGAAAATATTTAAAAATACAATTTAAAACATTACGTATTAAGTGGGGGATGGGTCTAATTCTCTTTGTTTGGTTTGTTTTTGAAATTCGCGCAAAGCTACACGAGGGCTATCTACGCTAGCCATTCCTATGCCGGGCCCGGATCTAATTCACAGTACAGTCTGGTATTACAGTATTAATGAAAATATCTCGGGTAATCTACAAATGGGAAAACTGCCTTGTGTTATAAGTAAGAAAGTATCTATAAAGACAGACAGTAAAAAGCGCGGAGGTTTTACATCTGGGATTCCAAACTTATACATATCTCTTCTAAAATATTAATAGCTCTTTGATTGACTAACATGAGCTTGGTGTATTTCACAAAATGAGAAAATTATCATTGAAAGTTTGATGAAATAAGAACCACGTTTTAAAAGAGTACAGGGTAATTTGCTACAAAATGTGTCTTATTTAAGTTTGTTGTTTTTTTTTTAAATAACGTTTTGTCTTGTAATAATTCAATAACGTGATTTCATGCAATGATTAAACTTAAATTAAATTATTATTCGTTTTAGAATTTAACGAGTAAAATTTTGCATTATTAATTCATAAAAGAATTTGGTGTTTATGAAATAAACTACACCGACAAAACATACTCCGAATTTAATACAATTTAGTCTATTTAGTGAAGTAAAAGTTCCTTATATTCATGTTCTTGATAGTGACTTTTCTTGTTGTGTATAGTTTAAATATAAATACATAAACCTGAATAGTTAAGTGCACTATATTAAAACTATTTGGAATATGCAAGTTAGAAAATCACGACACAAACACAGCCGATGTACAATTTTTGTGGAATGGTTTGTAATTGATCACAAAGTTAAACAACGGGCTATTTGTGCTCCGCCCACCACGGGCATAGAAATCCGAATTCTAGTGGCATAAGTCTGCACACCCACCGCTATGGAATAGAGTATATCAGAACTAAATTTTGTTTAGCATTGCATGCGTATGTTATGCTGCTAAAACTGATCACTTTCAGAAAAACATGTAACCACCTTTTCTAATACGAAATTTTCATACGTATAGATCATAAAAATGTGTTCACATCAAGGATATAGAATTTCCAAGGCAGGGATATCCGTTGAACTTAATGGCATTGACAAACAAAGGAATGTGGATTGACTTGATGTGTCAGAACTATCCAGGAAGAGACGTGCAACAAGTTGTGCCTCAGCTATGGTAGGCAATGTGTGATATTTTTTAACAGGTGAGAATATATGAACCCAAGGAACTGTGGCAAAAGCTGTTCTCATGCCCTGTGCAACAACACTAAACGTAATAAAGACGGATTTCACTTTGAAAAAGCAGCAAAAGTGACTACCACACACGTTGCTTCCATGACATATTTGTTCAATTAACGCATATATTAAACAACTGAATCATGATAAAAGTATTTGTAATATTTTCTTGAAGACATTTCAACAAGGTTACCAGACAACGTGCCTACGGAGTTCTACGTAATTGGACCGTTGGAACGGGTGTTGGGAAATCATTATCTCGTACACTAGATGGTTTGTAAGAAAGAGTAGGGAGGAAAATGTGCTTTGAGCATTGTGACAGGCCATTTTACAATGGAAATACACTGAAGAGCTATTGCTAATGTGGTACAGAACTGTACTATACATTAGTTCATCTTTTCATTAGCATAATAATTTTTTTTAGAATTGTCTGTTTTAATTTCAGTCTAGTTTGGTTGAAAAGATTCACTCAAGTAAGCCATTCAAATACATCATTTTCTCAGGTATGCATGGCATGTAAATTCATTAAGTTATAATTAGTCTTCTTTTATTACATCTATCATATTTTGTAATGTTATGACAGATGGTTGTCTTTTTGTTGGCAAGTCTGTGTTTGTGTGTGTGTTTTTCGTATAGCAAAGACACAAAGAGCTATCTGCTCAGCCCACCGAGGGGAATCGAGCCCCTGATTTTAGCGTTGTAAATCCGGAGACATACCGCTGTACTAGCGGGGGGGGGGGGCAATTGGCAAGTCAGATAATGGCTTAGGACAAAATCAAAAATAAATTAATGGTGAAAAACTCACCAAATTAAAAAAAATTAATTGTGTATTTTTTATTTTTTTTAATTTCGCGCAAAGCTACTCAAGGGCTATCTGTGATAGCCGTCCCAAATTTAGCAATGTAAGATTAGGGCGAAGGCATCTAGTCATCACCACCCACCGCCAACTCTTGGGCTACTATTTACCAACGAATAGTGGGATTGACCGTCACATTATAACGCCTCCACGGCTGGGAAGGCGAGCATGTTTCGTGCGACCTAGATTCGAACCCGCGACTCTCGAATTACGAGTCGAACACCTTAACACACTTGGCCATGCCGGGCCCAGTTGTGTAAAACATGAAAAGAAAGTTACCCGGAACGTTGTTTTCGTGTTTTACAATAAAATTGTTTAAATTTGGTAAGGTTTTCACCATTACTTTATTTTCGATTTTTACATATTGTAATCACTTCGCCTACATAATTATTTTAACACTAGCGCTAATGGCTCGGGACTACATGACATTGCATTTGGACAACAGTGGACGAATGCAACGAGTTCAAAGTGGAGCCGTGTTCAAATTTGAGTTTGTTATACACAGACCAGTTTGCCTCATAATAGTAACTTTAGCAGCATTATATTGTACTCTGTTTGTGTAATATTAATGATTTTGAATTGTGCGTTTATGTTTTGACTCCTTCCATACAACGAACACACCATAAACTTCATGAATCGATATTCTCTGAACATCCAGTTATTGGATTACTCTGAGTGTAATATAGGAGTCGGAAAATACGACATAAAGATTCAGATTTATCTGATATAGAATATGACCAGAAATGACGAAGTGGAATGTGATGGTGGGATCAGACTCAAAAATAATTTTAATAGAATTTATTCAGTTTGTGTAAAACACTTTTACAAGATATGTCTGTTCATTATGTCAGCGCCTTTTTGTATTCCGTTTTTCTAGGAAGAACATTAAATCAGGAACATTAGGTTGGCGATGTTATTATTCTCACAAAAAAAAGGCTACCAAACTGAAGTTAATTGTCAACTTGATGTTATTAATACCACCAAAATATTAGAACAGGATCCTTCACCACAAATCACAAACTCTAATAACTCCTTAAAACAAGCAATCTGTAAAAAATACTTTTTAGAACTTAGCAAATTTTTATAATCTGATCATACTTTGATTAGTATTTCTGCTATTATATAGTAAAGACTTATATTTTTAGGATAAATTAATAAGGAAAGAATGAATATTATTTTTTTTTAACTAACTCCCATATACTCTATCTTTATTTGAAATTTTGATACTATTTATGTGATTGTATTTCACATCCTTTAGATTAGGTTTTGCTTCCCACCAAAACTTCAGCACTGAACATTTGACTGATTATCAGATCATAACCTTCGTCCTTGCGACTAAAATGTGATATGTTACAGTATATACAGCCATGTAAAAAAGTTAGGATACTCTATGAAAGCCTGTGTATTTTTGTAACATTTTTGGATATATAGATATTTAATCTCAATTTCAACAATACTGAGAGATTAGAGGAATATAACTAAACAATTAAAACTGAAGAAAGGACTTTTTAAGATCTTCTGTAAATGTAATTCTACAAAAATGCATATTCTAACTGAGGAAAAAGTTAGGACACCCTACCCCCTAATAGCTAGTGTTACCCCTTTGGCTGAAATAACTGCAGTGAGACGCTTCTTGTAGCCATCTACCAGTCTCTGACATCGGTCTGAAGAAAGTTTGCCCCACTCCTCAATGCAGAATTCTTTCAGCTGTGAGATGTTTGAGGGATTTCTTGCATGTACAGCCCGTTTCAAGTCACCCCACAGCATCTCAATGGGATTAAGATCTGGGCGTTGACTCGGCCATTCCAGGACTCTCCATTTCTTAGTTTTCAGCCAGTCCTTGGTGGATTTACTGGTATGTTTTGGGCCATTGTCGTGTTGCACGGTCCAGTTCCACTTCAGCTTTAATTTTCGTACAGATGAACTCACATGATCCTCAAGCACCCTCTGATACCCAGTAGAATTCATGGTGGATTCTATTATTGTGAGCTGTCCAGGTCCTGCTGCAGCAAAGCAGCCCCAAACCATGACATTTCCACATCCATTCTTTGCAGTTGGTATGAGGTTCTTTTCCTGGAATGCTGTATTTGGTTTATGCCAAACATGTCCTCTGTTCTGGTGTTCAAATAATACAATTTTGGACTCATCTGTCCAAAGAACATTATTCCAGAAGTCATGGTCTTTGTCTACATTCTCTCTGGCAAACTTTAGTCTGGCTTTGATGTTTCTCTTGGAGAGCAAAGGTTTCCTCCTTGCACACCTCCCATGCAAGTTAAACTTGTGCAGTCTCTTTCTGATTGTAGAGACATGCACTTTCCCATCAACAGTAGCCAGAGCCTGCTGTAGGTCCCGTGATGACATTTTAGGGTTTTTTGGAGACCTCTTTTAGCATCTTGCGGTCTGCTCTCGGGGTGAACTTGCTTGGACGACCATACCTGGGCATGTTGGCAGTTATTTTGAAAGCCCTCCATTTGTTGACTACTTTCCGGACAGTGGAATGACTTATTTCAAAATCTTTTGGGATCTTTTTAAATCCCTTACCAGACTCACAAGCTGCTACAATTTTCTTTCTGAAGGCCTCAGACATGCTCTCACCATGGTGCTCACTCTCACTTCAACAGTCAGGAGCACACCAAACTAAATGTCTGAGGTTCAAATAGTGCAGCCTCATTCAAAATGCTGAGTAACAATCTTCTAATCATGTGCACCTGGTGTGATACACCTGTGTGTGAGTTGAGCCATTTTAAGTGGGAATAAATGTGGGGGTGTCCTAACTTTTTCCTCAGTTAGAATATGCATTTTTGTAGAATTACATTTACAGAAGATCTTGAAAAGTATTTTCTTCAGTTTTAATTGTTTAGTTATATTCCTATAATCTCTCAGTATTGTTGAAATTGAGATTAAATATCTATATATCCAAAAATGTTACAAAAATACACAGGCTTTCATAGGGTGTCCAAACTTTTTTCACATGACTGTAGTCCCCTTAAGGGCTGGTTAATATTGCTCATTAGTTAATTAATTGTATCGTAGTAAAATATTGCTCAAATGAATGAATTTATACAGAATTTTGATCAAGATAATGCAAATTCTAGTCCACATAATGATAAAAAAAATGCATTTATTTATTCAATAATGTTTGATACAGGTTATGTTAACTAGCAAGCCCAATTTTGTTTCAAGCAAAAATTTATCCCTGCTTGAAATGCATTATACACGAACAACTGCATATAAAATGTCTATATGTGTATACAACACGTCAATTATATATCAGCTTACATGATAACTCATGCCTACTAACCACAGTAACTTAAGTTACCACTCCAACTAGTATTGTTTTTCACACTACAGCACTATCTTCTAATAGCTTGTTAACACAACTTTCTTGGCGTAAAGATATAAATAGTTACAGACAAAATTTGACATAATTAAAACTGTTCAACTAAAATTATATAACCTAGATTAAAATTCCTGCTGTCCACTAAAGCATTTATTCATAACACTCAGATATATCTAGACTATGCACAATACTCAAGTTTAAAATAAATTAGCCATTCTAGACAGCGAAAAACACAAGGAGTTGAGCCATTCATACTGTGACATTATTTTTGTGCAAATCTATTCAGTAGTCAATGTCACCAAACATTAAACACAGAAACAAATCTAGCAAAACAAGTAAACTTCACTAATATTGATCTTAACATGATTAATATTTTATGTCAATTAAAAGTATACCGCCTTTATTATATATCTAACGCACAGAATTTACATATGCAAAAGTAGGGACTTGCTTGAAAATGCTATTTAAATCACACACACATAAGGTTACCCAATTATATTCATAAAAGGTATTACGAGTCAGAGGCAGTCTTAGCTCTATATATATCAACCAGTATCACTTGTCAGTATCTAGAAACCAAGTCTAACTTGTTGGAAACCTTACAACATAGTAACAGAAAACTATTGGTGTATATTACTGTATTCGCCACCAAATGAACAAAGAACTTTGGTATAACCTTCTTTGTCCTGATAATTAGTGCCATAGATGACCAAAATGTATTAATAATTGTATTTCTCCATCCATCGCTATCTGTTGTATTTCCGAGCTGGCTAAGAACCTTTTGCTTATTTGGTATCAATTTCAAAATGGTCTTCTTCGTTACTTGCTAAAAACTATACATAAAATTTCAGCAGCAGAATTTAATGTGTGACAAAACACCAAGTGTTGTGGACATAAATCAAATGTATCTTCCATCGCAACCCTCAAAGAGCAACTGCTCAAAAACAGTAGGTTTGTCACACAAGCTACGTGACATAACACAAAATACATACAAGGTTTCAAACGTTCTAGTAGCCATGTGTTCACTGTCAGATAAGTTTAAACAGGAGCAACCATCAACTATACTAGTTTTTAGACATTTCAACTTTAATTATTTTCAATAGATAATTCCATATTAACAGATCAGCATTAGGATTATGCCATCACTTTGTCATAACTGTTCAAATAAATGAAATCTTCTTTCTAAACAAAAACTAGCATGCTTCATGTGGTTATTCTATCACTGCTGCAGATGGTGACGACAACATACTAGCCTTAGTCTGTAGTTACACCATGGAACATTTGTAAATACAAAGGTACCGTGTCTTCTTTCTCATTATGTAATCATATCGTCCACTGTTTTTAGGTACAATATTATTCCAATTAAATGGTCTTCCTAAATAATTGCAATTTATCTATTGTATAAGTAAAACTGGTTGACAATTTCTGCAGTAGGCCCGTTCCTAATATACCAAATGTCCAAACAAAGATTTGATTAAAGATAACGGCTTTCATCCTGCAAGTGAAGGAACTGAGAACATACTGAAAATATGTCACTTTTGTTAGATTTAGCCTGTCAGTATTAGCTAGGAAAATGTATGTGTAAATTGGGTAGAGTGGTAGCTTCTCTCAGAGTCCCTAAAATACTGCAAGGTCAACCAGTATTCTGGCAGCTCCTGCACCAAATGAATACTCATTCTCATTCCACGTATCTTGATTGATACATGCTAAGATTCATCTGGCTGTTAACTGGGTTGATAATCACACATTTTAGCACAAATAAATAGCTTGCTCTCAGGGTAATGGCCAAAGCGATCTGCAGCAGATATGATTTGTTTTCACCCTTCCTACACCTGCTCTGGTGCTAGGCATCATGGAACGGACATTCCTCCCATCTTGTTTGGGAACAAGATATGGACAATTTATTTTGTTTATTCTGACTTTCGTGCAAATTACTCAAAGACTATCTGTGCTAGCCCTCCCTGAATGAGCAATGAAAGACTATAGGAAAGGCAGCTAGTCATTACCACCCACTATCAACTCTTGGCCTACTCTTTTACCAAGGAATAGTGGGAGTGACCGCCACATTTTAACGTCTGCATGGCTGATAGGGTGAGCATGTTTGATATGACAGGGATTCGAATCCGCGATCTTCAGATTGCAAGTCAAGTGCTCTAACCACCTGGCCATGCCAACTCCAATTTATTTTGAATTGCCAACAAATTAAGAGTTGTAACATATTATGCATTTCTCTTTTCTAGAATTTCTTACCAGAAGAGAGGCTTACTTCTTTTGAAACATTATGGGAGGACTTCTCACGCACTGAAATCCAGCTCGTTAACAGTGCACTAACAGTGCTTACAATATAGGAACTCAAGGATCAGTCAGAATTACAGGCATCACCAGCATTTGCATTAATATAATGCCCCCAAGTGGCTCAGCGGTATGCCTGCGGACTTACAACCCTAAAAACCGGGTTTTGATACCCATGGTGGGCAGAGCACAGATAGTCCATTGTGTACCTTTGTGCTTAATTCAAAACAACAACATTAACATAATTTGACTCATTGTAAGCTATCTCCCTCTTCAACAGTTTGTTCAATGTCACAAATTAGAACCTTATAATCGTGGAATTTGCCTATGTTAAGGATTATATGGTGTTATTAACCATAAGAGTTGAATAATTTCATTTTAATTTTTGACAAACCTATCAACAAGGATATTCTTGTATTCTTAAGTTGCCATAATTATGTTTTCCCTTGTAGCCATAAAAATAGAACAATTTCCAGCTGGCCCCTGTTTTTTGAACATTAAATTTGACTCAAAAGAAAAATCAAATCTCTACAGACCCAAATGTCTATACAACTCGGCTACGACTTGTTTCCTAGTCACCGATTCAGTTGAGCACTGGTCCATCCAGATTTAGAGTCAGAATACACTTTTTAAGCTTTTAGAGTAGTGGTGGTGGATCTTATAACTCCTACAAAAAAAAAACAACAAAATTCTTTCTAATGCAGTGACTTTAACAAATAATTATGTCAATTTGAAATGCAATATAAACAAATATTTTTCGAAATGTTATAGCTGATTTCGATTTTCTTCTGGTATATTTGTTTGTTTGTTTTTTGGAATTTCACACAAAGCTACTCAAGGGCTATCTGTGCTAGCTGTCCCTAATTTAGCAGTGTAAGACTAGAGGGAAGGCAGCTAGTCATCACCACCCACCGCCAACTCTTGGGCTACTCTTTTAATAACGAATAGTGGGATTGACCGTCACATTATACACCCCCACGGCTGAGAGGGCGAGCATATTTAGCGCGACGCGGGCGCGAACCCGCGACCCTCGGATTACGAGTCGCACGCCTTACGCGCTTGGCCATGCCAGGCCCTCTTCTGGTATAAGCATCAACTTCTTATATCTTCTGAGAACTGTACAAACCAAATTTGAAAAATGAATTCTAAGTGCCAACATGTTATAGTTAACGCCAATTCCTCCGAAGAACATCCACGCCACTTTTTTGTTTTTGTTTGGAATTTCGCACAAAGCTACTCGAGGGCTATCTGTGCTAGCCGTCCCTAATTTAGCAGTGTAAGACTAGAGGGAAGGCAGCTAGTCATCACTACCCACCGCCAACTCTTGGGCTACTCTTTTTACCAACGAATAGTGGGATTGACCGTCACATTATACAACCCCACGGCTGGGAGGGCGAGCATGTTTAGCGCGACGCGGGCGCGAACCCGCGACCCTCAGATTACGAGTCGCACGCCTTACGCGCTTGGCCATGCCAGGCCACATAAAGGCAAATTTGATAACAGAGTTTTCAGTCACCCTCCTTTATTTATACTTCAGTGGACAACGTATAGTTTACCCACATGGTACAGGTAAGATCCGGTTTTAAGGATGAATATTATGATATATATTGGCTGATCGATGATGACGCCACTAAAAGCCACAACCAAGAAATGCTGTAAAAAAAAAAAAAATCATGAGATGATGATGTAGACGAAACGAACACAACAGCTTATCTGAAAGTTCGAGCTCATTTTCTATTTCATTTGAACCGATCTCTGCTAGGCAATCGTAAATAAAAGATCTTTATTCTGAAAGACAACGGATTTTATATTCTAAACAGTCAATCTTGTGCAAGATAAAGCTATTAGGCCAAGTATCTTTTGTTAGAATGGGTTTTCTCACTGTGCTTTCTAGTTGCCTTACTAGTTTTACTATTGTAAATTTTTTCATCTTTTTGTTATTCACACTGTTATCAATTATAGATCCCCCTACCCTATTTCCTGTACGAATCTGTTGCTTTTTCGGAACGCAGTTTATCTCATGCTTCTTCGGATACGGAGCGTACATAAAATTTCACATTTCTTACAACCACCAATAGCCCATCTTATCACAGAAAACATTGGCGTAATCAAAATCAACTACAATATGATAAGTATTTATCAAAAACGTCATTAAACGTTTTAAAAGACAAAACATGAAAATTTATTATGCTGCAGTAAGATAATCATAGTTTTATAAATTTCGGACAAATTTTAAACTAAAATGTAAAAACGTGGAATTTAATATATAGTTAGGGAAATATATTTTTAATAGTTTTCTTAAGACCTACCTCCCTTGTTCTTAACAATTCTATAATGTATTACTTTCAGTACGTACATGGTAACGAACAAGATTCCTTTGGAACTTTGTTACTCTTAATGAAATCTACATATACCTTTTGGCTTAAACTTGAAATATGAAAATTTTGGTCCTGATTTTGTACCTTGTTAATTTAAATTTTTACAGCAAAAATATTCATCATTGACTTTGTACGAGATGTAGTACAACCTACGATGCTGCTTATTTGTCAGCAACTTAGATTGCCTACTTTTTTGTTGGCCACTATTTATTTTTTTTCGCAATAAATTGAGAGTACTTATGTTTAATCATATTTTAAAATTTCCTAACTTTTTCCTAAATTCCGCTTACTAACTTTTAATTTTTTATATTTAGTTTGTAACTTCTGGAGTTGGCTTTCTTGAGCCTAGTGTAATATAACCAAAACAATTACGTTTACGGGACGAAACCTCATACTTTCTAACTATCCATTAGCATTATTGTTTATATTATTTCAAACTCATACGCTTTAATCAAGTTAGCAATTTTGGCAGATGTTATTTTATAATTTTTTACGACGAACAATTATATATAAATTGGTCACTAGGAGATTTAAGCATAGCAGAATGTAGTATATTTTCATTGTCTCACTTTGCAGTTACTCGATTTCATCTATTTTCACTGCAAAGATGGACAAGACTATCACGTAGGTTAATTCCTTTATTAACCTATGCATTACTACATATTCCTTTCATTTCACATTGCTTGGCCTGGCCAGGTGGTTAAGGTACTCGAGTCGTAATCTGAGGGTCTCGGGTTCGAATCCCCGTCGCATCAAACATACTCGCCCTTTCGGCCGTGGGGGTGTTATAATGTGAGAGTCAATGCCCCTATTCGTTGGTAAAAGAGTAGCCCAAGAGTTGGCGGTGGATGGTGATGACTAGCTGCCTTCCCTCTAGTCTTACATTGCTAAACTAGAGAGAGATAGCGCAGATAGCCCTCGTGTAGCTTTGCGCGAAATTCAAAACAAACCGAATCCATCTCGTACATTCAAATCTGTCTATGCTTCTCATATAAAATAATTATGAATTTCCCAGTGTTATTGCTATTGCAACCATTACTGACAGTTAACATTCTAGGTCCTGTACGTATCACAACGTGGCTTATTAATAGATGTAATAACATGGCCTTCTTAGCTTAAACAATTTACTAAGAAATTCACCTGATAACTGATAAAGTACGAGTCTCAATTCCCTTTCAATCGTAGATTTTACAGTCGCAGACCATAAAAAAAAACGTAGCAAATATTCATCAGTCTACAGAATACAGCTATCACTCCATGATGCAAGTTCGAAAGTCGTGCAGATTTGTTTTTAACTATACAGGCTTCTCTTATTTATTCCATGCTGTAATGAGACAAATGTTTACCTTGTCAATGAGGCCATTAATTGCTCAAGTAGCATCTGTTCCTTGGACGCGTCGTAAATAGCCTGAAATGCATCAGCAACATTCTTTTTCTTTCAGAACCTTAAATTCTGAGATCAATGGAACTATCCACTGATCTTTATGTTCAAGGATTCTAACCAGTTACAGAATGCTACACCTCGCTTACTACAGATGATGTACTTATTTCAAGCCTCTTTCTGGATAGTCTAGGCTTCTCACGTCCGTACATACTCCTTTACTTACACTGCCATTAAGTACAAATGCATAACCCATTATTAAAAATTCATGATCTTATCCTATCTTTATGAGCACAAGAATATTTTGCATAAGAAATAGGGCGATACACGCTCTTTCCATAAGCAATATATTTTCAGTGATATTAACTTACGCAATACTAAACAATGTTAGTATATAGTTATGTAGTTAACTTATTAAAAATATTTAAATGTGAGATACACAACTCTAGATAATTCATGTAATTTGTTAATGTCCGTTGAACCAAGTTAGTCACCCACTTAGCGAAATAATCAAATACAAACGGCTTGTAGTAACGATCATGTTCAGTTTCAGAAAGAAAGGGGTCTGATAGTATCCCGATCTATTTTCTGAATGGAGAACCTACACTTTATTTCAGTTTCCTTGGCAAGAACTTTTTCTGAGCCACATTGCAATGCAGGTTTACATCACCGATCTATCTTTCTACAAGCCTTCAGCCAGAATAACCATTCCCGTAAGTTGTCTAGAGTGCGACATTTCTTAATGTTCTTTAATCCTATCACACAATGTTTAGCGACTTTGGAATCGCTAGTTCCATCGATGTGCAACCATACCTTCTAGTTCTATAGCTCTTAAGGCATTCTGATGCATAATCTACTCGAGCAGTAAATTTTAACCATATAAGTATTTGCAAAAGTTCTTTACAAGTACTAAATCTGCAAGATCTTTTTCGTACAACAGTAGACTTCAGCAGGTAGTAAAATTTATTTTCATGTACAGTATAATACACATTACGCCAACTTGAATTTACGTTACTGGTAATCATATTTAGTGCATAAACACTTTAATGCAAATACACTTTCGATCCATTTTATTTTCTTCGTCAGTGACAATACAAAAGTTAGCTACAAAGCATGTATGAAGAAAAGTTTAAACTTCCTTTTTGTTCATAGCTTTTGTCCACTATACTTATTTTAGCAGAATCTGTAGCGACATCATTCCTAATCATTTTAAAGGTTTGAGAAACTGCATGCATTAACACAAGAAAACATTTCTGCGGCTTTACCTTCAGGCTTGCTTGTTAAAGACATTGAAATACGATGCTATTTCCAACTGAAACAAAAATATAACCAATATACGTAAGACACCATTTTCACAGCAAACCACCCAATATAAGTTATTTCACCTACTTCAAAATACCATCACATATGCCAAATCAACATAGAGTTGATTCTGTTTTCATTCACTTTCTTTTGACTGGTCAGTAGTAGATGGAAGAAAATCTGATCAATTAAACCATTTAGGATCTTTTTAATACATACACAAATTCATGTATGTCAAGACACATTGATACACGTTACTTATGTTTAAAAGATAAACTACACAAAGCCTCAGCATGTCTTTTCATTTATTTATTATTTCTAGAAATAACAAGGAATTCAAGTTTGAATGATCCAATTCTTCGGCAACAGCTTATTTGAGCACTGGCTATACTGTTATTGATCAAAGAAAACTTGTGTAGTTGTTTCACAGAATACATTTCCAACACCTACATGATGGGCGATTCACAGTAATCTAATCCAGGAAATAGATAACTATACACAGTCTCCTCATTTAAATAATCAGTCCATCCAAAGCAGCAGGTTGAAGATATCTAACCCACTTGACTAGCAACTATTAAACTGAGCCACTATAAAATAAGAAATAGCAATCTGTTGCATAATGTGAAGCGTGCAGTGTCAAGTATCGAGTATGTTTAGGAATTTCGCGTAGACACACAAGAGCAATCTGCGCTAGTCGTCCCTAATTTAGTAGTATAAGACTAGAGGGAAGGCAGCTAGTTATCACAACCCACTGCCAACTCTTGGGCTATTCTTTTACCAACGAATATTGGGACTATATATGTAAAAACGGCTCGTTTGGGTTGAGAAAATATTTTACGTAGAAGAGCGAACAACGTTTCGACCTTCTTCGGTCATCGTCAGGTTCACAAAAGGTTTAACTACAAATGTTAATTTATGTTATGCAGACATCTTCCATGAGTGTCTGAGTTGTTCAAACATGCTTGTAAAAGTCATCATATAAACACATTTAAAGAACTTTTCGAAAGTTTGTGATGAGGTAGAAAAACACTGAACTTCTGGCATTAAGTGAAAAAACAAAATCCTCCTGCAGAGGAGACTGCATAAAAGAAAAGACCACAACCAGAACCATCTCACATAATTAAAAAAAAACAAAAAACATTAGTGGTGGAAAAGTATGTAAATGTAAGTCAGATTTGTATAATAACAATACATTGTGAAAACCCACTTGAATAAAACGTTCTTGATATAGTTAAGTTACAAATTAAACATACCCTTCATTCTCTGCATATTTTTATATTTAATATTTTAAATTAAAATTCTATATCTGAAGATGGAGCCAAGAGCACTTCCACTTTATTACACAACATTTACAATAACAACAAAGAACTCAGTAACATATAAAAGAAATATACGAAAGTCGATTACTCAACATATTTGAAGCCTGCCCTGCTTTGTGTGTATTCTATTTAGTAAAAATCATTTTGTACATACTAAGTGATTGACTCTAGTAAAAATACAGTAATACCAGTAAGACTGGAACATGTATCACTACTTTCATGAATATACGATGAAAGTAAAAACATTTTATGAACCTGACGATGACCGAAGGTCGAAACGTTGTTCGCTCTTCGACGTAAAATATACTCTTCAAAAAAATAAACGCATAAGGCAAAATTTGAGACATATTGTTAACAAGTTTATTCCGGGTAGTTCTGTATGACGTGTGAAACTTTGCACATTCACTGCTGAAAATCCAAAGTCTGCAAAGGCGAAGTCCACGCTCACTAGTTGAAGTTTAACGTCACTCAACGTCAAAACGAGTATGCCCCCCGTGAGCATCAATAACTGCTTGACATCTCCTGCCATGGAAGCAATCAGATGACGAATCATCCTGGACGAGTGGAATGGCTGTCCACTCAGCCTGCAAAGCTGCTGCAAGCTGAGGTAGAGTCTGCGGTTGAGGTTGTCGCCGTCGCAGACGTCGGTCCAACTCGTCCCAAAGATGTTCGATGGGGTTTAAATCTGGTGATCTGGAGGGCCAGGGAAGAACGTTGATGTTGTGGTGTCTCAAGAAGACAGTGGTGAGTCGGGCTGTGTGAGGACGGGCGTTGTCATGTTGAAAAACATCGTTGACGTTCACCATGATGGGTTACACATGGGGCCTAAGAATCTCGTCGACGGTTGCAGCAATCTTGTGCGGACGTGATCACACGACGTCTGCCAGATCGTGGACGGTCACGAGTTGATCCATGTTGTTGGTGACGATTCCATAGCCTTGTGATGGTGCTTGGGTGGACATTCACAGCTCTGGCAACATCTGATCAAGATTCGCCTGCTTCCAAGCGACCAATGGCGTTGTTGCGTTGTGCTTCAGTCAGTCTTGGCGTAACTGTATTGCGTGTCGGTGGCTTAACACTGAGCTATGGAAACCGAGAACCCGTCACTTTTATAGGGATTTTGCACATGTTCCACTTGCAGAACTCTCAAATTTATTGGACACGAATGAGTTTTGGCGAAAAATCCGTTGTTTTCCTCCGTTTTCAAAGTGCACAACTTTTATTGTCATTTTGGTCTGACAATCAGTGCCTTAACACGTGTAACATCACATACTCTGAGCTAGTAACGTTATTACATATATTTCTCTTTAAAATAAAAAATATCCCTTTTGCGTTTCTTTTTTTGAAGAGTATATTTTCTCAACCCAAACGAGCCGTTTTTGCATATTTCTCTACAAGCGAGTTTTCTCGACATTACTGAATATTGGGACTGAACGCACGTCATAGCGTCCCCACGGGTGAAAGTGCATTTTGTGGGATGGGGATTTGACCTCGCGACCATCAAATTGGACATGTTGCTGAATAACGGTTGTCACATTTTTCTTAAACAAAAACTTAAAACACTTTAACCCTATTACAATTTTGGAGTAAGCAATAATCATACATTCAAACTGAATTAATGTAACAGCTCTCATTTTAACTATTATTACATTTATTTAACCTCACTGATTCCAAGATCTATAAACACACAGGTTTACAAGCTAAATATACACAGACACCTTTCCACTGATATCCCAAACAACTCTTCCTTTAACTGACCCTACCCTACCTCAGTAGTAAGTTTAACTGCATTGTCAGTTTAGGGTGAGGGAAGTGTTTACAGTTAAGATCAGACTGTGGTAAAACATTTTGCCAACAGGGAGGAAATAATACAGCAATTACATGATTCTACTAAAAGTCCTCAGATGAGTTTAAATGTGTGGACAACGAATTTCATCATTATTAAAAATTTGCCTTTAATAAATTTTATCACCAACCTTGAAAAGCCTTTCTATAGCTATCTCATGAATCAGCAAGGTTTTAAATAAACACCACCTTTGTATTCAAAATGTTAAACTGAAATCAATACAAGACCTTAGGCAGTTTAAACTGATCCACTGAACGTATCCTCAACTAATAAAACTAACTGTACCACTCAATGCATATATACCAGTTGCTATTTCACTAACTTCGTGATATTTATAATGATCATGATTAATTTTATTTTTCAGTCTCCACCTTTATCCTCTCAAACACTAGCTAATAACACTAGCAAGCATTTCCGATAATTTTAATTAAAAACAGTAAGTGGATTTTGGAATATTTCTAAGTTATTTTAACACTGCAATTTAAATTATGTATGGAAAACTAAGAGCTCCACCTTGAGCTTTAGGTTTAATTTCATCTCTCTCACTACCATTTACTGACATTTTGTACCATATAAATGTTCCATCATTAAAAATACTTCTAGTAAAATTACAAGTTCCAGCTACACAATAGCCTCTATTAAGTCTTCTTTACCATTATTCTACTTTAAAAGAATAAATTTATGTGGTTGATAAATTACTTTCCAATAAGTTAGTCTTTTCAACTGATGAGTAACTAACAAACATAAACTCAAAAACTGGTTCAAATTGTCTTCTAGAAAAATTTTGTAATTCCACAACTCTAGCCAAGTTATGAATCAATTTTAGAAACTACAGAAACAACATTTAATTTAAAAACAAGTACAGATCTATCAGTCCCTTTGTATTAGCACGACCAATATTTATGCTAACCATTCAAAATGTCAATACCAAACTTCCAAGTTAAACGAAGCTTGCTCATGTGTTTACTAGCATAAACATTAGTTATTTTAAGATGTTACCATTTAAAGTTTGTATGGCTCACAATAGTAAGTGTTGTTCACAAATTTTAGAAATAACCTGCATCTCTATTACATGACACCACTGGTTAAATGCTCCGATTCTCTTGTCAAAATTCAGTTGACAGTTAATTTTCAAGTGTCAACAGAGTCAAAGTTAAACTATTTTGGGATAGGTACAAGACATTCAAATAAAAGTAATTTTCTTTGATAATAAAAGCCTACAAAGTAAAAATTTAGAGTTGAACAATATTAGTATTGCAAGAAATAAAAGATTCAGTTCTGGCCAAAACAGAAACCATACAAAACTGGCTACCAGTTGCAAACTGGAGGTATGAAGCAAGTTAACAGCTTATAATGAGAAGTTATTCCAAGACTGTGGTCCATCATAACGAAAAAGGTTGCTTACTTAGAACTGAAGATAATTCAGATTGATTCAGGTGTACAAGAGAGATACTTCAGCAGCATCTACAAGATTCTGCTGGAACATAAAGCTTAAAAGATTGACTGTAAAAATACTGTATAAGTGGTATGTAACAAATTGAATACATCTTTCCATAAGATGAAGCATATTCCTACAAAGTCCAGGGAATTTGTTGTTGTTCTGCTGGTGACAAAATTTAACAATAAAATAGCCAACGATTTTCCAAAGACTATGTGGTGGTTTTCAGCCATAATGTTAAAGTTAAATTGGTGAAGAGTCATGTTTAATGTTAAGATGAACTCTGAATACTATCAGACTAAAGTGCTAATATTATGATGTCAGCAACTTATTCATTAACACAAAGCATCCAACCACACATCCAAGACAACTTGCAGTTTCTCTAATATTTTAACTACAAATGTTAATTTATGTTATGCAGACATCTTCCATGAGTGTCTTTGAGTTGTTCAAACATGCTTGTAGGAGTCATCATATAAACACAGTTAAAGAACTTTTCGAAAGTTTGTGAAGAGGTAGAAAAACACTGAACTTATGGCATTGAGTGAAAAAAAAAATCCTCCTGCAAAGGAGACTGCATAAAAGAAAAGTCCACAACCAGAACCATCTCACATAATTAAAAAAAACAAAAAAAACATTAGTGGTGGAAAAGTATGTAAAGGTAAGTCAGATTTGTATAATAACAATACATTGTGAAAACCCACTTGAATAAAACGTTCTTGATATAGTTAAGTTACAAATTAAACATACCCTTCATTCTCTGCATATTTTTATATTTAATATTTTAAATTAAAATTCTATATCTGAAGATGAAGCCAAGAGCACTTCCACTTTATTACACAACATTTACAATAACAACAAAGAACTCAGTAACATATAAAAGAAATATATGAAAGTCGATTACTCAACATATTTGAAGCCTGCCCTGCTTTGTGTGTATTCTATTTAGTAAAAATCATTTTGTACATACTAAGTGATTGACTATAGTAAAAATAATTAAAGTAATACCAGTAAGACTGGAACATGTATCACTACTTTCATGAATATACGATGAAGGTAAAAACATTCACACATATAAGCAGGGAGAGAAAACGTTTCTTCTTCAAGACTTCCTCTTTCCCCTTCCACGTGCTCTTCCTCGCCCACGAGCCTTTCCACGGTTCCTTGTGGCAATGGAAGGTGAGCTGATTTCTTGGCTGGAGTCAACATCATCATCATCATCATCATCTTCCTCCTCCTCTTCTTCTTCATCACCCTCCTGGGATTTTTCAAATTTAACCTGTTTGGTCTCTCCATCTTTAGCACCTATATGGGATGAAAGTGAGGCAACCAGCTCAGAATTTTCTTGTTCTCGAGTATCTGTAACTAATGATGAAATAAGCTGTTGATCATCTACATTCTCCTGAGATGTTGGCTGAAGGTCATCAACTGGTCCAAGAAATTCATCTAGTTCTGAAGAAACGTGTTTTTCTTCACCTTCTTCCTCTTCAGACTTGTCTTGGTTCTGATCTTTATTTTTTTCCCCTAAGATTTCATCTTTTTCTTCAGCAGCTGACTTGTCATGCTCTTCTGAAATTTCCTGGTCATGTTCAGCCTTATCATCTTCATCATTTTTCAGATTATCTGTAGATGATTCTGGCTCTTGTCGACTCTTTGTGTCCATTGATTCAATATTTTCTTCCACATCTTTTTCAACTTTCTTTTTAGCCTCTTCTTCTGCCCTCTTTTTAGCTTCTTCATCTGCTTTTTGTTTTGCCTCCTCCACAGCTTTCCTTTTAGCTTCTCGTTTTTCAATAGCTTTCTGAAGTTTCTGAAAGAGTTAGAAAACTTATTCAGTTATTGTTATAGAAAATTAAAATTTAATGGTATGTGTGCAGACCAGAGAATTACATAACACATTTGCCCGTAATAAAACAGAGTAACAAATATAATACCTTGAGGTCCAATTTTTAAATTTATGAATTTTGTGTGTTCAAAAGCCAACTTTTAAATCAATTTAAAATCATATAGTGTTGAGATTTTTAAGTCAGGTCAAGCTATGAAGAAATAAAACAAAGCTCAAACAAAACATAAGCTAAATATGAAAACAAATGTTTTCTCCAGGTGGTTAAACTTTAGTTCATAAACTCAAGCTAATAAGAGAAAAAATTCCAAAAGTTTTTAAGTTCATTATCCAGGTCACAAAAGCAAAGTTTGAAGGAAATAATGACCATTTTCTGTACTTTTACAACATGAGCAATTGAGAAATTACACATACTATCCAGGAACAAAATTTGTGTTACATAGTTTATGAATATTTTGTTTACATCTTTAACCATATAACAACATGAAATTCTATCCAAGATCTGACTTGCTAACATTTAAATAATTTCAAATCTCTGTAACCAACTGTGTTGAAAGAATTAAATCACATTTATCACAAGTATTTACAGTATTTATCTTTGTTTACCTACTCTAAACTACAAAAACAAACATCTGTTTATTAGTGCAAAATTGGTGAAAGTAGTTTTTAATTAAAAAGCAAAGAAAACTTAGCTTATTTAATACATAGATTATTTTTTATCTGTATGATACCCTGAAAATGAACATAAAAGAAATAAATTAAAAGTAAAACAGTAAGAACTGTCATTACCTCAAAGTTGTTGCAATGTTCCTCACTCTTGCAATGGGTTACAGAATCCAAATCTTTAAAGAATTTATGACATATTGTACAGAAGAATCCTTTAACTTCTACCACATATGTCTGACCTAGATTAAAAAAGGAGTAAAACTAAACAAGCATTCCTTTCAAAATTAAAAAAAAACTGCATATTTGGAGAACTGTTTGTTAATTAAGGCTAGGAATTTTATTCACCTTTAGGTTTTCAATGCCAATCCACAATCAAATTCCAAAATCAACAGAATTTTTAATTTTTAATTACAATCTGTTCAAAGATATAGGTAATTACAACTTAATATTGCACCTTATAAGATTCAGCAACACAAACTAAGTTTTAAATTTACCAATCAAAGAGTGTAAATGATTTCCAAAGAGCTTTAGCCAAATAATGCAGGCAACTTTTATATCATTACATGGAAAAGATAGGGCATTTAAATTGTACACTGACCTTGGAATTGCTTATAGACTGTGTACACATAACATAGACAGTGTACTTACTGGGCTACTGGGGTTATACTAACTAAAATGGAAAAAATGAAACTTTAATATAAAAATTTAAATTATAAACTTTATGTCACCACTAAAACCTTTCAACACTCCTCCATCTAACTCCAAGCTTTAAACATGTATAATTAATTCTGTAAGTCTAGAAATAATTTTAACTTAATTTTGAAATCACCACACCAGCACTAATATATAATATTTCTATGCTAATAAAGGGTGTCTTTTGAAAAAATTCTATTATGTAATTGCAAACTACTTTCAGCTGTTTGGCTATAAAGCAGTGAGAAAGACAGGTTATAACTGCATACCTCCATCATACAACATCAATCATATTCAGCCATAAAAAAATATGGAAATCTCTGTACAACTACTGTTAGGAACAGACACAGACCATTATTGGCAGGACAATGAGAAATAATATTATACACATCACCAAGTTTTATCAGAATCCCAACATTTTTCAGCTGAGATATGGAGTAATAATAGTGTGAAAAATCAGCCACAATGTCAACAGATAGAGATCTTTTGAATTTTTGTGACCCTGAACCTCCTAAAACTAATAACGTCGATGTTGGGTCATAGTTCAAATGTATACCAACTTTTGTACAAATCCACTTAGCTGTTTTAAAGATATTTTTCTGAAAAACACAATACTCATCACTTCCTGTGGTGGAGGTAAAAATAAAATTTACATTTTCAATCAATCAGAAACTACAAAGTTTCAGCTTGATGCTATTCTTTCCTCTGATAACCAAATTCAAATGAAACGTGTACTTTTTGCAGTTAAATGGTCACCGTATTACAGATGACTGTCGAGGAAAAGGAATTACCTCAACCACATTTTGGTCTAACTGTTAACATGATACTGTAATAGATCTCTTGCTTCAATGATACTGGAAAAACTTTATTACATGATGTGCAACTCCCAACTTTGAGAAATATTTATCTTTGTGCATGTAGATTTGCAATAGGGGACACAATTTTCCCATTTCTCCTCAATTTCCTGTCATGAAGAACTCTCCATTCTCAGGGTGCAGATACATCACACACATATCTAATGCACTGACACCATATATATAATAGTACTGTATATTATATATCCACGAAAATACTTTGCAGGATGAGGGGGGGGGGGCTCGTCATCATTAGGTTCATGGGAAAAATACACCAAAATTTCCAATTTTGCAGTTTTTATGAGTATTTTAGCAGGTTTTGTTTTAACTACTACTTTGCCCCTATTGATGAATCTTCACCAAATTTGATAGGAAGGTTTGTTGGGTCCATGAGGAGAGTCATTCAAATTTACAGTTTCACCTTTTTGCATTTTGGTGTTTTTATGGGTGTTTCAGGGTTGTTTAAAATTATATATAAAGGAAACAACTTTTCATGTCCTAAGGTAATCTTTCATTAACCGTGAATTTACACAGCTTCCTTCCAGGGTACAGGTACCCCACCTAGTGTAAATAAAATCCTAAAATTGTAAAAATCATGGTAACTTCAGTGTAATGTAAACTACTGCAAATATTATTTCTTCATTAATTTCAGTCTGATTTAGTGGATTTAAACTGGCTTTACAAATATTAAGTAGGTTTTTTTCTTGTTCCCCAACAAGCTAGTTATCTTTTCCTGACAGAGCAGGACAAAAGAGGAAATAGCAAACAATGGCAATCACTCCTTTCAATTCATTATTATGCAAGTCAAACACCTAATGATCAGATGTGTGACCTAAAATACAAATGACCATTTATTCAGACTACTCTAAACAGTTGTCTCACTCAATCATGTCTCAGCTGTCACTTTCAAGCATTCCAAACTATTCATGAATCATGACTACATCTCAGAAAAGACATCTAAATATTTCCCCAAAAGCCATTAGATGAATAGAAGCTGATCAATCACAGCAGCCTGGTGCAAGCCAGCCATAAGCTGCAATGTGTTATTTTACAGAATAAGAAATTGTTTTGAAGGCAATGGTGCAATTTACTTAAGGCTCTAGAAAAGAAAAACTATCAACAACATGAGTAAATGACCACAAAATTTGTTTCTGGCTCAATACCATCACACCAAAAGTACATAATATGTCTGTTGATTTATCACTTTTGTCTCTGTAGGTTAAAGTGTACATGTCACAACATTTGGAGCATTATTTTCAAACTATTTTATTCAACAACATTTTTACTACTAGCACCAATGAGGCTGGCATTAAAACATAGTTTATAATTTAAGTTTTAAAATTATACATGTTTTAATTTCCTAATTTAAAAGGAAATGTAAAGAAAAAAATGTTAAGTATCGTTTCTTGTGTGCCACATAACATGTCCAGTTGTCTAACTGCTCAGTTTATTTTGTTATGCCCATCATACAACATGTACACGTATTTAATAAATTAAAAACTTGAATCTGAGATATAGACATGCTAAATAAAAACCTCCTACCTCTATGATTTGCTGAGGTATCAATATATTTAGCAAATCTAATAAAATGGCTCTGCCTTTCAAACCAATCAATTGAAAGTTCTTAACTAGTACCACCTACTATTAAGTAGCTCAAGTTTATAACCAATAGAAAGATAATTTGCCCCTCAATATACTTCTAAACAGCTGTCTATAAGTTATTTGAAAATGAAAGAAAGAATTTTGCTGAAACTGTAGTTGTTGTTCTGAATAGGAATGGAATTTTTTTCAACCCACATATACTTAACTTAAAGACACTACTAAATTACAGGGATTTTGAGAATACTAATACTGTAGTTTGATTTTTTTTTCTCCCAAAAGTTAATGTTTGAAGCCTACAAAATTATCATCTTTACACACCCCACCTGCAAGTCTAAACAAGATTTAGGATAGCACGGCATTGCCTAAATGCAGAATTTTGAAACATCATTACGTACACAAAATCAATGTATTTCTCCTTTAATTTCTATGTTTTTAGAAATGTAACTAAAATTTAAACACAATGAATAAGTAGTTATATGTATATTCATTCACATATATAACATACAGTAGCTGAAATACTATACTTTTGTAGGCCAATACATAGTTACGCCTACTGCATGTGTTATTCTAATTGTTTAAATTGGGATAAATTTGAAACAACATTTGAAACTTGACAACTTTAAAACAAAGAGGGTAGTAAATTTTATAAGTATGTACCCAAATAACACCATACACATACGCTGTGAAATTTGACTAATATCAAATAGATACTGAAACACTTGTGACATGGAAGTTTCTTTTGTAAGTATTGTAGGAAACCTAAGCAACTTAAGTTCAATATTGTGTTCTTGGAACAAGGACATGTATAAACAACACTTCTGTTTTGCATGTGTTCTTGCTCTTGAGGGTGTTGTATTACAGGTACCGTATGCTTAACAGTTGAATTGCTCAGGGTACGTATTTTGAAACCTCGTGGTTAAGAGGTTCTAGAAATTATACAGGTGAATATTTGAGCTTCTTGAAATAAAAAAAAGGATTTTTAATCTCAGAAAGAAAAACTTTGCTCTCATACTAGTTAAAAATAATCAACAATTTCATTAACAAATATTAATAAAACATATTTCATTTTCAAAAATCTGACTTTTCACGTGCAAAAACCTTGTAATGTTTACTAAAAGTCTACCAAATTTTGTGAAGATACATTTAATATATTAGAAGTTACTACTATGTAAACTGTAACAAGTACAAATGGTTACAAGTTTGGCCCAATGGGCCTAGACAGTGATGGTAAAGTCAACAGGATATTGTATCTTACAAGGACAGTCTGTATGCTAGATGTCCAAGGTGAGACACGCCATTTACAGTAAGACATAATAAACATTACATACAATGGTTCCAAGAACACATTTAATGAATCACCAACACGAGGAGTAACATTCTTTTAAAACACAAGTAATACTTTCATTGCCTGGGAAGAATCAAGACTGAACACAATTTCTACACAGGAATAACAAATGTGGTGATGGTGGAAGTTTGACATGAGCAGAAATTTGCACTATTGATGTACCAACTATTATAACCTTTGAAATGGCACCATTAATGCCATATGTTACAAGAATCACATTTCATAACCTTCTGTGTTGCTATATATTGTCTAATGTATAATATCTACACCTACTATAATATACTGGTTAGCATATACTATGAAAAAGACTGTCAAAATGGGATAGTATTCATGTGCACTAGACTTCATTCCCATCAAGGCATAGGAGATGTGAAATATACTATTACATACTATCAGCTAACTTTACAAATGCTCTGAAAACAGCTGTTTCAGTAGACTGAGTGAGGATAATTTAAAATATTACCAATTTAAGTATGCAATATAGGACAAAGGTTAATTTTACTGTTTGTGATGAACATGCTGCTTCAAATTAAAATGTCATGAACTGCACAGGTGTAAAATCACTTCTATCAAACAAAAATCAGCTGAGAAATTGAGCATTTATACTTCATATTAACTAATTATAGGCCTGCTTTACATAAAAATAAACTGGAAGGGAATGGAATATTTTATAACTGTGGTTTGACCTTGTCATAAACATTTTACTTATCCTTATACAATTTTGTTCACAGCATTTTAAACATATTCTAATTTCTGCACACTTCACAGTTACATGCTACTAAATATAAAATTCTTAAATCTGAGTGTTGTAAAATTACTTACCAATCACATCTCTGGGTTCTTTCTTAATTTCCATTTCTTCCTAAAGTATTAAAAATTTTAACTATGGTTATAAAAGAATGCCAGATTTATGGGCCTTTATATATTCACAACTTCAGAAATAAAACATAGAAGACAAAAAAATCATATTGTCATGGTTTATGGTTATATGTATTCATATCATTATCATTTGGTATAATATTTTGTAAAATATAAAAAAAATAAAAAATAAAAATCATAACTTTTATAAAACTAGCTTGTTACTAAATAGTTTCAACAACATACCATGATTTAACATTATGAAGTTACAGCAAAAATTTTTTTTCAAATAATTTTCTTTTATTATGGGAGAAGGAAACTAAACAGATTTTATTACATTTCTGAAAATCTGATTTAAGCTATTTTATTTGACAACAACATTTTTTAATGCTTTAAAGTAATGACTCTCAATCAGTGGGTCACAAAGACAGTTATGGACACTTGCAGGCTAGAAATTAAAGAGTTCATGAACTGCAGATATAGGCCTTCACAACTGCATCAAGTAATTGAGCCTAGGTGCAAAAGGTTAAGAAACCCCAATTGAAACACAAAATACTGGGTAGTATTTCAAGTTCTCTACAATATCTCTTTCTTCCTTTGCAGCTACTTCTATAAGAAAGGTGATAAACACAATAAAGTGTAAATTTGATTCTCTGATATGATTTCTAATTTTCAACTTTCTTATTTGGTTTCATGTTACTTTTGTAGAAACGTCTTTGTTGGTTTTAGAAGTTCAATTTTTTTAAACATTCTTTAACATATAGCATTGTTAAATGAAATTAAGAAAAGTGATTTCTCTGACAAGTGCTTTACTACCAATTGTGGTTATGGTAACTTTGATAAATTTTCTTTATATCTTGAAACTTGAAAGAATGAAATAATTAAAATTATCAACCAGTACTTCTTGAATTATTCAGAAATTTGTTCGGTATGAGTAGCCATAGTTTTAACCAAACTAAGGACAACTCCAAGAAAAATTTTACAATTTAGGATTATTTAATAAAAAAAGGGGTTTGTGGGACAGTCAAGTAAGAAAATATACTTATAGGTAAAATAAACATCATCATAAAATTATATTAGACCTCAAAAAAACTACAGTTTTATTAATTTTATTCTGGATATTTATCAACATTTTTACTGTATTACATGAAGTTAAAGGAAAAGTATAAATGCTTAAAACAACTTGAAGAAATTTTAATTACAGACAACATTTTTCATGTTTTCTTACATTATCTTCTTTCTTTTCAATGCCATTCTCAGTAATCTGGTCTCCTTGAACTTCCTCATTCTGTAAGTATTAAACAGTGCATGATTTTCAAGTAGAATTTTAAAACCAAGACTTCACACATCACAAAACCTGTTAGAAAATGTCAATTATGAATAAGTGGCTTCATAAACTTTAAACCAAACTTTTGTTTTATAAAACAATATACAAATGATCAACAAGTTAATTCATTGGCTAGTTAAGCCTACAAGTTTAACTACTTTTTTTTATGAAATGTTTCTGTAAACAGGTTATCTGAGAAACAGATCAATATAAATATTTCTGAGATCAGTATTAATATTCATACAGCTGCTGATGGAAATATTTCAGCCTGTCACTGCAGTTAACCTTGATTTTTTTTCAATCATTAGTAAAGTATTTTCAAATATACTGTAAAGAAATTGAAAATAATGCTTGTAAAAAAAATTACTTGAATTCTATACCAAAATATTGATTTATCTCCTGACATAAGTGAAAGACCCAAAAAACTGTTTGAATATTGTAAAATGCAAGTATCAGAAATATAAAATTTATGAAACTAAATATACAAAATATTTCCCAATTCTCCCCCTCCTTAAAAATATAAATACCATGAGTAGTACGATTTGGGGTATTAAAATACTAACTATTACATAAAAAACTTACTAGTTCAGTAATCATAAGACCTTGTGAAGGATGATAATCAAATTCAGTGTATTACCATGTAGCTAATGGAAGTATAAGAGGAACACAAATAATTAATTCTAAATGTTTCTGTGCAGCCTCAAAGCATTTCATTATACTGGCCATGTTTAAGGCTGTAAATGCCTAAAACTATGTAACACATTGCATATACAAGTGTTTGCAAGGCTCTGTGACTTTAAAAATTACAGTGAAACATCACTAGTTCTGACATTAACAACTGATTGATTTTGTGTTTTATGGCACAAAGCAGCTAGGCTATCTGTGCCAAATGTCCGGTAAAAAGGTAAAAATAAATGAAATGTAGTAAAATATATAAAAGGAAATGAAAGTAAAACAAAACATCATTGATAAACAGAAAAAGCATAAAACCAATGTTGACACCTAGTCTATAATAATAAGAAAGAAAGCAGAGTAAGAGAAGTTGTGAAGGACTTTCTCTAGCAAAATGGCAATGATAACCCACCAGGAAGACTAACAGGTAAGTACAAGAACCACCATCAGTCACCTGAAGTTGGTCTTTCCAGTCCTGGTTCAGGTTATGTGTCATTATGGCCAGTACCAAAAGGTAAAGTAATAAATGCGTGAAAAGACATGCAGCAAAATTGTAATAACAACTCGCCAGAATGACTAACGGGTAGTTCAAAGGGATAGTTCAAACAACAGCGTTAGTCACCTGAAGTTGGCCTTTCCAGTCCTGGTGTTGAGTTATTTAATGCTCTGTCCATTTTCCAATTTCAAACTGAACTAGAGAGATGGAGACTCTTAAAAGGGAACCACAATTAAAAAGGTGTAATGAATAAATATCAAACACTTAAATGAGATTAAAAAGATTAATGTCCATTAAAAAACTAAAAACTTTATCAAGGTGGACAGTGTCACCGTCACCAATAACACTGTCCAATGTTATGGATAAACCTTGGGACAAAACACGTTTAAAATAGTGCTGTCGTTCAGAGTCATAACGATGGCAAGAAAGTAAAATGTGGCTTACAGTGATTTGAGTGTTACACAAACTACACACTGGCAAACCAGTTCCAGATAAAAGAAAATAACGAATTAAAAAACTGTGACCAATGCCTAGTCTAGTTAGAACAACTTCCTCCTTCTGAAGCTTATGGAAGCCAGACAGCCAAAGCCCAATATAGGGTTTTATTTGAAAAAGCTTGTTGTCGCATTGTTCACTCCAAGTGGACTGCCAACTGGCACAGAGTTGAGCCTTGAATACAGGACCATAGTCCATGTATGGAGTAGGCACAGTAGACATAGTGCCAGAGCAGATAGATTTAGCTGCCGTGTCTGCAGACTCGTTCCCGCGAATACCAAAGTGGCGTAGTAACCAGAAAAACTGGATAGAAGTAGATGTTAATGAGATATGGGCCAGTTGGTTTTGAATATTAGCAAGAACAGGGTGTGAGCCAACGTAAGCAATTCCAGGGCCATTAGAGAACTGAGCAAGTGCAGTTGGAATACTGCTTAGCTTCAATATGATCCAGCACAAGAGATATGGCATACAGTTCAGCAGTGAACACAGAAGCTGCAGAGGGGATTCTGCATGCAACCACTGAACTGCAACAAACCATGGCAGAGCCCACAGAGTTACCCAATTTGGAACCATCCATATAAATTAGAATGGAAAGAGTGTTCGAAAGATGTTCAGTAAATAAAAGACGGTACTACCAATCAGGAGTATCTGCCTTTTTCAGATGACTTAAAGAAAGGTCACATTTGGGGGCTGTAATAAGCCATGGTGGGATGGGCTGACCAGTGGATTCTGCAATGTTATCCAAGAACAGATCCAATTCATCCAATTGCACCTGGATGCCAAGGCAAAAAGGAGCAATGGCAGATCATCTGTTCTGAAAAAGTATGGCCCACCGAGGAAAGAAAACACGTCCCCAGGTGGGATGCTTTGGTTAAGAACGAAGTTTCGAAGAATATAGTAAAGACAGTTGGAAATAGTGAAGGTGCAGAGAAGGTTCATGAGATTCGACGTATAAGCTTTGAACTGGGGAGGTGCAGAAGTCCCAGTGCAGAGTCGAAGTCCTTGATGATGAATGGGGTCCAGCATCGTTAAGGCCCGAGGGTCAGGCAGAGCCATAGACCATGGATCCATAGTTGAGTTTTGAATGAATAAGAGCACAATACATCTTTAACATAGAACATCAATCCGCTCCCCAACTGGTGGTAGAGAGGACATGGAGGATGTTCAGTGCTCTTGTGCATTTGACCTGTAGCTGCTTTAAGTGTGGTATAAAGGTCAGCTTACGGTCAAAGATAAGCCCCAAGAACTTGGTCTCAGGGACCACAGGCAGCAAAACTTCACCAATATGGAGTTCAGGATCAGGGTAAATACCCCGTTGGCTGCAAAAGTGCATGCAAACGGTTTTAGAGAGAGAAAAATTAAAGCTGTTCGCCATAGTCCACTCCAGTGCAGTTTGTAGTTGCCGTTCAATATATCTCATGGTCGACGACTGACACGAGATGTGAAAGTCGTTGACAGAGCCCATTCGCAACAGTGAGGGGGAGTTGTTCAGTGATGGCATTTATCTTTATACTGAAAAGTTTGACACTCAAAACACAGCCCTGAGGGACCCCAAGTTCCTGTACAAAAGAACGGGAAAGTGTCGAACACACACGAACTTGGAATCTCCTGTCCATTAAAAATTTTATAATAAACATGGGTAAATGGCCACGTAACCCATATATATGAAGATCTAGCAAATGCCATACCTCCATGTTGTATCATAAGCCTTCTCAATGTCAAAGAATATTGATACAAGATGTTGTTGTTTGAGAAAGGCTTCTCTGATTGATGATTCAAGTCAAATTAGGTAGTCCGTGGTGGAGTGCTGTCGTCGGAACCCACACCGAGTGGGCGAGAAGAGGTTGTTTGATTTGAGGAACCAAACAAGACAAGCATTAACCATCCTCCCTAAGGTCTTACAGAGACAGCTCATCAAAGCAATTGGACGGTAGTTTGAAGGAATCTTGGGATCTTTCCCTGGCTTATAGAAAGGTAAAATAATAGCCTGGTGCCAGGCATCAGGAAAAACATTCTCCTACCAGATCCGGTTAAAGACAATCAGAAGGACATCAAGAGAAGCAGGAGATAGATGGCGCAGCATGTCATAACGAACATCATCAGGTCCAACAGATGTACTGCCAGACCAATAAAGGGCCATTTTCAGTTCCACCAGTGTAAAGGGACAATTATAGTCAAAGGAGAGAGTCAATTCGAAAGGAAAGAGGTGAACCCTTTGCCCGAGTCTTGATGGCCAAGAAGGTGGAGGAACAAGCAGAAGTGCTAGATATCTGGCAAAAGCTTTCACATAGAGTATCAACAATGTTCCGAACATTAGCTACCTATTGGCCATCAGAGAGTAAGATCGAGAGGGGGACAGAATTGTAGTGCCCACTGACCTTTCGAATCCTGTCCCATAAGACTTTGGAACTGGTGGTAGAAGATATGCTAGTTGTGAACTTAATCCAAGATTTCTTCTGGCTTTGATGTCTTACCTACCTAGCATGTGCATGGGCCCGTTGGAAAGCGATGTGGTTCAAAAGTGTGGGATATCTACGTAAAGTATCCCAGGACCGTTTTTGAGCCTTTCGTGCCAAGTGGCAAGCAGAATTCCACCATGGACGAGGATATCGTGGAAAAGGTGTTGAGGTTTTTAGGAATACATTGAGCAACTGCTTGTATAATACAGTTAGTTACCACTGCCACACAGTCGTCTATTAATGGCTGATTCACAATGGCTGGATCAAGTTCTGTCAGAGCAGTAAAAGTGGATCAGTCTGCCTGATCCACCTTCCACCGGAGCACGCGGGTAGGGTGGCATCGACAATGGCCAGTCTCTCTCAAAAGTATAGGAAAATGATCACTGCCTAGTGGATTATTGTCAACCCTCCATGAAAAATGGGAGAACAATGAAGGGGAGCAAACCGAGAGATCAATAGCAGTAAAGGACTGACTAGGTGCATGAAAATAAGTGACAAAGACAGGGTGGGCACATGCTGATCAACCAATAGTGCCACTCCTCCATTACAGTCGTTTCTGTACAGAAAAAACTGCCGAATGGTGACTGTATCAGCAGGTTTTAGAAATGTTTCTTGTAAGGAAAGACATACAGGATGGTGGGAAGCAATCAGTGTTTTGATATCATCCAGATTAGAACGTAAACCTCGACAGTTCCATTGTATCAAGGTGGCCATTTTTAATGATGGGTAGGCAAAGTGGCTGGAGCACCCTTCTGTTGATGACCACATCTTTTTTTTGCCTTATTGTCCTTATTCGGAGGAGGTCTATCGACCTCCATGGATCCTGCCCTGGTTCAATTAAGCAAGTCTTTGTTGTTGGAAAGGGATTCCAGTGAGGATACAAACGAATGATTGTTTTGCATCTTGGGGTGGGATAAAAAAGATGTATCAGAAGAAATGCCTGTATTTGAAACCAAAGGATGTGGATCTTCAGGTTTGTTGGATTATATGGGAGGAACAGAGATGGGTGTGGAAGTCGATTCATCAACCTTTTTAACCATGGAGGTCAAAAGGCTTTTCATTTGTTTTGAAAATGATTCTCTTGGAGGCACAGAGAGATCTGTCTGCACTTCCACAATAGTTGTGGAACGAAGTGCAGCAGCATATGTCCGAGATGGAGTGGCGGACAGCAATTTCCGAGCCTCAGGATAACGCTGCACCTCTTTTTCCTCCAACCATTTTGGGCAAGAACAAAAGTAGAAAGGGTGAGAACCATTGCAGTTGAAACAATGTGGGTCGTGTTACATACGTAGGCATCGTGGTCCTTGCCTCCACAACGAGCACATGTCAGGGAACCACAACATGATGTCTTTGAGTGGCCAAACCTCTGACAATGGAAACATCGAAGAGGGTTTGGAATGTACGGCCATACCCTGCAAATTAGATAACCTGCCTTGATGGTGGCAGATGCTCATGGTGATGTAAATGTCAAAACGAGGATATTTGTCTGCAGTGTAACCCCTTTGCGAGTGGAGATGTGCCTCACATCAGACTCCTTGAGTGGAGAGACCAGCAAGAATCTCTGACTCAAAGACGTTATTCAAATCCCTCTCAACAATAACTCCTCGTGATGAATTCAAGGTAGCATGAGGGGTAACCTCAATAGGTACATCCCCAATTGCCTTTGAATTCAAGAGGAGTTCACTGTGTTGGGATGTGGATGTTTGAACCAATATGTCTCCAGATCGAGTCTTCTTTACTGACTTTGGAAAGCCAGCAAGACCCTTTAAGTCCCTTCTGAATAAAAAGAGGGACATTTCACCTAAAGGTTTTTCTGATAGAGAATGTAATATAAGAAAATGAGGTACGTGTGTTACAGATGTTGAAGATTGCTGCTCAGTCTTCAAGATGTGGTCGTTTACCTATTGACTGTTTTTTTCACTATTTTATTTAAATTTTTTGTAGGAGGATCCATAGGAAAAAAGGAAAATTTCGGTATCCACTGACCCCATCCACCATGGGGACGCACTACAATGTCATGCAAGAACATTGCTGCAACGCCAGGGTTTCATGAGCACTATACCCAAACACCAGCATAAGACAATATTCACAACAACCGTCGAGAAATCCAACACTGGTACTTGGTTGACTCTAGCCCAAGTGGACCAGCCGATTGACCCGGGGGGGGGGGGCACCCAAAGGCCTCTCGTCTACAGAAATTCAAGGCCAAAGTGGCGTTAGAGTTGGACCCCTCAACCACTAGGATCCTCTCCTCCCCTTCACGGGTTGCCTCACACGGCAAACATGTGGGTGGATATTTCGATCCTAGAGGAGGTAAAATGAAAGAACAGAACCTTCCCTGGGAGGTACCCCACATACAGGAATCTCCCCCGGGGGGCTGACATCAACAATCTGGATGATTTTTTATATAGACAAAACCTCAGAATGGGGTATTTAACCAATAACCTATATATCCAAATCCACATAGCTTTCTCATAACAAATATATATTTCTTACGGAAACAATTCTATAGTCCATACGCAACTCTACAAGAGAGAAGTAGTGGTCACTTAGGAACCAGGAATAGGGAACCAGGAGATAATTAATTACCACAAAATACCTGTACTCAATTAATGCATTTGTTTACAGTATTTATGAGAATGACCTTGACTTGTATTGAATAAATAAATAGATCATCAACACTCCCAAACAAAGACAGTTGTATTGGCATTAATAAAACGTGATGGTTGGCTACACAAGAAAACATGTAATACATATATCATGATATAATTTGTTACTTTCATTACACAATTTGTATATTAGACTGTTTCTTTTTTTAGTCAACAGGACGATTTCCCCTACCACAACAATTGAATATTTTACTAAGAAAACATCTGGAGAGAGTAATCAAAAAGCCTTTTATTTCTTACAAAATAGAAATATTCTTGAAAAAATCATTTTGACACAACTGAAACTTAACTTATGGCTTGCCTCACACAACAACAGATATTAGGGTAATGACATTCAGGAACCCTCTATAAATGTCAGGATTCTTTTTCACAAGATAATGCACAACACTTATGAATAGCCCAATGATCATGTGAATTATGATACCCTATGATACACCTAAGCACTGTAAAGTAATGTTAATACATCAGTGAAACACAGATGGAACCTATAATCAGGCAAAGAAGTGTTCCTGTTACTGGTTTATATCATTTCATGATAACCCAGCTAGAGATACCATGTAATTCCTTTGATGCAAGTCATTATATAATCAGCCAAAATAAAATAAAATAAAATAAAAGTATGGATGACATTGAAATCTTAAATACCTCTTTGTCCTTATCTTTCTTTTCCTTAGCTTTGTCTGAAATCTGTTGAACATATAGAAGTAGAATTAAACATTTGCAGAAATATTTTGCATTAGAACAATCTTCAAAATATTTGATTTCAAACTGATTTATCTTTCTCTGCAATATTATTCTTTTACCAGAGCTAAGTAATTAAAATAATGACTTTTAAAAAGCAAGTATCAAATTCTGTAAAACCTGGGTCTACTTACACTCAAGTTTATACTTTTCTGTGCTATAGACAAGTGATTACATACTGAAGATACAATGCAATTTTCAAACATTTCCACATTGCATACCACAACCATTAACAATTATTAGAACTAATTAAACATTGAAATTATTTTTTTTATCATAATTGCAAATTAATACAACATTTTATACCCATCACACATATGAATGCTATTAATATATCTAAGCTAATTTTACCAATTTATTGAATTTCTAACTCTGATCTATAGTTTTAATTCCAAGATTCTTAACACAAACCCATTAACACGCTTTGTTACACACAGAATAGTTCCTGGCTATTATAGTCTCACTCTTCTTCAATAACATTTATAACAGATATAAGATATTGGTCACACACAACATTGTAATTCCATACTTCCTCATCTTTCTCAATTTCTTCTTCTTTGATATCTTTATCAATTTCTTCTTTGTTCTCTTCTTCATTGTCTTTTTTTACATCTTCCTCAATTTCTACCTTTTTGATATCTTCATCCATCTGTTTAAACATACATGAAACGCATATTTATATATGAAAGTATCAACAATGTTAAAGAAAATATGATACTCCAAGAAAAGTTGCTTGAAAAATTAGAGTTTAATTTATATACTAGTGAAAGCTACAATATGACTACATAGACTAATCATCTCTAAATCAGAGTTGATTAGAAGAAAGCTTGTCAACAATTTACTGCTAAACTTTTGGGCCATTATAATATAGTGAAATATGTACCCAAAGTTGAATACAAGTTCTCAAAGTATAGTAGCTATTTTATCACAGGGAATAACTCAAATTTCATTGTGTGGAAAATAAATGTTTTTGTTAATACCATAAATCATAAGAACACAGATCTGAAGTATTCAAGAAAACACTGTAGGAAATAGTATGTCTGAAAAACTTAAATTCAGTTTAAGATATCTTTGGAAAACACTTAATAGTGTTAAAAACAATGGATGAAGCATAGTATGTTAAGATAAAAAACAATAATTATTATATTTCTGCTTTATAAAGTTATTGTAATATCTATTTAAAACATTTATGATAACAACTTAGACATAAAAAAGAAAGTTATCTATATAAACCTTCTCAAGACTTTCTTTGACATCATCTTCAACCTATAAAGATAAAAGTAAAATCACACTGTCAGTAACAACATATGTACAAAAGCTTTAAACATAAACTTCTACAAATCACAAAACTCTTTACATGAAAATACATATGAAGAAATGAAGACATTTTTAAAATTTAAAATGAAGTAATTTACCCTATTTTAAACATATGCAAACCACTTAATGATGCCATTTGTAATTACACCATAATGGAGAGACTGAAAGAAAAAAGGGGTGCTATAACCAGCTAATGAAACCAGAGTGGAAATACTTAACCAAATTACATGAAACATTATACAGTAAAATCTATCTAAGCTGGAAACTGCAAAGGGTTGAAACTTTTGCAAGCCAGAAATATCAAAATTTTGCAGCATCATATTAAGATTTCTTATATAAAAAGCCTGCCCACCTCATCTACCAACAAGTAGGATCAGAACCTGAATAAAGCAGAAAAAAGTGTTATATGCAATTGCATTTTTAAGCCATTGAATCAAATGCATAATAAAAGTTGGTTGGTTGATTTAGTATTTTACAGCACAAAGCAACTAGGCTATCTGTGCCAAACATCCTATAAAAAAGTTAAAAGTAATTTTAGTAAAATTCATAAAAGGAAATTAATGTATAACAAAACAAAGTTTACAAAAAAACACAAATAAATACCATAAAACCAATGTATGCATCTAGTCTACAACATCAAAAGAAAAACTACAATAATTCAAGTTATAAAGGATTTTTTATAGTGTAACTGTAATAATTGTAACTTGCCAGGAAGACTAACAGGTAAGCACAAAAACCACCATTAGTCACCTGAAGCTGGCCTTTCAAGTCCTGGTTCCGAGTTACTTGATGTCATGGCCATTTTCAAAAAAAAAGTAATAAAAAAGTTTTAAAAGATGTGTTGCAAAATTATAATAATAACTTGCCAGGTTGACTAACAGGTAGTTCAAACAGCAGTGTTAGTCACCAGAAGTTGGCTTTTCCAATTATTTAATGTTACGGCCAGTTTCTAATTTCAAATTGAACTACATGAACTGTGATTTTTAAAAGGGAGTCACATTAAAAAAGGTGTAAGATATAAATTTGAAAACTTAAATGGCATTAAAAAGATTAATGGCCTTTAAAAAATTAAAAACATTACCAAGGTGGACAGTGTCACCATCACCAATAACACTGTCTAACGTTATGGACAAAACTTGGGACAGAACATGCTTAAAATGGTGCTGTTGTTGAGAATCATAACAATGACAAGAAAGTAAAATGTGGCTTATTGTGATCTGAGTGTTACACAAACTACACACTGGTGCATCAGTTCCAGATAAAAGGAAACGATGAGTTAAAAAACTGTGACGAATGTGTAGTCTAGTTAGAACAACTTCCTCTTTCTGATCCTTACAGTAACAAGACGGCCAAAGTCCAACATAGGGTTATATTTGAAAAAGCTTATTTTCGCATTGCTCACTCCACGTCAACTACTAAGCTACATGGAGCCAAGCCTTGAATACAGGACCATAGTTCATGTATGGGACAAGCACAGCAGTGATACTGCCAAAGCAGATACACTTAGCTGCAGTGTCAGCAAGCTCATTCCTGCAAATACCAACATGATCTGGTATCCAAGAAAACTGGATAGAAGTAGATGTTAAAGAGAAATGGGCCAGTCAGTTTTGAAAATCAATGAGAACAGGGTGTGAACCAACGTGAAGCAATTCCAGGGCCTGTAGAAAACTATGCAAGTCAGTATAAATCGTGCAATTTGAATACTGCTCAGCTTCTATGTGATCCAGGGCAAGAGAAATGGCATACAGTTCAGCAATGAACACAGAAGCAACCACCAAACCACAACAAACCATGGCAGAGCCCACACAGTCACCTGATTTCAAACCATCTTTATAAAAATATGAAGGATGGTTCTAAAGATGTTCAGCAAATAGCAGACAGTATTTCCAATTACGAGTGTCTACTTTTCTCAGATGACTTAAAGATAGGTCACAACTGGGGACTGTAAGAAGCCATGGTGGGATGGATTGACCAGTGGATACAGCAATGTTATGCAAGGACACACCCAATTCATCCAACTGCACATGGACACAAAGGCCGAAAAGAGCAATGGCAGACCATCTGTTCTGAAAAAGCATGGCCCACCGAGGAAGGAAAACACAAACACAGGTGAGATGCTTTGGTAAGGAACGAAGTTTGAAGCATATAGTAAAGACAGTTGCAAACGGTGGAGGTGCAAAGAAGGTTCATGAGACTATGTATAAGCTCTGAACTGGGGAAGTGAGGAAAACATCTTTAAGGCCAATTGTCTGGCAGAGCCATAGACCAGCGATCAATAGTAGAGTTTCAAGCGAAAAAGAGAACGATATATCTTTAGCACAGAACGTCGATCTGCTCGCCAAGTGGTGAAAGAGAGGACACGGAGGATGTTCAGTGCTGAGGGACTCCAAGTTCCTAGAAAAAAGAACAGGAAAGTGTCAAACCCATAAGAAATTAGAATCTCCTGTCCATTAAAAATTTTTTAATAAAAATGGGCAAATGGCCATGTAAACCAAATATATGGAGGTCTCGCAAAATGCCATACCTCCATGTTGTATTATAAGCCTTCTCAATGTCAAAGAATATTGATACAAGATGTTGTCGTTTGAGAAAGGCTTCTTTAATTGATGTTTCAAGTCGAATCAGGTGGTCCATGGTGGAGCTCTGTCATCAAAACATACATTAGGCGGGCGAGAGGAGGTTGTTTGATTCAAGGAACCAAACAAGACAAGCATTAATCATTCTCTTTAAGGTCTTATAGGGATAGCTCACCAAAGCAAGTGGACAGTAGTTTGAAGGTATCTTGGGATAATTTCCAGACTTAGAGAAAGGTAGGACAATAGCCTGGTGCCAGGCATCAGGAAAAACATTTTCCTGCCATATCAGGTTAAAAACAATCAGAAGAATAGAAAGTAAAGCAGAAGATAGATAGCACGGCATGTCAAAGTGTACATCATCAGGTCAAACCAATGTACTGCCAGTTTGAGTTTCACCAGGGTAAAAAGGACAATTGTAGTCATACAGACAATCAGCTCAAAAGGAAAAAGGTGGTTGCTCTGCACAAGTCTTGATGACTAAGAAGGTGGAAGAAGAAGCAAAAGTGCTAGATACCTGGCTAAAGCTTTCACCTAGAGTATTGGCAATGCTCTGGAAAACGTGTCGAGGTTTTAGGAATACATTGAGCAGCTGCTTGTATAATACAGTCAGTTACTCCTGCTACGCAGTCATCTATTGTTGGCTTACAGACGAATGCAGGATCAAATTCTGCATGAGCAGTGAAAGCTAGCCAGTTTGCCTAAACCAGCTTCCACTGGGGCAGTCTCTCTCAAGATTATATGAAAATGATCACTGCCAATGGGAGAATAACGAGGGGGAGCAAATTGAGAGATCAATAACAGTAAAGGACTGACTGGGCGCAATGGAAATAAGTAGAACCAGTATTGGAATGAGAAAGGTTGTGATCAGAGAGCATACACTCTACAGAGTGAACCCTCCTATCAATATCAGCAAATTCTTCAGAGGGGATGATGTCCATTAAAGTCCCCCAGGATGAAAAAGGGAGATGGCAACTGTTCAATGAGAGCATCAAGGTCTGATAGTTCATGTGTTTCTCCAGGCAACAGGTAGAGAGAACAAACAGTGATGGCATGTTTAAAGGAAACACGGATGACTACGGCTTCCAGTGTGTGTGTCAAGAGGCAAAAACTGGGTGTGCATATGCTGATCAACCAACAGTGCTACCCCTCCATGCACTTGACCATCACACAGCCTGTCATTTCTGTAGAAAGAACACTGCCGAAAGGTTACTGTATCAGCAGGTTTCAGAAATGTTTCCTATAAGGAAAGACATACAGAATGGTAGGAAGCAATTTGTGTTTTGATGTCATCCAAATTAGAACATAAACCTCTATAATATCAATTCTATCAGGGTGGCCATTTTTATTTATGTGTAGGCGAATTGGGTGGAGAACCCTTCTGTTTATGACCATGTCTTTTTTTCCTTACTGTCCTTATTCAAGAGAGGTCTATCAACCCTGGGTTGACTGGGCAGGTCTTTGCTGTTGGAAGAGGATTTCAGAGACTGAGGATGCGAACGAATGATTGTTTTGCACCTTCGGGTGGGAGAAGAAGATGTATCCGAGAAAATGCCTGTACCTGAAACTAAAGAATGTGGATCTTGGGGTTTGTTGGAATGTATATAAAAAGACAGACAGGTGTTGAACTTGATTTATCAATATTTTTAACCATGGAGGTCAAACAACTTTTCATTTGTTTGTAGAACGATTCTTTTGGAGGCACAGAGAGATCTGTCTGCACTCCAACTGTAGTTGTGGAACAAATTGCAGCAGCATACGTCCGAGATGAGGTGGTGGACAGTAATTTTCGAGCCTCAGGATAATAATGTTATGAATCATTTTCAAATGCTGCACCTCTTTTTCTTCCAACCATTTAGGGCGGGAATGAAAGTAGGATGGTTAAGAGCCATTGCAATTGATGCAATGAGGATCTGTTTCACACTCGTAGGCATCATGGTCCTTGACACAACAACGAGCACACCTGAAGGAAACACGACATGACATCTTCGAGTGACTGAACCATTGACACTGGAAACATCAGAGAGGATATGGAATGTATTGCTGTACTCTGCAATTAAGATAACCTGCTTTGATGGTGGCAGGCGGACATGGTGATGTAAATGTGAGAACGAGGAAATTGGTCAGCACCATAATTCTATCTTTGCGAGTGGATATACGCCTCACTGCAGAAACTCCTTAAGTGGAGAAACCAGTGAGAATCTCCAACACTGGAATTTTCTTCAAATCTCTCTGAACAATAACTCCTCGTGATGAATTCAAAGTAGCATGAGGTGCAACCTCAATAGGTATATCCCCAATTGCCTTTGAATGCAACAGAAGTTCACTGTGTTGAGATGTGGATGTTTCCACCAATAAGTCACCAGATCAAAGCTTTTTTACTGACTTTGGAGAGCCAGCAAGTGCCTCTAGACCCTTCTGAATGAAAAAGGGAGACATTTGCCCTAAAGGTTTGTCTGAAAGTGAATGAAATATAAAGAAAATGAGGTACAACAGGTGGTGCAGCAGGTCACTGCAGCAATGCCAGAATTTCGTGACCACTATACCCAAACACCAGCATCAGATATAATGTCCAAAACACCTATTGAGAACATCGAACACTTGTACTTGGTTGACCAGCCAACTGACCCAAGGTGGCCACACCAAGGCTGCCCATCTACAGGAATTTGAGGCCAAAGTGGTGTGTTAGGGTTGGGCCCCTCAACCACCAGGATCCTCACCCTAATAAATATAGCATAAACAGTACAATATCTTTATTCACAAACATACTTCCCTTGAGTCAAGAAAGTATAGTGTTCCACTCAAAAATTATATATAATTAGGGAAGTGCATGTTCACTGTCTAAGCCAGAAATTTGACTTTGTCCTGTGTGATTCTGCCAGACAGGTTTCACTGTACATACCTGCTAAATATTAACTAGTTCTGACCTAAAGAAATTCATGTAACTTGCTTTAATATTTATAACATTTTTAAACTGTAAAAATTTGCAAAATGTGTGGAATTCCCTCTAAACATACTGAAATTCCTAGAACATTTAAAACTGTCACCCATAATTGCCAATAAAATTTAAGCCTACTTTTTTTATGGTGGTATCACCAACCTGTCACATCCTCTCTTACACAAATTGCCGATTGTTCTTTCTGATGTTTTATACTGTGTTATTTATAACCAATAGAAAGCCAAAGTTTTAATGTATCAAACCAAATATATTTTGTTTTTTAACTAAATTTTTATTGAATTTTATGACATCAGTAGAAAGACAAATTATGACAGTAACAAGACATTTGTTTTTTGCATGTTATCATTCTGTGTTCTTAAGTGCATTGTTTAATTAAATAAAAAAATTAGTGTATTATTATTATTATTATTATTAAAAAAAGTAGGTTTAAGCTTCATTGACATTTAACAGCAAATGACCTTGGTGTAACGTTAATGTGTTTTTTCATGTGTATTCTTTATTATTATGAAAATAAAAAAAAGAAACTTATTAGATCAGATAGGATATTAGATTATTAGGTTAAGTAACATGAAGAAAAAACAATTATTAAAATTCTTCACAAGATATGCTCATGCATTACATAATTCAATATGGTAATTTCAATTACATGTTTGCCAAGTGACTTACAATTTGTGTAGCAGAATTATTAGTTAAGACAGTGTAAATAGTCATATACTGTTACAACTTTAAAGTAACTTAGGATAAACGAAAGGAGTTTCATGTTACAACATGAAGTAATTTTAGAAAGATAAAGGGTAATTTAGATTTATTTCAGTTTTTATTTATTAGTTACAAGGACTGTCAAAATGACTAGCTTTGTACAGTTAAGGTAGAGAAAATAAAAGATAAGACATACAGTTTCAATGAATAAAAGAAATTGAAATTTATTTAGGAGGTTTTTGAGATCATACCAACAAAACAAGTATTTTTAATCTGTACATGGAAACCTTTTAGCAAAAAACACTTCATTATAAATTCTGATATTTTGTCTACAAAAAACTCATTATACAGACTTAATGTTTACTGAAAGCTTGGAAAATTTCAAGAACGTACACAAAACATTATAAGAGCTGTAGTGTAGAAACTAAAGGTCAATTTAGGGTCATACACTAAGCCAAACTGACTGAGTCTGTATCAGTTTAAATAATACCAACCTTTTCAGATTTCTCATTTTCTTCTTCTTTAGCAGTATCTTCTATCTATACAAAATAAAAATAAATTTTTATGCATGAAAGCGTGCGCACACACACAAATATATATATATATATATATATATATATATATACTGGAGTCATGATGCTTGGATATGGGTAACCTATTTCAGTACATATGCTTTCACAAATCAGTGAAATTATTTCACATTTCAATCATCAGGTTTAGTTTCTCTGAACAAATGTATAGAATAAATACTTAATTTCCTTATATTTCTTTAATATAAGGTAGCTCCCTACAATCAGGGGTTACAACTCTTGTTCAATAACATTCTTCTAAAATCAATTTAAAACAATACATAACAAAAGTATGTTTCTCCAGAAACACCCGGAAGTAAATTCATATGTGCACTTTCAAAGTTTTATATTAACATTGAAAAAAAAAACAAAATGTAAGATATTATCAATCTCACAAAAAACTTAACAAATACACAAACCTTTTCCACCTTAATATCCTCTTGTTTCTTGGCATGTTCTTCAACCTGTAAGAATTGCAAATTAAATGTTATCTGCTAATTTTTTTTCATTTTTAATAGAAAATTATTTACTTCAGCAGACAAATAGTTATCACCATAAATTCCGTATGGAAGCTACGTGCAATTGAATTAGGCAATTAGTGGAATTTGTTAAGTGATTCTCATGGAACTTAGATTGTTGGGATAGTTGAAAATAGTAACAATCAGATATGGTTAATTATAACTTTTTATGAGTCAAGACACTAATCAGTTAAGTTGAACAAGTCTGATTTATTCAAAAATAAGAAGAAATCATACTTTGGTTATTAGGATAGATGGAATTGATCAAAACAGTAACAAGAAACATTAAATTTTATTAATCGACTATTTTACGTTATGCTAGTTGACATAGCTGGTACTCACAGGTAATTGATTACATCAATAAATAATCAAGCTACAATGTACAGTAGGACTTAGAGGGAGAAAATGCCATAACACATCTCTTCCCTCATGTTATTCAACATACTGTAGTTACACAACAGGAAAAAATTGATTATGGCCTCTGAATACCACACTAACACCCAATAACAAGTTTTCAAATGTATTTATCCAATAGTTATATTACAAAAGTTTCCCTGCATTATTGCTCCAGATAGCCTTGGGCATAATGGGAATTGTACTTTTCAAGATAAACTGCAATGCTAAAAAATTTGCATATTTTCATGTTAACCTATACATTAATATATAATCTATATGTTCCCCTGATTCTCAGTAATCTAATGATGTGATTATACAGGTATACTACATCATTTCACACATTCTAATGTTCGATGTATGTCATAGTAAGAAACTAAATACAGAATCTTTGAATAAACTCAATGTTAACCTCAAAGTTTCTTTAACTTTCTTGCTACGAGTTTAGTTGAGTTACTTAAGTTTGTAACTCCAAACTAGCATTTAGTTTCCACACTATAACTTGTAATACATTCTGCATATCATTATGAAATTTCCATTTCACAAACTTTTAGTAAGCATTACAAGTCCATAACCACCATACATATACATAAAAATCCAAATTACCCATTTTCTATTATTAGAATGACTTTATATTGGAATGGGAAACTACAACTATTTATCCTTTGTAGTTTAAAGCTAGTAACAGCACACACCTTTCTCTACTTAAATTTTATTGTTTTATTACCCTTTGAACTGTGCCTAACTAATAATCCCATAACACACAGTTGTATGTCACTTGACAAATGTGTAGCTCACATTATCCTACTGAATTAATAACAAATTACATTACACAAAAGCAGTTGTGAATATTTATCTTACCTAATCTAATGAATAAGTTTCTAATTTTTACATTTTAGTTATATTTATAACAATAAATAAAAAATACATAGAAAAAAAGAAAATACAGTACTTAGGTGGGATTTTTATTTTGTTGTTGATGAAACTTAACCCTACTTTTATTTTCACACTAATGGTACTACTGCTACTACAATAAATTGATTTCATTAAATAATGCACCTTAGAACACAGTAAAAAACAGTGTCCTATAACCATTACAGCTTTTCTGGTTTTCTACCTATGCAATAAGTCATTACAAATTCAGCTAAGCTCACTGATGTGTGTTGCATGGTAATAAAGTTTGAGCCCCAAAAATAACAGACAATTCTCTGAATAAAAATAATGTGATGCATCATTTTATAGATTAAAACTTTGATATTTCATTGGTTATCAATAATATACTATTAAACACCAACTATTAGAAATTTCTGAAAGAATGTTACAAGTTGGTATGACAAATGATTGATTTTTATAGTTCATGGCACCATAACAAAAGACAAAGCTATAAATATTGTTTTGCTGAGTAATAACTATATTATAATGAGTAACTTATGTCAGATTCTGTACTCTTTGGAGAGTTGGTAAATTAGTGAAGAGGGAAAACCTAGAGAGTGAATGTTACAATTCTCAAATTGGGGGAGATCGAGAATATTTTCAAAATTTCCTTATCAAATTAAGATCTTAATACATATACAATATTTATAGTTGACATGTTAACTATATTTTGATGCCAAGTTTATTCTTACCATAATAATACAAAAAAATGTTAAATTAAATTTTGAATGTAACTCTTAAAAGTCTTGGTATGCACACTTTACCTGCTTGTAGCCAGAGTTAACCCTTCATGCCAAAAAGCTTTAATACATTAACTTACATTAAAAATTTGTATTAAAAATAGATTTTGTGCCTCTTTTAAGTCTTGAAGAAAAAAAATTATTTTTGTAGTATAAAATATAGAAGGTTGAATACATTATATTCAAAGAATTTTGAGTATGCAAAATTCACCAATACAAAATTGCAGTGAAACAACATTAATCAAATTCTTGATGACAAGAAACCCACTTGAAATAAAAATGCATCTCAAAACGTGTGGTATGGGTATTAACACTTTTATTGATAAGAAAAGAACGTTTTGACTTTCCTAGGTTATCTTCAGGTTAAGAAAGAAAGAGTTTGCAAGTTATCGTTGAACACCTTTATACCTATACTAATTAATAACTTAGCATCCACCTGCAACGGCCCCTACAGTTCCATACCCATTTATACTCTCTTCTCTAAGACGCATGTCAGGCAATGGTTACTTGCAAACTCTTTCTTAACCTGAAGATGACCCAGGAAGGTCAAAGTGTTGTTCTCTCCTTATCCATAAAAGTGTTAATACTCATACCAGCCATTCTAAAATACAACATTGATCAAACCTACTTTTTAATGCTCTTTGGCCTTATGATATAAACATTTACCACCTTTCAAAAATTTTCAAATTTAGGGTTTCCTAGATGGGGATATCTCTTGTACTTTATTGGAAAAGAAAGAAATATGGATCAAAATGGAACACCAAATCATAAAAAGAAATGTGCAACAAACTGTATCCAAGACATAGTAAGTAATGGGCAGTTTCATAACAGATGGGAATCCATACATACAAAAGTTTGTGGCAACAGTATGCAACATAATCAAGAAAAAACTTGAAATGAGGCTGCCAGAGTATGAGTTCACCATGGTATGGCTTCCACTTATATCCCTTGCTCAAATGTTGCATACCCCAAGCAGCTGAATAATGAAACAGGTGTTCATGCTAGTTCATACAAACATATCACAGTCAAGCCCCCATACGTAGTTCTATGTATTTATGTAAGACTAGATGTAAAAAGATGAAATACAATGGGAAACTACAAGAAGCAATGTTTGGATTCAAATGTGACAGCATTATTACAGAGTCTTCTGCAATGGACATTAATTACACTCCAGAGCTATTTTCCAGATTACATGGTTGTAAATGGAGATTGCTCAAGCATGCCTAAAGGGTGATAAATAACTAACGGCACAAGCAGCAATTGCTGCAGTGCCCAATGCTGGTTAGTTCCCTGACAACTTAATCTAATTCTAGTCAGAGATCACATTAATGCAAAATTCTTTGTCATATACAAAGAATATGTTAAAGAAAAGAAAAACACAATAGCACTGCATTTTAAAACCCAATTTAACAAGCCCTATTGGTTCAAATTCACAAGTTTGAATAAACATTACAAAAGGAAATGTTTATTTGCTTTGTTCTCTTATTTTTAAGAGTACCTCATATTTTGATACTTATGTAAATTATATTGTTAGAAGATTCAGTTGTGAACTAACTTTGAGGATGTAAATATTTTCTACAGCAATTTTAATATATTTTAAATGACAAACCTCATAATCTTCATCTTCAAAAATTCTACTAGTATCCAATATCACAAAATCCAAATCATTATCAGAAATAGTAGAGGCAATTCCTTTCTTGGCAGACCACCTGGCAAGATTCTGGTAAGCAAAAACATAAATGGTAATACAATACGAAATAACCCAGAAGTTTTAAGTTACTATGGTTTAAAACTACCAAACCAAATTTAAGTAATAAAATTATAGTATATTTCAATAAATTTGACATTAACACTTCAGTTATTTATACTCAATTTTGATTTGATTCAAGAGTTAAAAAAAACTGATTTATACAAATAAAATATACTACAAAGAACAAACCAATATGTTTATACTATATTAAAAATTGTATACAAATATTAGTTGAGTGACTTCCAAATTGTTTTTAAGTAACAACACTCTACTCTGCTTACCTTGATTTGTACAACACCACTGTTATCACATGCAATATTCTTTGGTTTTTTTTTTTTTTACAATCTTAACTCTTGTAACATCCCTAGTAACTTGCCATGACACACTAATGGGTTAGAATTACAAATGTAACAATGTCATCTTATGGTTATGTAAATAATTAAGAAATGTTTTTTTTTAAACATAAGAATTGTATATATTACATACACACCTTCTTGTGGCTAGCAGTCCTCTCATGTTTCTTAAACTCCATGGGACTGTTAAATGTCATTCTGCAGAGCCTACATTTTGGATATTTTTGGTCACGGTTTTTCTGTGAGGAACAGTAAATTTCAATGTGTATTAAACTGTGTAGTAAACAGAAAGATCATACTTTAAATAAAAAACAAAACTTTCAACATATTTATGCTCAATATTTTTCACAAAAGAAAGGTTCAGGAAGACTAGTAAACTAGTTGTATGATCCAGTACCCTTTTTTTTTTTTATAATTTGTATAATACACATTTTAGTCGTGTTCATTTTAACTAGAATGTCTCCTTACACAAAATTAGGTTAAGAAATAATTTTTATATTAATACAAAAAAGATACATTTTAAGCTTGAAATATATATATATGCAAACAAAATTGAAAACTTCAACTCTTTGCTGAAAGTGCGATGCATGTTATTATGAAATTCAGTTGTGCATAGTTAAGTAATTTGATACTTGGAATACATGTTCACTGTGCAAGGCAAATTTTTTAAAATGAAAATTAGTTCCAAAAAAATGCAAAATTTTGTAACATACTCTATGTTCTTTAGTTCTTCGATGTCCAAGGAAACTGCCACTGTATTCACACTCGCACACTGTGCAGTAGAAAACATTTCGCTCTGGCATTCTTTGCCTGCGAGTAGTATATTAAACTATTAGTAACACCTTTAAAACAACCTATACTTCTTTGAAATTTCACTGAAACCTAGAAGTTTTCTCAAAACACTTGATGTACAAGTCCAACACGGTGGCTTCATTTATTTAAAAAAAAGGAAGGAAAGGACTAATTTTAACAGAGTGTAAAAGTTCAAAGATGTCATAATACTTTTGAAATTTTCTGTAATGAAAATAACCTTGCACACCTTACATAAAAACATATAATTAAATGAAGCTGACACAATAATGTGCTACATTTGATTTTAATAGGTGAATAACCAACTGATAAATTTGACAGGTTTAAGAGAAATGTTTTTAATAATGAAAATTAGGTTATTTTCTTTGAACATGTAAGCAAAATGCATATTATGTAACATTACTATTGTTTTACTTGCTTTTACCTTAGAAACAACTACCACTTCTTTCCAGAATTGGAATTAACATGTTTAATGAGACTGAAAACATTCATAGAAAAATGCATTATAATATGACACCTTTTTTGTCACTTCCAAAGTTTCCTTCATTAATATAATAAAACATACAAAAATGTAGAAAAAATAAATTACTACCAGTATAACTGAAGCAATCTCTTGAGTCATCACCATAAATAATGCAAAAGTCTTAAAGCATTTAACTCCTGAACTGATGTTTTGTCTTTTAAAAAAAGAACCATGAATTATTGGAGTTTATAAATTTAAGTTCATATATTTAAATTACACAACAGTTTACTTTAAAGCTTAAATTTTCAGTCTCTAATTTCTAAAGACATTTCTTCATTATAATAATCACTGTTGACTCCATTGACAAAGCTTTGCTTACTTCATCTTATAACAGATTTTATGTTAATCATTGGTTCCTGTATTTGGTACATACTTATTATTTCCCAATGATTTAAACTTTCTTAAAAGTTTTAAACTTAAATCTTTGAATAATATTACAAAATTTGCACTACAGAGTACAAACCTGTTGAATTCTAATTATACAAGGTACTGCCACAGCAAGCTAAAGTTTAAGACATTTACAATACCACTTATGCAAATATTCATCAGTGACCCCCCAAAAAAAAAACAACAACAGTATAAATGAAAAGTGAACATGCTGTACGACAACAAAATAATTTTAAAATCTGTAAAGGAAAAGGATTAAAATAATAGGATACCCCACAGGGTTTTCCAGCCTATTTACAGTCAATTTCAATACCCAGTGATTAAATATAGAAAAATAACTGCAAGTTTCTTCCCTTAAGAACTTGAAACATATGTCAAGATACATACATATACATTAGTTCAATAATGATAATCAAATTAACCACACACATTTAAGTAAATCAGCCCCAAAATGGCCATACTAATAATTTTTATGAAACAAAAATAGCTGCAACAACTGAACAACTTTTTATGTAGCTCCATGTCTTGCATGTTAAGTGGTGTTCTATATAGAAACAAATTGTCATAAGAAAAGGAAAGACAAGTTAAAATATCATAATAAAAAAACTTCAATAAATTTACTATAGATGGCATAACAATTATTATTGGAAACTATTTTTAAACAAAATAATAAACTACAAGTAAAACGAGAATTATACAAACATTAAACGTAAAAAAAAAACAATGCCTGTCAATTATGTTGGTTGTTCAATGAATTATAAAGCTCACTTGTCAAATGGAAATTTTACAAATTAAATTTTGTTTGCTCTTTCACAGGTACAAATATACACACCTTAAAAGCATAATACACAATTCAACATCTATAAAATTCAAGATTTATTTAAATTGAACCACTTGTAAACTTTAACCAATATTTTACAAAATATAAAAAGTACACATTTCTTGCAATATTAAACTCTTGATAAAAAAACGAAAAATCCTAATATACTAGATTTTTAGCTTGTTTAATAAGCTTTGTACATTTTATCTAAAATATTCCAAAAGTATTGCACAAGACGAGATTATTCAGTATGTAATTAAAGAGGTAATACCAACCGCATATAAATTAACAGATTAAAAAAACATCAGTAAATTCAAATTTAAAAGTGATTTGTATTAATAAATAGAAACAATTACTCTAGCTGGAATGAAAAAATAATCAGAAATCAACATAAAATGACTGCTTTTCTAACCCTGGTAACAATTTGGCTTTTCCTTAACCCTAGAATTACCAATGGGTTCTGTTCTCTCCTGTAATATTTAAACGTTTTTCTAAATTATTTTTTGCATCAAATAGCAAGAGTTAGTTGGTTGCAGATTTATGATTATATTACAATTTAGAATACAAACAAAAAAAATATTCTATTAGTTCAGTATGTTGGAGGAAGTTGGAAGCTGAAACAAAGGTAATTGTTTGAAGACTTTCCAGTTGTGGAGGACTACAAACCAAGAACAGTAGATGAATTTGATAAGCAAAGAGCCAGTTTTAAGCTTTACAGTCTGCTGTAAAGATATAATACAATCCAAGGCAAGGCCACTTTTTTTACATTTTCAATTCACAAAAATCTAAGAGCTATGAGCCTAGCAGCTTTCTGACATTCATACATATCATTATTGTATTACCATCAAATAAAATCTAAAATGAGATACTTGGTTTGTTTCAGACTAGTTCTTTTTTTTCTGATTTTATAAAATAGCAACTGAAACAGAATAACTTAAACTTTCTGAATCTGCTCATACACTGGAAAGTTAAACCAAGGAATTCTAGACTGACTACTGTCATACAGAAATTTTTATATAATTATTTGTTCAGTGATGTATGAATTTAATTTTGTATTTTCTATTCCAGCTTTTGTCACTTTTCATTATAAAAATTCTTCTACAAAAATGTTTTTAGTTACCACATGTTCTTCTTTAACAACCATAACCAAATTCTGATCAGAAGATCATTCCTATGAAGAGGCAAATTTTTAGTCAGAAATAATTCAGGCATTAAGCCTAGAATGTATTACATTCTGAACAGTCAAGTCAAAGTCGCTTCAGTAATTCTAAACTACTTATACACCAAATTAGTGTTTGCACAATATCTAGTAACACAGAATCACACAAAAAATACCATCAGTATTGCAATTAATCACAGTAATTACTGAAAAGGTTTCTTATGCACATTATACAGAAAATGAGTGATTTTATTTTTTGCAATCTTTACACAAATTACTAAACATAAAAATATGAAACTGGATTGTATAATTAAAACCAACCAATAAATATTTTTTGAGCTTCTTGCCAGTCAAGTAAGAACCATCATCAGATATTATAACTTCATTTTATACTGGTCACATTCTATTATTATTAGGATAAATGAAGTTAAGATATAGCTAACAGCTAACATTTATTTCATATTAGATCAAAATTACAAAGATATTTTATTACAGGAATTGGTATAGTTAACCCTTTTGCAAGTTTGTATACATATTTGCATGTGTTAAGTATTTATAACTTTTGATGTAACATCTCTATCTTCACAAAAGTTAGTTGAATTTTTCTAAAGGTTACAAGTTTTTGTACACACACACACACAAAAAACAGATTTTTTAATGAAGTATTCCTACTAAAGATTGTTTTGAAAAAATTGTCTGTTTTGTTACTAGTTCATGTGTGATTTTCATGTTATGATTAAAAAAAAGTAATTTTACATTCCAGAAATCAAATATTATTTGTGTAACCTCTACAACATCCTAAATAATTTCAAATGTTTTTCAGCAAGACTATTTTGTAGGTTATTTTCTCTACCCAAACTACATGGGGTTTGTAAATTTGACCAATTCCATAACCACCATAAAAATTTAGGAAATAAATATAAATCATGTATTTTTCATTCTAAAATGACTAAAAATTATATCACAAAAACACAAATATTTAGTCTAAATAGCTTAAGTTTCAATGTTATATATTTATTGTATTGACCTTCCATTCACACCTGGATAACATTAAAAAAACTGGACTGACTTATCACTTGTTCACTCATATTATCATATCCAATGCTGTAAAACTGACCTTTACTCTTTAGAAACAGACCCTGTCTTGATTGTAAATTAGTACTGATATTTTGTAATATGCAGTGACAAATTGTTATACATCATATATGTATATAGATTATTATTATTTAGAAATAAGTTAAACACATTTTTCTTAAGATATTGAACAATAAACAAAGATGTATAGCAAACAATTATCTTCTCCAGCTATGACCTTTGTACTCGGTTGCTAAGCCTTTTAAAATTTTGCACATGAAGGATATGAAATGAATTTTTTTAAGGTTTTTATATATACAGTTGAACAAACAAAAATATCATAAATTACTGCATCAATACCATAGAATTCCACTATCATTTATCAAGTTTAGTAACTAAGCTGTATTTATGTCTTAATAAAAAAACATGAATGAAGTTTTGAGAACAGTAAATACAACCTACTTTGCACAAACCTTAATTCGAAAGAACAAGGTTGCCTTCTGAAACATCAAAATGGCTGAGAAAACCACTAGGGGGACATTCTAAGCTGCCAATTGGTTACTTACTCATGTTAACACAAGTGTATATAAGAGACCATTTCCAAAAATGGAAGGAGGTGAATAGGGCCCACTGTGTTTGATTCAGAACATAAGCAATATCTCAGCAAAATGAAAAGATACGAGGTTCATATTTTATATTCTAGTTCTTCAATCTTGGTAAGTTGAGCTCCTAATTCATACAAAATAGACTTAAGTTTTGACATTAGAAACATCTAATTTGACACAGTGCTACATTCAACATACCATGACTTATAAAAAATTAATGTGTTCTTTTAATTTTTACTTTTAAATTAAAAAAATAATTAATGTACAATACTAAAATTTGAATTATAATCTACAATTTAATACCAAACATACTGGAATAAATTCATAAATTAGTAGTTCAATAATACTTTGAATGGAAGTCAACAAACATAATGACATGATCTTTGATCTATCATTATAGGGTTAAATGATACTAATAAAAATTAAATGTAACCTTTGAACAAATTTCTCACAAAAATTTAAGTTTGTTTTATAAATATAACACCCATATTATTATTATTCCAAATTTCTAAAAGAAAGTGCAATATTGTATGATTTAAGCCAGCAAAATCAGATTCTCACTCTAGAACCAGTGGAGAGCCAGAAGTATCAACAACCTTTGCCCAACCATGACATGTAACCAATGTTATTTTTTAAAGAACAATTCAGTCTCAATTCTATTTTTACATTTATTCATTGTATCTTATATCTGGCCTTCAAGGACTTTCCCAAGTTAGTTATCATATAACCAAACAAGCCATTAACAATTAACAATACCATGCAAAGAAACATTTTGCTCATTGAATATAAGTGACTATGATCTGAACTCCTTAAATGATCATAATTCAACACTAATTAAGTCAGGTTTAAGGCATACTGATTAAAATACCATCATTACCTTGTTCAAAACAAAGCATACAAAGCTATGTTCACATAGCTTCAGATGTTCTTTATGCTTGTGAATTATTTGATAATTGTTAACATTTGTGTTTGTAAATATATATATACACACATCTTTTTGACAAAACAGTCATATACATACAACTGTTTCACTGAAGACTAGTTTTCCATATTTCAGTCTTAGTATCTAACTCAAATATCCTATGAAAACAACAATAAGGAATTTTAAATGACAAAGCTTTTTGAAGTACATTATGGAAAACCTGCAACTCTTAATATTAATAACACAATTACTTCATACGTAGGAATATTTCATTGAGCATACAAAATTGGCTTTTCTCAGATAATTAACAAGTATATGGCACAATGAAGCCATTTTTTGACCTAAGTACATTGTATTTTAAACATCGGTGTTTAAGAGTTAGACTAAAAAAACCATAGCATGTATTTTTTCTTAAAAGCAGTGCAGCACTTCTCACTTCTCAAAAGTTTATTTTTATATCTACTAATATAAAATAAACCTTGTACTACAAGTAGAAATGTCCTATAAAACGTTGTGAAGTACAGAAATATTAAATCATTTAGCTTTGTGGCAACTATAAATCTATAATATGGCATGAGTAGAAAAATTTCCAAAAACTGATAAAAGCTTATTAAAGATGTGCAGAAATGAAGGTTAGAACTTTTTTTAAATTAGTCCATTTGAATTGCAAAATAGAAATATTTTTGAATAAAAGGATGTTGAAATAAAAATTGATCTTAATTGTTAAATTTTATTTCAAAATTTCAAGTGCAGGTATGTAATAAACACCTGAAATGTATATAACATGCACGTTAAGGACAACAGGTGTAGAACATTACATCTATTTCAAGTTAGAATGTCCCAATACTTTTGGAAATGTAGTACATACACACTTAGTGGAGCTAAAACCCTACATACAATAAAACTGATCCAATAAATTTTCCTTTAACAGATAAGTAGAGAAATAAAGTCATTAATAGAAGACATCTAAGGGTTAAAGTCTATGTATATAAAGAAAGAACAAACTGTACAATAACCCATTTCAATAGCTAGTTATATACTTTCAATAACGTAACTTGGCTAATAATAATAACAGCCAAACATATTGCAAAAAACACATCTATCACACGGTCATGAAGACTATCTGACAGATTGAGCAGTTAAGCACCTGAAACAGAATTATGTATATATATAAAAAGGATGCACAGATTAGTACACAGTTTGAAAAATCTTCAGAACCACATATCATCTTATGTGAACAGCACAGTAATGATCATCAAGTGATGAGCAATAACAAAAGTTATATCATTAAGTAATACAATAACAGCACCATAGGGGTGATATAGTTTAATATTGTCTGCTTTTTGTTTACTTGAAATACTGAACACAATGGTGTAAGCAAATCAACAGTTTGGTTTAACATATATCTTGTCATTGAAGTTAAGCCTGTTTAATCCACAAAGCCACTTGGGGGCAGGCTTGATAATTTCCCTTTTATCTCAAAAACTGAGATATATCAAAACATTTAGTTGATTTCAAAAACAAGACAATAATAGTACAGTTGTTTCTAGCAGGTGCTAGCAGCACCATTTTCAGGTACCTTTGTCTCATTTCGAGCATCTGCAGATGTTCGGTGGCTTCCATACGGGCAATAGCCTCAGCCCTAGCCTGTTGCTCCATCATTATAGATCTTTCCACGCTTATTTTGTGGTTCTGGCTATTCACATGACTTTGGAATCTCTGAAAATAGAAATTGACTGATGCAGAGTCAAAAAGACAAAATAAAAAAAATATGTTATAGTGGTATGAGTGAACAACCTGGTGGTCAGAATGCTTCTGATCTTAAAAAAAAAAAAAAAGCCTGTGACGAGACCACTCATCTAGCAACATCACGAAACAAGGAAAACCACCAGTCAAGGATAAATGTTAACTTTTCTAGTGCTTATCTAAACATTTTTAAGTCCTAGTTTGATAAAAATTACCATGGAAACATTTTAAAGTCCAAGGCTAGACCGTGATTAGAATGAGGGTCAATATCATATCAGCCTATGTGTGCCACAAAATAATATTTGCTTAGTTACTTAGAAAGAGCTGCACTTTACCAGATATACCTATTGCACTCGTAATGAGAGCAAAATATAAAGCTTAAATGGATTAAATCTACTATGATACATAATATACGAAATAAAGGGTTTAACCTTGATAATAAGTCTTTGCATAAGAAACAGTATAAGATGAAAAATGGGTAACTCTAACATTGTCTCACAATAAAACCTAAAACATATATATGCAAGATGTTTCTGAAACACAAACACTACTCTGAAAAACTCCCTCAGCTCCTGGCTTCAAATACCTTCAGTGTTCATAACCAACAATAACACTTAAATGAAATCACATCATTCACTTGATGTAATAGTTTTTCAAGTAGTACTAATTATATACCAAAGAAAGAAGAGTCAAAAAATGATACACATTTGTTTTAGAATTTAATTATCTGTTTTCAGTAATTAAAGTACAAAAATTGTCTGCTTTTCTAAAAGTATTCAGATTTATAGTTTAAGTCTTTTTCTCACCTCAATTGATGGACATAACACATCACAATGATTACAATAGTGAGGGCCAACCCTTTTCATCATTCCTCTTCCTCCCCGATGCTGCTTTCCCTAGGTTACACATGAAAGCATCAATTTTTTATACAATATACAGAATTTCAAAATGTGTGCTCCCGTGTCACGAGTCTATTCTATTCTAATAAACAATAATTTCAGCTATTCAAAAATTAAAAACAAACTCTTGAACAAATACTAAATTTAAGAAACAAATGCTATAATGGTAATATTAAATATTTTATCAAGTGTGTGTGTGTGTGTAAAATTATACAGTAACCATTCACTTGTTCAATATGGCAATGTCCTTATAAATCTGGTAATACTCAATGCAAAATACTTTAAAGTTCTCATACATTTATTCAATTTAATATCATCCAAAAATTTCATGGTGAAAACAATGTACAACTTTCATGAAATGTTTATTACAGTTAATCACTGTAAACATGAAAACTCTTAGAAGAACAAACTGTTACTTTTTCTACTTTTGTTTACAGTAGCCCATAGAGATATGCTGAAGAAATTAGCTTAGCTGAATCATCTACATGTGTTAAATGGAACTATACACCAGGTAAACAAACATCTTGCATTAAGAATAAGCATTAGAGTGTCTTATACATTTTAAATATGAAATCTGTAAAATTACAGTACACAAATTCATTAAATACAATTTGTTGATTGATCAGTTAAGGTTTTGAAAATGTGGGCTTCTTTACAGTGTTGCATTAACTGTTTAGGCTGTGTTCAGTATATTATGAGAAGGAACTTCACACTTAAAAACACAAGCAAGTCTATAAATAAACATTATTACACAGAAGTGGTTTAATAAAATATACTCTTGCTTTTGTATTATAAATTTTAAATATTAATTATTGAACTCAACTTTTCTTTTGCTTTCTGAACTTCATGTTGTCCTGTCTATGCACAAGAATTTACTAGAAAAAAAAAATTCAGTGCCACTGCCTGTTTTGACATTTGGCAGAATTTGTTTTAAACAAGTAAGAGTAGTTAAGAACTCTTAAAAATTAGTTAAACACAAAAAGGATTGGAACAACATACATCACATAAAATCCAGATATCAGGACTTGAAGAAAAGTATATGCAAGACATACATTACATAAAAATGTAACAGGTAAATTAAGTACATTAAGAAAAAGTCAAGAAAAATATTTTCTGCAGTTGTTTCCAAGGTCAAGTTTTTAAATTATGTTAAATGTTACAGTTTGTTTGCTGATTTTAAGAGGTTAATTTTTTCCTAAACAAAATCAGGTTCATGGCACTCACACAAATGAAAACTGACTGAACTTTAAGAAACCCAGATTGGTTTCTTAAGAGTTTCAGTTCATTTTTTAAAAACAAACACATACAAGAATAGTATCTTGTACCAAAGTTGCATGTTCCTACAAATTTTTCACAAAAGTGAGAAAAATCAGGACTATACTGCCTTGGTAAAAGTTGTACACAGAAACCTGAACATCATCATACTCACAACCCTATACAAGGAACTAGTTTAAACAATATGAAATTAACAAACAGTAATCACATAGATTTGGATTATTTGCTCCCAAAATATTCATCTCTGAATATATTCTCATTCCAGACTTCCAACTAATGATACTTTATTACCCTTAACAATTAAATACTCATTACAAAATTAGACATACACGGGATGGGCAAAAAGTGCCCCCCCCAAAAAAAAAACCCATTAAACTATGACTTAAAACCCTAATTTTAAGATGGACTTTTATAAGTACCCAACTTTTCATAACTTTAGTTACATACACTCAAAGTTTTGTGTACCTGCTGTAGTTTTTTAGATATTCTAATTAGCCTACAAAATGATCAAACAAGTTTCTTTTGCAACTGTGCAGTTCTTTAAAAGATATCTTAGAAATAAGGAAACCAGAATGGACAGGACAATCACCCAATATAAATCCAGTTAAAAATTTATGGACCGAGTTAAACCGATTAATGAAAGATCACAAGCCAAATATGGAAAATGAACTTTTTAAGCACTCAAAGAAGGATGCCTGTCAATAACTTAGGATTTTTTACACAAACTCACTAAAAGTATACCACATCAATGTGAAGTAGTAATGAAATCCAAAGCAATGCTGACTAAATATTAACTTGTGAAACTGTTTTCATTACCTTCAGTTCAATTTTTATGTTCAATTATTGCCAAGAAATTTGTCTGATAATTTCATAGGCTAATTGGAATAAGACCTAAGAAACTACAGCAGGAACTTAACACTTTTTTATGAGAACATGTAACTAAAATCATGAAAAGTTCAGGTATTTACAAAAGCCAGTGTTAAAATTAGGACTTGAGGTCATAACAGATCTCACCGAGTTCATTCTTAAAAACAGTTTTACATATTTTTCTGTTATCTAATAAAAGATATGACAAATTAACAACATTTTCAAGTGGGTCACTTTTTTGTCCATCCCCTGAATATACTGAATTTATGATGTTTTACTCAAAATTTAAGCTCATGAAAATTACCTATCACTAAATATTACACAATTTCATTGATGATATTAAGATGGGTATTTTACAGAACTTTGTAACCATGATGATACACATAACTCTGAAATATTTATTGTATCTTCACAAAATTTAGCAAGGTTTCAGTAAATTGTGAATGTTATTTGTAAACAAAAAATCAGAAATTTTAAGTATTTTTATTAAAACTTTGTTTAATTATATGATATCAGTGTTAACTGCTCTGAGTGCAAAGTGAACTTGGTAATAATATTAAGAACACTTTTCATCTGAAAATTCCAAAATTTCAGAAAAACTTTATATTTTATGTTACTTTCTTTATCCAAACTATGAGGTTGGTCAATTTAATCCTACCTCATGACACCCCCAAAAATTAGAAATATATCTGAATTATTCCCCCTTCTTTCATTCTGATACAACTTAAAATTGTAACAAAACTTAATCTGTTTTCCTAAACAGTTTTAAACCCATAGCAATATACTTGTGTGTTTATACTTTTTTTATTACATTTTGAACTGTGTCTAAACTAAAATAACAACCATAAAAAGTGTAATTGAGTGATGAATGTACAGCCCATGTTACTCTACTGAACTATATAACTCATGGGCTACTTGGAAAATGATCTTGAGTGTATCTCACAAAAACTGTTTACTATGAGCTTACCCGACGTCCTTTCCCTCCATGTTTTTGAAATTTTTGCCGCCTGTCATTACTTCCACCACCACCAGAAGTTTCAGGTTCATCTTGAAAACTCAGCATCTTTTTGAATATAAGATCCAATGTTAAGTTATTTAACAAATGTGTTAATACTTAGATATATTAAAGCTGATAACTTGTTTCATTTAGTGAGTCAGTTTGAACCACAATGTTAAGAAACAGTTACATCAACTTTGTCAAATAAACTAATTAAAATCATGATTAAATGTATTGTCATAAAATAATCTATTAATAAAAATTAGTTTTTCATTATTGAAACAATCAATATTTCTATTATATTGACTGTCACTAATATAATCAAATTTAACGTTTACAATTATTCCACTGTACAACATAATGAGTTGTATTCTGACCAATTTTACCCTTAAGTTGTTTTTTTGCTTCATGTTTTCAGTTTTGAGGGATTTGGGGGAGTGGGTTCAAGAGTCTCAGAATTGTTTCACATTATCATCAAATTTTCTTACCATATTATCATCATGATAAAGCTACTAACACAATCTGTCACTGTATCTAATTTTGAACTGCTAAGGGGAAGGCATGAGGCTGGCACCACCCACCACCAATGTTTTCACTGGTTGTACATAACATGGTTTGAGAAACACTATGGTAATCAATTAATAAATATCACCAATCATCCAGCTTTGCATGCAACTACTGAAAAGATCACATGAAAACTGTTATCCTTGTATTCTAGGTGACTAGAAAATGTGTAGGGAGGAGTGGTGTGATTCGGATATCACAGGAATACAAAGAAATGTTTGTATTTGAATATATGATGCAGGATATTCAGATAAAACAATCAAATGCAGTGATATGGAATGTAATGACATGGCAACGCTCAAATATTTTTAATATAAAAGATAGTCAACCTTTATTTTTTTTGTACAAATATTAAAATATCCAGGTTTGTTTATTGTTCATCAGATGCAAAGAATTAATTTTAAAAACATGGCAAATATATATATATATATATGGTAAATAAAAAAAATATTGTAGTTATTGCTGATATTTCTTTGAACATAAAAATTAACCTCTTCATACATGCTTGACTAAAATGAATTATCTAGTTTTTAAAACAAATACTCAATTACTATAGTTAATAGTGCTTTATAAAATTTGGCATCACAGATACTGTCATTATGGAAGAACTGGTTAAGTAATATTTGCCTATATTTCATTAATCAATTAACTATTTTTAACCACCTCTTCTTTAAATTCATGTTCTAAACTAGACAGATACCTGTTTATATGATAATCAATATTTTAGAAACTGTTAATGGAACAAAAACATTTATATGATTAAAGATACTTTTCTTAATGTAAAGTTCAATAATTTCATGACATATTACAGAACAGACTAACAAAAAGTATACATGATGGTACAAAGTGAACAGAGGTACTGCATCTATCTAGCATTTTGAGAAATAATCAGTACTCTTACGATTTTGACCAGAAGAAATATACTTACAAGTTGTAAGTCTGAAGTGAATAAAATTCAGAGTATTCCAATTTTTGACAACATACAAGTGAATATAGACAAAGCTTCATATATTACCTGATCCGTGCTGTCTTCAGTTGGGTCAGCTGGATTATATGCTTCTTGGCCATCCTTTTTTACTTTTTTTTCATTTTTTTGCATGTTATCAATGCCTGACCTTTGCTTCTTACCACGAGGCCCTCCACTTGAGCCCTGTTGTTGTGCTGGCCTTTTTCTCTGTCCGTGGTTTCTACCCCAACCCTATTTAAAGAAAGAAAAAAAAGAAATTATAATGACAACACAGCTACAAAAATGTAGAAAAAAAACACTATACAGAGTCAACATTTACATTTCTTTCATAATTTACATCAGACATATATACTCTAAAACCAAGTCTCATGATTTTCACTGATCAGAAATTACCAGTGTTAGTTCTAACAATTTACAATTGGCACTTGTCTGCTCATATTTGCAAGAAATTTTGAACTAATTAATCTTTCAAACAAGAGCATACTTTTATAAGGTCTACTTATATTACACCATCAACCATTATAAATATATTATCTAAAAATGTGTTTAAATTGTAAGTTCTTAATACAAGTCAGAGATCAAATCAAAATATGGGGCCTGTGGAAAGGACATACATTCATGCTAACACAAAATATCACCACATACATGAAGTTGACACTTATTAAAATAACCTTGTGTTCTACAATCTTAAAAACAACAAAAGTATATATAAACTAACTCCTTTGTCTCTGTTACTAATTCTGTTTCCTTGTCCAAACATTCCCATTCGATTGCCTCCACCTCCCATCCTGCCAACAGGTTCCATCATGTTCATTCTCTGATTCATACCCATTCCTCCACCACTCATACCATAACTCATACCAGCACCAAATCCACCACCACCACTTCCTCTTTCTATCATCATCCTTTCCATGTTCATTGAACGCATGCCCATTGGGTTTCCTCCATATCCACCCATATTTCCAATTCCTGGATTCATTTGGTTCATGCCAAAGTTTGGTCCACTCTGCTGCCAAGGACTTCCTCTGTAACCTCTGTAAGTCATTCTTTAGAACAAAGTGAAGACTTAAAAACAATTTCTGTATAAAAGAAAAAAAAATTATTATATTTTTGACAATTCATCTTACATATTTCAGTTCTAGTGCAAATTGACAGTTATTATATTAAAATATTACAAAACAAGACTTCCCTGATTATGTCATTATTTAAAAACATTAAGAATATGTTCCAGTAAATTAATTATTGCAAGCCCTTCTCAGCAAAAAAATATTTTTTGTGGGCACCATGTGTATGTATGCTTAGAGTATATCACTGAAATAAATATTAAGTCTTTGATTCAAAATGTCTATCTCTCAATATAGCATGAAACATTCTTTATAATTCTCCTAGTGTTATAATCAGTTTAGATGATTGATTAAACATTTGCCACAAAATTCATTTTATCTAATATATTACCTTCCACCCTCATACAAAAGCTTTAACTTGTCAACAGAGAAGCAAGAGCTGATAATGACCTACAGTTTCACCACATCAAACCCTTGTTGTATTTCACTGAACTTTATAACATTATCTATGCAGTATATCAAAAGAGCATGATAAACTGCATCACACATAAGTATGCAGATTGTATACTTGTCACTAGACACACAATATACTGTATTTTACCCCTTGTAAGATTCACCCAAAATTTTGGAAAGACAATTTTAAGGAAAAAATATTTTGACTCGGCAACCAACACCATGATGCAGCCTTGACCATTTTTCAACCTACTGAGTAAATACAGTCATATACATCCTATTCTTCATAGTATATCAACAGTATAAGTTACACTGAATGTTATGTGCTATTGAAAATACTTGTAATTGGTAAGAAATGAGATTACAATCTGTATGAAAGACCATTTTGAGTAGACCCCTAAGCTAATCTCTTGCCTTAACCCATCATTTTTGACCTGGAAGACGCATGGGATTTGTCAAGGTATTTTTAAACAAAAAAGTGTCTTACGAGGTATAAAATACAGTACTTTATTAGCTAAAGTTCTTAAAACTTGTTTAATTTGCATATATATAATATTTTAAAAGTAATATATCTATACAATTTTTTTATAGACATTTAGTTCCAATGAGCTTAAAACAGAACAGGAATTTGAACATTATCAAGCAGCTGATCCCAAAAAATATACTAACATTTACTTTTTGAAACTCATAAAATCTTAAACTTCAAATCCACATTCAGTCCTACCAATCACTTGCTTCATCATCAACAATATACAGTAGTCTAGTAAAATTTTCAGTTAACCACTTTGGCTTTAAATACTAGTAGCTTAGTCAATAGACCATTGGTTTCAAAACACCAGTGTGAACTGATTTTCATTTGCCTATTTTTGATTGGTACAGTTAAGGACATAAATGTGAAAATCATGGAAAAGTATATGCTGGAGACTACCTCTACCAACAAGCAATCACAACTTTATTCCTGAGCAGATAACTTAATATATGGATCACTCCAGGAGGACACAAAATCAAAATTTAAAAATTTATCTGACCTAAGTATCAACAAAATAATCATATTCCCTTTGCATAGTATACTCTCTGTTGTAACTGCCACATGTAAAGCAAATCTTGCAGCTTAAATACTTTTCAACATTCATGACAGACTGACCTTTCAACAACTGTCAAATGTTTTTCTGCAAAGCTACAGAAGGGCAATCTGCATTCTGCCATCCCTAATTCTAAACTGACAGACAATATGGAAGGCAGTTAATCAAAAATAGGGATGAAACAATGTGTTAAAATATATAATTCATAAAAATTATTTGATATATAATGTGTTGTTAGGTGGAGTGCAAGCACTCATATTTCTCTCCCTTTTATTTTATCTAGCTTCAACTGTACGGCATCCACAGTAAATAATGCAAACACAACCTATAAATAAGTCCAAGGTTAAATATAGTTCAAATAATCCTAATTTCTGTGTTTAGTAATATATAAATATTTCCCAACCCATGAAAGAAGCTCCATGTACTTATCTTAACATTTAATAATTTCAAAACCGTACGTTTTCATTTGACTTATATGTTTGTGCCAAACAAAGCATTTACTTTTTTATTTTAAGCTTGCAAAGGTTCTTTTGAATTTGAATGTGTGTTTGTGTGTACTGTAAGCAAGTTAATGTGCACAGCATTAATGATTTAACGTACTTACAACCTAAATTAAAAATCCAGTTAACAACCCTTTCATGATGGGTCATGAACCAAAGGCTATGTCATCATGTTTGCTGACTTGCATTCAAGCTTTTTATTGAACTATTTTATGAATTTATGTAAATAAGTTTGAAATCAAGTTGTACATTATAATTCAAACTTTAATATACCAGTTAATTTCTCAATTTAAAAGTAAATATTAAAAGTACACACCCAAATATAGAATTCAGTGAGTCACATGTGATGTTGAATGTAGCACTAATTCAAATTAGATAGTTGTAATGTAAAAATACTAACTGTAGTTTCATATAAATTAGGAACTCAAACTACTAATATTATCAAGCTAAAAGATAAAATAGAAACTTCACATCCTTTTATTTTACCGAGATATGGCTTACGTACTGAAACAAACAGACACTATTTACCTCTTTCCATTTTTGAAAACAGTCCCTTCTATACACCTATTTCATTATACGACATAAGAATAACCAATCAACAGCTTAAAATGTTCCCAGAGTGGTTTTTCCCAGCCATTTCAGTCTGTGAAAAGGCTACCACCTTCTTTCAAATCAAGATTTCCTTGCATTTTTGGTCTGCTCAAAGTTTCATGTTTTTTAAAAACATATCTTAGTTATCAAGCTTAATAAATTAGAGTGGAATTCTATGGTATCAGTATATTTATGATTATTTTTGGTTCTTCCACTGTATATATAAAACCTAAAAAAATTGTTTGATATCCTCCATGTGCAAAATTTTAAAAGGCTTAGCAATTTATGTTCAACAGAAACATCTTTGAGTTCAAAGATCAGAGCTAGAACAGATAATTTTTTTGCTTTACTTCATTTATTGTTCTATTTTTTAAGAAAAACAAGTTTCATAACTTATTTCTAAATGGTAATAACCTATATACATATATAACAAGTAATAATTTAAATGCTACTGTATAATACAAAAGCCTAGTCTGCTAAAACATAGCCAAGACCAGAACAGTTCTATATTACTGATTCTGGTACCACTCAGAACATGCACTATATCAATGTAAGTTTTGTAATGTACATTACACCAAGCTTATTGTGAAAGGGTTTATGAACCTGTTGTATTCAAGGACAAAAGACCAATACAAGGCCTGGTACATTAACTCGATGAATATACAAAGTAACATTTAATAAATATCCAGTATTCAATATCCAGTAAAATTAGAAAAATTATAAGGTTATAATTTCCTTAAAGTCTGGCACATAACATCTTTACAAGAACATCTACTCTTTTGTAACTTACAAACAACAATAAAATACTATTTAAATTTCTAACAAGAAACAATAATCAGTTTCATTATTTATTCAAAAAATTTAAAATCACAAGCTTGTATAAACACACATTTCATTAAAAAAAATCAAGTTAGTTTGAAGTAAACCCACTTTGTATAGTTACTTGTATGTATCAAGATGATTTGCCATCAAGTAAAAAATGATGCCAGAATATGATTTCATTTCCATTTAATGTTTTAAACTTTTTCAAAAGACTTTCACATTATGTGTCTAAAGCTTTTTCTACATAAAGTTACTTCAAAAATAAGTTAAACAGATATTAAAATAATGTTTAACTCTGACTACAGACTGGGTGAAATCCACTCAGCTCTTAACAACCAAAGAAACCATAAAAGCAGTCACTTTTTATAATGTATCCATACTTTCATGAAATTTTGCATTAGCAGTAACCATTACAATGCTTTCATATACAAGATAACCATATTTTTAATTAAGTTTTAAGATTTTTCAATTAAAGATTTTCTTATGCATTTTTTTCTTTACAAATGTTGACTATCTAACATCCAAAGTAATTTTGAGTTCAAGATTCAAAATACTCATGCATCAGATAATTATCAATTCATTTGCAGAATTTCTGTAACCTGGTAATTCATTAAATTTTTTTAATGTAGATCTACAAACGTGATAGCATGCCCTCTTACTGAAAACCAATAGCTATAGGGTTAAGTTTAACAAATATTTTTATTTCATGCTTTTGAAGTTCATGTGCCATGCTCTGTTGTAGCCTACAGAGTGTATAATTCTTCTCGTGATTCATGGCATGTTCACATTTTACTGACATTACAACACTATTAGGTTAGATGTAATGAAAAATAATAATTTTAAAAATTTCTTCATAAGTGCAAGTTGCTCATGTTTTGCATCATTCAACGTAGTATTTTGAGTTTCAAGTTTCCCATGTGACTTGCATCACGTCGGATTATTAGTTAGACATGGTTGAAAGAGCAATAAAATAAAAATTAAGTAAAGACTGATCTAGACATTTATGAGTCTTAAGCTAGTTAGAAAAAATTTTTTTGCAATCTGCAATCATTCTAGAAAGTAAAAAATTTAGAATTATTTCACATTTTTGTGTGAGGCTTACAAAGAAACATAGTACTACGGATGAGAAAAGAGTTAAAGTTTTGCTAAGAAAATGTCTAATATTTATTTAGGAGGTTCTAGATGTTATGCATATAAAACTTGGAAGATGAATAAAAGTATTTTTAACCTAAGTTAAAAATCTTCTCACATTCAGATTAATAAATGCCATGATTCCATATATTCATAAAATATATTTAACTACAAAAAGTATTTGCCCAAAAAAGAACCTGTAAAAAGCTTGCCAAATCTTGTGAACATATATGTTCAACATTGAAAGTTACAGAATAGATACTTTCATGGTTACCTACCTGGTGGTCACAATGACAATAAAAATGACAAAATCTATAAAGGTGAAAAGAGAAGTAATTACATGCTAGCAAAAATTACTTTATGATGTTGATGATGATACCTCAGCATGCTGTTGAAACAAATCTAAACTTAAAGGGATTACAACTGGGTGATTTAACTGATTAGCTACAAGCAGTGCTATATTGATTAGTGTCATAAAACTAACTGATTGAATGAAGCAATGATTAAATCAACTGTATCTGAAATAATTATATAATTGAAAGTTAGCATTCTCCTGAACAGAAAACAGAATGACACTTCCTTCTGCTGACGACATAGCTATTTTTCAATGTTGGCTTTGCCTATTTAAGTATTTGTCTCACATGTTCCAAGTCTTATATAACCCCACTTAACTGCCCTTGGCAATATCTAATTTTCTATTTAGGAAAATGTTAATTTCTAAAACATACTTACCTTCTGCTGACAATATAGCTAGAATCCCAAGTTTAGAAGGTGGAGGGGCCAGTGCAGGCATGAACATACAGAAGACATCAAGGTAAAAGTGTTAAAAAGAAATGAGGTATTAAATTCCTATCTCTTCCTCTCGTGTATTCTTTATTACATCAGATACTTCCTAAGTATGATGCAGATATCAGGGGAAAAAGATTTGTCGTTTATCCCTTTATGTACAGCATGGCCAGGTGGATAAAGCACTCGACTCGTAATCCGATCAGCATAGAACATAGTTGTACCAAGAAAAAATAAGTATGCAAGTGAGGGAACCACACTACATCTAGAACATGTATGTCCTTCACCCAAAATCTAGCTCCTGTATCAAGTGTAAAATGATGCAATAATCACTATAGGCTAGCCCCAACTAGAAATCTAGGGTTCCACAGCTCTTCAAGGCAAGTAAACAAAGGAGAGTATGAGATCTATCTATCCCATCGTGTAATAAAAAAGTAAATCTCCCAGCCTGAACAAGAAATTCAGGTAGGAGGAGCAACTAAACAGTCTGATTTAGAATGGCTGACTAGAAGGCAGCACTTGCAGCAAACTTTTTGTTCCTTTAAACTTACTGCCTAGGTAAGTTTGATCTTAACCAAACCTATCATTGCCTATAGAAAATATATATACTTACCTCTGCTTATCAGTTCTTTATGCAACAGATAAAGGCAAACATTTGTTTACTGTTAGTCATACAAAAAAGAAACAAAAATATTACTTGTTGAAGGTAAAGTCTAAACACCCAACTATGGAATCTTAAAATTAATGCCTATTACCCTAGACCCCTAGGCATTTTTTATTCATATTGCTGGCTACCTTTTAAATAGTATACATATTTCGCAACTGTCATTCATATATCATAATTTTATTATACTTAATAATGATGGCATAATAGTCACAACTTATAATATTGTCAACAATAAGTTAATTTTCGAACATTTTTACCTTAAAAACCACATACAATAATACGCCATCATAAAGTTCATAGTCATACGACTATGGCAATACTTAGGAATTACTCTGTATAACTATTAGTAGTATCAGTATTAAGTTTCCAATCTCGTGCAAGATAAAGTATGTAGTTAGGCCTACGCTACTTTGGTAATAAAACCGTTAAGTACTAAGATAAAAAATTTTAAAACTATTAATTAATAGAAGTAAAGCAGTAACGCGATATGCACAGTATAGTATATGTAATACGGTAAAAGACTGGGCTTATACTTTGAAAGATACAAATTTTAAAACTATAAGATGTACAAGTTCAAACTTCAATGGAAATATGTCAAATATGAAATAATTTAGGCCTAACAAATAATACCAGTTTACTCCAACTTATGTACGATAAATACTAAAAAAATTACCATTATAATATTTAATTAAACAATACAAGATATAACTATGCATACAAACATTAATACCAAGATAAACGTTTCTTTATTCAGTCTTTCTATAAAATAGTCCTTTGTCCACAATATTATCTCGAAAACGTTGAGAAACTTCTTTTTCTGCTTACTCACCACAAGCTTTTGGCGCTACAATCCAAAAACCGAATGTTACGTGTTTTAACATCAGCAATATTATAAGAATACAACATATTTATTTACCTAATATTTAAGAGAAAGATTTAAGATAATTTTATATATCATTTGTTTCTTTCGAAATTCACGCAAAGTTATTCAAGGAATATCTATGCTAAATATTTCCAATCTTAAACTTATAGAAAGAAGGCAGTTAATAAACAATAGGCACCACCAACTCTTGTATAATTAAATTATGGGATTTGCTCTTCATCCTTATACCCCCCCCCCTCAAATCCCCTATCAAGTTCAAGCAAAAAGTGATTTGAGGGCTGAGAAGTGCAACGGAATGCAAATGGCGGTTTATAGATCCATCATTAGGCACGTTAACTACTGAGCCACGCTCGGCCTAAATTATATATTTATGTGTGTGTGTGTTGTACGAACAGTAATGTAACACCACTTTTAAAAGACAAAAATGGTTTGTCTTTTGTTTTGAATTTTCGCGCAAACCTACACGAGGGTTAACTGCGCTAGTCGTTCCTAATTTAGCATTGTAAGACTAGAATGGAGACAACTAGTCATTATCACCAACTCTTGAGCTACTTTTTTACCAACGAATAGTAGGGCTGACCGTAACATAATAACGCCCCCATGATTGAAAGGGCATGTTTAGTGTGACAGGGATTCGAACCCGTGATTCTTCAGATTATCAGTTAAGCACCCTAATAATCTGGTCATGCCAGGCCCGACAAAAAGGGGCTTCTTGGCTCATAAAAATTGTCTCATATTCTTACATATACTACCAGAAACAAACTCAGATCGAAGTCTGATCACTTTTTATTTTCCCTTGAATTTATGTTACTGTCGTAAACTTCATATATTTTTTATTCAGATTTTTTCTCATTTAGAGGAAGCTGTTCTTTGTTGGTTAGAGGGATTTTGTAATTTAATGTGATGTTAAGTTCACGTTAATCTTAAATAAAACGTATAAAGAACTTTTGAGAATAACGTACATGACATTTTCTAAGTTTTCTCTGACAATCCACATTATATAAACACAGGAACAATACACATATACATAAGGGAAATTATGCTCGGAACTCACCGCAGTAACTAACTTGGGCATGAGATCCTCCACATGTTGTTTATCAAAAACAGAAGGACATCAAGATGTTACTCGCATTTGTGCTAACATTTGATAGCAGTGTAATTAATTACATTCATTCCGGTCGAGACGTTGAGTGCTAGTGTCAATACTTTATGAAATGGGCTACTAAAAGAAGAAAATTGAATTAAATAGGGTAAACTTCTCTACAGAAATGATGTTATATCTTCCATAAAAGAATTGCCCTGGATATCACTGGTCCATTATATGAGATGTAACAAGATCAAGTCAATTGACCATAGTTATGATCATTCACTGTTTTGCAAAGTATGCTGATACTTATCTCTTGGTCACTACTTCATTGGTTGATGTTTTGGTAGAGTTCTGAATAGCGTAGCTCAGGGCACCTAAAGAGATTCATACAGAACAAGAAACCAATTTTAACAAACAGTCGTTGTCTGAGTTGTGTAAAGTGTTGGCTGTCGTAAAGATGTGTACTTTGTCTTATTGTAGCGAATGTGATAATTTAGTAAAGTGCATAATACAGAATACTAAAATATTAAATATCTTAATCCAAATTTTGAGGAATACGTATCAAATTTCATGATGTTAGATAATGCAACGAATAGAGATCTTTAGGTTCTTTCCAAACATGGTCCTATTCAAGCAAAATGTCTTGCTATTTATAGATTTAATGTACGTCCTCTCTTTAGAGCAAGTATCTTACAAAGTTCATAATAGTATGTAAAGTGGTTAAAGTATGTGCAAATTAATGTACACGAGTTTTCGCGTGAAAACTAGGAAAGACAACTATGCAAGAGAAGAAATGCTAAGACAAGATAATGTAGAAATAGTGAATCAGAATGCAGAATAGGAATGGTTTGGGCACGGGGCAAAGACAGACTGCTTGAATTTTGCTGGTCATGACCTTGTCTTGTACTCCAACGAGTTAGTCCATTAACATGTGAATCACGGATGGCAAAAGGCATATAAAAGCACATAATACTTGTCATTCAGTTGTGTTTGTACCTTATCGATAAGTTATAGGAGGACAAAAGTTTGTTTTGCTTCAACCTAGAAGATGGGGAAAAAGAAGATATGAGAGTACTTATATAACCATTCATGATGAGCCAGATGAGGAAGTGATATATGTAGAGGTGAAAGACAACTTTGACAATTTACATAATTGCTGTCATCAGCCTCAGAACTGATATGGCTAAAATTGAGCTTGATCACCAACAGATAAGATAATGATGTAGTTGAAAGATAAATACTGAAAATAAATGTCGTTCTTTGTATTTTGAGCTACAGGTTGGTATTGTTAGGGACAATGTGTGCTCTACGCTATATTGTTACAACTATATCGTCACGAAGCTAAGTTGGATTGTGTTAGTAGATGTAATAGAATAACAGTTCACATAATTGAAGATGAATATTGGATTATTGCTGCTCTATTAACACAAGATAGAACAGCTGGTGCCAGTAGATACAGCGTTGATGTATTCTTAAATAAAACTTTACTTACAGATAAGTCATAACTGCAATACAAACCTTAAGATTTAGTTGACAGTGAGTTAGTGATATTTGAAGAATGAAGATCTAATCATTATAACATTGGAAATGAATTTTTAAGGTGTAAAAACATAAACACAGTAAAGTGGTGCAATACCATTGTATACATTAATACGGATGATCTCGAAATTATGCTATTTATTTGATTGACTATTTTGTGTCAGATAACTCAAAGACGATCAAGAAAAGTTGGCTGAAATACAATAACTTACACACTTACATGTATAGTAAGAGAACAGAAAAATGCCACTGCTTTAACTTCAGTCAGTTGGACACAAGGTTGTTTAATGAAAGCCCTGTATTATTATGAGAAAGCAATGCTCGCAACATTTCAAGGTCACTTCCACTCCTTTTCATTCAAATAATACTATGAGAACAGAGATAATGCAAGATTGTCTTCCTCTGGCGAAAAGATGCAGTTTCAAAGTACATGATTACAATGGTCAAGACTTATCTGTCACAAACAACTTAAGTCTGAAAATGTTGCATACATTTTAAATATTATGAAAATAAAGTTTTCACAAATGAAAATGTTACTTTAAAAGTTTGAAACTCGAGTGAAAGGGTTACAACACATTCTTTCTGATGTACTAAGTGATTTTCTGTGGAGAAATATCGTTCAACGTTTCATGAAAATAACTTATCTGATCTAACAGAATGACAAAATCATTATGAAGCATACTGCATAGTCCCTACTAAAAAGTATTGATTTCTTCTGCAGTAAGGTAGTTGCATCCAGTCTGAGTGTATTTTGATATACGATGTAGTAGTAACAAATATTATTCCTGGCATTTTCAAATTTTAACTGAAAAGTCTTAGTTTAACTGAATTCTGTTGACGAAAAGGAAAATGAATTGAGTTTGATGGTTTTAAGATAGTTGCACTTTGCTGTATCAGTACTATATGAACATCCTTTAGATTAGGTTTTGCTTCCCACCAAAGCTTCAGCACTGAACATTTGACTGATCATCAGATCATAACCTTCGTCCTTGCGACTAAAATGTGATATGTTTACAGTATATACAGCCATGTGTAAAGGTTAGGACACCCTATGAAAGCCTGTGTATTTTTGTAACAATTTTGGATATATAGATATTTAATTTCAATTTTAACAATGCTGAAAGATTATAGAAATATAACAAAACAATTACAACTGAAGAAATACTTTAAGATCTTCTGTAAATGTAATTCTACAAAAATGCATATTCTAACTGAGGAAAAAGGTAGGACACCCTACCTCCTAAGAGCTAGTGTTATCCCCTTTGGCTGAAATAACTGCAATGAGACGCTTCTTGAACCCATCTACCAGTCTTTGACATCGGTCTAAAGAAAGTTTGCCCCACTCCTCAATGCAGAATTCTTTCAGCTGTGAGATGTTTGAGGGGTTTCTCGCATGCACAGCCCGTTTCAAGTCACCCCACAGCATCTCAATGGGATTAAGATCTGGACTTTGACTCGGCCATTCCAGGACTCTCCATTTCTTAGTTTTCAGCCAGTCCTTGGTGGATTTACTGGTATGTTTTGGGTCATTGTCGTATTGCAGGGTCCAGTTCCACTTTAGCTTTAATATTCTTACAGATGGACTCACATGATCCTCAAGCACCCTCTAATATCCAGTAGAATTCATGGTGGATTCTATTATTGTGAGCTGTCCAGGTCCTGCTGCAGCAAAGCAGCCCCAAACCATGACACTTCCACCTCCATGCTTCACAGTTGGTTGAGGTTCTTTTCTTGGAATGCTGTATTTAATTTATGCCAAACATGTTCTCTGTTCTGGTGTCCAAATAATTCGATTTTGGACTCATCTGTCCAAAGAACATTATTCCAGAAATCCTGGTCTTTGTCTACATTCTCTCTGGCAAACTTTAGTCTGGCTTTGATGTTTCTCTTAGAGAGCAAAGGTTTCCTCCTTGCTCACCTCCCATGCAAATTACACTGATGCAGTCTCTTTCTGATTGTAGAGGAATGCACTTTCACATCAACAGTAGCCAGAGCCTGCTGTAGGTCCCGTAATAACATTTTAGGGTTTTTGGAGACCTCTTTTAGCATCTTGCGGTCTGCTCTCGGGATGAACTTGCTTGGACGACTAGACCTGGGCATGTTGGCAGTTGTTTTGAAAGCCCGCCATTTGTTGACTATTTTTCGGATAGTGGAATGGATGATTTCAACATCTTTTGGGATCTTTTTAAATCCCTTACCAGACTCAAAAGCTGCTACAATTTTCTTTCTGAAGGCCTCAGACAGCTATTTTGCTCTCATTTTGAATTTATTAACAACAATAAAAAACAGGACAAAAAGGCAAGACAAGAAATATATACAAGCGAAAAACATTAAATATATACAAACATAAATATGAACAAATGGAGAGAAAAAACATTAAATATGTACAAACAGTAATATGAACAAATGGAAAAAACAAAATATATACAAACATTAATATGGAGGAAGGAAAAAAAACAAGAAATATAAACAAACATTAATATGAACGAAGGGAAAAAATATTAGATATATAGAACCATTAATACGAACAAATGGAAGAAAAAAACAGTAAATATACACTACATTAATATATACAAAAACACAAAAAGCGAGAGTGGAGACAATGCGGTTCAGAAGCTGATCTCCAACCGACCCCCTACAAACGCACAAAGGGGCAAGACGTCCGGTCGCCAGAGTTGGTAAAACGTCCCAGAACCCAGGTACTGGCAGTCCGCCTCAAGGCGAAGTAACAGCCAATACCTGGCCTTACCCAGTATCGAAAAGTACGACACTGGAGCTTGCACGAAGACCAAGTTGTTCCGAGCAAGCTAGATGACGTACTTAAAGATAATAATTGTGTACTGAATGGTAAAGGCCAGGTGGCTGGGAACAGGAACAGCTACATGGAACAGAATGATCTCTGCCGAGAGGGACAGGAACCGGAAAAAGCCCACAACCCTTTCCCAGATCTCTGCCGATGTCGGACAGAGAACCAACCTGTGCAAGACAGACTCCACCTGGGCGTGACACACGGGTCACAACTCAGTTGGACATGTTCCACAGGTAGGTACGGTCCATCACCAGCAGGATGTTATGCACCACACGCCAGTTGAAAGCCTGGAGGTAGCGATCAACATGGTGCAGTGCAACGTGGCCCCAAACAACGTCCCACAGTAGAGCAGAATGGTATCACTCGATCCTGTGGGTACATGTGGGGACCAGCAACTGGAAGAGAGAACGGGAGTCTGTCAGTACATCGGCAGACACGGTACGACACCGCCGTAACGCAGCAGCAGCGTCGACGTACCAGGTAGGAGGTTCAAAACACATAGGCGTCCACGGGCTCAAAGGAATACCAAAGAGTCTGCACTCCATGCCAATCACTAATCTCATGAGATGGCAACAGGGGTGACCCTCCAAAGACAGACAGCAAAAGAAAACAGACAGAAGAAGGGAAAGACACTGGGTCTGTACACATGGGATGCCCAGACCACCCCTACGAGGCGGCAGCATCAAGTAGTGCCGAGACACCACCCCACAGGAAATCAAAGACATGGCGTTCGATGGCTCGAGCAGTGCAGTCATCCAGAGGAAGAATGGCCCCCAGGTACCAGACCAAGGAGAGAATCCTCCTCCACATCACCTCCACCCTGTTAAACAGGATGAGAGGGTAGTAGCGGTAATCGTGCACGGCCAAACCCACACGCTTAACCACCCCTCCCAAGCAGCCCCAGGGCCCGCGAGAAAATGAACCCCAAAACAGGTGATCGGGGAGGGGGTCCAATCCAGACCAAACGGAGAGTCAGTAGACGAGGTGGCGCTGGCCCGAGAGTAACGATGGGCGATGGCCAGCACTGAACATAAGGATGTAAGGTTCTCGAGGAACAGGTTCACATCGTCTGCATGCGCGACATATGTCACGCAAGAACCCCCGGCATATGGAGGCCACACACTGAGACCGAGCGGTACAGATGAGAGAGCAAGCGCTCAATAATCAACACGTAAAGTGTTGGTGACAATGGGCAACCTTGACGAACCCCCTGCAAGATTGGAAAGGAGGACGTAAGGTACCCATTAACCAAGAGTCTGCTCGAAGCAGTAGTGTACAAGGCTTGCATGTAGCATACAAAAAGTGGAAGGAGGCCACACCTCTCCAGAACGAACCACAGAAACTCGATCAAAAGCCTTGCTCTGATTGAGGGACACAAAGACCACAGGGATATCCCGATCCATGATGTAATGGAACAGGTCCCTGAGAAGCACCAGATTTTGCATCCACGTTCAGGAGAGAAATGGGTCGCCACGTGGAAATATCTTCAGACTGGCTGGGATCCTTACAGATAAGTGTAATTAGCCCATCCAGTGTTCCCGGTGGCAGAGAACCCGCAGCCAGACAGTAATTAAAAAGTCGGACAAAGGAGTGTCCAACGACATGCCACACGTGGCTGTAAATTTCCACTGGCAGCTCATCCAGCTCAGGACACTTACTAAGTGGCATGGACCAAATGGCCGACTGACACTCATCCAAGGAGAATGATTTAACTAGCTGTTCATGACTTCAAGGAAGGGCCGAGGGAGGGTAAAAACCGAGTAATGTCATCCCACAACCACTCGTCCACGAACGAGGCCGAAAACAAACAGCGATAGTAGTCGAGGCATGCGTCCTGAATGTTGGAGATGAAGATTGACCATTCTCCAACACCAAACTGGAGATATGTCCGGTCTTAGCCATCTCCCGTGCCTTGAACAGCGGAACCCTGGTGGCAGTTCTGGGATCGAACGACTCGATCAGACTATAGACACTCGCTTCAGGGAATAGCCTGGAATAATCCAAATCTATATCCCTACCTAGTTTCTCAATGTTCGAGAGGAACCAGCGATCCGTCGATCCACCACGAAGCAAGGTGGCATGATGTCCTGCTTGTCCCACAAGGCCAGGAGGCGGGCCCGCGAAAGCCACATGCCAGCTTGCCTCAGCAAGGAGACCCAGGCCTCCTTGAGACCCGCTCACCAAGGACTGGTGACAGACTCAACAGAACAGAGCCCCGAAAAAGGGCAAGCAAAGAGTCTTCAACCCCATCCTCAGGAAGACGTTGAGCCTCCACACACCGGAGCCCAGATAAACGGGAACAAAATCCCAGAATGTGGTGAGAAACGCCCGATGGTCAGACACTGAAAACGAGACATCACCAACCTGATGAACAGCAGCCCCACCAAGGCTCTGCCATAGGCCAGGTGTCACATAAAACCGGTCGAGGCGGCAAGAAACGCCCTGACCAGTCCAGGTACCCATAAAATCAGATCCATGCACTGCACGCCAGACATCGGAAAAAGGCGAAATCCGACAGCACCACATGCAGAGACCATGTATATTGATTACCAGAAAGAGAATCACCCCAATCTTATCGAGGGGAGGATCCAAAACGCAGTTTAAGTTGCCCCAAGGATGATATTGGCCTGTGTAACCATGAACCTGTCAAAGCCCAGAAGAAAGTATCCCACTCCCTAGTCCAGACAGGTGCATAGACATTGACAAGCCGAATCTTACGACCCCCAGTGACAACATCAACGTACACCACCAGCCCCTCAGCATCACTATGTGACGCGAGGATGGTCCCAAGAAAATGCGGGTGGAAAAGGATCCCCACCCCTGCGATCGTGTACTGCCAAACGATTAGAAGGCACGGAAAGGGTAACATGAAGAAAACGAAAAGTGGTCCCTCCGAGAGGCAAAATGGGTCTCCTGTAAAAAACCGCGTCAACTGCAAAGCGGTTGAACAGGGAGAATACATAGAATTGCTTAGCAACACTACGCATCCCCTGGATGTTCAGAGTAAGGCACGAAAACCCATCAACCAATCAGAGGGGAGAACTCAGTGATGCTGCTGTTTCGATATAGTTGGCAGAGGCAGGGGAGCGTGCGGCCTCATGAGGCCACCCAACCCCACCCACTCATTGCAGTAGCGGCCGCCGACATCCGACCACCGCCGCTACACGCGAAGGACATCTGGCAACATAATGGGGCTGCAAGGCCCCCGCACCTCCCCACTGTCCTCACTCAAGCCAGAGAGGCAGGGAAGACTGGGGAAGTTCAACATACTCAAGAATGAGCTCAATGACGGCAGCTCGTCCAGCGTTGGGGTCTGCACCACGGGAGAGGGGGCCAGAACAACCACCATCCCCAGAGCCAGCACCGAGGGTCCCTCAGAACCCCCAGCCTCAGCAGCAGAAGAAAATTGAGACTCCATGGAGTCTCCGACCTCCCCCACAGACTCATTCCGAACAGGGAGCAGGACTCTCCTCAGAGGGACCCTCCCCCACGCAAACAGGGGGGACAGGACCCTCCACAGAGGGACCCTCCTCAACACTTACAGGGATGGTTGGATCGTGGGCGCCCACACATAGCCCTCAACCCCACACCACCCGACAGGGAGGCTAGAGCCCCCACAACAATGGGGGATGCCTCAGGGCCACCTGGGCCGTCCTGAACCCCTACAGGGGCCGAGTCTAAACCCGGGCCTGAAGAATGGGCCAAAGCCTCCTCAGAGGCCCCCTCCACCCAAACGGCATCCAAAGCACCACCCTCAACCCCAGAGGACACCACCTCTACGATCTGGGTGTGTGAGATGCAGTCCTCCGCAAGGGACTGTGACACACCCTCCCCAGACACTGCAGCCGTCGGGACAGGCGCCCCCTCGGGGACCCCACTCACAAACGCCGCACGAGGAAGAGCTGCTGCCCAGCACTCTTTGCCCTCGTTTTCTTGAGCCGTGTAACCATCAGCGACCCTGTGGCCACCGAGGCATACGTCGCCACGCTCTGCGGGCAACGCGAGGGCGTGTAACCACCACCATACACAGTGCACGTGATAGTGCAGGCACTGTCCACATGTCCAAATGCCTGACAAGTCCCGCACTGTGGGGTCTGGCACTCAGCCAATAGGTGGCCCTCGAGGCCACAGCATCGACACAGTCGTCCCATGCCCGGGTAATTACACACCACCCGGAAACCCTGCACCACAATGAAGTTTGGGACCAGCATCTGCATATCCATACACACAAGCTGGGTCCCTGTATACACAGTTGGGAGAGACTGCTGCGCCTCATGTTCTATTTTTTTCACTGTCCCATATGCCGACAACACGCCCTTGACGACGTCATGGGACATTTCAAAGGGGGCTGACGGAAGGTGATCCACTTAATGTTTTGCCCGGCTGGCTCCACGGGCACACGCTGGTCCCCCAAGGGAAAGTCCCCCTGGTCCAGGAGGCAATGGGCATGAGCGGCCGACGCCACCGTCACCACGTAACGTTCGCCGCCAAAATGCTGGAGGCACTCGGTGTGGCTACCTACAACAGCAGCGTTCAAGGCGTCTATAACCGCCAAGGGTAGCGAAACCGCGGGCACCACGAAGCAGATAAACCGCGGCCGAACAGTGTATGGCCGCAGCCATACCGACCTATACGAGACTGTTCACACACACACACAAAACGGCCGCGAAACAGCGCGGACACGACACAACACACGGCTCAGTTATACAAGAAGAGCCGGACACGATACAGTACACGGTAATAAACATAACAAACACACGTAACGGGCATGATAAAAATGGCACGAGAATCCACGCAAAATCCAGCGACTCGAAGTTGCGCGAGTGAGCACTTCGATGGACAGGAGCACGTGAAACTAAATGTCTGAGGTTTAAATAGGGCAAGCCTCATTCACAATGCTGAGTAATGATCTTTTAATCACGTGCACCTGGTGTGATACACCTGTGTGTGAATTGAGCCATTTTAAGTGGGTATAAATGTGGAGGTGTCCTAACTTTTTCCTCAGTTAGAATATGAATTTTTGCAGAATTACATTTTACAGAAGATCTTGAAAAATAATTTCTTCAGTTTTAATTGTTTAGTTATATTACTTTGATCTCTCAGTATCGTTACAATTGAGATTAAATTTTTTCACGACTGTAGTCTGTGTAATGCAACTAAGGAGGTTACTGAAAAATATACCAGGAAGCTGGAGCCAGTCTGTTTTAAGCTATTTATGTGTGTGATTTTGTGTAACGAAGATACGCGTATTTGGCAATATATACGTTTTTAAATTGAAATATTTATGGATTCACACGAGTGTACGAGCGTTAATTGATGCCATTCATAATTATTGTATAACAAATGAATCAGTTAGACAAAGAAGAGAGAGTAAGCAATATTTACCAAAACAAATAATTTGATATGAGAAATTAAGATGTTGCAATTTGAAACAGCTGCGAATATTGAAAGGTGTTAATTAAGATCACTGTTTACCTGTTATTATAAATAATTTTTTTTTATTAGAGTAGCGCAACATATTTTGATTAGATCGAATCAAGGTGTTTATGAGTGGATAAAATTATTGTGATGACTGATATTTTGGTTACTCATATAGAGGCTAGAGTTGCAGTCTCATCCAATATTCCTTTTCTATTTGAACTGGACTTTATTTGCATACCACCTGATAATAGTGAAAGGAAAGTAGCTGGATTCGAGGGTTGCTGCAAACTTCTGTCATGCCTAATGGCGAGCAGAGCAGCATGAACGTGGATTGTGAAATCAAATGAAACCTGAAGAGACTGAAACCTCTATAGGTGAAAGCCTTTCGAAATAACACTTTATAATGGCTATAGTTTTAGAGCTTTGACAGAGAATTGATGTAACTAAAACATTAGTTTGTGTTCTTAACAAAAATGTGACCCAGTCAGAATTCGATTAACCTTAGATTTAAGTTGTAATATTTTCTATGCCAGATCATATTCTTAACCCTTCTAGTTATTTTGTTTTCATCTGATCAATTGTGTGTTTTGATTATGTTTGTGTGGCTAACCCTATAAATGTCTACATTACTATAGAAGGTGATTCCAGTGAAAAATTTCTGTTTAGCAGCTTTAAATACATTACCAAGCATCAGATATTACTGAAGACCCTATTGGCTGGCTTTCTTCATATTGGCAGAGCCTCTGAGTGAATAAGCACTGCTGGATGATGGAATGAGTGTTAAAAAGCTGATTAAAGCTATCAGTATGTTACTCCAAATCCCTCAGAACCACCAAAACTATCGGTTGCTATCATAACACTGAAGAAAGGCCCAGCCGAAATGATAACATCATAAACAGCAGAGCAGCAGATGATGCTCAGTACAACCACCACTCAACTCGTGATGATGATGATGCTTAGAGCCATCCTTATACCAATACAACAAGCACATATATCAAAAAGCTGATATAAAATATTTAAGTTTTCCACTGGGGTTATTTTGTAGATAAACACTATCAGGGCACAATGTATTTGGACCTCCAATGGAAACACCATATCCTCAACTAAAGAAAACCTTTTCAGAGCTAAAGCTTTTGAGGAAATCTTCTGAAAACTGAGAAGGCATATTAATGTATACTGCTACAGGGTCACCAGCAATCACCATCCAACCAACAATAAAGATGACTAACAAAATTCAGTATCAGAATGGAAGCACCACCATTTCTGTTACCGCAGAACGTAGCAGAACCCAGTCTCTGCAGTGGTTGAGATCCACACCCTTAACCTAACAACAGATTCTGAAATGCATCTACCAAGGACAAGTAGCCAGGTGGATGGAAGCCTTAGTACTTTACAACTTGAAAATACTATCTGTTGAAGTTTGAGTGTTTCCTATGCAGCTAAAGTAAGGGATGTACATACGTTATTTTTGGGTTAACCCGAGTTTTAATAGAATAATATGCAATTCCATTTTATAACTGGAGGATTTTAGGATAGATTGCAAAGTGATACTGAATTTTTAAGTTGACTGAGTTTCAATTTAAGAAATGAAGGAAATGGACACATGATGTGTGAAACAAAATAAAAACAAGTTTTACTTGAAGACATAACACAGTTTATACTTGTGTTTAAACACTGTTCAATCGTCTCCTACTGGATTCATGTATTAATTAACTTCTTCCAAATGCGGTCGGTTAATGCACAGAGTTTGTAACTACAAATTAATCATCAGAGTGTCCACACTATAACTTTTAATATGATATGTATATCTTCAAGAAATTTGGCAAAGTATTAGTAAGTATAACAATTTTTTGAAAGCAAAAACTTTTTTTTTTAAATTAAGTATTTTACTAAATTATTGTCTGTGAATATATGACATTACACATGAAGTACTCGTGCATCCCTATTGGAGAATTACTAATATTAATTTTACTTAATAAGTTTCTAATTTTTAGATTTCAGTTTCTTTTATCGTGAACTAGTATAGTGGTTCATAGTAGAGATAGCAAAGAATTGTATAACCCCCTAATAAAACCCACAGACAAAAAGCACCTTAAACAATAAAGATTCAGTTCAAACATTTTAAAATCTTCACGGGGCCTGGCACGGCCTAGCGCGTAAGGCGTGCGACTCGTAATCCGAGGGTCGCGGGTTCGAGCCCGCGTCGCGCCAAACATGCTCGCCCTCCCAACAGTGGGGGCGTTATAATGTGACGGTCAATCCCACTATTCGTTGGTAAAAGAGTAGCCCAAGAGTTAGCCTTCCCTCTAGTCTTACACTGCTAAATTAGGGACGGCTAGCACACATAGCCCTCGAGTAGCTTTGTGCGAAATTCCAAAACAAACAAACAAAGAAAATCTTCACTATTGACTGATAAGATTGTACATGTATAAAACTTCACAATAAACCACACATGTTATATTTACAAAGAAAAAATTCACTTAAAGCGGCCATTTTGTAATTCTCCTTCTTTATTTGCTGGTTTAAAATACAAATGGATCAGTATATTACACCCAAAATTTGTCATAGAATGTCAAATAAGATACTGTGAAGGCCGTATAGATGTTGAAAAGTTGACTTTATATAAGCTGCTCCCTAGTGACAGAGCGGTATGTCTGCGGACTCACATTGCTAAAAATTGGATTTCGATACCTGTGGTGGGCAGAGCACAGATAGTCCATTGTGTAGCTTTGTGCTTAATTCTAAACAAAGAAATAAACTTTACATAAGCTAAACAATTACAATTCTAGTGTAAATGATTTTATCATTACCTATTGAAGTTAATGTTTTTAGAAATGTCTAGTGTTCCCTTAAGCTTTTTAACATTTTCCATACGTGTCACGGGTCAAAGGTCACGTCATCGCGTTTGGTGACTCGCATTCACAATTTATTAAACTTCAACTTTTTGAATTTATATCATTAAATTTAGTATAAAACTGTAAATTACAATTAAAATGTTCATATTATACATTATTTAATTTCCTAATTTAAAAGTAAATACTAAAAAGTCACATATCAACACCGATTTTTCTATGCTACGTTGTATGTTGAATGCAACACTGATTCAAATTAGATATTTATGATGGCAAAATACAAAGTATTTAGATATGTACGAATTAGAAACTGAAATTGCTGATATTAAAAAAATAAAATATCAAACAAGAACCTCCTGTGTTTTGTACTTGCTGGGATATCGCTCATGTGCTGAATCAAACACAATGGCTCACCTCATCTCTTTCCATTTCTGTAAACTGTCTCTTCCATTCATTTATTTCTATATGACATCTAAATAACCAATGAAAAGCTCAGAATGTCCTCCAAGTGTTGTTGTTTTTTCAGCCATTTTCAAATATACCAGCGGCGTTTCTTTCTTTCTAGACAAACCTTCGTGCTGGTTAGTTCGAAATTTCATATTTTAAGACCCAAATACAGATTAGTTACTAAACTTGATAAATTATAATGGATTTATATCGTATTGATGAACTAATTTATGTTTTCTTTGTTATCGAAACGTGCATATGAAATATTTAAAAAAAAATTTCGTTTCACATCCTCCACGTGTGAATTTTTTTAAGGCTTAGAAAGCTATGACAAGCAGCAACGTAGTACAAATGTCGCAACTAGAAGAGATAACTGTTTGCTTTACTTCTTTATTTACTGTTATATATTATAACAAAAATAAGTTCAAGAACTTGTTTGCGAATAACCTATGTACATATATAATGTATAATAATTGAAATATAACTGCATTTTACAAAATACTAGTCCACTAAAATACACTCAAGCCAGGTCACTTTGGAAAAACCAAAGGTCAGCTTTATGTTATTGGATACACAACATGAGTACACGTGCGCTGCGTATCTTCTGTATTGTTAGCCAAGCACAACTAAAGGTAAGTATGATAAAAATGATAAATATATATAAATGTACAATTTTATAAGATTCAAGTTATTTGGTTTAACATTTATGTTTTATATTATAATTTGTTCTCATTCTAGAACGAAGAAGGCATAAGTTATATTTATCTCCTAATCTTTATAGTGATTACGATACTGTCAACTAGAGTGAAGCCACACTTTGAATCCGAGAATACAAATATCGTTCGAAACATGTTCAGCAAAGAGAAGATGGTACTTCCAGTAAGGAATTTTGACCTTCCTCAGATAGATCATAGAAAGGTCGTAAAAAAGGATAATAATAAGCCATGGCGGGATGGGCTTACTAGGGGAGACAGCAACGTCATCCAATGACAGACTAAATTCAGCCGACTGTGCCTGAATATGAAGGCCAAAAGAAAGAATGGCAGGCCGTCTATGCCAAAAGAGCATAGTCCACTGAGGTAAAAAGACACAACCTCATATGGTATGGTGCAGTAAGGATTGAAATTTAGGGGAATACTGCAAAGAAAGTTACAAATGGCTGAGATGAAGAGGAGTTTTGTGGGATTCAATGTACAAAAACTGGACTAGAGAATTGTGAAAAGCTCCCGTGCCGAATCAAAGCCATAGATGGTGAATGGGGTTCAGCATCTTCAAGGCCGAGGTCCTGAAAGAACCATAGACCACAAACCCATAGTCCAATTTGAATCAATTGAGGGCACGATATGCCTTTAGTTAAAACATCGATCTGCTCCCCAAGAGGTGGTAGAGAGAAGAAAAAATATATTAAGTACCATAGTACATATGACATGTAGCTGCTTAATTTAATGAATGAAAGTAACTTTACAGTCAATAATAAGTCTCAAGAACTTTGTCTCAGGGACCATGGGAAGAACAACATCGCTGAGATTGAGATTGGGATGTAGACCCTATTGATATCGAAACTGCATCCAAACTTTTTGGAAAAAGAAAAAGTAGAACCATTTGATGTGGTCCTTTTCAATAACCGATTGGGAGCAGTATGAAGCTGCCTGTCAAAAAATATCATACGTGACGATAGATACAAGATCTAGAAATCATTGCCATATAGCCAGAATTTCAACAGTAGGAGAATTGTGGAATGACAGCATTGATATTGAAAGATGTGACATTCAGTACACAGCCATGAGAAACTCCAAGCTGTTGTGTGAAAGAATGGATAAGAACTTGAAATCGTTAGCCGAGTAAAAAAAACACGAATAAAAATGAGCAAATGGCCAAATAACTGATATGAATGAAGGTTCTGCAAATTGCTGTACTAATATGTGTAATGTCATAAGCCTTCTCAAGACTGAAGAAGACAGAAACAAGATGTTCTCTTTTAAGGAAGGCTTCCTTGATCAACGTTTTAAGTCAAATCAAATGATTAACAGTTGTTTGCTGTCGACAGAACCCACACTGGATGAGCAAGAGGAGGTTGTTTGTATCAAGGAACAATGCAAGACGGGCATTAACAATCATCTCCAAGATCTTAGATCTACTTAACAAAGGACTCAACTTCGCAATAGCACCTAGGTACATTCCAACCATAGAAATCAAAACATGTTTAGAGGACCTAGCCAGGAGACTTGTGATACTTTCTACAGAGAACAACAACAAGGAAACAACCAAAAAACAACCAACACAAAGAAGACAACTTAGATAATTTTATTGACATCCAACAGCCAAACTTCCCAGGTAAAATTACAAATTTATATTTTCCAGAAACACCTAAACACAACATCTTAAACGATTTTTTCAAAGAATTTTCTCACAAAACCATCAACATAATTTCACAAAACAGAAAACTAAAAAACAACTTTACAAAAAAAGACATTAATTCCATTAAAAAACCTAAAACAAGACAAAAACATAAAAATTCTAAAAGCAGATAAAGGTAACGCTATAGTCATAATGAACATGAATGAATACATCCAAAAAATGAATAACATCCTATCAGACACGAACAAATTTAAACCAATACACACAAATCCAACAAAGACACACGAGACGCAACTGAACAAATTACTACTACAAATGAAAAAAGCCAACACAATTTCACAAACACTTTATTCCTACCTACGTAAAACCGACTCACGCACACCAATGTACGGCATCCCCAAACCTCATAAACCAGATTGTCCATTACGACCAATAATGTCCACATATGAATCGTTTAATTACAATATTGGTAAATACATAGCATGGGCATTCTCCAAATATGTAACATCAGCCAGCTCATTCATCAAAGACTCTTTTAATTTCAAGTCTAATCTAAATCAACTTAATCATAAAGCCTTAATGGCCAGTTTCGATGTTATATCCCTCTTTACAGAAGTTCCAACCACTGAAGCCTGCAAGATAGCCTTAGAACTCTATATCCGAGACCCTAACCCAACCATAGAAATTCCCAGTAACCAGTTAGCAACCCTAATAGAATTCACCACGATAAAGACAAACTTCATGTTCAACAACCAAAACTATATACAAACAAATGGCCTAAGCATGGGCAACCCAGTATCACCAGTTCTAGCTAATATTTTTATGACACAAGTTGAAACACAAGCAATTAACACAGCATTACATCCACCACTATACTGGTATAGATATGTAGATGACACGGTTGCGGGATTCAAATCTACAGAACACATACTTAATTTTTTCAATCACATTAACTCTATACATCCCAACATTAACTTCACATGTGAACAGGAAGAAATCAATCAAATATCATTTCTTAACCTCAAAATTACAAGAACCGACACACAATTCAAAACAGAAATCCACCGAAAAATCACCCATACTGGACTATACATTACTTGGGACTCAGCACATGAAACAAAACAAAAAACTCAACATACTAAGAAACCAAATAAACACAGCCATAAAACTATACTCACCAGATAAAATTAACGATGAATTAGACAAAATAAAACAATACTTCATCAACATCAATAAGTTTCTCCCACAAACCGTAGAAAACATTATACGCACACACCTAGACAGAAAGCAAAATCAACCAACTAAAGTAAATATATCTCACGAATCAAAAAATCACGAAACCATATACTGCTGTATACCATATATTCCTGACATCAGCAAACAAATAACCAACATTTGGCAAAAATTAGTAAAAAATATGACATTCCAGTTAATACCAAATTTATTCAAAAACCAGGCACAAAACTGAGGTCTATACTATGTAAAAACTACACTGACAAACACCACACCAACATTATTTACAAAATACAATGTGATAACTGCCACAACTTCTATATTGGGAGAAACAAGTAGAAAAATGAAAACCAGATTCAAAGAACATAAAAAGTCACCTTCACACGTTTTCAAACACTGCAAGTCAAACAAACACAACATAACCATATAAAACACTCAAATACTAAATAAAGAAACAAACATAAACAAACGCAAAATTGAAGAAGCCTTACTTATACAACAACTTAAACCCAAAATAAACCAATATAAAGGAACGCCTTTATACCTATATTAATATAATAAAATAAATAAAATTATATATTCAAACATCTAACACCGCCCTTTACATTCCGACACTCAGTTATACAACCCCTTTCAAACATGTGGTCAGCTTCTGGTCAGTTACCTCTTTCTTTGTGAACCTGACGATGACCGAAGAAGGTCGAAACGTTGTTCGCTCTTCTATGTAAAATATTTTCTCAACCCAAACGAGCCGTTTTTGCATATAAATTTCTCAACAAGTGGGTTTCTCGACATCACTGACTCGAGAAAGGTATCCTATGCTCATTGTTGAATCTTCCATGTCGGCAAGCTGGAGACTACCATGGACAAAGGTACCATGGGAAACCTGTCGAGGTATTAGGTATAGAATGAATATCTTCTTGAATGATGCAATGAGTTACTGCTTTCATGCAACTTTTAATAAATGGTAGAATAGCGACAGCAGAATTGATTTTAAAGAGAAATATGAAAAATAGCCAGTCAGCTTAGTCCAAAAATTCAACTGTGGCACTGGAGTCGGGTGGCAATAACCACGGCTAATCTCCCTCAAAACTACAGTAAAATGATTACAATCAACCCGCCAAGAAAAACGAGAGAAAGTGAAGAGATACAGGTCGTGAACTAAAAGCACACATTCCACACACAAAAAGACTCCATCCCATCGATATCAGCAACACTTCAGAGGGGATTGTGCCAATTAAAGTATCTCAAGATGAAAAGGGGAGATTGCAACTGTTCTGTGAAAGTATTAAAGTTTCATTGATCGTAAGTCTCTCCAAAAGACAGATAGAGAGAACAAGCAGTGATGCTACAAGACAAGGAAACATGGATGGCTACGACCTCAAAGGGTGTAGGGAGTGGAACAGACAAAGTAGGCATGAGCTTGACGACCAGAAGTGCTTCCCACCATGAACTCGTCCATCACACAAACTATCAGTCCAATATAAAGAAAAACTACCAAAAGTGACAGTACCAGTAAAAGAGGGTATAATGTAGTCTACTAATGTATGTGATGACACATAGCGACGACATACATATACAGCAACAATTCGGTTGTAAAGAGTAGTAGAACTTTTGTTTATTTTATTCACAATATTTCACTAGGTTATTTGCATCATCAAGTGGGATACAATTGAGGCTAACAGAATTGAACTTTAAAAAGAATAACGTAATAATCTCTAAGAATAGTAATATTCAAGCATAAGACTGAACAGTCACAATAATTTCTGAATAAACTGTCAAGTTACTGAACAATACTTTTAGGCCTGAGTACTGAAATTCTTTCGATATAAACGAGAAAAGGGAATGATTAAAACAGATATAAATGAACACCTTTGTAGCTGTTAAGAATGAGGTTACATTTCTTATTAATAGGGCTTATTTTAACTTTTTCTTTTAATTATGTCTTCTCTGTAAAGTATTTTCATCTAAGAAGAAACAAAACAGTGTTTTTTCCTAGGCATGTGTTCCAAAACACGAAACGGAGATTTTTAAATTCTCCCGCAAACGAGTAGAAACTTGTTTATTTGTCTCATCAATATGACAGCTTTTGTAATGTGTGCATTCAATTGCATACACATTCTATGAAGTGCGTGTGTTTTTCTTATTGCAAAGCCACATCAGGCTATCTGCTGAGTCTACCGAAGGGAATTAAACCCCTGATTTTAGCATTGTAAATCTGTAGACTTACCGCTGTAACAGCGGAGGACGGCTGGGTTTGACCTTGAAGTCTCAGTAATTGGAACTTGCTAATTTATTCTGTGCATCCGGTTCACTGAGATTCCCATAATTCATCAAAATCACCACAAAGCTATATACAGTTCAATTTACCTCTTCTCGAATTATGATTAATAGTATTATTTAAACTATTGTTCTTGGTGTTAATGTTAACAAAAACACAACAACAATACTGCTTAATGGCAGTATCTGTGACAAAAAAAAATGTGATAAAGAGAAATTACTACTCCAGCACTTCAAGTTCTGAAAATAATCCCAGTTTATCCGGTGTCGAAATAAAAGAAATACAGCGGAACATTCTTCTATTACCTTTGTATTAATATTTTCCTCAGTATTATGAAAACAGTGTAAAACACAAATTTATTAACTATATGACATTTGCTTCACTTTAGAATATATAACTTTTCATTGTTGTTAATTTTATGTAAATACACTTTTTAAGTGTTGCATTTAATTTAAACAACATTTATTTATTTTTACTCTTCAAACACATTTAGCTCCGCTAAGTAACGTACTGTACACTTACTCACTTAATTTGAAAATAAGCTCTGAAAATGGCGTCACATCGTTATACGCATGCAGTTGTTTGTCGTATTCCACTTAGTTTTAAAACGAAAGCCTTGGGAATTTCTGAAGAAATCGACTTTGACAAGGCGAAACAACAACACGAGGAGTACTGTAAAGTTCTAAGAAATACTGGTCTCGACGTTATTGAACTTCCACCAGATGAAAACCTTCCGAATTGTATTTTTGTTGAAGATACCGCTGTAGTTTGTAATGGGACAGTGTTGATTTGTCGTCCGGTGCATGCCGCGCGGCAAAAAGAGGTAAGTCTAGCGAAGATACGACGACGGAAATACAACAAGGACTTAAGTAAATTAATATATCACATTTTTCCTGATAAAAAATGTCATCCAAAATGATTATGACTCATTAACCATAAAATATATTTTTGGCAGTTAGTAGGTTTACCTCGAACTTCGAAGTTAGAACTTTCTTTTTAAAAATATTATAGTTTTATTTATACATAACCACGAGGCTTTTTGAGGATCATACATATTTTGCTTGTGTGAATGAAGTATTACATTCTTAACATTTCATACTTATATATTTATAAGGTTTGGCAAGAATTAATAAAAAAGTACTAATATTTCCATGAACTTCAGTTTCAAGTAAATGAAGCAAGCATTCAACTGAAAAGCTTAGAAATCATGTGTTTGAAGTGCTTCACAAACCATACTGATCTTGGCACTTGATAAGATCTGATATTGATAAATGTCGCTTATGTGTGAAACTAAAACGTCTTCTTTTGCTACACCATTTATTTGCTATCATTGGAAAACTGTTTTAATGTACACAGGCACTGAACATCCTCCATGAGTTCCTTTGGGAAGCAGTTTGACATTCTATGTACATGTAGAGTGTGGTGGTCCTAACATAGCTAAATATAATAATCATCCATTTCTTTTCATGGCTTATTACTATATATCATTGCAGTCTTTCGTAGCTTCTAAAGAAATCAGATGCTTATGATTGGGAGTACTATTTACCAAATTTTTAATCAACCACTTCTCTACAAGAGGGGCCCGGCATGGCCAAGTGTGTTAAGGCATTCGACTCGTAATCCAAGGGTCGCTGGTTCGAATCCCGGTCACACCAAACATGCTCGCCCTTTCAGCCGTGGGGGCGTTATAATGCGACGGTCAATCCCACTATTCGTTCGTAAAAGAGTATCCAAAAAGTTGGCGGTGGGTAGTGATGACTAGCTGCCTTCCCTCTGGAATTACACTGCTAAATTAGGGACGGCTAGCGCAGATAGCCCTCGAATATCTTTGCGTGAAATTTACAACAAACAAACAATCTCTACAAGAGGTTTTACAGATATTTCAACAGCAGGTAATTATAGACATTACTTATACGATATTCTTCATAGGTTCTATATTAATTGTCGAGTTTTATGCAAGAAGCTAAGTGGTATTGTTATAGTACCATCTGTACCGATTTGATTAGCTCTTTGAAGACCTTGAAATCATTCAGCATCTTTTCTCCTTCAGTTCTCTTGGATGTTTAAAAAAGACTGGTCTACTTTTCGTTGTTATAATGTCCTTCCAATTTCTCTGGATTGCTGGCCATTTCAATGTCTAAGGAAATGAGCTTGCTGGTATTACTGTTAAATCGGACTCCATCGGTAATATTGAACATTTACTTATTCCATGTGTAGATTAAAAGCCTGCTGTTAAGGCAAAGTTTTGTGTCAATTAGCAGACAATTTAGTCTGAAAAACAACTCAAGTTTTTTTTTCTTCAAACCCAACTTACCATGTATGATTATCCATATAATTGGGGCAGTAATCACATGAAGGAAATTATCTTGACTAGACTCGTGCTTCTTTTTAAGGAGTAATGTGGCTCGAGTGCTCATATTTTAATTTCCTGCCATTACCGGAGACATTACTTTAGGTATGTTTTATGATGTCAGTTTAACACTGAGTATCATTAGAAATTATGACACTGTTCACAATGGTTTTTATCTATTTCCAGGTCATATGCTTTTTATTTTTGTTAACTTGTAACCGTGATTTTCTCTCTCTTAAGAATAACAGAAGGAAACAACGTCTTATGTGTTTTATTCTGTCATTTATATACGTTTTTTAAATTAACTTCTTTTAACATAAAACCAACGATTACATACAAATACATGATTCCATTTGTAAATGATATATTGTAAATGATGAACATCCATAATAAAAATTTATGTCATACTGTGAAATCCACTATGTTTCAAAGGGTTTGTTTGTTTGATTGGAATCAAGCACAAAGCTACGCAGTGGGCTATTTGTACTCTGCCCACCACCGGTAACGAAACCCGGTTTCTAGCGGTTTAAATTCGAAGACACACCGCTGTGCTACTGATGGGCATTTCTCAGGGTAAGCGTGACGTGTAAAATGTTTGTTGGAAAGTTGAAAATGAAATAAAGTACCGTTTTCTCATTCTCAACCTAAAAAACCTTTTATAGTGGATATCTATGAAAATAAAGAATAATATTTCAATAAATTCTACAAAATCTTGGCACAAGTTCAGTCTGCAAACAGCGATTAATTTATTCTTCTTTATAATTGTTTTTTTTAGCTGTTCGATTTACCGGGAATTTGCTTATCAAGGAGTAAGAAACATAAGACAATTTTAAGTTTTTTATTTCATCCGTATGCATTATTTTTTCAAGTTACTATTTATGAGACACTGAATTAAAACTAAATAGTGTTGTAAAGGTTAGAACAGATAATCCAGCACTGGTGGCTAGCTGGTGAACTTTTCCTCATCTATTTAAATATTTATGTAGTTTTGACAGATTTTATTAACCATTTCGCATCTACAGTTGAATTTTCTTTGGAAATTAACTTCCCCATCAAAGGCTTTTTGAACTTGTCTTTGAATTCGTTCCAAAATAGATATTCTACTATTCTTTTACCCTTTTCATGCACATGTAAAATATTGCGGTTAGTGGCACGAGATGCTCTTTAATAGTAACTTCCTTATATCTGCGTGGGCCAGATTTAATTAGCAATTGGTTTATTATTTTTATTAATTTTTTTTAATCGACAGGTGGTTCCAAGTCCGTGTGGGTTCGACACTTTTCTTTACTTTTCTACAGTAACTTGGAGTCTGCCAGGGCTGTGTTTTGAGTGTCACACTTTTCAGTATAAAGATTAATGCAATCACTGAATAGCTTCTTACTTTTGCAAACGAGCTTTATGTCGACGACTTTCACATCTCATGTCAGTTGTCAAACACGAGGTATATTGAGTGGCTGCTGCAGACTGCACTCAGTCGTTTACTGAAGTGAACCACAGCAAACGGTTTTAACTTTTCTCTCTCTAAAACCATTTACATGCACTTTTGTCTTCAACGGGGTATTCACCCTGATTCTGAACTCTGTGTTGGTGAAGTTGTGCTGTTTATGGTCCCTGAGAGAAAGTTCTTGGGGCTTATCTTTGACTGTAAGCTGACCTTTATACCACAAATCAAGCAGTTATGGGCCAAAGGTACAATAGCACTGAACATTCTCCGTGTCTTCTCTTTTACCACTTAGGGAGTAGATAAATCTCTATGCTAACTATGCTCGACTATGGATCATTGGTCCTGGCACTGCCAGGACCCTGGCCTTAAAGATGTTGGACCCCATTTATCATCAAGGACTTTGACTCTCCACTGGGGCTTTCTGGACTTCCCCAGTTCAGAGCTTATACACAGAGTTTCATGAACCTTTTTTGCACTTCTGCTATTTGCAACTGTCTTTATTACATGCTTCAAAACTTCGTTCCTTACTAAAGCATCCCACCTGGGGTTGTGTTTTCCTTTCTCTGTGGGCCATACTTTTTCAGAACAGATGATCTGCCATTACTCATTTTGGTTTTCGTATCCAGGTGCAGTTGTATAAATTAGGTCTGTTCTTGGATAACATTATTGTTACCCAAATGTGACCTATCTTTAAGTTATTTGGGAAAAGCAGGCACTCCTGATTGGAAATACTGTCTGTTATTTGCTGAACATCTTTTGAACTATCTTTCCATTCCTATTTATACAGATGGTGCAAAATCAGGTGACTGTGTGGGCTCTGCCATGGTTTGTTGTGGTTTGGTGGTTGCATGCAGAATCCCTTTTACAGATTCTGTGTTCCCTGTTGAACTGTACGCCATTTCTCTTGCCCTGGATCAGGTAGAAGTTAAGCAGTACTCAAATTGCACTATTTATACTGACTCACTTAGTTCTCTACTGGCCCTGGATTCGCTTCACGTTAGTTCATACCCTGTTCTCGCCGATATTCAAAATCGAGTCGCCCATTTTTCTTTAACACGGACTTCTATCTAGTTTTTCTGGATACCAGGCTACATTGGTATTTGCGGGAATGAGCTCGCCGACACCGCAACTAAATCTATCTGCTCTGAAACTTTCACTGCTGTGTTTGTTCCATTCATGGACTATTGTCCTGCATTCAAAGCTCAGCTCCGTGCCAGTTGATAGTCGACTTGGAGCGAGCAATGTGAAAAAAAGCTTTTCCAAATAAAACCCTCTATTGGACTTTGGCCGTCTTGCTTCTGTATGGATTGGAAAGAGGAAATTGTTCTAACTAGACTACACGTTGGTCACAGTTTTTTAACTCGTTTTTTTTTTATCTGAGACTGATGCACCAATGTGTTGTCTGTGTAACACCTAAGTCACAATAAGCCACATTTTACTGTCTTGCCGTCATTATGACTCTCAACGACGGTACCATTTTAAGCATGTTCTGTCCCAAGGTTTATCCGTAAAGTTAGACAGTGTTATTGGTGATGGTGACACTATCCACCTTGGAAATATTTGAAGTTTTTTAAAGGCCATTAATCTTATTAATGCTATTTAAGTTTTTTTAATTTATGATCATAACATCAAATTACTTGAAACCAGGACTGGAAAGGCCAACTTCAGGTGATTAACGCTGCTGTTTGATCTACCTGTTAGTCATCCTGGCGAGTTATAATTAAAATTTTGCTACAAGTTCTTTAAAACTTATATTACTTTACTATCTGAAAATGGCCATAACGTTAAATAACTCGGAACCAGGACTAGAAAGGCCAACTTCAGGTGACTGACGTTGGTTTTTGTACTTACCTGTTAGTCTTCCTGGCGAGTTATGATAATTACAATTATGCTACAGAAAGTCCTTTACAACTTGTAGTACTGTAGTTTTTCTCTTACCGATGTAGATTAGATATAAACATTGGTTTTAATGCTGTTTAAGTTTTTTAAAACTTTGTTTTGTTTTACCTTAATTTTCTTTTATGAATTTTACTAATTTTACTTTAATTTTAACCGGATGTTGCGCCATAAAACACCAAACCAAGCAACCGTATGTATTTATATGTCCAGGTGCGTATCTCTAAAAATTATTAACTGACCAACGTTAATTTTTTACAGGAGATAGGATGTTCCCATAGGACGGCCCTCCCTAAATCTGGTTCGGATCCATATTGAATTCTTAATCACTTTGAATCATTTTTATGGTAGAAATATTGGCCACTTTCTTGTTGATAATAATTGTGTAAAAAGTGATAGGATTAGGACTGAGTTTTAGGAAAATATTAAAACCACAAATCGAAACATTTGCTGTGGGATGAGGATATGCAATCTTTTTAATTGCCGTTGTTGTTTTTGTCGTCATTTTATTTTCTATATAGTTTCTTAAACACTATCCATAAAATATAATAATGATTCAACATTCTTGGGTTATTGTTTTCTCTGTTGTCATATATGCGTGTGTACAGTGTAACTCCAAACGTTTTCATCGGACTTTAATCAAATTTGGCATAAAGATTGATTGTTCCCAAAAGGGCTAATTAATTGCCTCTGTATAATATGGATAGCAAATTGGAGTTTAAAAAAAAATATCCTTCTCGATAAACCAGTTGACATACAAATAGGAGATCTTGGCATCTAGACCTACGTTTCTGGAAATTTGGTTTGTTTTGAATTTCGCGCAAATTTGCACGAGGGCTATCTGCACTAGCCGTCCCTAATTTAGCAGTGTAAGACAAGAGGAAAAACAGCTAGTCATACCACCCACCGCCAACTTTTGGGAATAGTGGGACTGACCATCACCTTATAACGCCCCCAAGGGCGAACGTGTTTGTTGTGACGGGGATTCGAATCCGTGACCCTCAGATTACGAGTCGAGTGCCTTATCCACCTGGCCAGGTCGGGTCCGTTTCAGGAAGTAAATAATTATTTGATGTATATTTGACGTTGATTATTCCAATACACACACACACATATATATACATAGCTATATATATTTGCATAAATGTGAATACGTGTCTGTGTGTTTGTAAAATGCAGTTGTTATTATTATTTTCGTATTTTTAATCCACCACTACATATCGACAACTAGATTTATCAATACTTGTGTGAATTGCTGTAACAATTTACAACAAAAAATATATTCAATCTTGTAGCTAATCTAGGTGAAGTTGATTAGTCTGTAAAAGTGTTGCAGTCGACATTTTGGGCAGACAAAAGTATGATTCTATTAGAAATAATACGCATTTTGGTTTCATTGATTTGTTTCTTTTACCACATACATGTATAAAAAACAAAATTATTATAAATAGACTTTTGGCTGTTGTAATGAGTTCAGGTGTTGTGCGAAAGGCCTCCTGGTAAATAAGAGTTAACACTCCTTTGACTAAAACCTGCACTGGACGAATTTGAGATTAAGGTAGAAATCATTCGCAGTGGTATTTATCATGGATGTTAGGCTCGTTGGTTTCATTCACTTGCTATCATTCTTTGTTTAACATAGCCTTAATTTCTATTTTAGAAAAAAGGGCGATAGTGATTGCAGATGGCTTGTTTGTTTTTTGAATTTCGCACAAAGCTATTCGTGGGCTATCTGCGCTAGCCCTCCCTAATTTAGCAGTGTAAAACTAGAGGGAAAGCTGCTAGTCATCACCACCCATCGCCAAATCTTGGGCTACTCTTTTACCAACTAATAGTGGGATTGACCGTAAGATTATAACACCCCCACGGATGAAAGGGCGAGCATGTTTGGTGCGACGGGGAATCAAACCCGCGATATTTGAATTACAAGTCGAACACTTTAACCCACCTGGCCATGCCGAGCCTAATTGCAAATGGACAACTGAAAATCTATATGTAAAAACTGCTGGTTCGGGTTGAGAAAAATTTTATGTAGAGGAGCGAACAACGTTTCGACCTTCTTCAGGTTGTGAATCTGACGATGACCGAAGAAGGTCGAAACGTTGTTCGCTCCTCTACATAAAAATTTTCGCAACCCAAACTAGCCGTTTTTACATATATATTTTTCTCTACAAGTGGGTTTTTCGTCATCACTGAACTCAAATATATTGATATATAAGGGATTATAAAACAAAAGAAGTAATGTTGTAGCTCTGAATAATGGAGTGTAGTTTAAAATACTAGAATTTTTTAATGCATTTCATTGATTTAAGTAAATTTTGTAACTCGACAGTTGCCAAATCAGATAAAATAATGGTATTGAATCGTTTTCCATCTGTGAAGGGTATCCTTTTTTTCCCAAACTCTGTAGTTTTTACTGATTACATCTGGAGTTATGTACATTCTCTGATTCTAGCACTGAGTTTTCATTCCAAAATAATCGTGGCTTGAATAATATTTACGTCAACCAAAAAACACTACAGTGGTGGCGCACATTGGCCAAACTCGTAACTATAATTAAGATACTACAGAAAAACACCTTTTCAACCAACGAAGCTAGGAATGAACGACTTGCAATAGCATCATTTTACAAGAATAAAAAGTCAATAAGTTATGTCATTGAATTATCATTACTTTTAGTTGGTCATAGGTGCAATATTACACTGTACGACAGATAAGGGCAAATTTTAAAAAAGGCATGTTTAATGCCCTCGCCCACTTCCTTTTCCGTAGCTGCCTCTCCCACTTTTTTGACGATTTTTTCTCTTTTTATTGCATTATCTGTTTTTGATCAAAGATTTATGAGTAAAATATAAGGTGAACACAGTTGATTCATTTTGCCCGTTTTCTTTATTTTTCATAAATTCTGTATCGTTTTGATGAATAAACGAAACAAAGACTTCTGTTCGATATGAACCATTTGAAAAAAACGAATCATGAGAAAATGGTGCGAACTTTCTTTCTAAAAAGTAATTTAAAAACAAACAAACAAGAACGTTCTTCTTTCTTTTTTCGAAAACTCCGGATGCTAAACTTTTTTTTGCTGGGCTTTAATAATTTTAGTATCATTATTCCAAAGCGCAGCACGGCGTTCATTAGATAAACACTTGTTCTAAACGTCCGTAAATGGGCAATCAAAATAATGAATAATAAGTGTTATCAGTCGCCCAGTAACATATGTGACGCTTAATACCTACTAACGTATCATATTCACGAACTTTGAAACTTCACGAGTGAGTGATGTTAATATTATTTGAATTTTCACTTTGTATTTTGTAATCTAGTCAGCTTGATGAGTTTTGAAAATATCTTGTACAATATTGGATAGAAGGCGATGTCGACAACGGTTTAAAACGGATAGTGCATTTGAAATGCTATTCTGAATATGTTTTACTGAAATACCATATTATGACAGTAAAGAAAATGTTATTTTTGATTGTTACTTGTCTTGTAGTGATGTAAAATCACACTTACTATCAATTAACAAGTCGTGCTTCACAAGCTTAGACAGTGCTCATAGGCCCGGCATGGCCAGGTGTGTTAAGGCGTGCGACTCGTAATCTGAAGGTCGCGGGTTCGCATCCCCGTCGCACCAAACATGCTCGCATTTTTAGCCGTGGGGACGTTATAATGTTACGGTCAATCCCACTATTCATTGGTAAAAGAGTAGCCCAAGAATTGGCGGTGGGTGGTGATGACTAGCTGCCTTCCGTCTAGTCTTACACTGCTAAATTAGGGACAGTTAGCGCAGATAGCCCTCGAGTAGCTTTGCGCGAAATTCAAAAACAAAACAAACAAAACAGTGCTCATAACTATATGTACATGTTTTAGCTGTTGTGACCCGTGAACAACACAATATAACATTTCAACGTTATAAAAAGATTGTCTTCTTCATCTGCCAGTTTTTTTTAATAAGAGCAGGTTAATTTAAGAAAATGATAATATATGTGATAAAATAAACAATATAATGTTATATAATCTAACCCAGTTATTGTGTTCTCACAGCAACTTATCCAATTCGCAACATGAGAGTTGTCAAAGATTTGATAATATAAACTGTCTCATTCATTCTTATGTTTATTTATATATGAGTGTGTTTTACTTTACTGCTTACAGGTTCTCTTTTCAATTTCACCTCTGATGAAAGAGAAAGATGTTTGTAATTTGACCAGAAGAGCCATAGCAATAGGCAAATGCTCTTTTACACGCCGTATATAGCAGTTGTGCTATTCATGTAGTATTATTCACACTTCTCTCTCGTCTCTAAGAGGTTTTGTTTTTGAATTTCGCGCAAAGCTACACCAGGGCTATCTGCGCTAGCCGTCCCTAATTTTGCAATGTAAGATGAGAGGGAAAGCAACTAATCATCACCAACCACTACCAGCTCTTGGGCTACTCTTTTACCAACGAAGAGTGGGATTGATTTTCACATTCTAATGCCCCACAGCAGAAAGGGCGAGCATGTTTGGTGTGATGGGGATTCGATCCCGCGACCCTCAGATTACGAGTCGAGTTCTTTAATCACCTGGCCATGCCGGGGCTGTTCATAGAAGTTCTTAGGAATAATAACAATACATTTTATCTAATTATCTAATTCTGTATTATACTATAAAAATTATTTATAATTAACTGTAAACTTTATGATATGCTAACATCAAAGGGCAGGTATTTTAAGACTACAGTCTGCAGCTGAATTATAAAATTAACATTTTCTAACGCTGTTATATTATTTTATCAGTAAGTCTAGACTCTGCATTAAAAATTAATACTAAATGAAGTGAGAAATATTTTGCAAAATTTAGTGTAAGCGTATGTTATATTTATCGTAATTAATAAGTAATCGAAATAGAAAAAGCAAGTGTTTGGGCTTGGAACAGGTAGAATGGATGTTTTATTTCTTGTTTTTGTTTGTTTTTTGGAATTTCTTACAAAGCTACAATAAAGGCTATATGCGCTAGCCGTCCCTAATTTAACAGTGTAAGACTAGAGGGAAGGCAGCTAGTCATCACCACCCACCGCCAACTCTTGGCTATTCTTTTACCAACGAATAGTGGGATTGACCGTCACATTATAACGTCCCCACGGCTGAAAGGGCGAGCATGTTTGGCGCGACTGGGATGCGAACCCGCGACCCTCGGATTACGAGTCGCACGCCTTAACACGCTTGGCCATGCCAGGCCAAGTGAAAGGCAACTTGCTATTAACCCTCAAATGGCAGCCATCATCAATCATTTTTTTAGGTTTGTTTAATACTATTGACATTTTATTGCCAATATTTTTAAGGTAAATGCAGCTGTTATCTTTTCTGAATAAAGCTGAAATGTATTTTAGGTGGAACTGAAGACTTTGACCGCTCATCACTAAGTTTACCCAACGTCATCGAAATTAGACGAAAAGAAATCTAATATGTTACCTTTAAGTACACGGAATAATAGAAACAGAAAAAAAAATTAGAATGTTCCTTTTGAAGCTTATTTGAAAGCATATAAAGCTTATCAAACACTGCATGTAACAATCGGTTCGAGATTATATTAATATCTTTAAACAAACAAAGAAAAATGTTTGTTTTAAATGTTAAATGTAGTTACTTCAAATTAATATAAAGAATGAATGTTTGAAGATATGTATTAATAAAAAGATCTATTAGTTTTGTAGTTGGATACACCACTTCCATTGTCTTGAAGATACAAATATTATTTGCGAGTTATTATGATCTTATTCCGAGAGTTTTATTCTGTAGTTTAATATCCGCTTCTAAACTTCTGTACTTAATTTAGTCTTGAAGTTTATGATGTATTATGTCATGTTCGGTGTGAATTGGTGTTTTGTTTTTCATAGTAGACATTCTTCATGAAAGTATTTAGCTTTTTACAGGGCCAACTTCGTTAACTCACACAGAACTTACCGTAATAAGCGACTTCCTCTTTATCCGTGATGTCGAGAAAACCCACTTGTAGAGAAATATATATATAAAAACGGCTCGTTTGGGTTGAGAAAATATTTTACGTAGAGGAGTGAACAACGTTTCGACTTTCTTCGGTCATCGTCAGTTCACAAAGAAAGAAAGAGGTAACTGACCGGAAGCTGACCACATGTTTGAAAGGTGTTGTGTAACTGAGTGTCGGAATGTAGAGGGCGGGCTTAGATGTTTGAATATTAATTTTATACTATTTATTTTATTATTATTATTTATATTATTTTTAATATAGGTATAAAAGTGTTCCTTTGTATTAGTTTATTTTGGGCTTAAGTTGTTGTATAAGTAAGGCTTTAATTTTGCGTTTGTTTATGTTTGTTTCTTTATTTAGTATTTGAGTGTTTTCTATGGTAATGTCGTGCTTTTTTGACTTGCAGTGTTCGAAAACGTGTGAAGGTGGTTTTTTATGTTCTTTAAATCTGGTTTCCATTTTTCTACTTGTTTCTCCAATATAGAAGTCCTGGCAGTTACCACATTGTATTTTATAAATAAATTTTCTCAACCCAAACGAGCCGTTTTTACATATATACGACTTCCTCTTTAGCTTCTGTAATTTGTCATGAGTTGTGTCTGCACGTGGTTGTTGTTTACGGTTGGGCTTTACTGAAAGGCTTGTGTGGTTACGTCAGAAATGAACGTGCTGGTTTAAGACAACTGAAGAGTTATGCATATGTATAGTCGTATAATTTTTGGGAAGATTATGAAAGTTAACTTATATAGGCATGTGAATTTTATTTCATGTTTACAGATACACAGTTGGCCTGCATTTTGCTTTTATTAGAGACAATCACTGTGATCAACTGTATTCGACTTAGATCTACAAAAGTGTTTTATAACAGCTAAACTTTAGTTATAGGAATTGATATTTCACTTTTAATATAACCAGTTGGGCGTGGCCCAGTACTTAGGACACGAGGACTTTGAATCCTAGGGGTCGTGGATATTCTATAAATGATGGTCAAATCTTCCATTAAAAGTAAGATCAAAGCAGCCCAAGAGTTAGGGTGTATGCTGTTGACTTCTTATCTTCTCCATAAGTTCAGCATTCTGATGCTGCCAGATACTTAATGTAAGGAGTTCACTACATAAAGTAAATATACAACCTTTCAATACATTTATCGACAAACGAAAACCATCTGAAGCTAGGGCTGTGTTTTCAAGATCAATAATAGCCCTCTCTCTAACACCCTGTCTTCAGTTATGAGAAGAAAAAGAAATTATTAAAGTAAATATGGTTAAAATAATACGCTTTAGCGTTGAAAACTTTTAAGTTGAACAAATGGTGTCAAAACGTCAGTTAAACTGTTTCACCGTTTATTGTAGACATTTTTCATTAATTATACTTTGGATTACCAGACGTTCCGGCAAAACAATGATCCTTCCCGTTTTTAATATTAGACATATCACTATTATTTTTGTCCCAATTAGAAAAACGGTAAAGGTATTAAAATAGCCCAGTTTCTCTTTATCTTGGCCCGGCATGGCCAAGCGCGTTAAGGCGTGCGGCTCGTAATCTGAGGGTCGCGGATTCGAATCCGCGTCGCGCCAAACATGCTCGCCCTCCCAGCCGTGGGGGCGTTATAATGTTATGATCAATCAAACCCAAGAGTTGGCGGTTGGTGGTGATGACTAGCTGCCTTCCTTCTAGTCTTACACTGCTAAATTAGGGACGGCTAGCACAGATAGCCCTCGAGTAGCTTTGTGCGAAATTCCAAAACAAACAAACTCTTTATCTTAATGTGAATTTTATATGAACAATATGTCATTATATAAAACTGTTTTGAATTTTATTGGAGAATCACCTGGGAAGCTCAAATCATACAGTTGTAGTATTCTCTCCTTCTTCGACATGTTTTCTTAACCTGCTTGTCGCTTGGAAGCTTTAAGAACAGAGGTTTGGTGGCTTGCATTGTTGCGAAAGAAAACAGAGAAGCAACATGTTTGTTTTGAGTACGTTCACGACAACTTGGGCACGTTTTTTTTTATGTATTACTTTTTAACTAGATACATTTTAACAAGTTTTTGTTTGTCCGTGATTTTAAAACGGTGCAATAAACATTATATTATTTAGCAAATGTAAAAAGTGTTAGTGTAATTTAAACTGTTTCAAAGCTGTTACAATGTCTCTTATATGGTTAAAAACGTCCTAGTTTTTTCAACATGTAAATATGCTAATCCTAAGCATATTTGTACCGTATTAGAATAGTAGCAGAGTTATCACGCTCATGGCTACAAGGTTTTGCTGGGTATATCGTAATTGTTATCTGGTGTTTTAATCGTGGCATGATATTTTCCACAACTGAGATGTATATACACTTGTAGTAAGTGTACATCAGGTTTATATGCGGTTGTGACTGAGAGTCAGTATTATTTGTTATGTTTATTTTCATATGGGATACCTTAGAAGTATTTTACATGAATTTGGCTATATTGATTGAAAGAACTCCGGTGTTTAGTATAGATGTACGTGCACAATGGAAATTCACTTTTTAATGTATCTATGCAACGCAGGGACATTTTTGAATTGAGTGAATGAACTTATTTTAAATATTAATGAAAGCTTAAATAGTCAGACGCGCTGGTTGCCATATTGTCTCCATAAGTGAGCCACCAGTATTTAGTTTCTTTTATAATTGGCCAGGTAGATAGGGCACTTGACTCTCAATTTGAGGATTGGGGGCTCGAATCCTCGTTCCAACAAACATGCTCGCCCTTTCAGCTGTGGGGGCGTGATAATCTCTCGGTCAATCTCACTATTTATTGGTAAAAGACTTGCCCAAGAGTTAGCGGTGGGTGATCTTGACTAGCTGTCTTCCCTCTAGTCTTTCACTGCTAGCGCAGGTAGCTCTCGTGTAGCTTTGCGCGAAATTCAAAACAAAACCAATCTTTTATAATTAGTATAAACGTAGTTTGTTTTTTAATGTGTGTTTTAAAACAATATAGAACATTTAGATGATAATTTTAGTGGAATATGTTATGTAAAGTGTTTGTCCGACATGTCCAGGTGGGGTTAAGACGTTCGACCGGCATCTGAGGGTCTCGGGTTTGAATCCCCATCACTCCAAACATGCTCGCCCTTTCAGCCGTGGGGCCGTTATAATGTTACTGTGAATCCCACTATTCGTTGGCAAAAGAGTAGCCCAAGAGTTGTCGGTGGGTGGTGATGACTAGCTGCCTTCTCTTTAGTCTTACACTGCTAAATTAAGGATGGCTAGCGCAGATAGCCCTTGTGTAGCTTTGCGCAAAATTTAAAAATAAACGTAGAGTGTTGTGTTGTATTAAATGTTACAAGCTTAGTTAGTGTTAACGAAAAGTGAAATATTTTGTTTTTCTGCTGACCTTCTTCACCCATATATCAGTCTTTCATAGAGAATTTAAAGATTAATACTGCATAAGTTTAACTGTTATATAATGTTTGCTGCTGGAACTTCATGCGTTAATAAACGTGTATATTTATAAAGCAAGCTGTAATGAATATGAATTAACTGAAATATTCTGCGATTATTTCAGTAAGGTGGACTTCTTGTTTAGAATTTTTTTCTTTCTTCTTAATATGCACAGGAAGATAAGAGATTTGTGTTTTCTTGACAGTTTAACATTTTTGTACCTGCTGTGTTTTATGGTAATTAATAATTTATATTCGTTGCTAAGAGAGCCCTAACTGCTTGAATACGTTGCTAGCACGACTTCTTATTGATCATTTGTGCATCAGTTAGCCTGTAATTAATTGATTAGAATACGTCCAGACTTAATTGATAAATTACATAAATGATATGCAGTGGGTTGTAATTATATTTGTTTTGCCTAATAAGATAATTAGTGGCCCGGCATGGCCAAGCGCGTTAAGGCGTGCGACTCGTAATCTGAGGGTCGCGAGTTCGCATCCCCGTCGCACCAAACATGCTCGCCCTTTCAGCCGTGGGGGCGTTATAATGTGACGGTCAATCCCACTATTCGTTGGTAAAAGAGTATCCCAAGAGTTGGTGGTGGGTGGTAATGACTAGCTGCCTTCCCTCTAGTCTTACACTGCTAAATTAGGGACGGCTAGCACAGATAGCCCTCGAGTAGCTTTGTGCGAAATTCAAAAAACAAAGAAACAAACAAGATAATTAGTAATTACAGCAGTTGGCTTTTCAATTCACTTTAGAATCCATATGTAATAGAAAGGTTTACTGTAATAAAATGTGAGTTGAACAGTACTAATGCAAAATGGATGTTCGAACACATCAGCAGTTTTAACATTTGGTTGACTGAATATAGCTATTTATTATTTTTCAGTCACACGAAAGGAAGGCGTGCTTCATACCCTATTGTCTGCAGTTCTATGACTGATAACATGAAGATATGTATTCATTAACAAATAGAATTTGATTTCAAAAGTATGTTGAAAACTGATTTTTTTTTTATTTACTGTAAACAGTAAAGTTTGAAGTTTTGTGTCAAGTTATTTATTATATTATATAAGCAGTAAACGTATACGACAGTGTACTGAATTTTGCTATTTTGCACGATATAGTCTCCCTAGTGGCTGAGCAGTTGGGTTTCAATACCCTTGATAGGCAGTGCAAAGATAGCTCATTATCGTTAGCTTTTTGCATAACGTCAAGAAAAAAAAAACAAACTAAAGGGGGCACTCGGTAGGGCATATGACTCCGCCAGGCAACGTTGACCATATTCGGCTCTGAAAAGTTACAAAGCTATGTCCATATTGTTGTTATCAATGGACGCGAACCATTTTTGGCAGGACAGTAAGGAATAAGAATATACGTATGTCCGTCATGTTTCGCTTTGGACTTAATTTTGGATATTCGTGACATTACTGCGACCTTGACATTTGAATCTCCAAAAACTAATCACTTCTGCGTTGTATCATAGTTAAAATGTATAAACACTTTAGTTCAAATTCATGCATCCGTTTTCGAGAAATCTTGTTGACAAACACACACGCATACATAGGTGAAAACGTAACGTCCGTCCATTTTCGTTAGTAGTTGAAAAAGACAGCACTGCCTACCGTTTACCATGAATGCCCAAAAACATCTACGTATTGAGAACAGTTATTGAACATCTGAGTCTATATATTCCTGTATACTCATTAAAAATAACCTTTTTTTTTCTCCTGAAGAAGAATAGTGGACTATTCGAAAGCACTCGATTTTGGATCTCCTTTGAAAACCACTACAACTTTTGTATGTGATCCTGTGTGCTAACTTGTTAATGAGAAGCGACAAATTAATATCATAATTTCTCTGAGTAACCAGGCAGCAGTAGTTTTGAACGCGTTCAGAATGTTGATTGTATGAATGTAAGCTACAAGTTAACGGAAATATTATATATGGAAAATATGCTTTGTTATAGTTAGAATATTGAAAGGTACATGGTCAAGTAGGTGGAAAAGTGCGGAGTATTTTAGTAATTATGTTCTTTGTTCTACGTTAGTCCATTCCATTCTGTTAGGCTCGGCATGGCCAGGCAGTTAAGGCACTCGACTCGTAATCTTAGGGTCGAGGGGTTCAAATCCCCGTCACATCAAACATGCTCGCCCTTTCAACCGTGGTCGCGTTATAATATGACGGTCAATCCCACTGTTCGATGGCAAAAGAGTAGCCCGAGAGTTGTTGGTGGGTGGTGATGACTAGCTGCTTTTCCTCTAGTCAAAACAAACAAACAAGCTTCCGTTCGTGAGTTTAGTTTCTTATATAGACTGTGGTGTAGGGGCTGAAACTATATGACCGGGTAAAATACATTTAGAATGTTTCCTGAGTTTAAATTATATATCAAACTATCTGCCAGATACCTTCACTTAATAATATGGTTTTGGAAAAAAGTTAACATTTGAAGAAAGTTCTCATTGGACTCTGGTTTTGTTTTCTGTTTTTGTTTTACCAGTTTGGTCAGAATAAAATGTGATTAAAAAAACAACGGTCTGGTGAAATTTCTTCGTGGGCCGGATTCGGCCCTCGGACCACGCCAGCTGCTCATCTAACGTTAATTAGTGATTTGAAGTTCCAACGTATTACCTCAACATTTGTACCCCACTGGTACAGCGGCATGTTTACGGATTTACAACGCTAAAATCAGGGCTTCGATTCCCCTCGGTGAACTTAGCAGATAGCTCGATGTGGCTTTGCTATAAGAAAACACACATACCCCAACGTTTACCGTTTAACTTTAGAAATAACGTTAGATCAAGTAAGTAATAGGGCTAAAACGTTCATATTAACTATAACTTGTAAGAAACCTTTATTTTGTGGGTGGCCTTTTTTTTGTTTTCTTTGTTTCTAAGGCTGGTGCTTCTTAGATGAATTTATTTTTTGACATCTGTGATATATTAAAAAAAGATATATTAATAACGTAGCGCAGTAGATTTCAAGTTAATAAGGAATAAACAGCCGGAAAGTTAGTGGTAATAAATCACGCTTGCGGTACATAGTTTTGTTGATTTATGAATTACCAGTATTACTGGTTTTATGCCTTTAACTCTCCGAGATGCAATGTTTACATATGGAACTGAACTTAAAATTGTATTGAGAAACGTGGGAACACCTAGTCGGATACAAAGAAAAATATGGTTGCTTGTGGTACAATAATTATTACATTTGGGTGTATCTTAAGTAATTACAGAATAAACGCAGCCTGACATACGAAGTTTGTCCTGCTGCGTATGAATTAATGCATTTAAGTACATTACTTTATAATTACAGGTATTAGAAACCACAGAATAATTCTGTTCAGTGTTGCACATTATATTTTTGTGGGAGGGGGACATTATACTTAATGCTGTTGATGATTTGACGAAGTATGCGCACTGCTCTTTTCATCTTATTTTATTATAATTTCTTATCATCATGGGAAATTATGTTGGGTCGAACAACTGTGCGTTTTTCTTATAGCAAAGTCACATTTGGCTATCTGCTATGTCCACTGAGGGTAATCGAACTTCTGATTTTAGCTTTCTAAATCCGAAGACTTACCGCTGTCCAGCAGGAACAGGGTGAACAAATTAGCTAACTTCTAATCATGAATTTTCGAATATCAACTAGTTATTTAAACCAGTATTTTTCGTCGTATTTGTACCATAAACAGTGATTTGTTATGAATGTGATTAGGTTAGATATTCAACATGAATGTTTAAGACTTAAGGGAAGACACTACATTTAACATCAAAATATAAATAGTAACACCATTATGTACGATAATTGACAATAAATGCCATCATCTCTAATGCGTGTCCGACATAGTATAAAAGTTAGAGTAGCAGCCAGTATGAGGAAAAGTCTCGACATTTGTAAATACCCCTAGCTGTAATATAATAAATGAAAATTAGTATTATATTTTAAAGTTACATTAGAGTTTTCAAATTCCCTGGCCAAAGGTAAAAAAAAAAATTACCTTTTACTAAATAATCATATAACAGTATCAGTACCGTATGTTGGCTTATGGCACTATTACTTCAAAATACTAAAAGGCACAAACGTCTGTACAATTGTTTTTTTTTTATTAAACGTTGTTGAACTTAACAACAAAACGCAAATTGTTCACATGATGTTTATGAGCCAGTTTCTGCCCGTATTGAAATTTACCGTCTTTGATGATTATTTACATTTGTAGTGGTTAAGGTGGAGTTTAGTCACAATATATTCGGATTGATGTGCTGAGCTTGTTTAATAGTAGTACACTAGTATGATGCTGCTGCTAAAACGTTCACTTAAGGATATAATGTTTGTATTGATAGACAGTTGTAATGTGTTCTGATACTCGAATGAGTGTCGTTCCGCAAGACATGAGAAGGAAAACTTGGATAAATGATAATAAAGAGTAAATTGACACGTTTAACTGAAAATTTTTATAGGTCATTTTATGTGGCGTCTTGAGCAGACGATTTTCGGTATTTACTGCTTGTTTTGATGTTGGTGACATCTTCAGTTAATAATAGATTTTGCTGTGTTTAACGTGTGGCTGATGACAGTGTATTAAGTGGTAGTGTCTTTAGGTAAATCCACTTACAGTGGTCTTTTAAGTTCTGTATATAAAAAAATATCATTTATATAAATATATCGCATTCGTTTGTGCACACAAATTAAATATGTTTCCAGAGGAAGTCATATTTATGAGCGAGTTTTAAAATAAAATGTTAACCTTTTATCATTTTTGTATCATTCTGCCAATTCGTTTTATAAAATTTATCTTATGTGGCATGTATATTGAGATATAAAACCAACCATTCCACGTTGCCAACAGTCTTATTACTTGTATTGGTCGAAGCATATTTTTAAGCGTTTCTTTGAAGGTGGGTTAAGACGTTCGACTCATAATCTGAGGGTTGTTGGTTCGCATTCCCATCGCACCAAACATGCTCGCCTTTTCAGCCGTGGGGGGGGTTATAATGAAACGGTTAATCCCACTATTCGTTGGTAAAAGAGTAGCCCAAGAGTTAGCGGTGGGTGGTGATGACTAGCTGCCTTTCCTCTAGTCTTACATTGCTAAATTAGGGACGACTTGCACATATAGCCCTCGAGTAGCTTTGCGCGAAATTCAAAAACAAACAAAGAAATCTTTGAGGGCTGGCAAGACCAGTGATCCAAATGCGGTGTTAGAGTTACTGGTACAGCGGTACGTCTGCCAACTTACACGTGTAGAAACCGAGTTGCAATACCCTTTGTGGTCATTGCACGGATATCTCATTGTGTAGCTTTGTGCATAAATGACTACAAACAGTCAGAGTTAGTATTCACGTAGTATCTCATTACGTTACGTGGAACAGAATGTCGGATACTGATCCCATTGACCCAAAAATGGTGTCAAAAATCACTTTCTTTCTTTGTAATTTAATGGGATACTGCTTGAATAGTAACTTTAGTGTTAACTTTTGATGACTAATTTTACCAACCTTGTTTTTAATAATGATTTTTTAACTTACTGATTTCTATTTACTACTCGTCTCAGTTTTAAGTTATCTGTAAAACATGCGGGTTAAGTTGAACATGATATCGATTTTCACTTTTATCTCAGGACGGCTGGTATGGGTATTAACACTTTTAGTAGTAAAGTCGTCCTGATATACATTTTTCGTCTAGTGGGTATTTCGTCATCACGCATTTTTGGATTTTCGCTTGTGTTATTCGATTTTAGAGCCGTGACCCCGGGAGGGAAGTTGAAGTGCGTGGTATCTTGTGTGTGTGTGAAAATAGCACGTTTTGCTACCCATATCTTCCAGAGCGTTATATTCTAACTAAATTACATTCGTATTATTGTATGATTTTTTTCCTTATTGGATTATTATATACTCTTTTTTAAGTGTCAGTTACACGTTACAGTGAGGCGATTCTCAAAATCGTGCGTGTCACTATATGTCAGGTCTCAATAGAGCATTTTAAATTTAAACTTTAACCCTTCTCCTCCTTAGGTAAACATTTCGTTATTTTAATGTAGCTCCCACCTCCACAGTGGTAGAGCGGGTATGTCCTCGGATTTATAACGCTAGAAACCGGTTTTCAATTAATACCCGTGGTGGGCAGAACACAAATAGTTCATTGTGAAACTTGGTGTTTAATTACAAACAAATGTAAACGTGTCTTGTACCTAAATATTATAAAGTTTCAAACAGGGTACTTTCATAGACTTAAAGTAGTACGCATAGACTGGAAAACAATAAATAACATTCAGTGTTCGACACTCGTTACCATTAATAATAGTGTCTAACAATTGTCAGCTACAAAAACGAAGTTTTGTTTAATAACAAGTTTTCCTATCATAGCAGACTTATCTTTTTTTGTTTTTAGTGTTATGAACAATCACATAATGAAGCATGGTGTTGCCACCTTTTACAATCTGATACAAATAATGCTTTTCATGTAAGGTACATATACTCCCTTGGCTTCGCTTATCAGCACTTATCGCAAGCAGCACTTGCTGGAAAGTAAAGGCCAAAACGTATAAATATGTGTGAACAATTTGGTACTTTTCTAATAACGTGTATTGAATTGTTAGAGTTCTAACTCATTAGAGGTAGTGATATTTATATATCATGTTACGCTCCTTAAGTCACCAATGGTACACCAACATATCTTAAGATTTATAACATTAAAAACCTAGTTTCGATACTTGTGGCGGACACAACACAGATAGTCCGTTCTGTAGGTTTGCACTTAGCGGTCCTCGGTAGTATAGTGGTGAGTATACCCGCCTATCACGTAGGAGACTGGGGTTCGATTTCCCTCCGGGGAGGATGTGTATTTTCTTTGGCCTGGTATGGCCGAACGCGTAAGGCGTGCGACTCGTAATCTGAGGGTCGCGGGTTCGCGCCCGCGTCGCGCTAAACATGCTCGCCCTCCCAGCCGTGGGGGTGTTATAATGTTACGGTCAATCCCACTATTCGTTGGTATAAGAGTAGCCCAAGAGTTGGCGGTGGGTGGTGATGACTAGCTGCTTTTCCTCTAGTCTTACACTGCTAAATTAGGGACGGCTAGCACAGATAACCCTTGAGTAGCTTTGTGCGAAATTCCAAAACAAGCAATGTTAAACACTGCGCAAGACATTCTGGACTGCAAATGTTCTTATTAAGAAAATAGTTTCATGTGTGCCAACATTTATAAAATACACGATTTTGATGTTTTTTAAGTGTGAATTTGTTACGAATTTCGTAAATATGTTTGTAACACTGTGAACGGAATGAGAATAACGGTCGATCCTAGAGCCTTGTTAATACAGTGTTGGTCGTTTTTAATGTATTTGTTCTTCACTTAGGGTTGAGAACAAATAATTGCAGGTGATAATGAACGTACTGTTTTGTCTCTTTTTCTTTTTTTCTTAATTGCTGTTGTTATCATACACATGAGTAAATATATTTACTCTCCGCTTTGAAATAAAGCAGTGGTGGATCGGTACAAAACACCAATAGTTTTTTGTTTTTTAATTTCTCGAAAAGCTACACGAGGGCTATCTGTGCTAGCCGTCCCTAATTAGCAGCGTAAGACTAGAGGGAAGGCAGCTAGTCATCATCACCCACCACTAACTCTTGAGCTACTCTTTTACTAACGAATAGTGGGATTGATCATCACATTATAACGTCCCCACAGCTGTAAGGACGAGCATGTTTGGTGTGACGGGGATTCGAACCCGCGACCCTCAGATTACGAGTCGAACATTTTAACCCACCTGGCCATGCTACTCTAATAGTAGCCTGTATTGATTAAAAAGAAAACTTGCAAAAAAACGATTTGAAGTGTAGCTGAAACTCATAAAGAGGTCCTAGTGATTGGGGCATTCGGCTCACAACCTGCGGGTCTTGGGATCAAACTTATCGTTGAACATGCTCGCCCTGTTTGCCTTGATGGCGGTACAACGTAATGGTTAATCCATCTATTTATTGGTAAAAAAAGTAGCCTAACAGCTGGCAGTAGGTAGTGTCCAGTACCTGCCTTCTCTCAAGTTTCTTATCACAAAATTAAGGACGGCTGTATCTATATATATAGCGCACATAGTCCTGAGTGCGAAAACTCAAGAAACAAGCAACGTGGAAACTAAGCCACATTTTGAAATTCGAATTGGAATCTCAGCCCTGATTGATGTTTGAAGTGTGAACGAGGCATTAAGAGAAGCAGTGTAAATGACAGTACAATTTTATGTATAGCAAACACACATAAAATGTATAAGAGAATCCCCACTGATATCTCCTCAAAACTCAGCATGCTGAAAGAGCAGTAAGTGGTACTACAGGACAGATTGGACTATTTGAAGACTTGCTGTATTTTGTGGTCTATAGCCTCGTGTTAAAAACTGAACTATAATTAATTTTAATTAATTTCAACGGTGAAAATAGTAAAAGAACATAAAAGATGTAACCTATGCTCTTATTTTGGATCTGTACATATTCGTTACAACAATCACTACCTCTTAAAAAATAAAAACAACAAGTTAGATTTCATCATAAAAACGTTAATATTTGAAATTTTCAAAATTGGCAATTATATAGTGTGGAAATACGTGCAATTTATTAGTTTTTTATTATAAAGAATGTATAACGATGCTCTTCACCTGTATGTGTGTAACCAGAGGACTGAATACTTAAAAAAAATACCAACTTCGTATAAAATAATCTTGAAGACGTTTCGCCTTAACTGAAATAGATAATTTTAGTTTATTATTGTTTGATCACTAATATCACAGAAATTATAATAAGCATTACTAGAACAGAAGTAAGCACTGTGTGTTTGCCGTAACGTGTATACTATTTAATTGTTTGCTTGTTTTTTGAATTTCGCACAAAGCTACACGAGGGCTATCTGTGCTAGTCGTTCATAATTTAGCAGTGTAAGATTAGAGTGAAGGCAGCTAATCATCACCACCCACCGCCAACTATTGGGCTACTCTTTTACTAACGAATAGTTGGATTGACTGTCACATTATAACGCCCCCACGGGCTGAAAGGGTGAGCATGTTTGGTGTGGTCGTGGATACTATTTAATATCGCTGATCAATAAGAACATAATTCATAACTATTGGAACATCAGATTCAAGATATGCAAAAACTTGATTATAGAGGTTTCTTTTATTTTACTAATTTGACATGGACATAAGTGAAAATAGAACAGGCGTGGCCTAGTGCAGAAGTTTCCAAGCTGTAGGATGGGGCGTGATTTTAATGCCAAGAGAACCCAAAAAATAACAATGAAAGAAACAGAAAAAATACGGAAAAATAGATGTTAACACTTTAAATTATCCTACCAATAGTGAAGAAAAACTGATTAAAGAGAAGGAAAAAAACCTACTTTATTTGCTGCTATTATCACTTACGAAAATTATTCAGTACGAAAGAGGGGGAACAAGAAATATAATACTGCTCTGGGGCCGCCACTACGTAAAGTTTGAAAACCACTAGTTTTCAGAAAAATCACGTAAAATCAAGATTGATGAAGATGAAATAAAAACTTTATTACCCGAGCGATTTGGAAAGGTAGACCTTTCTTCTTTCCCTAGTGCATACCACATCAACTTTAGATAGCAGGGTCTATAGTTTGCGCCTCGTTTCCACATAAACGTGCTCCTCACCTGTGGGTCGTATATGCGTTATAAGAGTGACGTTCACACCCATCTTTGATGAAAGTAGCCAAGCTATGTGTCAGTTATATAGAGGAATGTATAAACATCTGTTTTATGATATAAGGTATCATATAAGGAGCAATTTCTTGCTGACAGATTTTTATACCTGAATAGCCCCCAGTAGTAAAGCAGTATGTTTTCGATAGCCGTGGTGGGCAGTGTAGCTTTGTGTTTAATTATAAACAAACTGTATCCGAATATAATGAATATTATTATCAGAAAGTAGATTTGATAAAATTGACTACATTAAACTTGTTTGTCGCGTGATTAAAATTCAGTTTTGTAATTGTGTATAGTGTTTTTAATTTTTTTGTAGTTTAACAGATACATCTTACTAAAGATGATGTGCACAATCTAATATAAATTAGGTTGTCAAATTGATGTAGAACACATCGAAATATGGACATGATGTATATATACTTTCCCACTTCAGGAAGTTGTTTGGTTAGTTGGTTTGAGTTATTCATCCTGCACAAGCGCCACCTGACAGTTATGTGCATGGAAGAGAACACATACTAACCGTAGGTGATAGATATTATTAGAAGAGATAGGAAATAATTTTCTACAATCAGAGAGAAAAATCACGTAAAATCAAGATTGATGAAGATGAAATAAAAACTTTATTACCCGAGCGATTTGGAAAGGTAGACCTTTCTTCTTTCCCTCGGTGTGGATTCCTGTACGTGGTGAGGGAAGGTTCTGTTCTTTCAGTTTACCTCCTCTGAGATCTAAACATTCACCCACGTGTTTGTCGTGCGTGGTGACCCGTGAAGGAGATGAGAGAATCCTGGTGGTTGAGGGGTCCAACACCAACACACCACTTTGGCCTTGAATTCCTGGGTCAATCGGCTGGTCTACTTAGGCTAGGTTCAACCAAGTACCAGTGTTGGATGTTCTCAACAGGTGTTGTGGACATTGCATCTGATGCTGGTGTTTGGGTATAGTGCTCACGAAACCCTGGCGTTGCTGCAGTGTCCTTGTTTGGTTTGTAGTGCGTCCCCTCGTAGGGCTTCATGGTGTGTGGGGTCAGTGGGCGCTGAAACATTCTTTTTTTATTATGGATCTTCCAAATAAAAACTTAAATAAAATAGTGGAAAACAGTCCAAAGGTAAACGACCACGTCTTGAAGATTCTGGGCAACAACCTTCAACATATGTAACATTTGTACCTCATTTTCTTATATTCATTTTCTTTCAGACAAACCTTCAGGGCAAATGTCTCCATTTTATTCAGAAGGGACTAGAAGAACTTGTGGCTCTCCAAAGTCAGTCAAAAAGCTTCGCTCTGGTGACGTATTGGTGGAGACATCCACATCTCAACACAGTGAACTCCTTTTGCATTCAAAGGCAATTGGGGATATACCTATTGAGGTTATACCTCATGCTACTTTAAATTCATCACGAGGCGTTATTGTTGAGAGGGATTTGAAGAACATCCCAGAGTCGGAGATTATCGCTGGTTTCTCCATCCAAGGAGTTTTTGCAGTGAAGCATATATCCACTTGCAAAGATGGAATTACGATGCCGACCGATGTTCTCATTCTGACATTTACATCACCACGTCCACCTGCCACCATCAAGGCAGGTTATCTTAATTGTAAGGTACGGCCATCCATTCCAAACCCTCTCACATGTTTCCAGTGTTAGCAGTTCGAGCAGTTCGGTCACTTGAAAACATCATGTTGTGATTCCTTGACGTGTGCTGTTGCGGTGGCAAGGACCATGATGCCTATGAGTGTGAAAAAGACTGTAATTGCATCAATTGCAATGGCTCTCACCCATCCTACTTTCCTTCTTGCTCTAAATGGTTGGAAGAAAAAGATGTGCAGTGTTTGAAAACGACTCATAACATTACTTATCCTAAGGCTCGAAAATTACTGTCCACCATCTCATCTCGGATGTATGCTGCTGCACTTCATTTCACTACTACAGTAGGAGTGCAGATGGATCTTTCTGTACTTCCAAAAGAATTGTTCTCAAATAAAATGGAAAGTCTTTTGACCTCCAGGGTTAAAACAGTTGATAAATCAACATTAACATCCATCTCTGTCCCAAACATTCATTTCAGCAAATCCCAAGTTCTACTTCCTTTGGTTCCTAGTACGGGCATTTCCTCGGGTACATCTTCTTCTCCCACCCAAGATGCAAAATGATCATTTGTTCGGGTTTTCAGTCGCTGTAATCCCCCTTCCAACAGCAAAGATCTGCCCAGTCGACCCAGGGCAGGATCCATTAAGGTTGGTAGACCTCTCTTGAATAAAGAAAATAAAGTAAAAAAGACGTGGTCGAAAACAGCAGGGCTCTCCACCCAATTCGCCGACAGATAAATAAAAATGGCCACCTTGATACACTGGAACTGTCGAAGTTTACATTCTAATGTGGATAACATCAGAGTATCGGTTGCTTCCTACTATCTTGTATGTCTTTTCTAACAGGAAGCATATCTGAAACCTGCCAATACAGTCACCTTTCAGCAGTTTTCTTAGTACAAAAATGACAAGCTGTGTGATGGACGAGTGCATAAAGGAATGGCGTTGTTGGTTGATTAACATGTGCCCACCCTTTCTTTGCCTCTCGACACACCCCTTGAGGCCGTAGTCATCCGTGTTTCCTTTGGTTATACCCTCACTGTTTTTTCTCTCTACCTGTCTTCTGAAGAGATCTATTTTCAAACAGACCTTTATGCTCTCATTGAATAGTTGCCATCTCCCTTTTTAATCCTGAGGGACTTTAATGGACATAGTCCCCTCTGGGTGGGTACTGATATTATTGGGAGGGGTCGCTCTGTAAAGCGTATGCCCTCAGATCACAACCTTTCTCTTCTCAGTAACAGTTCTTGTACCTGTTTTCATGCACCTAGCCAATCCTTTACTGTTATTGATCTCTCAGTTTGCTCCCCATTCACTATTCTTCAACTTTTCATGGAGGGCTGACAATAACCCATGAGGCAGTGATTATTTTCCTCTAATTCTGAGAGAGACTGGCCGTGGTCATTGCCACCTGATCTGCATGCCCCGGTAGATGCTGGATCAAGCTAACTGCCCCTTTTTCACTGCTTTCGCAGAACTTGATCGTACCATCCTCTGTAAGCTATCAATAGATTACTGCATGGCAGCAGTGACTGACTGTATTATACAGGCAACTGCTCAATGTATTCCTAAAACTTCGACATGTTTTTCGCGATATCCTCGTCTGTGGTGGAATTCTGCGTGCCACATTGCAAAAAAGGCTGAAAAACGGGCCTGGGATACTTTTCTTAGGTATCTCACTCTCTCGAACTGCATTGCTTTCCAGCAGGCCTGTGCACATGATCAGTGGGTAAGACGTCAAAGCCAGAAGGAATCTTGGATTAAGTTCACAAACAGCATATCTTCTACCACCAGTTCCAGAGTCATATGGTACAAGATTCGAAAGGACAGTGGGCAGTACAATTCTGTCCTTCTCTCGATCTTGCTCTCTGATGGCCATGTAGTAGCTGATACTCGTAACATCGCCGATGCTCTAAGTGAAGACTTTTGCCGGGTATCAGGCACTTCTGCTGTTTCATTCTCCATCTTCTTAGCCATCGAAACTCGGGCACAGTGAACACCTCTTTCCTTTCGAGCTGATTGTCTCTTTGACTATAATCGTCCCTTTACACTGGTGGAACTGAAAAGGGCTCTTTATCGGTCTGGCAGTAGATCTGTTGGACCAGATGATGTACACTATGACATGCTGCGCCATCTATCTCCTGCTTCTCTTGATATTCTTCTGATTGTTTTTAACTGGATCTGGCAGGAGAATGTTTTTCCTGATGTCTGGCGCCAGGCTATGATCTTACCTTTCTCTAAGCCTGGGAAAGATCCCAAGATTCCTTCAAACTACCATCCAATTGCTTTGACGAGCTGTCTCTGTAAGACCTTAAAGAGGATGGTTAATGCACGTCTTGTTTGGTTCCTCGAATCAAACAACCTTCTCTCGCCCACACAGTGTGGGTTCCGACGACAGCACTCCACCATGCTCCACCTAATTCGACTTGAAACGTCAATTAGAGAAGCCTTTCTCATACGACATCTTGTATCAATATTCTTTGACTTTGAGAAGGCTTATGACACAACATGGAGGTATGGCATCTTGCGAGACCTCTATTTCTATTGGTTACATAGTCATTTGCCCTTTTTTATTTTTAATAATTTAATGGACACGCGATTCAAAGTTCTTGTGGGTTCGACACTTTTCCGTTCTTTTCTACAGGAACTTGGAGTCTCTCAGGACTGTGTTCTGCGTGTCACACTTTTCAGTACAAATATTAATGCTATCAGTGAACAACTCTCTTTCACTGTTGCAAACGGGCTCTATGTCGACGACTTTCACATCTCATGTCAGTAATCAAACATGAGGTATTTTGAGTGGCAGCTACAGACTGCTCTCAATCGTTTACTTGAGTTGACCACAGCAAACTGTTTAACTTCTTTCTCTCTAAAACCGTTTATATGCACTTTTGTCTCAAACGGGGTATTCAACCTGATCCTGAACTCCGTATCGGTGAAGTTGTGCTACCTGTGATCCCTGAGACAAAGTTCTTGAGGCTTATCTTTGACCATTAGCTGACCTTTATACTACACATTAAGCAGCTACGAGTAAAATGTACAAGAGCACAGAACATCCTCCGTGTCCTCTCTTCCACCACTTGGGTAGCAGATCGATGTTCTATGCTAAAGACATATCGTACTCTTATTTGATCAAAACTAGACTATGGGTCACTGGACCCCATTCATCATCAGGGCTTCGGCTCTGCACCGGGGCTTTCTGTACTTCCCCAGTTCAGAGCTTATACACAGAGTATCATGAACCTCCTCTACATATCTGCCGTTTGTAACTATCTTTACTGTATGCTTTGAAACTTTGATCCTTACCACAGCTTCTTAACTGGAATTGTGTTTTCCTTCCTCGTAGGGCCATGCGTTTTCAGAACAAATGATCTGCCATTGTTCCCTTTGGACTTCATATTTAGAGGCAGTTGAATGAATTGGGTCTGTCCTTGGATAACATTGCTGTATCCACTGGTCAACCTTTCCTACCATGGCTTATTATTGTCCCCAGATGTGACCTATCTTTAAGTCATCTGAGAAAAGCAGATACTCCTGATTAGAAATACTGTCTGCTATTTGCTGAACATCTTTCGAACCATCCTTCCATTCCTGTATATACAGATGGTTCAAAATCAGGTAACTGTGTGGGCTCTGTCATGGTTTGTTGTGGTTCGGTGGTTGCGCGCAGAATCCCCTCTACAGCTTCTGTGTTGACTTCTGAACTGTACGGCATTTCTCTTGCCCTGGATCACATAGAAGCTGAGCAGTACTCAAATTGCACTATTTGTACTGATTCCCTTAGTTCTCAACTGGCTCTGTAATCGCTTTACGTTAGTTCTCACCCTGTTTTCGCTGATATTCAAAACCGGCTGGCCCATTTCTCATTAACATCTACTTCTTTCCAGTTTTTTGGATACCATGTCACGTTAGTATTCGCGGGAACGGGCTCGCTGACGCCGCAGCTAAATTTGTCTGCTCTGGCACTATCACTGCTGTGTCTGTTACATACATGGACTATGGTCCTGTATTCAAGGCTCGGCTTCGTGCCAGTTGACAGTGGACTTGGAGTGAGCAACGTGAAAACAAGCTTTTCCACATAAAACCATTATTGGACTTTGGCCATCTTGCTTTCGTAAGGATCGGAAAGAGGAAGTTCTAACTAGACTACGTATTTGTCACAGATTTTAAACTCATAGTTTTCTTTTATCTGGAACTTATGCACCAATGTGTTGTCTTTGTAACACTCAGCTTACAATAAGCCACATTTTACTGTCTTGCCGTTGTTCAGAGTCGTAATGACGCCACCATTTTAAGCATGTTTTGTCCCAGGGTATATCCATAACGTTAGACAATGTCTTTGGCGATGGTAACACTGCCCACCTTACAAATATTTTTAGTTTTTTAGAGGCTATTAATCTTTTTAATGCTATTTATTTTTTAATTTATAAATTAGACCTTTTTTAATGTGATCCTTTTTTAAGAATTAAAGTATAACTAGTTCGATTTGAAATTAAAAAAGGCCGTAACGTCAAATAACTCGATACCAGAACTGGAAAGGCCAACTTCAGGTGACTAACGCTGGTGTTTGAATTTACCTTTTAATCATCCTAGTGACTAATGATAATTAAAATGCTACAGAAAGTTCTTTTCAACGTGTATTACTGTAATTTCTGTAAAAAATGGATTTAACACTGTTTATGTTTTTAATTAAAAAATAAACTTTATTTTTGTTTTACCTTTATTCCTTTTTACGAATTTTAATAATTTTAACTTTTTACCGGATGTATGGCGCAGGTAGCCTAGTTGCTTTACGCCATAAAACGCCGAACCAACCAACCAACCAACCTTTCTTCTTCAGGGGCAAACTGAAGAAGATAGGTCCACTTTTCGAAATCGTTCGGGTTATAGTTTTTATTTCATCAGTAATTTCTACAGAGCATCTGATTTATAAATGGATAAATTTGTGTATCTGTTATTAAGGTCCCGGCATGGCCAGATGGGTTAAGACGTTGGACTCGCAATCTGAGGGTCGCGGGTTCGAATCCCGGTCGCACCAAACATGCTCGCCCTTTCAGCCGTGAGAGCGTTATAATGTGACGGTCAATCCCGCTATTTGTTGGTAAAAGAGTAGCCCAAGAGTTGGCGGTGGGTGGTGACGACTAGCTGCTTTCCCTCTAGTCTTACACTGCTAAGTTAGGGTCGGCTAGCACAGATAGCCCACGAATAGCTTTGTGCGAAATTCAAAAAAACAAACAAACACCTGTTACTAAGTTGAAAAGGATCTGTGTATAATAAGCTGTATACGCCTAACATTAATATTTAAATTCGTTGACAGCTTACAGTGGATAGTTAGAAAATTCTTTATATTTATTAGAATAATTACATCGTTTCGACTATTAGCGTGGTCATTGTCAAGTACAAACAGAACAAGTTAAACTGGGATAATTATAACGATATTCCAATGACGTTCTTATTCTAATATAAAGAATTTTCTAACTATTCATTGTAAGCTGTCAGACAATCTGAATAAGCTCATACTTGTATTAGGATAAACGTAGTCGTATTTTGGCTTTTATGAACTGCTCCTGTTAGTTTCTGTAATGGATCGTTTTGATTTGTACTTTAAGGCGTTCCTCAGCATTGTTCTTTCATTGTTATTCTTGTTGTCGTTCTTGTTATAATTATCTCAATTTTATAAGTTTTACAGTTGTTTTTAATGTTTTTAGTTGTCTAGTAGTGTTCGTGCTTTTGTCATTCTGCCAGTCTTTTCATTAATTCACTTCATTAGAAATTTTAGTTTTGCATTGGTAAGTGCCTCCCGCTAGTACAGCAGTAAGTCTACGGATTTACAACGCTAATAATGGGTTCGATTCCCCTTAGTGGGCTCAGCAGATAGTCCAATGTGGCTTTGCTGTGAGAAAACACAAACAAAGATTTGCCAAACACTGTATAGATTGGTAGTTTCATTTTGCTCGTATTACAATTTAGAAAAAGTATATTTAAGCCAAGTTTCGGCTAAATAAAAGTGGTTATTAATCTTATACACGAGTTAAAGATTTTTTCACCAGAGGTGAACTTAAAAACACAATATATGACATAGAGGGTTATTGCATTCTTTGATTTTTTCGTATCCTCTGTTGTGATCTGCAATTTCACCTATTCAAGGCTAAATAAGCGCATCTTGGGTTGTTTTGAATTTCGTGCAAAGCTGCACAAATGCTATCTGCGCTAGCCATTCCTAATTTAGCAGTATAAGACTGGAGAGAAGGCAGCTAGTCATCATTATCGTCAACTTTTCGGCTACTCTTTCACCAACGAATAGTGGGATTGACCGCACTTATAATACCCCCACGGCTGAAAGGGCGAGCATGTTTGGTGTGACGGAGATTCGAACCCGCAATTTAAGGCTTACGAGTCGAGTGCTTTAACCATCTGGCCATGCCGGGCCTAACATGTTGGGTCAAAAACTCAAAGAAACACCGTTTAGTCTCTTATAATGATGAATTGTGTATAATATCTATGGGGTTTTGAGTCCGTTTTAATTCCCAATATTTCCACCTTATCTTAGACTAACATAATTACAGAGATTTGCCAAAGTAAGGATGGAAATTTAGTTTTAAGTAACTCAGTTTTTGTAGTTTTGACTTCCTTGTTTCAGTATTTTGTGCACCATTAAAAGTTTCTGTATTACTATAGTTAACTATGTTACGTTTATATCGATCCATAATTGTGTGATAAATTTTTAAAGAAATTGTTTGATTTTTATTAATTGATGGAAATGAGGGCTGGACTTGCAAGACATCTGTGTTTATATTAATCTGGTATTTAAGTGAGTTTAACAACATAGTTTTTCACTCAAAGAATAGACAGCACAGGGTCAGTTTTAAAACTGAAAAAACCAAAATTCAGATTCCGAAACTTCAGACATGGTGTGAATAACTGATTTCTCGAACACAGCGAATGACCACATTCATAGAGGTTAACACTTAACTAAAAGATAAAACCCATAGTTAAAAACAATGACAAAGTAATTATTTAGACAAATCATTTGAGCTACTTTTGTATTTACAAAGTTGTTGTTTTGTTTATAATTTTTCATGACACAGATGAGCAAGTGAACCCCTATAACTAATCTCTGTTCGTCACCACTCAAGTAGTTGGAAACAAAGGAAACGTTCACACTGCCTACTAGAAGAAAATGATTGCAAGTGTAACTTATTGTCGTTTCTAAGAATCATACAATCGAAAGGAAATGAACTATAACTCGTATTTTGGTAATTTTATTATACGAGGTCTGTTCAAAAATACGCGGACTGACGTCATAAAACAAAATGTACTTTATTTAGAAGTTACAGGTCTGGGACCCCTTCAAAGTACTCTCCTCCCCAACGCACACACTTATCCCAACGGTGTTTCCACTTGTTGAAACAGTCCTGGTACGCTTCTTTTGTAATGTCCTCCAGCTCCTTCGTCGCATTTGCCTTAATCTCGGGAATCGTCTCAAATCTTCTTCTTTTCAAGGGTCTTTTGAGTTTGGGGAACAAGAAAAATCGTAAGGAGCAAGGTCAGGTGAGTAGGGGGGGGGTGGGGAAGAACAGTGATCGAGTGTTAAGCCAAAAACTCACGAGTTCTGAGGGCTGAATTTCGCAGCAACGCGGTGCATCTTCAATTTTTCGGTCAAAATCTCGTAACAAGATCCAACTGATATCCCACACTCTTCACCAAGCTCCCTGACAGTCAGACGTCGATTTGCCTACACCAGGGTGTTGATTTTGTCGACGTGTGGGTCGTCAGTTGACGTGGAAGGACGCTCATCATCTTCAATGGACTGTCGACCATCCTTAAAACGTTCATGCCACTTGAAACATGCCGTACGATTCATAGCAACATCACCGTAAGCCGTGTTAAGCATAGCAAAAGTTTCAGTCGCAGATTTTCCAAGTTTAACACAAAATTTCACAGCAAGTCGTTGCTCCTTCAGGTCATTCATTCTGAAATTCGCCAAACGAAAAAATCACACTTCACTTAAAATCGCGTAGCTAATACACAAATGAAGATATTTGCAATCGATAAATGGCGTCGTAATCAGCTGATCTGTGCGAACCTAGCGACACCAAGCGGATTCTTCTGGGACCAACTGGAGCCGCGCAATTCAAACAGTCCGCGTATTTTTTGAACAGCCCTCGTATATATATATACTGTTTGATGAATTAAAACAAGCAAATCTGATAAGAAAAGATGAGGGATCTCAAAAACATGAGCCGTAGAGGCGGAGATTTTATTTTATTCTTCACATGTGTCAAAATAATGCCATATTATTGAAATGAGGCTTCTTAGAGTCATCAGGGGTTTCTAATGGTAACGTTTTAAATTTAATTTCACCAAATATATCAAATGCTGAAGTATATATTATTTCGAGGTAGAAAACCCTAATTCGTGTGTCAGTTTTTATGTATTGGTTGGATTCTTTATAGTTGGTGTCTGTGACTTGTTGGCGAAAAATTTCAACAACAAACAGCACATAGTCCACATGTAGGAGAAAAATGTCCATTGAGAACCTGACCCTACTAGGTCGTTCGAGAGAACATTAGATCAAACCAGTAAGTCACACAATATAATAAAACAAGTGAAACGTATATACAGATGTCCTTACATTGTTGATTGTCACAGTTGTATCCAGAGCTTTAAATAATTGTCTCCTTGTCGCCAAAGCACAAACATGCTGGTTCAGTTACATTATAATACAATTTGACAAGACGAACAATTCTTCCTACTCCGTTATTACAATACAGACCTTGATAATTTCACTTTGAAAATCTACAGTACGATCTTTATGTCTAAACTCACAATCATGTAGTCTACACCTATGTTTCGAACTAAATTTTCGACGCGTTTTTATACACCGCAGAGGTCTAGAATCGTACACACACCACTAGATATTTTAATGCAATAATACTCAATTAAAGTAACGACAAAAATTTCAAAGGTTCTAGTATCATGATGCAATAATATAACAATCGTCAGTTCATAACTGTTGAACTACATAACATGATTCGCAAACAGTTACTTGAACAAAACTGCGATAATTCAACGCTTCCAAAAATAAATAAATTTAGCACTAGCACTATATAAACTATTTAAATCATAACTTATTATTTCACTGAAAGAGTGCATATCTAACATAAAAACACTACAAATTATGAGTGTCAAGCTTCAACAATCAGTTGTTTATATAGGCTTAGAATTATGAAAAACCAAAACCAAAAAATGCAGTACCAGTAAAATGTGTTCCAACTGAGCTGTAAATAGAATCTCATATTGTAATAGTTATTTAAAAATTATATAATGGTTATGTTAGTTGATTATTAAAATTAATTTATCGTGTTTTTTACGTATTTATTCCAAAGCATAATTTGTGCAAAATGATTTTGCATCATTATATAGTTCATTGCATGTTTGTATTGTTACATATAACATTGGAAAATTATATGAAATGTAAATATTTCAACTTTACAATAATAGGCGGCAATGCTATGTTTAACATATAGTTGTTGATCATGAGTGGAGACTAGTGCTAGTAATTTAGAAAGCTGCAGTTACATTTCAGTTCCAACTTTATGATACATTTTTAAGTTTTTTATCTAACAAAGAAATCCGTTGACAAAGTAACAACAAAGTTAGAAGACTCAGTGTAGTTTGCACTTTAATATGAATATTTAATTAAAATGTTGACACCATATAATGCCGTTCTCGATTTGTTTTGTGTAAGAAGAAACAAGAGGCCGATATCTGTACGGTGGCTGGTTTGATATATTTTGAATAAAATAAGTTTACATTTTAGTTTCTTAAAGATGTGCTGAAAAGATTGTTTACCCGTAATTATAGATTTATACCCTTTTCAGGTAATGGTTGGACTGCATTAGGATAGACGGTATTTATACCATATTGTAATAAACATAGCTGTAGTTGTTTCAGTTTAATGAAAGACTAACAACGAAGTTCTCTACATCAGCATTTTCGGTAATGACATCAGACTTCTTGTAGACAGACGCTTGGGGGTATGGAGGTGTGTAGGGAACTGTAATTGTTTCACGACTCTCCATCATACTTACCAACGCCCTACACTGTAATGAGTCAGGACTACATTAAACTGAGCTTGCTTTGGGAGGAATGTGTTTATTTTTAGTTCGTTATATTAAATAGACAAACCAAATGAAGACAGGGACAGGTTGTTTATCTGTGCTAATCTTAATCCAATATTTCAGTGGTATTAATAACATAGTTTCTCGCTCAAAGAATAGACAGCACAAGGTAAATGTTAAAACTGAATAAACGAAAAATTCGGATTCCAAAACTTCAGACGTGGTGTGGGGGCGTTATAATGTGACGGTCAATCCCACTATTCGTTGGTAAAAGAGTAGCCCAAGAGTTGGTCGGTGGGTGGTGATGACTAGCTGCCTTCCCTCTAGTCTTACACTGCTAAATTAGGGACGGCTAGCACAGATAGCCCTCGAGTAGCTTTGTGCGAAATTCCAAAAAACCAGACGTGGTATGAATAACCGGTTTCTCGCACACAGCGAATGACCATATTTATAAAGGTTAACACTTAACTAAAAATTAAAATCCACAGTTAAAAACAATGATAAATTAATTATTTAGATTTCCAATCATAACTAGCATCAAAAACACACAATTTATGAGTGTCAAGATTAACAATCAGTTGTTTATATAGGCTTAAAATTATGAAGAAACAAAACCAAAAAATGGTACACACACCAACAATATCCAGTTTTTATGTGTTGGCTGGATTTTTTACATTTGGTGTCTGTGACTTGTTGGCGATAAATTTCAACAGTAAACAAACATAGCTTTAGAATGTGCATAGTAGTTTTTGTCATTCTGCCAGTCTTTTCATTAATTCACTTCATTAGAAATTTTAGTTTTGGTATATCTCTGTTCGTCACTGCCTCCTAGAAGAAAATTATTGTAAGTGCAACTTATTGTCATTTCTAAGAGTCGTATAATCGAAAGATAACAAACTATAACTCGTATTTTCGTATTTGTATTATATATATAGTGTTTGATGAATTAAAACAAGTCAATGTGGTAAGAAAAAATGAGGGATCTCGAAAACATGAGGCAGATATATTATTTTATTATTCACTTCACATATGCCAAAATAATGCCATGTTATTGAAATGAGGCTTCTTACCTTTGTGATTAAATCGCCTGATCGTAATATGTGTGACGCGGGTTCGAATCCCCGTCACGCCAAACATGCTCGCCCTCCCAGCCGTGGGGGCGTTATAATGGTACGGTCAATCCCACTATTCGTTGGTAAAAGAGTAGCCCAAGAGTTGGCGGTGGGTGGTGATGACTAGCTGCCTTCCCTCTAGTCTTACACTGCTAAATTAGGGACGGCTAGCACAGATAGCCCTCGAGTAGCTTTGTGCGAAATTCCAAAACAAACAAACAAACAAACAAACAAATCATTTCGCAAAATACTGATGATTAAGTTATACAGCAAAAACAGGTATAAAGGAAAACATCGTCAGTTTGATGAAAGATTTAGACATAAATTTTATTTCATATTTTTGCTGAGGTCTTTACAGCCGATCATTTGGAGGTTAATTGAAAGGAAAATTGTTACAGAAGTGAAAGTGTGCACGAATCCATGCTTTTACTGATTGATTCCTGTCCGAGCTTCTTGAGAACGAAGATAGAATAAACGTAATTCCATTTACTTAAATCGCCTGAATTGCTTTCCGGTGTATAAACAATTAATGAGTATTTAAGAACTAGGATACATCGAGACATCAGTAATACATATTTATATTCAGTTTCAGTAACTAACTTAGCTAATATCCAGATCTTGCTTTGAATATAGTTTCTACAAACATAGATCGTAATCTGAGTGTCGCGGGTTCGAATCCCCGTCACACCAAATATGCTTGCCCTTTCAGCCGTGGGGGCGTTATAATATGACGGTCAACCCCACTATTCGTTGGTAAAAGAGTATCCCAAGAGTTGGCGGCGGCTGGTAATGAATAGCTGCTTTCCCTCTTGTCTTTGCTAAATTAGGGACGGCTAGCGCAGATAGTCATAGTGTAGCTTTGCGCGAAATTCAAAACAAACCAAACCAATCAACAAACATAAAACGAGAATAAAAAATAGTGAAGTACTGCCATCAAAGTTTATTTTTACTATCAAGTGTAATTTTTAGTGCCAACCTTCTTAACGCAGGAGAAATGCTACATAACATTAAAAATACTTTTTACTAACTATATTTCTTTTTACTATTGCCATGTGATTTCATTCATTTTTGTTTTAAGCTATTAAATGGTTCTCATAGCTAAGTTAATAATAAGCTCCATATAGGCCTTTGATATTTAATTGACTGGGTTCTTGAATAAAACCAGTGCAACATTACATAAAGATTATTAACTTGTAGCCTTTTAATCCACCTCGTACACGTTCCTTTTGCATGTGGTGAAATTATTAATACATATTTCACAGATGTGCTTCGTTACTGGAGGACCCCAGTGTCACAGCTGTATGGCTGCAGAATTACGTAGCTAAAAACAGGGTTTCGATATTGTGTAGCTTTGTGCTTAATTCTAAATAAACATCTTCACTAAAAATAGGCTTTAATGTCCTTTTTAAGTCCAGAGTAACTGTTTTATGAAATTGTTAGAATTAGTCCCGTGTCTTTTATATTTTTTGCTTATTAATACATTTACCTTGCATTTTCATTTCGATAAAAATGAGGAAAGGTTGCGATATTTGTCCACGAATTTTGTAGATAAATGCAAAAACAACAAACCCTGCAACAATGGCATAACTTTCCAATTGGTTAATCGTATTAACGCTTAAATAGCAAGATGATATATTGGAATATTTACTGTAAATTTTGTGTTTTGCAACTACTTAGATAATTTGTTGCCTAATCTTTCTTTGTTTGTTTGTTTTTTGATTTCGCGCAAAGATACTCGAGGGCTATCTGCGCTAGCCGTCCCTAATTTTGCAGTGTAAGACTAGAAGGAAGGGCTAGTCATTACCACCCACCCCGCCCCTCAGATTACGAGTCGCACGCCTTAACCCACCTGGCCATGTTGCCTAAACTAAATAATTGGAGTAAAGTTTTAGGCTAGCGTGTCTCGTTATTTTATTATGGTAGGCTGATGTAAAGTAGGTAAGTTTAAGACCAATGTGTAGAAATTGCTAGCGTTAGTTTTTTGGAGAATTAGCTACTCGGCTTCGTAAATTCAAAGAAAATGCTGTGATTAATTACATGTACTTTTGTATATGACCATTGGTAGTAGGCCCGGCATGGCCAGGTGGCTAAGGCACTTGACTTGTAATCTGAGGGTTGTGGGTTTGAATCCCCGTCACATCAAACATGCTTGCCCTTTCAGCCGTGGGAGCGTTATAATGTGACGATCAATCCCCTTATTCGTTGGTAAAAAAGTAGCCCAAGAGTTAGCAGTGGGTGGTGATGACTAGTTGTCTTCCCTCTAGTCTTACACTGCTAAATTAGGGACGGCTAGCGCAGATAGCCCTCGTGTAGCTTTGCGCGAAATTCAAACCAAACCATTGGTAGTAAAATAAGTGTGGTTATTATGGTGCACAATACCCTTTGTTCTGTGCATGAAGTTTTAGCAGCCAGAGGAATAGCGGCTCATCGAATAGCTCTGAGTTGTCTTATTTTCAGGTACAAACCTTTATCTCATATCTCCATCGCTTGACCAATTTAAGATCTAATTACTGCCGCGACTATTGAGGATTCTCTATTGTTGTACACTATCATTGGTGGTAAAGTATTTTTATTATGGTACACAACGGCTGGTGCTTACAATAGTCCAGTATGGCTAGGTGATTAGGACACTCGACTCGTAATCTGAGGGTCGTGGGTTCGAATCCCTGTCACGCCAAACATGCTCGCCCTCCCAGCCATGGAAGCGTTATATTGTGACGGTCAATACCACTACTCAATGGTAAAAGAGTAGTCCAAGAGGTCTTACACTGCTAAATTAGGGACGGCTAACGTGAAATAAAAAAACACAACAACAAACAAACCTGTGCCAACAAAGCGTAGTCTATAGATCAGTAGTCTAAATGTCTTTAAAATTTAGGTTAACTTATTCGCAGTTTAAGTCAAATTGCATGTGCAATTATAAATACTTCATATATAATTTATGAATATCACTATTAGTTGTAAATTACAAATTGATTGAGAAACATACTTCTTGATTTATTAAAAGTTACATGACAATCTCCCCCTCGTTTTTGTTTTTTTTAATTTCACATTGTCGATCTGTAAATGTCCATGTACATGTAATAATCAAAAAGTTTATTTCGTAGCCAACTCGACATGTTACAAGTAGTAGTGACATTTATAAACTGAATTGTACATACAATGCTCAGATCATTTCATAAACTTTCGAGAAGGAACCAATCGTTAAGCCTTGCTCATTATGTGACATAAAACCTCCCTCGAGTCAATAATTTTACAAATACCCCTGTTAAAAATATGTTTTTCATCGACACTGAATGCAATATTTATTGACTTTTGTTTTCTTAGTGCAAAGCCATAAAGTAGGCTAAAGGTATTCTGTACACTGCGGGGATTTGAATCCCCTGATTTTAGCGTTCCAACTTTGTAAATTTGCCGCAGATCCACCGTGGTTATAGTATTTATATTGGAGTTGATATGGTGTTGTACATTCTTTTTAAATTTGTTCCTAAGTTCTCAAAACTGGGATCATTAATGTGGCCTACCACCGTTGATGTTGTGTTAACTATTGCCTCTGGTTAGACTGTGCTGGTCCGATAGTTCCTTTGAACGTTGAGTAATAGATTAGACAAGTAAACATAAATAATAATTATTATTACTAATTATGGGTAAATCTTGTTCTAGTTGCATTTGTACCTTTGTTATATCAACTTTGCTCGCGAAAATATTGCTGGAACTTTCCACATTGTGTAGAATAAGTAAGTGACAACGTTGCCCTTCAGTGGAGAAATAAATTGTATTTAAGTGCTAAAGTATTCACCAGGTTATCTAGTATTAGAACGATCACTCGCATGGAAACTTGTTGTTATGGGTGAATCTGAGGTTTCCTACGATTGCAAAGCATTGGATTCACATCATTTCTACTAGATTACTGGGAGAGTTGGTTTACAGTAAACCACAATGAGAGATTAAAACTGCTGGCTGAATCATTGATCCTGTAGAAAATTTATGTCCAGTGTCTATGCAAGTGCCCACATTTTGGTATATTTTGCTTTGCAGTATAATAAAGTGTGTGTTTCACTTTACATGACGAATCTAATATATTTAATTTCTTAGCTTAAACTCCAATTTACTTCATTTTCCATTGTAAGCCTAAAGGTTTAATATTTATAGGGAAATACATTTCATTTGATAGTATCACAATATATAAGTCCCAGTATTTGATTTGAACAACTTGAGAGTTAGTGATGGATGCTATTGAGTAGCTGCCTTTTCTTTAACCTGTCAATCCAAAATAAGAGACAGTTAATGCAGATTACTTTTATCCAATTGTGAAAAGTTACTGCCTGTTCAATATTTCACTGTCAAAATCAAAACATCCTTTCATATGCATAAATGAAAATAGCATGTGCATTGTATCTGCAAGTAATACCTTACAAGCTAGTAATTATAGTTAAACTCGTTGCACCAAGCCTTAACATCCAGATAAAGTTCTGTTTTAATTAATATTTGACTTAATAGTTGTGTTTTGTGTAACTCATCCATTTGTATTATTCAACATTCATAAATGCTCTTGTTTAATGTGTATTTAAGGGAGCACACACGTGTTTTATACATGAATGTTGATGTACATGAATACCATGAGTTGTGTGTCATCACATAATTAGTAGATAACATCATACCACTTTCAGCCCCGACCCGAATTACTTTGCAATTATCTCAGGATACACCACTCATGCCACATTTCAGTAGTTTCAGTATGTTAATATGCTGCCATCTAGGATTCATGATACTCAACATGTTTTTCATATAACACATAATAAAAACTCACCCATGGCATTCAGCTAAATTGAGACTTTTTAACAAAAATTCTTACAAGTCAGAGTTAATATTCATGCTATTACTGCAGCATGTGTATCAACATATACTCAGTCAAAATACAGTCCCTCGAGGTGATTACTCTACATTGTGAGGGGACCTCCCAGGGAAGTTTCTGTGTTTTCAATTTACATCCTTTGGGAACTGAACATCCACCCACGTGTTTGCTGTGTGTGGTGACCTGTGAAGAGGAGGAGAGGATCCTGGTGGTTAAAAGGTGCCCAGAGCACTACAACACACCTCTTTAGGTTTGAACTCCTGTAAGAAGGTGGCCTTGGGATGGCCTCCATGGTCAGTTGGCTGATCCTGTAAGGCTAGGGTCAACTGAGTACTAGTGTTTGGCATTCTCAATGGGTGTTTTGGACATTGTGTCTAATGCTGGTGTTTGGACATAATGCTTACAAAGCTTTGGCATTGCTATAATGTCCTTGTTTGGCATTGTAGTGAGTCCCCTTGTATGGCCCTATGGTGGGGTCAGTGGACATTTTCTATTTATTATGGATCCCTCAAATTCTAAATAAAATAGTAAAAATTCAGATCATTGGTAGTTGACTATGTTTTAAAGACTCTGGCTATCACTCTTCAACTCATCTTACTCCTTTACTTAGTTTTTGATTTTGCATTCCTTGTCAGAAAAACCTTTAGGGTACCTTTTTTTATTCAGAAGGGGCTTGATGGTTCTTCAAACTCAGTCAAGAAACTATGTTCTGGGAACATCTTGTTGGAAATATCTGCACTAAAATACACTGAACTATTCCTTAATTAAAAGGCCATTAAGGTTACTCTTAATGATACTTTTAATTCCTCACGAGGAGTTATTGTTGAGAGGGGTTTGAAAAACATCGCTGAGTCAGAAATACTCACTGGTTTCTCCTGCCAAGGAAATTTTGCATTGTGATATATCTGTGCTCATAAAGATGAAACTATACTGCCTACCAACATTCTGATTTTGACATTTGCATTTCCATGTCTGCCTATCTCTGTCAAGGCTGGTTATCTTTATTGTAAGATATGGCCATATATTCCTAACCCTCTTTAATGTTTTCAGTGTCAGCATTTCAGTCATTTGAAGGAATCTTGTACTGTTTCTGTGACTTGTACTCATTATGGTGGTAAAGACCACAATGCCTATGTCTGTTAAATGGACCCTCACTGTCTTAACTGGAATGGTTTCCATCCATTGTACTTTCGTTCTTGTCCTAAGTGGGTTGAGGAAAAAGAGGTATGGTGCTTAAAACTGTCAATGACATTTCATACCCCAAGGCTTAGAACTTATTGCCCCCTTCTTTATTAAAGGTGGATTTTTCCTTGCCTCTGTCAAAGTCCTTTTGACACCACGTATAGAATCTTTTGCCCTTCCTGAATAAACTAGTTGACAGCTCAATGTCTACTCCTGATTCTGTCCCCATTGTGGTTTCCATTGATGTTTTAGATACATCTCTTTTGACCCAGGCTCCTGGGGACTGTTCAGGTCCTTCTTTTTCAGTCCCTCATGTACAGAATGGTTATTCATTCATGTCTACAGTCATTGGAACATACTTCAAGAGACAAAGATCTGCCAACTTGATCCAGGGCAGGATCCATGGAGGTCAACAGGCCTTCTTCCAGTAAAGAAAAATGATGTGATCATAAATAGAAAGATTTTCTGCCCATATCTCCACCATTTTAATTAAAAATAGCCACTTTGATACCGTGGAACTGTCGAGGTTTTCATTGTAATTTAGATGACATTAAGGCCTTGGTTGATACCTATCATCCTATGTGTCTTTCCTAAAATGTATTTATTCTGATACCTTTTAGCAGTCTTCCTTATATTGGATTGACTGATTGTGTGATGGACAAGTTCATGGAGGGGTTGCACTGATGGTTGACTAGAATGTACCCACCTTGTCCATGCTACTTGAAACACCCTTGGAAGCTGTAGCCATTTGTATGCCCTTGATTTATACCATCGCTGTTCTCATTACTTGTCTTCTGAGGAGACATGACCAGTCAGACCTTGATGCTGTCGTAGAACAGTTGCAGTCTCCCTTATTCATCCTGGGAGACTTTAATGGGCACAATCTCTTCTGGGGTGGTGCTGATATTGATTGGAGCATTTGCATTCAGTTTATGATCTGTCTATCTTCAATACTGGTTATTTTACATATTGTTGTATGCCTAATTAACTTTTTACTACTGTTGAGATATCTGTCTGTTTCCCTTCACTTTTATCTCACTTTTCTTGAAGGGGTAACAGTAACCACAGAGCATTGTTCATTTGCCTATATTTTTAAAGACCTTTGTTATAGAGAAAGGTAAACAAGGTCAATTGGCTCTCCCTCTAAGAACTTGATCCTGCTGTTGTTAGATTACCATCTATTAATGACTTAGTGGAAGCAATAACTGATTGTATTTTTCAAGCAGCTGTTCATTCTATATCTAAAATGTCAACACATTTCCCAGAGTTTACTCATACTTAGTGGTCTCTAGCCTTTTATTGGGCATAGAAGGCTCAGGAATTGTCCTGGGATACATTTGCAGGTATCACACTCTTTAAAATTACATTACTTTCCAGCAGGCCCATATTCAGGCTTCTCAGGTTAGACACCAAAGCCAAAAGGAATCTTGGATTTCTTTTGCTACCAGTTCCAAATTCATATGGGACAGGATTTGGAAGGTCACTTAGAGGTATGTTTCCCATCCCTCTTCCATCTTGCTCTCCAACTGTCAAGAAGTTGCTGATATCCAGTGCATCATCAATACTTTCAGTGAGAGCTTTTCTTATCTTTCCAGCACTTCTGCTTCCTCCCCTGCTTTCTTATCCATCAAGTTTTGGGCAGAGTAATGGTCTTTGTCCTTTTGGGGCTGATCATCTCTCCTACTATAATCATCCCTTTATACTGGTAGAACTCAAGCTCACTATTCATTGGTCTAGCAGTACATCAGTTGAACATGATATATTTATTATGAGATGTTGTTTGTCTCTCTCCTGTTTTCCTTGTTTTTCTACTGGTTGCTTTTAACTGAATTTGGCAGAACATTTTTCTTGATGCTTGAAACAAAGCTGTTGTCTTACTTTTTCTAAGTGTGGGAAGAATCCCAAGATTCCACCTAATTATCATTCAATTACTTTGACTAGCTTTCTCTGTACGGTCTAAAAAAGGATAGTTAATACCCATCTTTCTTTGATAGATTGTTTAATTCCTTGAATCAAACAACCTCCTCTTGCCTACCTAAGGTAGGTTTCTTCAACAGCTCTACACTGTGGACCACCTGATTTGATTTAAAATATAGATCAGGGAACCCCTTTCTCAAATGAGAGCATCTTGTTTTTGTCTTCTTTGATCTTGAAAAGGCTTATGACACAAAGTGGAAGTACAGCATTTTGTAAAAACTCCATTCATATGGTTTGCATGGCCATTTGCCTATTCATATTCCTATTGTTTTTATTTAACAGATGATTCCAAGTCCTTGTGGGTTTTACTTTCTCTCGTTCATTCACACAGGATCTTGGAGCCTTTCAAGAATGTGTCTTGGGTGTCACACTTTTCAGTATTAAGATCAATACTATCATTACACAATTTCTTGTAACTGTTGCTAATAGTTCTAAACTATTAACTTGTTTAACAGTCACTGTATTTCATCACTGGTTACATTGCTAACACTCCAGAGAAGCCTAAATAGTAGTTATTGAAGCAGTCATGTGTTATCTATATTTATGCAATGTTATGTGACTGTAGTTTGATCCATCAACCATTCAGTCACACATATACCAAGCCATGTTCTACTAACCAGCTGCTCAGCTGCTTTTACTATATTGTCCTTAGGTTATCTGTGAAATCCTCATCTAGTGGTCTCAGATGTGTTGGTAACTGTGAATTAGGTTGAAGTGTGATTTATGTATTCAAATTATCATTGCCAGAATTGACAGCTTGGTAATCAGTTGTTCATAAGTGCAGTACTGACAGAATACAACTTATTTCATGTGTGAGCTTTGTAACTATTACACAACACTGAAGCACTAGACAATAAAAGACAAATCACCACTTGGGTACATATGGGTACTATGACTTCTCCCACATTCACTTCTGCAGTTTATTATTACTGGGGTGATATGGCTGACATTGGATAATTACTGTGGAACACCTGTGCACAGGTTGCAAAGGAAAAGTGGCCAGTAAGCTCCACAGGATATCAGTCTTGAGGATGTTTATGCCAGAACCAGGATTGATAATAACTACCTTTATTCTGCAAGTAAAACCTCTTAGACACAGATGAGGTGTGATCTCTTCATTTACATCTAGTTTATGTATATTTTTTCAGAATAAAGCCCTCAATGATTGGACTTAGTGGTAGTCTTATGATATACTGTGAGATCTAGTATTTTGGTCACTCCTTTATCAAGAGGGAAATACCTCTTGCCCTTGTGTTCCAACAAGTACATACCAGATCCACCAAATTTTAAGAGAACTGGGCTAACCACCACACTATTTGGTACAAGTTATTTGTTGCTGCTTCCACTTTTCAAAAATGTTAATTAGTTGTAAATGTTACTGTTCATTCAGCAGTCTCAGATGCTAGCAATTCATAAATCTTTATTCATATTGTGATATTCTCAGGTTAACCGATTTCCACAAAGTGTGTTAGATCTGCTTCATTACAGAAGGATCATTACAGGTGTAAGTCTGAGTTTAGTTAAACTGCCTTGAGCTTTAAACTAAAAAAAATAAACTTTTGAAACAGACAGGATGGTTGCCTTTTACAGTTCCCATGAATCACCAAATTTTCTTGCCTAAGGATTTTTTCCTGTCAACAAACTTACATTGGTAGCTTTGTAGTACTCTGTGAATTTGATCCTCCTCACTTAACAGGAAATGTCTGATTCATCCATGATGACTAGTACACATCACATGTATAAAATATTTGTTAATACTTTCTGTAACTGTGTTATAGCTAAATAATCAAGGTCTGACATTACTATACTCTGTTATTATTTATTCCATGGATTAACCTTCCACTTGTTATTGCTTTTACTTTTCAGTCAAATATCTTTTAATAGCCATTTTAAAAAGTTAATAATTCAAACTCTTACAATGATCAATGTTTTTCTTTTGTAGGTGGAGATTATTAGAATGATCATTAAAAGAGAGCTAGAGCTACCAGTCATAGAAATTGCAGATCCAAGTGCAACAATAGAAGGTGGTGATGTACTCTTCACAGGTAAAAATACATTGATTCCCTGTTTTCCATAAAAACTGTGGGGTAGACCCTTGGGGGGGGCATGGCCTTTTTCCAGGAGAACCCAAAAATAACAATTAAAGAAGCAGAAAAAACAAAGACAAGATAAACTAGGCTAATAAAATTGAAACTTGTAACAAAAAAGTTAAATCTCTTTTAACAACAAAAAGTTAACAACCCTGATTGGTATTGCTACTTGTTGCTATAGTATTGCATATGAAGGAGGGTGGGCAAGAAAAATAATGGTGAGTTGGGGAATTCCACTACATAAAGTTTGGAAACCATTAATTTAAAAGTTATATCCTTAATATGCACATTATATAAAGGTATGTTTTTATTTAGTAGAATAAAACAATGATCTAATATTATTGTCATCTGTGTGTTTGTTATGCAGTGAGTATGTGTGTGTATAATAATATGAAAATATATGAAAACCAGTGTCCTCTGACTAGGGCTTGAAGTTAAAACTAGGAAAACTGGTTCATAATAGTGTTTTGACATTGATATTGTACCAGCTGAAATACAAGGAAGGGCTTTAAGCCTCAAATAAAAACTCCACTCATTACAAGTTGATACTTCTACTGTCTATTATTGATTTGGTACTTGGAGTGACACATAGATTAGAATTAGCACTAACACTACTGTTTTTCCACAAACTTAATGTTGGTTTATCCTAATCTGATGTGGAAGGTGAGTGTAGCCTAAGTTGTTTGTTGACAAAATAATCAAAGAAAGCTTGCTGCGACTTACATAAATCTGGAACTCTGTTTATGTGAAAATAGACAACATGTAACCATATGCAGTATTAAAAACATATTAACTTAGCTTCTATTCACACTGTATGTTACAAATAAACTATTTTTTCTCCCTGTTAGATGACTATTAATACTACAAAGATGTTAAGGGTTATACCAATGGTGTGGAATTTTTTAAAGATTTCTTCTTGTCTTAGAGACAAACTGCTAAAGATATCTAGTTCTCCTATAAAACACACTAAAAATATTGCATATAACTTTTACGATTTTGCTTTTTATTTAAAAGTGAACAACAAACAAAAAATTCAGGGTTTTAGAAAAAAACATTGAGAAAGTGAAATAAAATGCACTGACAACCTATTTGTTTGCATCATTTCTGTGAGGTTAAAGCTATAATGTGTGTATTTGTCATGATATCTACATTAAATGTGTAATATTATGGACACATAACAAATATACTCTTAAATGGACACAGTGAGTTTTTAAAATTAGTAAAATGACAATGCCTAAATATCTTTTCAAAAGTGTCTGATTCATAAGATGTAAAATTATGAAACATGGATTATCTTTTGTTGTATTTTCTATCTGTTGTCATCTGTTAGATTTTTTTACAATGCAAAAATGTATGTATGTGAGTAATAAGTATTAATAATCATATATGAATTTTACACATATTAAAAGCTCAACTGTAATATGTTGTATATCCAGTTTTTGGCCATTTTGAGAAAATGAGTTATTTTCACCTGGCATTTTTAACCTGAAGATGACCTAGGAAGATCAAAACGTTGTTCTCTCCTTATCAATAAAAGTGCTAATACCCATACCAGCCATTCTGAGATAATTTTTATTTCATGTGGGTTTCTTGTCATCAAGAATGCAGTTAACAGTTCACTTATGTCAAAACTGATGTATACCACATATTGTATTTAAGCTCTAAATATACATTTATTCATATATTTACATTTTTCAGCAGGTTAATGGTTTTTGTAATTTTTACTGTGTTGTTAGAGATGACAGTCAAGTTTTACTGGGCTCCTGCTGTAAACTAAAGGAATTTAATAATGTTGAATTAATATAAAGTTGTGTGTTACTCTATATATATGACTATTGATATATGAGTTAATTGTATATTTATGTAAATAGTTTTGGTGTGAGGATTAGAGAGTTGCATTTTCAAATGTTTGTGTGCATGTGCAAAATTTCCCTTGTTCAAAATTTCAGGAACTTGAATGGCTTCCTATAAATCTGTGTAGGGTGTTTTTCCAGCAGTAAAACACAGATTTGAAAAATAAAAACTATGTGCCCAATGAAGAGAGTATAATGGCAAAATTTGTTTCTCAGGCAAATCTCATTGTCCTGGGATCAGGTGATAAGAATTCCACACCCTTAATTAATCTCAAGGTGACTATAATAATGAGCTGCATTAACTTGCACTCATTAGACAGAATAAAAATAATCATCACTGTCATTAAATAACTACGAACATTAACTTATTCAAATATAATTAATATTTTATTTTTATCTGTGCATATATTAATGTGTGATGTAATCAAGGTGTGTGTTTTTATAAGCATTGGATTCCAAATGCAAGAAGTAAAACAGTTATGGTTTTAAGGGTATATTTTAATTCTGTGATTTGATGAATGTATAACTACAGTCATCATGTCCCACTGCATATTTACTGTGTAGAACTGGTTTTTATGAATCATTACAATTTTATTCCTACTTTGCTGTATTGAAATTTTGTTTCTGCCTCTATAGTCTGAATGTATTCACAGGTCTTTATATCATTTAACCTCGTGTCTGTGCTTTATTCATGCTAGAGTTATTTTGAACTTTAAAAGCTCAAATTTATTCCTAATTCTTTCTTTTGTGGATGCTTAATGGTGTTTAATCTTGTTTGTACATCTTATTTAGGTCGAGAGTTTTTTGTTGGTCTTTCAAATTGTACAAATGAAGCTGGAGCTCGTGCTTTAGCAGCAGCTTTTCCAGAATATCCCGTGACTCCTATCAAAATTGGACATACACTTCACATAAAATCTTTGGTGTCAGTGGCAGGTCCTGACATTCTGTGTGTTAGTGAAGGGAAGGAAAGCAAAAGTGTTCTCAAGGTACATCACTGGCTTTTTAAATGTTTTTTTTACAAGTTTATTCAAACTTTTTTCATGTTACTATGGTATTTAAGAAGACTTTTATTGACTCTTGCAACTTAAATCAGTTTGGAAATAGCTATTCATCAATGCATCAGTGGTATTTGCTAATTGATTATTCAATTATTTACATTCAGTCAATTAATTATTACAGTATTCCTATAAAAAGTGATGAGTGTCACTAAACAGATGTATTTTGTGCAAAAAATAGTTTAAAAAAACAAAAAAATTGGCAGAAAATCAGCAGGCACCTTCTCACTATTCAGTTGTTCACATTTATTTATAGAAGGCAGATAGTCTTAGTAACTTTGTATACCAAAGACAGTATAATTGAATTTGGTGGCAAAGACCCATGAATCATATACAGTGAGTTTTTAATTACCTGAATTACCAAAGCAGAACAAATTTGAAGTAAAAATACAAGAATTTATAAAGCTAAAAGTGGGAAGATTACAGTTAGCCCAGTATGTAGTATTGTGCTTACCAACAAAAAACATAATAGTGATATTTTGATCAGTTGATTATTTTTGTGATAATAAATTTTGACTTATTGATCATTGGAATAATCAAACACAGTATAAGAAAGAGTAATTTAAATTTATAAATTAGTTCATGTAACATTAATCGATGTAATCATTACTCATTGGTGATTGATTAAATCTTCTAGCTCAACTCATCAGTATACTTTAATCTAGTTTGTGCCATTATGAATAATGTGTATTTCATTCAGTTTATTTTACTTGTCTTTATATTATATTATAGATTTTTGAAATGTATCTCCTAAGCTTAATGTAAAAATGCATCTGCTGATCAAAATAACTAAAGATAAAAAATTTAATAAGTCTAATAGAATAATGAATATGGTAAAAACCTGAATGTTATTAGCTGTTTGAATCATATTTCACATAACTGACTGATATCTGACTCTTAAGATTTTACTGTAGTTACTCACTTCACATCATGAAGTGGTCGGTAGAGGTACTTTATGTAGTTCTCCTGTAAATCTTTCTTTTAATGTAGCTCATTAAATGTATAGAATAGTTTTGATGTGTTTTATGTTTAAAATGCTCAACACTTAATAATAAAAAATTCTTGGTTATGTGATAACTTGTATCATATATGTTCAATTTTTGAAATAATTTTAGTTTGCAAAATCATGGGTGGTAGTTTATTTCCTTCTAAGGTAAAATGTGTCACACAGTAGTTTGTAACAGAATTACATTACAGACATTTTTTTTCTTTTTTCATGACAGAGGATTGAACAAGAAGCTTCCTTTAGATACCAGACAATCACAGTTCCTGATGATAATGCTGCCAACTGTGTATACGTCAATGGGACTTTGATCTATTCTGCAGAATTTCCAGAGAGTGTTAAGGTTTATTTCTTTACATGTGCTTTTTACACTTTGAAATAATATTAACTTATTTAGTAGTTAGAATATTATTATTATATTAACCAAATAACCATGATATTTTTTCAACTTTATGCAGGAATCTGATTTTTTTGAAATCTGAAGTCATTCTCAAGTTTTCCAAGTATGGTAAAATATGATGGAGAGTTGTTAGATGTTAGGATATTAGCCAGAGCTTCAATAAACATTTCTCTTTGTCATATTACTTCTTGTTTCTGTCATGTTTTGAGAAGTTGCCATCTTTCTTGTGGGATTAACATGAGTGAGATTTGAGAGAGCTCTCATGATAGGTAATATAGGGTCAAGTACAATGGAGCTGTTAAAAGTAGCCCATACCCACCAGCAATACATATGATATTATTTACAGGTTAGCCATATTTTCACCAATTTTCTATCTATATTTTTCACAGTTGGTAGCATTTCTATAAATAATTATGTTGTATATCTACACATATATCAGCTATCTGTAGAATTCAACAATAAAAAATAAAAAAAAGGTTTGTACTTATAAACTGGCACCAACAACCATGTTTTGTGTTAGTAGTGTGTTAGATGTTTTACAAGAGTGTGAAGAAAATAATTTTGTTTGGAATTGAAGATCCAGAATCATAAATATCTCAAAGAAATCTCATTATAAATAGCAGTAACTCACTAATGAATGTTTAAGATATGGGTTTACAAAATTTGTGTGTGTGTATCTATATCGATATATATTTCATTGTAAGTAAGCATTCTACGTTATATTAAAATATTAATTTTAAGGTTTCAGTAGTACACTCATGTTTGTTAGCATTGTAAATGTTGTTCCCTTAGTACTTTAGTGGTTTACATATGATAAGCAATGGGTCTCAGGGCTTAGAACACTAAAAGTCTGATTTCAATAACCACAGTGGGCAGAGATTTTATGATATTTTTACCAGACAGTTTTTCAACTTTGGGTGGTTTGCTTATAGATTTTTCCCAGTGAGGGAAATGATTATATGTTAAGGTAACTTCACTATTAATAACTACTGATAAAGCAGCTACCCACATAAAGCTAAAGATTAACCCAATGTATGAAATAGCTAATTTGCTTAATATATGATGTGATATTTAGATCTTAAATAATAATAACTGAATTTTTCATACAGTAATAAGAATATATTCACATATCCCAAAGTGATGGTTTATGTACAAAGAAAATTATAGGTTTTAGATATTAAAACATAGAATAACACAAGATTATTCATTCATATTATAATAAATATCTTTCATTGTTGTCTATTCCTTTATACAAGTCAGTGAAAGCTCTTTAACATTTGTCCTTTTATATAATTATTTGTATGCTCCTGTTGTCTAAATTAACATTATACTTGAGATTACTGGAGCTACAAACTTTTGATGTGGTATTTATAATATAATATTCTTTAGCTGCTGAAACTCAAACTTTATAAGTGTTTCGTAATATTCACAAACTAATGCAACAGCCTTTTTCAGCTTTAGTAGATAAAGTTGTTATCCGCGTAAGTTTATTGTCAAGGTTTAGAAGTAACTCTTTTACTTATTTTAAGTTTTGGTAGTCTTATATGCAATAACTTGGTCAAATTCTGTTGAACATTGTGTGTGTGGGATTTTAAAGAATATGACAAAAAGTAAACTATAACAGGTTTCAGGAAAACTGTTTTAGTCAGCTTTATTGTCACAAAAACTGTAACAAAAGTGGCAAAAAAAAAATAAGTATTACCATAGTACTCATCAATTATGCATTTTATGTAAATAAAGATAAAAACATATTATTTAATTTTGTATTCAACAGGCTGACTTTGATCATGAAGTATTTGTTTCTGATTTTTGCTAAATAGACAATATAAGCTAGGGAGGAATTACCATATTTTGATATGGGATAAAACTATATCTGTACATTATTACACAGATATCAGATATGTAAAATGTTAGCCATTATGTGCTTGTGGTTTCATAGACAAAGTTTTATGCATAGTATTTATTACTATTTTAGCTGTTAGATACTATCTTTTAATTGGGCATGAGTAAGTTCTTAAGATTTAATACTTTTATTGTCATGCTGTTGCTTGACATAACTATAGATATTGATAAGGCATAATTCACCATTAGTTTTCACAGAGATTTTCTGTGTGCCATGACTGATTTTGCTTCATTTCTGTAGGTGTTTGAAGAGAGGGTGGATTACAACAAAGTTTCAGTGAATGTAAGTGAGCTGAGAAAAGCATATGGTGCACTCACATGTTGCAGCATTCTGATAAAAAAGACAAAATATTTGAAGAAGTTGTAGAAAAAGTTAGTTAATCATTGTGTATTACTACTTGAAGATTTTGGTTTATTGCGGATCAAGGCATAAATACCAAGCTTCTCTTGTGATAGAGATATTTACTTTGATATATATACTGAATATATAGAAGTGTAGATTTTATTATTATAAAGCATATTTAAGGTAAAGGTTGTTTTGGCTTCATTTTAACACAAAGCTAACCTTTAATGAAAGTCATTTTTTATAGTCTTGCTTCATTATAAATTATGATTTTTAATAGTGGAGTAAAAATCATTGTGCAGTAGATTTCAGATTATTGACATGGCATTACTCCCACCATGCTTAGTTTTTTATAAGTATTAAATATTTTTAATCATTAAGTTGGTTTATATGTGACACTATTTTTTAATGTTTGAGTTGATTTAAAATTTATACTTGTTTTACTTTTTATTCATTTATTTTTATCAATTTTTACTAAAGAAACATTATAGGTCAGTAGGTAAATTTTTTACAATATTTCTTTTTGCACCTACATGTAGAATTAAAACACGTAAGCATGTTGCATTGGTTTATAGGCACATGTCCAATTACAATTTTATACAAGAGTTGTAATCTATTCTAAATTGTGCCATCCATCTAGTAACTGGAAAAATTGTTAATGCATGGGACATATGTGTAAGTTAAAGGCATGCATTTATTGTTTGTTTGTTTGTTTTGGAATTTCGCACAAAGCTACTTGAGGGCTATCTGTGCTAGCTGTCCCTAATTTAGTAGTGTAAGACTAGAGGGAAGGCAGCTAGTCATCACCACCCACCACCAACTCTTGGGCTACTCTTTTACCAACGAATAGTGGGATTGACCGTAACATTATACACCCCCACTGCTGGGAGGGCGAGCATGCTTAGCGCGATGCAGGCGCGAACCCGCGACCCTCGGATTACGAGTCGCACGCCTTACGCGCTTGGCCATGCCAGGCCTTAACATGCATTTATAGAGGAAACTATTATTGAACATTCACAACAGGAACTTCCAACATTCAAAACGTTACTATGGGTAATTTTTAAAATTTAATTAAAATTCAAAGCCTTAACATTATAGTAAAACCAACTCTTTACTCAAAACTTTCAAATCCTTGTATTAAACTAAAACCTGGTAATTTTATTCTGATAATCTCAAGTGCTTTGACAAAAACTTGCCATGTTTAATGTTGAAAATATGACATTTGTATGATTAGACTAAAAGCTGACATGTGTTTATGAAGATATGAAATTTTAGCATTGAACATAAACTTATCAACTTTTGAAATCTGAAAAAATTCTAAACTTTAATTAGCCAGGACCAAGCATGAAATTTCTCACAATATGTTTTAAAATTCAAAACTTTACTTATGAATTAAAAGTTAAAACACACATCAGTTAAAGCTGTGTCAGCGATTTGGAATTTGACATGTTTTAACTTGGAAAATTAAGAAAACAAAACTTAGAAATCAATTGAAATGTGTGTGGCTTAAGATTTATAACATTAGAACTGTGAACCTTGCTAGGTTTAAACCAAAAATTTGGTTTGCTAGCAACAAATTATAGTTTTTTGTTGTAAATAATATTGCATTCAACTGGAATCTATCAATTTCAGCATTCAAACTTTAATGTTAAAGTTCAATTCATATTGTAAATAGTGTAATAATACCCCAAGTGTTCTTCATATCATTTTCTTCAATATTAAATTTATTTTTTGAAACCCAAATTAAAAATTTGATCAATGAATATTCCAGTAGACTGTATTATGAGCTGTTTCAGGTCATTTTTGCTGTGAACTGAATGTATCAACACAGTTTCTGTACTCTTGAGATTTCTGTTTATTTGAAGATGATGTTTCTGTTAGATAAACAACATTTATATAAGAATTTATTACAAAATTGTAGAAAGATTGAAACAGCTGTAACATACAATGGTAAAAATGTGCCTTTAAATTTATTCTTTTCACTTTGCATATAAATATATTAATGTATCTAAGTTTAAGTTTAAACAATTTATATTTGTCGTTATTAATGTTACATTTTTTGTATGTCTGGTTGGGTTATATCATGCTTCATTTACAAAAAAGGTGTTTCAGTTAGAAAACAGTCTGCCTTTGTGTTATGGAACTAAAATGAATTGCCTTAAAAATATTAATTTCTCTGATAATAAGCAACATTGTGTATGTTCTTATAACTCAAAACACATCTTTATTACCTGTTGAACAGTGACAAGTGGTTATTGCAATATTATTATACTCATACGATATTTTTACAAAATCAAATATATTGTAAGTTAGTGTCATGTTATGTAGTGAAATCCTAAGTCACAGACTAAGGAAAACACATTTTATCCTTTTTAGCAGCAGTCATATGCTTTCATTATTCATATATGTATAAAAGAAATACTTTATGACATTCCCAATTGTAATATTTCATGAATTGTTTAATCTTTGGTGAAATGAAGTTGAATTATTCTATAAATTTGTTACAGGTATTACTTAAGGATAAATTGTATTTTATATCCTATAACATTGTCACAATCTGGATGTGCATACCTACATATTTTTATAAAAGCAGCAGAAAGCTAAAACAGTCATATCTATATATAAAGATATTATCTTTTTATGTTTTAATTTTAAAAAAATTAATGAAAGGAAATGAAATTGAAGCAGTATTTTACTGAACTGGATAAGCCTGAGTATTTCAGTGTAAAAATATAGCAAAAAATATGATAATTTCTTTAAAAACACTGATGATGATTGAAGAGTTTATTATTTTAGTTTAGTACTATCAAAACCAGAACATATAATACATGTTGAACATTCCTGATAAATTATGTATTACTGAACATTTAAGTCCTGTAAAATATTTATGAATTTACCACTTATGATAGGCCTTACTGAAAATATAATAGTATTTGAGGAGAGTTCCTCAGACTACAAAAGAATAAGAAAACTTACATAGTGAATGAAGATATTATATTAGTTTAATTACATTTTAACTTGTATAATTCAAGCTTTAATCTCAACAAGTTTACTAAATCCAACTTAAGTACACTTCTCAATTAATTAGGTTGATCAGTGGGCAATTTCTTTATCATATAGTTAATTTGATTTTGAGTTGATGTGCAACCCTAATAAAGCACATATAAACAAAATTAGTTAAAGCATTGCTACAAATTTGATTGTTTGAATATACTATTTTTAATATTATTCAACAGTTTAGTATAGTATATTTTCTAAAATCATTCATATTATTGAAGCAGTGTTAGGTTAATTATTTTGAAGCGAAATAAATATGATTATTGATTGGAGATCCAGTAAAGTGATATCCATACATAAATACATTCTTAACCCTACTTTTTTATTTTAGGCTTAACATTACATAGGTTGATGCTCTAGTTTTGCTGAAAATAAATCAATCACTTTTTTTCTCAAGCATTGATGGCTGTACTTATGTAAATAACACTACTGAAACAATAATAGATATCTTTCTCCATAAGTGTTCACTTTATTAAAGACTGGTAAAGCAGATTCTGGAACTAACAATGAATATACGTGCTAAAATTATTTTGTCTGAATAAATTTTACAAGGTGTTTGATTTTGTTTCTTATATAGCTTGTGTATTTGGACATTCTTGAATTTTAGAGGTAAAACACTTTAGAACTAGTAACTTATTTCAATAGTATTTAATGAAATAATGATAAGTAAGTTAATTCTTTTCACAAGTGAGAGGCATATAGGGCTGATGCTTATCTCTGGTTTCCTGTGACACAGTCAGGTGAAAATGGTGACACATTTAATATGGGTTGGAGTATACCTAACTGTATAATGGTAAGCTGAGAGTTAACCTGCAATGGTCTAGCATTTGAAGTAATTAAGGTAAAATATCTTACCCATGGACATAACAACAAGCCTTGAACCCACAACTTCTCAACTGTGAGTCCTAAGCACTAACCAGTAGGTCATACCACCTTTGTACCAATACATATTTTCATACAAAGATCTTGAAGTACAAATAAAAGACCAGGGTAATTTAACATGAAGGACAAACAAAGCAAAAAACTGAACTTGCACTTCAGAGATTTTAAAAGTACTAATATTAATGACCATTTGAAATAATAATATGTACAATAGTTAATAAATAAAATTGCATCCATAAAATATTACTTTTCCCCTCCAAAAGATTTTTTTTTTAATCCTTACTGGTCTCACTTAGCTGTCTGTATTCATTATTTGAAACCATATTCCACTTTTGTACTATATACTATTAGTCACCACAGTGTTCTACTACTAGTTGAAATTTATTTTCTAAAGTAGACAGTTTAAACATACCTCCTATTTTTAGTTATTATACAAACTAAGAAGTGTGTTTCTTCTAAAGTTAAATTTATTTTCCACTTTATATTAAATTTTAACTTAAAAGCCTTCATTTTCTACATAAATTGATGATACATCTAAGTGTTATTGTTTTAGTTGTTATTTCATAATTGAAGTTATAAATATGTGTCATTGGAAATAATTATGCTCTGTTAGACTTATCACACCTATGTAAATTTATGATTAATAGATTCAGTGATGTCGAGAAAACCCACTTGTAGAGAAAAATATATATGTAAAAACGGCTCACTGTTATGGTACATATCCACATCAAATTAGGTGACGGATATTATTATATGAAGCTGGTTCCAAAACTCATCTTCGAGTAATTCCAGTTTGACAGCAGAAAAATAGCAGATATGATAACCATTTTTCCAATAAATCAGAAATGGACAAATTTGGTTTACTTTAAAAGCAAAACAGAACAATACAAACCACCAGTTTACTTATCAACATGAAAAATTGGAAAGTAATTGATAGAAAATAAAAAATAAAAGATGAAACATTAGAGCTAACTGAATAAATGTGGTTCATTGTCAAACGAGGGTATGTTAGAGTATGTAATCTGCTATGTTAACTTCTAAAGCACACACTAAATTTATAACTAGTCTCTAGAGAACATCATAGAACTTTCAGTGTAGTGCATGATGATTTAATATTCTACAGCATTCATTCTCTGTCATAACATTATTTAACGAAGGCATTGAAATGTAAATAACAAAAATGAATAATTCGTGCTCAGAAGTAGCTAAGTAGAGTTTAAAACCCAGGTTATGTAGACATAATGATTTCCATTCTTAACCTTTTAAGGTAAAATGTATTATACAGTCATTCAAAATATTATTATTTTAACCATAGAAAGCTAATTTTAGAAGTGTTCACCACCTAAATTAATTAGGAATTTTATAAGAATGTTCTTTCCCTACTTTGACTGTCTGCATTAAAACACTGTTTTACGTGTATTGCATTTATCATTACTCTTTACATTTCAGAGAAATTGGAAAAGTTAATATGTACTGACAAATATGGCAACCCCTAAAACAATAACCAGTAAACTATCCTGTGCTTTGAGACACTGGTTATTTAGGTACTTTCACAGACCATCTTAGATTATATGTTATTATAGCAACAAAGAACAAGTTGCATGCACAGCTAGCTCCAGATATATATACAGTTTTTTTACATATGCTTTAATGAAAAAAATCAAACTGTCATTGCAGATTTGGATGCCAGAATAACTTAACTTCTGACATTAAAAACATCCATTTTGAAATAGAAATGACTGCAGAAAATAAAACTTATGCCAATCTACTTGTTACATATACACAATGCAGGTAGTTTGTTGGAATACATAATGATATTAATTGCTGATGAAAATTATTAGATATTTTAATGCAAAATAATTCAAAGCACAAAAATCACAGGGAGGGGGAGACCAAGACAGTAAAATTTTACAATAATTGTGTTGTCACATCTCAATTTCTTTAGGAGGATATGGCAAACAAATACTTTGAAGAAGGCTGATATATAATCAATTCAATGCATTGCCTTTTTTTAACCTATGAATTTTATTGTTCCTACTATTAATAAAGGAAATTGCTATTTTCTGAAATTTAGTCTTTAAGGAATTTTTGCCTTGTACCTAAGAAATATATTGCTTATAATAAAAGTACAAAAATATTGCTAATCATTTAAAAATTGAATAATTTTCACAAAATAAAATGTATGCTATTTCTGTGTGTTTTAATATTTGTAGTTACAATTATTGACAGCATGCTTATTATCTTATTACATGAGTTTATGGTAAAGAGGTTAAATACAGTTCCTTGAAAGTTTATAAGTAATTATTACAAATTATTATTGTGATACACATAAGAATTTCATTTTATACCTATAATGTGTGTGTATTGTGGAAATATTGGACTTGACAATAAAACTAATAAAAGGTAGTCTTTGAGTGGTTATCTCATGGAAATATTGTTATTGTTACTGGTAAATACATTTGAGATACAATGATTAAACCTATCTTTTTACATCCATTGATTTTAGTTATGTTTTGGTCTCTCAGCAGGTTTAGAAGAAGATTTCTACTAATTTTAATTTAAGTGATATCAAACAATATTCATCATATTGATATCATGAAATCAATCAATGTAGGATTTTGACATAAGAAATAAAAACTGAATGTGTAAGATATATTTACAAACAAGTTTTTCAAGATGATAATGATTATATGCAAATCCCCTTCTGTTTCAACGCATTATTCGTTCAAACACCAGAGTTCTGATAAATTGAGTGAGATTCAATTGATCAGCATGTTATATTTTCCATTTATAAATGCGATATTTTTATTCCTTAAAAGACTGTCCAATAATGTTTATGCCTTCAAGTTATCATTTGAGCTTCTTTAAGAAAATATTTGTTTTTTAGTAATTTATGACATAGAGCTATAATTTATAGATAGTCAAAACAAGTTATTAACACAATTTAACCAGTCACATTTCCTTTGTCTTTTGTACAGTGTAAACATATTTGCTCTTGCTGATATTTCTCCTATCATCAAACATTGGTCAGAAAAAGCTGGCCATCTAGCTGTTCTAAATTACATTACAGGAGAGTTGCAACAAGATATGACTGCCTTTGCTTGTGCTAGATTAAACAATTGTATCTTGAGTGTGGTCTGGATGTAAACTTGGATGGATGTAACATTCTACTTAAACTCAGAGATAGAGAAACTAGTGTGAAGAACTGTGAAATTGATGTTAGGTAGTATGTGTTTGTACTGATACATAATGAGAAGATGAATTATTTATGGACACTTGGATTTCCTTGTGCATTAGGCACTCAAAGTGAAACTCCACTTTGACCACTTATTACTGACTTCGTTTTTAGAATATGGTGATAAGCTAGATTAAGCCCATATCTACTTCATCATTTTCATTTCTGGCAGCATAATTAAGGTCTCTTATTTATAAATAAATACTGGCACCTTAAGAATGGACCTATTATGAAAAAGGACCAACAACTTCATCTATGTAACAGATAATCAGTGATGTCGAGAAAACCCACTTGTAGAGAAATATATATGTAAAAACGGCTCGTTTGGGTTGAGAAAATTTTTTACGTAGAGGAGTGAACAACGTTTCGACCTTCATCGGACATCGTCAGGTTCACAAAGTTGTTCACTCCTCTACGTAAAAAATTTTCTCAACCCAAACGAGCCGTTTTTACATATAAATGTAACAGATAAATTGTATTTCTGTAGCACAGATATTTGATACTTAGCTGTTAGAACATAAAGTTAGGGAACTTGAGCTGTTTGTGTTTGGGAGAAAAATATTTATTAAAATGTACAAATTATTTTAATTCATCTTTATATAGAATAAGTATTAATTCACAAACACAAAAATGAAGCTGCACTTAAAACAGTTTTTGCTTTTGTTGTAACGGTTTTACAAATTACAATTACATGCGAATATAACCAGGAGTAAACAAAAAATAATTTAATCAAGATGTGTACACAGTGGTCTATGGTGCAACAAAAAACACAACTAAACAAAACCACACTACAACCAGTATGTTATTAACAGGAACTAAAACTGTGTTTTTCAACCATATGTTTAATCTGTCCCGTTAATTAAAACTATTCTATTTTTTGTATGGTAGGTCTCCTTACTTCAAATGCAAAATTTCTAAGAGATCACTTTAACCCTTAACGTTTTACAGTAAGCCAAACTAATTCTGAAATTGGTCGTTTTATCAAAAACGACAGCGGACTTTCTGGTAATAGATGTCTTTTACATATGGTACATAGCTGGCATATATGTTTCCTAAGCTTGACAATAAAAAGGTTGTAGTAGGTGAATATTCAAGGATATATGGGCAAAAATTACGCTAAAATAAGTATTTGCGCTCGCTTTGTGAAAAATTGGCGAATTAGATCGCACTGAAATTTAGAGAATTCTTAAGTGTGTGCTGTTTTTAAATTTATAAAATTCCGTCGCGAAATCCGGAAGTTTTGAACCCGAAACTACTATTGTATGAAAATTATCACAAGTTTTTTGCGTATTACTTTGTATCACACTTCACAGTTTGTTAAACTATACAAAGAATACGATATGTATTGAAAAAACACCTTGGCTAAAAATGATAAAGGCAAAAATAGAGAAATTCAAAGATTTGAATTATGATAATAGGTGCTTAATGCTAATTATTCCAAGCTATATATAAATATCAGATTTATAACTTTTGTTGCTATTTTTATCTAATGTGCAGCAAGAAAGAATGAAATACATGATGTTCGGAAATTCACTATGCAGTTTTGTAATCATATTTTATTTATCTAAATATTATCATATTTATCTATTTCAAGCCAGCAACTGATAGTGGTGTTTAGAAACAAAATAAGAAGGATCCAGGCCCGTATTGATGCCAACGTGGGTCACTTTCAACATTGTTTATAATTGTCATTCATATTTACCTCCTGTATTCTATATTGAAACATGTCTGTTAGTAAATATATAAGTGCACAGTGACTTTCCGAACACCCTGTATAATCAAAACCAGCATACTTGTGAGAAGAAAAATAAAATAATTACAACAGAAAGATGTGAAATCAAAATTTGCGGCCAAAATGAGAAGATACTGATGATTAAAATTTTATGCAAACTGTTGTGACTAAGCATTCAAAATTTTGCAAAATGTGTAGGGCATGCATATCTACCAGAAGAAATCACATGAACGCTTGTAATTTCTTGTTGTATTAGGTTGTTCGGAAATAAATGTATATGAAATACGAAGTTTAGAAAAGTATAAACCAGTGCTGTAAAACATGCTTTAATGAAAGTAAGCACCATATGCTTCAACACACTTGCTAACGTGTAACGATGCTTTTTATGCCCCTGATGTAGAAATCGAAGTTTCTATGGTCTATGAACTCTCTGAAAGCTTCTTTAACAGCTGCCTGGTTTTGAAAGCACTTATTATTCAAAACGATGTCAAAGTGCTTGAAGCCAGGTGGGTTAAGGCGTTTGACTCGTAATCCGAGGGTCGCGGGTTTGAATTCCCGTCGCACCAAACATATTTGCCCTTTCAGCCGTGGGGGCGTTAAAATGTGACAATCAATCCAACTGTTCGTTGGTAAAATAGTAGCCCTAGAGTCGGTTGTTGGTGGTTGTGACTAGATGCCTTTCCTCTAGTCTTACACTGCTAAATTAGGGACGGCTAGCGCAGATAGCCCTCGAGTAGCTTTGCGCGAAATTAAAAAAACAAAAACAAAGTGCTTGAAAAATTAAAATATATAAGGGAATAGTGCGGATAAGGCAGAACCTCGATTCGTTCAATTTTTGGAGCGTCTTTTTCGACAGGTCTCATAACGCCGATTTGTTGATCTTCAGTCAGCTGATGCGGAATCCGCTTATCCAATTTTTTGTCTTTTCAATCGCACTCAGGTGGTTGGCAATGCTTGATTTGCTCATGTCTAGCTCACGTACTGTTGTGCGAGGGTCTGTTTCAACTACTTCCATTAATGTGTTTTCATCTAAGAATGGCTTTCTTCCACGACCTTCGTGGTCTTCAAGACTTTCATCTCCATGTCAAAACCTTTGGAACCAACGCTGAACTATACGTTCAACAACAGACCCATGTCTGAATGCCTAGTTGATGTTCCGTGTAGTTTCGGTAGCTTTTCGTTTAAGTTTTAAATCGTAAAGAAAAATCAGACGAAAGTCCTTCTTCTTCATGCCTCCTTGGGGGTTGCGAAACTCACTCTGAGTAGAGTTGAAACAGTGTACAATTAGGACACTTTGTAAACGACAAATGTTGTATTAAACCAGTCAACCAACGATAAGTTACACAATATTGAGCTTCTAAATGTCTTCGTGAGAATTTCGACATTTATTTCTGGACAACCTAATAGACATGTATACTCTAGAAATTCTGTAAACTTTTGAAATGGTTAAATAAATATATATTTAAAACTACACTTAAGTGTTTAAGTAAAATAAAGGTGACACTTGGAGACTGATTCAAAAGGATATGCTGTATTAGTCAGTTTATAAAAACAGGTACGAAAAATTATATTAAACAAATAGTAAGTTTTAGAAAGCTGAGCTATCATATTACATAAAAAGTAAGCAAAGTATAAAAACTATTTTTTTTCTGAGAGATGAAACTAAAGAATGGAGATTACCGATTCCAGGAGTTAGAGTAATTCAAAAATAGGCTGAACAGTGTTTAGATTATCAATTCAATAAGCGTCTTTTATTTCCCTATCTGCTTTAGTTTAGAATCATGTTTCAATGTTAATGGAATAACCAGGTTAGTTAAAGTGTTGGACAACAAGATCTTTTTCAGTGTTAATAAAAGATTTATGGTTGTAAACGTTTTCTAAGAGTTGTTTGTATATGTCCTACATATTGGTGATTGCATTTTTACACTGTATAAGATAAATGGTGGTTTTTGTTTCACAAGTGATTGCTTTGGATATTTTAAAGTTTCTTTTATAGTGTTTGTCAGATAACGAGTTTAATGATTTTTATGAACGTACAGGTTTGACAATGGACTTTATTGCATGGACGACAACCATTTTTGGGTCGGATCAGTAGGGACTAGATGGTGCTCAGTCCCAGGGCCCGTCCTCTTAGTGGGGGCCCATTGATAATTTTATTCTATGTAAGATTACAAAGGATATAGGGCCCATAAAAATGATTAATCCCTGGGCTCACACAACCTTAAATCCGCCACTGGGTGGGATGTAATTCACTTTTGCGTGAACAAAGATATCTTTTAGGGTTCTGATTTTTTGGAATGGGACAATAGGAACCTCAGGAAATATCTGTTTAAGACGATCGTTGAGCCGTAGGAGATGAAATGTTTTTCAGAATTCGTAAAACGTTTCTGAGTTTAAACTGATAGGTTATAATGAGAGAAGTCTATTTGAAGGTTTAGTATTGCTCTGATTTAGGATGTTTTCCCGCTGAGTGTTGGCCTTTTCAAATTGTCTATCGATTTTAGTATCTTTATATCCTGTATAATAATGAATGTTAGTCATATACTCATAGCTCCTGAATACACATGCTTTTTGATGAAAGAACTGGTTACTTGTTTTAGTATTCGTAAAACCACTACTTGTATAGCAGGAGATTCACTTTCTGGGTGGACTATGCTTCACTAAAATGGTTAATAAACTTTACAATTTTGCAAGGAATTATACCACATTGAATAGCATTATAAGAATGTAACATTGTCAGAGTGCATAGCTTTGGCTCATGACACAGATTTGTGTCCAGTCTATCTCATTGCACGATTGGACCTTATTCATTCATGGAATGTTTTAATTCTGGGTATCTTGTGGGAATTGAAACCATTTCTGACATATCCACATCAAAACATGCACTGTGAGATTCAATTAGTAGTTGAATGCCATGATTAGTATTTTGATAGTTCTGGGAAGAGCAGCTAAAAGGATCCAGATCTAGCATGGGTATCCCTTTCCAGGCAGCAAATTAAAGTTCAGCCAACATAAATGTAGGAACTTAGGAAAGACACTTAAACACCCTGTGGCACTTATATCACCCGCTAAAATGTTTTAAGAAATGCTGTGCTATTGCTATAATTCACTGAGCTACGGTTCTCAAACTATGCTACAGTTCAGGGTTCCCAGAGCTGTAAAGCGATAAATCTTCAGATCTTACATAGAATAAAATAAATAACAGGGTATTACACTTTTGCTAACATTCAACAGCCCTTTTTTTCTGGTTGCATTAATGTTAATGTGTCCAGAACTGTTGTGAAAACTGTACCTTGTGTACCACTAAGAGAAAAAATCAGCATTAATTTTATGCAAAGTTACTCAGCGGCTACTTGCATTAGCTTTCCCTTGTTTTCAAGTGATAGATTAAAGGGAAAACAACTAGTCAGCATCACCATCTCTTGGAATTCTCTTCATTAATAAACTGTGGAATTGACCATTATGATGTTTATTTGGCTTGAAAGGCGAGTATGTTCGGTGATGGGATTCAAAGTTGCAGGTTGACAATCGAGTGTCCCAAGAACTGATCTTCAGCCAAGGCTAGATAAACTCCAACAGTAAACTATTGGATATATTCTACAGTGTATAGGAGGAGATCACCGGTAAATATTCATTGCCATTGATAAATTTACAAAATGGGCTGAATCTTATCCATTGGTTGATATATCGCACAGTCCATAGTAGAGGTGTTGGTGGAGCACTGGATACCATTGTTTAATGTATCAAACAAGACTAGAAGGACTAGAAAGCTAATTTCAACAGTCAGTTGTTCTCCTAGTTGTATAAAATGTTAGATGTAATGAAGACATGCACTTTGCCTTAACAACCCAAATTCGATGGTTAACCATAGCAGGTAGTACAAATTAACAAGCACGTACTTGATAGGGTTGTTAATCCAGGCCAAACCGAATGAGATTAGTACTTGCCGTGTGTTATTATGAGAATAACCTTGTCGGTGTTATAGAGGAAGATAATCTAGGTGTTTTGATTGACTAGTCTATTAAGTCATTCAAGCACTATGCTGTTTTTAGTGTAAGAAAAAATATGATTTCAGGTTGTATCTATGGAAATACTGAATACATATCTAAATAGTTGATAACTCCATTCAATGGATCATTCGTTACGCCATACTTGGAGTATTGTATTGAAGAAAACAGAGTCGAAGGAGATATATCTGAAGTGCTTAAGATTATTAAAGGAATTAATAGTGTTGATGCATCATCGTTTTTCGGACTTAATGGTAGAAAGGGAAATACTATAAGACACAAATATAACTTTTGCCACGGTAGAAGTAATAATCCTTAGCTAAGATATTTATTTTCTAACAGGGAAGTTGGCCTTTGGAATGGGTTGCTTTTGGATATAGTGGAAATAATAAATCTAATACAGTTTAAAGGAAGGTTTGATAAAAAAAGTAATTGATAAATGCTGGCTTTGAGTTTTGTTTTGTGTTTCCTTTAATAATTTAGTTTAATTGATAAAGCAGTCTACATAAGAATATATGAAGTGATTAAGGTATTCATTTCAATTCTTCTCAATATATCGGGAGAATGTATGTTGGTTCTGCATGCTGTGAAGTAGCTGTGTTTCATTTAAGTGTAAGATGACATACAATAGTAATATTACAAATATTAATCCTTGATTATGAGAATTTTTAGCTGAAAAGTCTTAGTTCGGCTGTTTTCTTTCAGTAGTTACTTTTTTGCTATGCTTGAAAAGAAAACGTTGAGCTTGATGATCCATAGATGGCAGCATATTGTGAGACCACAATTTGTGTGAAGATTACCAAACCAATTGAAAAAGTGCAGGAGAGACAATCTGTTATCAGTTACTAAAGTACATTACAATGTGTAATGCTAATATGTGTGTAAAGCAATATATGTGTATAAATAAATATATAGATACGTTGGTGGTATTACACAAATATATATGAACTTCACGCAAAGTCATTCATAAGTATTGTATACTACGAATGGATCCAATATATAAAGAATACAACAGTTATTAAGATACTGAATGCATGAAAACAAAGGAGTAGGTTTGAGATGCCAAAATTCTGTGATATTAATTAACCGTGATAACTGATTTTAAATGTATTCTATGAAGGTACATTACACCTATTATTCACATTAATACTGATGAGAGAAGCTTTCAATTTCAAAATTGACTTTTTCAGCAGGTACTGAAATTTTCATGGAAAGATAATAAGAGTAAGAAAGAAATACACTAAAACTGAGAGAAATCACAGATTTACCTGTTCAGAGAAGAGCAAGACATTTCGGTTGGACAAAAGTGAGATCTTTATGAATTGTTGAAACTACCAGTCATGAAGGAATTTCAGAGTAGGAAAGATAAATATACTCTTCAAAAAAGAAATGCAAAAGGGATATTTTTTATTTTAAAGAGAAATATATGTAATAACGTTACAAGCTCAGAGTATGTGATGTTACACGTGTTAAGGCACTGATTGTCAGACCAAAATGACAATAAAAGTTGTGCACTTTGAAAACGGAGGAAAACAACGGATTTTTCGCCAAAACGCATTTGTGTCCAATAAATTTGTTTGAGAGTTCTGCAAGTGCAACATGTGCAAAATCCCTATAAAAGTGGTGGGTTCTCGGTTTCCATAGCTCAGTGTTAAGCCACCGATACGCAATACAGTTACGCCAAGACTGACTGAAGCACAACGCAACAACGCCATTGGTCGATTAGAAGCAAGCGAATCTCGATCAGATGTTGCCAGAGTTGTGAATGTCCACCCAAGCACCATCACAAGGCTGTGTAATCGTCACCAACAACATGGATCAACTCGTGACCGTCCACGATCTGTCAGACCTCGTGTGACCACACCTGCACAAGATCGCTACATCCGGTACGTCACCTTCGGGATAGGACCACCACTGCGACGTCTACTGTCTCAACCATACCAGGGCTGCGTAGGATTTTCGATCAGACCGTACGCAACCGTCGACGAGATTCTTAGGCCCCATGTGCAACCCATCATGGTGAACATCAACGACGTTTTTCAACATGACAACGCCCGTCATCACACAGCCCGACTCACCACTGTCTTCTTGAGACACCACAACATCAACGTTCTTCCCTGGCCCTCCAGATCACCAGATTAAAACCCCATCGAACATCTTTGGGACGAGTTGGAACCGACGTCTGCGACGGCGACAACCTCAACTGCAGATTCTACCTCACCTTGCAGCAGCTTTGCAGGCTGAGTGGACAGCCATTCTACAGAATGTGATTCGTCATCTCATCGCTTCCATGGGCAGGAGATGCCAAGCAGTTATTGATGCTCACGGGGGGCATACTCGTTATTGACGTTGAGTGACGTTAAACTTCAACTAGTGAGCGTGGGGACTTCGCCTTTGCAGACTTTGGATGTTCAGCAGTGAATGTGCAAAGTTTCACACATGTCATTTAGAACTACCGGGAATAAACTTGTTAACAATTTCTCTCAAATTTTGCCTTTTGCGTTTCTTTTTTTGAAGAGTATATAATAAAAAAAATTAAAGTTGGTATTTTATTTGTTTGTAATAGAATATTTTCAGTCATGCAGGCTGAAATATTTTTAATAAGAACATAGTTTTGCTGAAAATTTTCTCAACATTGCTTCAGTAAAAAATGGTTTAACTATATTGCATTAAACTACAGGCTATTGTTGTACTAAGGGAGATGGAAAGTAACAACTATTTTATAAGTCGCACCAAAAAACTTATACTAAACTTGTGGCTAAAAGGTTACTAAAGGGGAAATCATGTAAACTTTATTCAATTCTAATGGACAAAAATAAGAGTTGGGATTACCTAATCAAAGTCAACACATGTGTGTAGGAGTCACTGTTGTTGTCTCGATCTACATTTATTTCTGCTGAAACCAAGCTCTATACTTGTAATAACCAAATGGTAGGGAGTGGAATGAAGCCAGATTGAAAAGTGAATTGTGTTGGTTGTCGTAAATTAAAGACAACAGAGAGAAGCATAGGTAAGAATTTTGTTCAACAGGAAAACGAATTAAGACTGAGAATTGGGAAGTTCACAAACACTAGGGATGCATCTTCTATGGGTGATATAGAGGTACATTCAAACTCCTAGCAGTATCATTTGACCAAAGTGCAGAGTTAAAATCCTATCTCTATAGGCTTTCAGAGCAAGGAATTATCGTAACTGAGTTGTCACAACTTAACCCTTTTCAACTTACACACCTATCTAAACTTTTGATCAATTGTAATTCACCTGATCTCCATATATTTAATGCAAACTGAATTCTCTTTTGTGACCAGCCACTGGTTATCCTACTTTGTTCCTGACAATCTCCCTAAGAACCTAGAACTACATAACGGACTACCTGTTTGGTGAGAACCAGTATACTCAGGACTTTTTTCCACAATAATGGAGTAGACTATGGTGCTGATACTCAGATGCCTGGAGCTGTTCTAATTGTTCTTGTGGTAGAGCCCACGCAAAAAGATATGTTGCTGGCTGAAGTATCAAACATTAGAGAGTTTGTTGCTTACATCATTGGGTTGGCCCTGAAGTTTCATATGTTCACGTAGTACCTTCACCAGAGATAGATCTTATAGTGTTCAAGCCACCATTGGACGTACTGCTAAATAGCTTTCTCAATGAAATGGCTTATAAATGTATGTATGCACCTGTATCTTCATTAACGTTTTTTTGTTTTGTTTTGTATTAAGTAGCAATAAATTGCAATGGTTTTCATTTTATTAGTATTATTATTTTACTGTATGTTGTATTTTATTGTAAAAAAGGTATTTTAAAGAACTCGTATATAATTTCTATATTAAATGATTTATATTTTCAATATGTATTTGTATTGCTATGTTAAAAGTCTTGTTTAAACGTTGTGCCATCTGTGTTGTATATATATGATCTACAGGGACAAGGGAAAGATAATGCATTACTTAATCATACAAAATATATGAGAAATATATGTGAAATAAAATTATTTTAAAGTTTGTTAGTTATTATAATTTATCCAAGACGAACCTTTAATTTATTATGTTACGTATTACAATTTTACATAGCCTGAAACTGAGTTAAAGTGTAATATAAAATTAGAAATTAATTGAACGTTGAGATATATAAAATTTATATCGTTTGCCAACAAAATTGATATACATAAGTTTCTTTCGTAATATAAATATATTTTACTATACAAACTATAATACAATGTATAATAACAGTTATTACAAATAATAATTTATGTTCAAAAAATTATAACTTTAGAAACAATATTGAGTCTTTTACTCGATTTGGAACTTCTTTGATGTCTTATCGAGGATTCATGACGAGCGAATTAATTCTGACTTGATATAGGCATGATTTATTTGATTGGAGAGCTACCTAGCTCTGCATTCTTCATTGATCACATGTGAGTTTTTCACACTGAAGTTATATAATTCTGTGTAAAAACACTAATGTCCGATATTAATCCACTTAAACAGTTTGTAATGCTCAAAATCTATAAACGTTCCTGGCAAAATATCTGTAGGTTCCGGATTAATAATTGTTTATTACATTTATAGCTTCCGGTCTTTATAGTATACCAACTGTAGGAAACCAACATATACTGTCTCTTCGCGTGTTACGATGACTACCTTTTATAATTGTTAGGCGAGATTTTTGAAATTTCAGTTGGCAACAATACTGGTATTCAATAGTAATTATATACACATACACGTTGTTGATTCTTATACTCGGAAATCTTCTACAACTTTAGTGAATACATGGAAATTTCGCAAACACGTTTAACAGTATAACTTACACGCATTTCATTTTACACATCTATATTAAAATAAATATATAAAAGTAAATCTGTCACGCCTTTTTTCTTTGAGCATTAACAATTATACAGCATGTGAAAATGCATCGACATAAATGTTATCTTTTTTGGTAAACACCCAACACAATCAACAATCACACGACTGAGGCGTTCTTCAAAAGCTGAGATAATTTTCAAAGGAGCAACAGGAATTTTATGATTAGGTTTTCCGACCCTTGAGGAAAACTATTTGGTAAACTACAGCCCAGTCCTCTGAAGCTGGCACATCTGGTGGTATCCAATTTTTCAAAAGCACACCATTTTTGACAAAATAACTATTTGTAACTTTCTCCACTTTATCTTTTGAGAGTTTATATTTGAATAGTAAAGAGGCCTACTTATCCTTTCGATGTTCAGCAAACTATGAGCAAACGAAACTTCACCAGGTAAACCAGACCGCTCACTTCCATCATTGTAACTCGCCGAAGATTCGTCAGTAGTACAACTATCCACAAATTTCCTGTCGGGCCCACAAAATATTTGAGACGAATCTATAATAGCATCTTCTAAATACATGTCTATAATTTGTTTCTAGCTTAATTTATTTGCCTGAACTCGAGCTTACGAGGGATACACATCAGGATTCTTCTCAACAGCAAAACCACCGTTAGATGGAAAGGTGATCGACTCGTTAACCATTTTCGGTTCAGCAACAACTTTCCGTCATTTAAATCGTTTCCCAACAATAATGATACACTCTTAATTGAAGAGTCAGTTTTACTCCAACCAAAACTGATCCCGAAAATAGGTTTGATGTTAAATAAATGTTATAAAGAGAAATATTAACAAAGCAACTCTCAAATACCCTGAGCAATAACAGAATCACCAGTGGCAGAACTCGAATCTAAAGGCAATATACCTTCTAAAATCAGTGATTGAATCTTGAGTCGCCCCAGTATCCCGTAGAATACGTATGTGTATGGGATTATCAGTGTCATTTATCAAAGACACAGAAACAACAAACATAAAAGCGCTAATTTCCTCCCTGACTACATCAGCCTTTATATAAGTGACAAAATCAACAACATCGGTTGATCCGATGAAGCTACGTTCATATGGATGTGAATGCACTGGGTGTTGCTTCCTTTTCGTTTTAAACGCAGACAGGCCTTAATGATTCTGATGAAGTTTTATCCTGTCTGTATTAAGATTTCGAACTAGAGAAGCTGGATTTTTTTAGAATAATCCTCAACTTTAGTGGATTGAACAGATGCAGGTTTCTGTCAAAATGGTAAAAACTTCTTTTTTATGAAAAGTTGTTTTATGTGTTAAAGTTGTTACGTATTATAAGTTATCTCGGACGAGTTTCCGATCTATTATGTTACGTATTACGATTTCAAATAGCCCGAACTCAAGTTAAATTGTAATTCAGATTTAGAAATTAATTAAATGTCGATATATGTCAAATTTATGATATTAGCAAAAAAACGTTGATACATACAGTTTTCTCTTTTAATACAAATATATATTAATATACGAACAAATACAATTTTTAATAATAGTTATCACAAATAATGGTTTATGTATAAAAGTTTTACAAACTCACAAACAATACTAAACCTTCTATCTGGTTTGAAACTGAAAATTTTATCGACGGCTTACGACGAGTATATTAAATCTATGTTCATACACAGGTACCATTTATTTGATGGAAAGCCATTATTCTCTTCAAACTTTGCTTTTGTGACCTGGATAATGAAATTTAGAAATTAACCTATTTTCTATGTAAAAACGGACAAATTTGCACATTTTCGTTTACATAAGGTCTGAATAAAACAACACACGAATCAAGATTTACATGTATTTATACTAAAGTTATACAAAAATGAACAAAAATATTTAGAAGTGAGTAGTTTTTCGAGATTTGCGACTGTAATGTAAATCACTTTCACGTATCAGCCCTCAAATATAGTCTTTCATCATGTTTTCGTTATACGCTCCTAGGTAGCGGCGTTAAAAGTCCAGTATATCTTGGTGGAAGCGCTCGTTTTGCTCCCCTGAGTATGCTCTCATGTCCTCTTTGAATTTATCAAGATGAACGTCAAGGATATGGACTTTCAGGGACATTCTGCAGCCCATTCTGCCGTAGTTCTTCACCAAAGCCTTACCAGTTCCACATAATTTTCGGCCTTGTGATTGCCCAAGAAGCCCCAAACCACTGCGACAATGCTACCCCAAGCTTTTTTCCCTTCCTACAGAGCTTCTTGAGGAATTCTGTGTTCCAGGATCTTCTTTATTTATGATCCAACGAAGACACTAGCTTTGACCTTTGCCTCAGACAGCTTAAGGAAGAAGTCTCGAAGCTACTTCAAGGCTTCTAGCAAGGTCTTGACTATGTTGTATTTCTCTTTGAGGTGCACCAGATGAGCCAGAGGAAAAGACGGATACTTATTCCCTTTATGGAACAGCATAGCTTTGAGTTCTTGAAAATTCTTGTAAGTTCGAGAAGATTCTCTATCAGCTACTCAGCACTGAATATACCTGAAATGTTCTGGAAAATGGGTAAATTTGAAAATTTCATTACCCAGGTCACAAAAGCAAAGTTTGAAGAAAAAAATAGGTCTTTTCCATTTACTTTAGGCATAAGCAATTGGAAAATAACACCTTCTACCCAGGAACAAGAAAAAGTAAAAATTTTGTTACATTGTGTAATATATATATTGATATATTAATATATCAACTGAGTTCAAAGTTATCATTTTGCCTTGGTCGATTGGAAATAACTTTAATTTCCATTTCTGCCAGTCTAATTTCTTTCTCGGCTTCAATACGAGCTTGTTCAGTCTCGAGACGTTTTCTTTCTCTTTCAGCTCCGATACAAGCTGGTTCAGGCTTGATTCGTTTGTGTTTTAGTTGGATTTCTAACTTATCTTTATTGCTCAACACTGATTGGCTAGTGAAAACACTAAAAGTATTTTTTCAATGCTTCCTTTGACAAGAGATCATTATCAAATAGTATTTTAATAATTAATAATAGTTTATTTTTTGTCAATGACTTCTTAACCTCTAATTCTAAAACTATAGCAATTTTTTCGAGCAATTCACTTTTGTTAGACCTTTGTAGTTGTTCAAGGGAGGGGGATTCAAAAGAATCTTAAAATTCAGACATGATCAAATTTTGTTAGCACTGATAAATATAAATCAAATTATGATTTGAAGTTTGATTGAAACCTGTCTCTGATTCAGATTTCGGACACGAGCTCCCAATTTATCATGTTATGTATAACAATTTGAAATAGCCTAAAATTGAATTAAATTGTAATATACATTTATAATTAAGTGTAGAGATGTATCAAATTTATCACGTTTACCAATAAGATTGATATACGTAGTTTTCCTTCTTAATACTAATATATTTTAATATACAAACAATAATACAATTTATAATAACGGCTATTATAAATAATGATTTATATAAAAAGGTTTCATAAGCTTAAAAACAATATTGAGTTTTATATCTGATCTAGAACTATCTTGATATCTCATGATGACGAGAAACCCATTTGAAGTAGAAATGTATTCTCAAGACAGGTATTAAAACAAAACCTGAACATGACCTAAGAAGATCGAAACGTTGTTCTGTACTTTATTTTGATTAAAGTTTTTATATTCATGCGAATCGTTCTGAGAATACATTTTTATCTTGATATCTTATCGAGGGTTGATATAGGCACAATTCACTTAACGGGGAACAAGCTATCTCTACGTTCTTTGTTGATCACATGTGAGTTTTTCATGCTGAAGTTATATAATGTTTTCGTAAAAATACTACTTTCCGGTATTCATTCGTTGAAGTAAAATTGTTTGTAATGTTCAAGATCGATAAATGTTTCTGGTCAAATATCTGTAGTTCCTCGATTAATAAGTATTTATCACAGTTATAGCTTCCGAGACAGGAGCGTAGATCCTGGGGGGATGGGGGATACATCCCCCTTCATTTTAGGTGGGGGGTATGGTGCACACAGTTTGATCTGTTGAATTGTTTTATTGCATCACGGGCCTACAAATTGTGTGTTTGTTCTTGTGATTCTCGTGTTCTTACCAATCGAATTACATAATTAGGCCAAGATGTAGGCTCTTTCAGTAGCCGAAATGTACATCTTTAATATAAGCGTGCTTCTAAGCTTTTCGATCTAAGCGATAGTTTGTAAGTATCAGTCAGTAGGCCTAAGTATACATGCAAGGCTTGCAAGCACTATTACAGAATCTACCTACGTCTTGTATGTAGTGTAAGATTACCTAAAATTTTCATCACAACAGATTGAACAAAGCATGAAATTCGAAAATATTACTCCCAAGCGTAAAATCCTGTGATCTAGATCTGGCAGGCTATTTGTAGCTTGCAGCTGCATCAATCTTATGTGTATATTGTGCGATTTTCCTATGCCATTTGTTCTTATGCATGTCTAGCCGGTTTTATTATCGAACGCCTTACTCTCCTGAGTTGCCGAAGCCGATGACCATAGTGTACGTTTAGTGTACAGTTAACGACAGGTTCGGGCCCCTCGGATCCAGACGCGACCTACATCACCACCCATCGCTCCATTTAGTCTGAGCCTCGATTTTACAACATGGCTCATTAGACCTGTGTTTGTGGCCCTCATTAATCCATGAAATTTCAGATGATTACCGCCGTCTAATAAAGTTCTGGTGCTTTATGGTAAAAGAACAATATATTCTCTTATCATAGATAGTAAAAATATTGTATTTTCTTGTATAATCAGAGCACAAAAGGAGCGATTTAAACGGCCTGAAGCCTCTACTCGAATTTTATTGCCAGTTTTTTTTAGGTGTTTTTATTTAATAGACGTGCTTATAGACATTATATCACAACGTGTTTGCCTTTCGATGAGCTTTAACAGGAATATAATATATTTGTGATTGTTTAAGTATTTTTCGAGAAACTTGCTATTAGTGTTGTAACTAGCACACATTATTGTCCCAGCGATGCCCAGGCGGTCAGTCGGCTCGGTAGTCACTGTAAGGTTCGCGCGTTTGACTTAAATACATTGTACAGTTCAGTCCTACTTCCATTCTGTTCTATCTTCGTTCGTTGTATGTTAGAGTATTTCATTAAAGACTGTATTTTAGCCTGATGAGTCATTTGAGAAACAAATTCCAATTATGACAAGCAAGTGTCTGAAACTTTCCGATATTAGACAGTTCTGCAAGCCAGTTACTAGTACTACAAGTGATAATGCAGATAATCCAACAACTTCAAGCAAAGGAATAGAAACTTGCCATACAGAGGAAATACCATGTTCATCAGAGGATGAGTCGGAAAATGCTTGTGCAACTATCGCACATCATGAACTACCAGATAGTTGTAAAACAAGTTTGTGCAGTAATGAAAAATCTGACACTCCACAGATACAGTGTGGAAAGCCATATCATCCAGACATACAATTAATACCACGACAGAAAGCAAAATATCAACTTCCAGGGCAAGTGATTTGATGAGTTCCCATGGCTGCACTTCGATAATCAGACTCAAAAAGTCGTATGCTTTCATTGTGCCAACGCGGAAAATAGAGGCCTTTTTACAGGGAAATTAGAGAGGCCAGTGGAATATACCTTCATATCCACCGGTTTTTGCAACTGGAAAAAGGCAAAACAGAAATTCAACGAACACCAATCCTCCTCTCAGCACAGATTCGCTATGATCCTCCAGAAGGATCAATTGATGTAACTCCAGTGACTGTCCAGCTACATGATGAAAAAAGGAGCAGCAGGAAGAATGCAAGAGAAGTCTAGCCAAAATATTCAGAAGTTTACGTTTCTTACTGTGTCAAGGTTTAGCATACTGATACGGACGGGAACTTCCTGCAGTTCATGAAGATCCTGGAAGAGGAAGATCCTGAGTAATAAAAAACCACATTCACATCACTCTAGGCTCAGAATGAAATAATGGAGATGTTCAGCCATCAAATACTGAGGAACATAGCACACGAAGTGCATCAAAGTAAAATATTTGCATTAATGGTTGATGGCACTCAAGATGTTACAGGTGTCGAACAAGAAGCAATATGTGTACGATACGTAAATGAGAACCTTGACGTCCATGAGACATTTCTTGGTTTGTACAGTGTTTCCAATACAACTGGTGAAACAATATCCTCGACTATACTTGATGGACTAAATAGACTCAATTTACCACTGTCAGGATTAAGAGCACAAACTTATGATGGAGCCGCTGACATGAGTGGTGCGTACAGTGGATGCCAGGCAAAAATAAAAGAGAAGCAACCATCAGCTTTGTTTTCTTTTTCACTGCGGAGCACACAAGGCTAATTTAATAATGCAACATGCAGTTGAAGCTTGTGAATGTGTTCGAGATTCTATCCAGTGGGTACATGAACTTGGTGTCTTTCTTCAGAGGTCAGGCAAATACAAGACAATCTTCAAGAATATTGTATCGTCAGACAGCCACAGTGGTCCAGTTAAGTACATCCGCCCACTGTGTCTAACACGCTGGTTGTGCTGCCTATCTGCAATTACATGTGCTAATGATCACTACGGTGACATTGTTGATTCTTTGTCTGAATTAGCAAATGAAAAATCAGATGTAGCAGTGAAAGCACGAGGTCTGCTGGACAGATTTGACAAAAAAAAGACAGTTTTAGGATTGTTGATGGCTCAGCATCTATTAGCTGCATTAGAGGAACTAAACCGTGCATTCTAAGCAAAATCAGCGACAGTATCTGGCATGATTGAAGCATCTACAATGACAGTTGAGCAATTGCGGGTATTTTACAGAGGAAAATTACAACAAGATATTTAATGAAGCTGAGAAAAAGGTAACTTCCCTAGATCTGGTGCCTATTGAACTACCACACATTCGCAGACCCCCAGAAGGATCACAGGTGACGGCTCAGCACACCATTCTGCAACAGCTAGAGATTACTACAGAAGCCAATATTTTGAATATGTGGACACAGTCATAGAACATCTGACCACTAGATTCAATGCAGACAACAATGACTTGAAACAATATCTGGCACTTGAGAACATGATCACATCTTGCAAGGTTGACAACTCGGTTATAAACTTCTATTCAGAAATCTCTGCACAACGGCTCGAGTTTCAGTTGTCCATGTTCAAAGGAACAACAAAAGCAGTATCTCTGAAAGGTGCGAAGGATGCTTACTGTAAAATGCATGAAACAAGCCAGCAGATGTTTAGTGAAGTGTTTCTTCTCATGAAAATTTTATTTGTATGTCCAGTATCCAGCTGCGAATGTGAACGCAGCTTTTTCTGCATTAAGACGGTTGAAGACGTGGTTAAGGTCAACTATGTCTCAGTGCCGCCTCAACCATGTGGCAATTTGTCACACTCACAAAGATGAAGTCGACAAGATAAATATAGAAGAGCTTATGAAAGAATTCATAAACAGATCATCACAAAGGAGGTCTACGTTTGGGAACATGTAGACAAGAGGACTAAATGAATCTTACTTCAATGAAAAGTATGAATAATTATGTGCTACATTGTATTGATGTGTAATTTTCAAGAGTTCGCAAAGACATTTCAATTATTTTTATCAAACAACATGAACAGTTTTTCAGTAGATATAAACTTATCAAGGGTAATTACTAATTTTATTAATATTTGAAAAGGTAATTCATGCAATGAAAGTTATTAGTAACCTTGTCAAGTATAATGGTCATCTTTTATTCTCTGCAGTATGCAGGAATAAATTCATGTGGCAGTTAATTTGTGATACATTTGTCTTCATTCTATTAACATTTTGAAAACTGTTCACAACACCTCACTTATACAAACCTACGTGAAAACCTTGAAGTATCGTGGCAACAGAATTACTCTGTGACTGCATGTTTACAGTTTTCAGGTTCACGTAATCAGAGATTATCAATTTGCAAATTGAACAGTCCACATAAGTGGTTGCAAAAATCATCCCCCCCATCGGGTGTAAAAAATCTACGCCCCTGTTCCGAGGTTTGTAATGTACCAACTGTTGCAAAACAACAATATATATATCGTCTATTCGCGCGTTGCGATGGCTGCCTTTTATAATCGTTAGGCGGCGAGGTTCTCGAAATTTTAATTGGCAACAATACTGGCAGTCACTAATAGTTACATACACATAAGTACTTTGTTGATTCTTACACTCGAGAATTTTCTGCAACTTTAGTGAATAGGTAGGAATTTCACAATACACATTTAACAGTATAAGTTACATGTATTTCTAAATATATATTTAACTAAAACAAACATTGATATTTAAGTAAATTTACAATAGTAAACCCGTCACAAACTAAATCTAATTGTAAGCTGAAATATAAGCCTGAGAAGCGTGGGTGGGGGGATTGTGGTATGCAAGCATTCCGTACATTTTCTTTTTCTTCTTTCTTATTTTAATGTAAAAGATCTTTTCATTTGTTCTGGATCTATGCCGTTTTCCCATAACATATTGTCCAGAGAGTTACGTCCATAATCTCTAACTGCATGTCCTCATTTGTTATTTTGAGGAGATAATACCTGTTCTGCCCATGAAAATTTCCTCTGTAGTACAACATTTTGTGCAAAAATGTCAACATCAGCGTTATTCAGTGGTAGGCCAGTTGACATCTTGAGATCATCGTCTTTTTTTTTTACGGTTAGTTCTGGTTGTTATGGGTAAATTCGGCGTTTCCAGCTAAGTAACAAACATAAGACTACAGAGGGTTTTAATAACTTAGATGAATGGAAAGCATTTTAAGGAAAAGAAGCCAATTAATCAAGTCATTAGTCCAAGGGAAAGTGACTGTTCAGTATCCAGTTCAACAAAGTATATCATGTTTATGTCTTAGTGATAAATGAATATTGTTTTCATTTTGTATCACCTGTTGTCTCCAGTATATTTATTTATTTGCTTGAACTCAGTTGATTTTAATTCGCCATTACTTCACAATTCCTTTAGATTCTCCTATTATAAACTAGAACTATCTAATACCCTTTGCGGAAATCAGCTTAATCTAAGAATATCACATAAATACACCTTTAAAAGCTATTCGTTTTACTACAAGCAACAGAACAGTGATTTGATGGCTTGAATGTCTTGTTTAGCATTGCGTCAAGACCCTTTTATTCAGTTACGTTTTGAATGCGTTCCAAACTTTATTAAACGTGCGATTGAAATTATAACATAAAAAACTAACTATAATTAGGTCATTCATCCAATTTACCACTTGAACCAAGCCATTATTTAATACCTCAACACAGCTTCAAATATTCATGAGTTTAATATAATTAGCAAATTCTACTCACCTTTTTAATATTGATACTATCAATAAATTTAACGTAAATAAGAAATAATAAACGCCTGAGCAACAACTATGAAACTCCAGTGGTAATAAGGATCCAGTATGATTGAACTTCATTAATAATAACCTTTTATTTTATCCGATTCAACCCCTCTACAATCTAACTTTTTTCTTCTAGAGATAGTGTGTTTTTTGTGTTTTTTGTGGCACCTCATCAAAATCTTTTGGAAATTTAAGTAAATGAAGTCCACATCTTTTTCTCCTCTTTTAAATCAATGATGTAAATACAGTTGTTTTATCCACCAGAAAATGTCACTTGAAATATCGAGTACTGCTTTTTAGCAAAGAAAATATTAAATTAATTTTAAGTTGAAGTAGTGCTTAGATTTGAAAATGTTTACAACTAACTTATTTCTTTGATATACAACATCATGTGACTCGAAAACATACCGTTGTGATAACGTTATCGTTGTCACGTATTTGAATATGACAAACTTTAACCTATGACGCAAACTTCTGCATTCACAGCTTTGAAAACAGGATATGAACGTATAATTTTCAATACTTCACTTGTTTCTTATCAAAGCGTTATATTTTATATCTATTTGCTGAAACTCGTGTGACATCGTTAGTATAAACAGTGAGAAGCGATCGCCTCACATTACCACTACTGAACAGAATTTGATTTAGGCACCGCTAATCTACATACATCATTAAGAAATACAAACATAAAACTAAACCACAAGTAACTGCTATGTGCATCGCCTTTTCAAAAACGATCTAAACGAAATTCTTTGTTGGTAAACTGTTAAAAGCTACACATACTGCTTGCCTTTAAGCCTCCCGGTTTTTGGCGTTGTAAGTCCGCAGAAATACCGCTGAGCCAGGATAGCCCATTGTGTAGCTTTGTGCTTAATTCAAAACAACAACAACTTGCCTTTAAAATGGACTTCTATGAAGCTATTATAATATTTATATTTCAGTCAAACTGGTTAGTTTGGCTGCACCATGAAATTACGAAATTTTTGTAATGCCTAATGTACTCAAAATATGTTATCATAAAATGACGTATGTGTGTGCGCACTTTAAACATAACGCTATCTTTATTGTTGAATAAACACACTATAGATTATTTACTAACCAAGACTACACATGCGCTTCAACAGTTCGATTTATTTAAAATAGTTTCGCACAATCAACCTCTCCACCTCTATCATGCAATACAAACCTCAAAGAACTGTTCTAATGGAACTGTGACAAGAAGCTAACAGAAGAGATAAAGGGTGGTACATTCAATCCCATCATTCACCATGCCACCAGACAATCCATACACAGGCTAAAGTCGACTATGTTCTTTGTGACTTTGTGGTTCAAAGAGCTGCCAAATTAGTGAAATGCACGTGGTAAAATAAACGTTTGCATGTAAAATAAACATATGTATATGTATGTATTACTTTTGTAGTCTGCGAAGTTGTATCGTGTCTCAGAGAGGAAGTAAGGAAAATTCTTAATAACAAACTAATGTATAATGTAATTAATCAAACAATACTCTTATGATTCTTATGACATTCGTGTGGTAAATTGTGCAGAATTGGTTTGGTGTTTTATGGCACAAAGCAACTATGCTATCCGCGCCAAATACGAGAAATTGTCACATAAAATGTAAATCCAGACATTCTAGGAAACTGTAGTTTAAATTAATTAATTAATTAATTATCAATGATGCATATAATTAAAATTAATAAAAAAGTAGTAACTTCTATAATTGATTAGAAATGTTTAAAAACAGTTAAAATCAAAAAGTGTATTAGGTATCTTGTGGACCCATTTCTTACTGACGAATAATTGAAAAAGTAACTTTAGCATAGAACATTATTGGCGAATAAATGAATTAAACTGGTGAAAAACGAAATAAAGCACGTCACCTCTACCTACCTATTTTTAGCTAGAACTGAATCTTCCAACAGAGAAGGGTATTTGCTATTTATAATTACAAATAGCTCAAATGTTACTAGTCAAGATTATACTATATATTTATAAGTTACATTATGTATGATGCAAAGTCTAAGATGACGTTATATCATTATTTTCATGAATGAACTAAATATACAATAAAACTGAAAATTTTGTTAAGCCTGACAGGGGTACATTACCTGAAATGTCATTCAAATTACAAGTTATTTAGAGTTTGTAACTTGGACATCTTGTGCTTTTCAACATCGTAAATATATCTTCAAAAAGAACCATTAAGAAAAGGAAGGCAACTGTTCGTGATGATGAGAAATCCACTTGAAGTAAAAATGTTAATACCCATACCACGCATCCTGAGATGCATATAATATTCTTTGTATTAAGCACAGCTGGCTTCCTAATAAAGCAGAGAATAACGTTTCGATCTTCTTAGGTCATCTTCAGGTTAACAAAGCTGTTGAAATGTTATTCTCTGTTTTATTAGGAAGCCAACTGTGTTTAATACAAAGAATATTATATGCATTTGTGAGTGTATTAATTATAGTCACTCATCTTTCCCCAAATAAGTCTAGTAACTTACTGTTACCATACAATAATATACATTGCAAAATATAAGTATTTACACTCTTGAACTACATAAACACAAGAAAGAGTAACGATTATTACAGCAAAAAATATCAAGCTTTCCATTTCATAGGCGGAACTGGGATGGACATTTGTTTCCCTCTCCATCTTTTGACCTGTTTAAATGTAGCAAAGAAAATGGCACCACACATTAGCCTCCCCCTTCCCGCTACCATTGAATTCTTTCCAGCGCTTGTGTTTAGGTTTTTAAAACCTGGACTAACTTTTGATATATAAAAGAGTTCAGTTCACTGTATATGAAATAACAGAACTGTTTGTTTGTTTTGGAATTTCGCACAAAGCAACTCGAGGGCTATCTGTGCTAGCCGTCCCTAATTTAGCAGTGTAAGACTAGAAGGAAGGCAGCTAGTCATCACCACCAACCGCCAACTCTTGGGCTACTATTTTACCAACGAATAGTAGGATTGACCGTCACATTATAACGCCCCCACGGCTGGGAGAGCGAGCATGTTTGGCGCTACGCGGGCGCGAACCCGCGACCCTCAGATTACGAAACGCACGCCTTAACGCGCTAGGCCATGCCAGGCCCCAGAACTGTTTTTTCTTGCCCTTTGAAAATATTATACAATAGCTGATTTATTTAGGAGTGTAGAAGTGGTAAATAATTACAGTGGACACTTTCTCCGTTTCAAGGGAACTTATGTTAAAATCTTAATTTATCTTACTCCGAAACCTTGTGATCTCATTTTAAACCGGAATTTTTGTTTGATTAATACAAAAATATTTTACTGTAGATCTGTAGCTGTGTGATATTACATCACGAAAAAGACTGATAAAAATTAATGCTTATGAATTACAACCCATAAAATATTCAACTGTTTACTGTGAAACTTTTAATAATACTAATGAAAAGTATCTTTGATAACACGAAAATCATACAAACTTGTTTTCACATAAATATATGTTCTTTCTCCAGGTATAATTACGATTACGCCCATAAGACTAACGAAAGCTTAGCATACCTTACAAGCACGTTGCTTTAGTTTATTTTTATTTTAATAAAATGTTTAAATCTCCAGTTTTATCGCAAGTATTGCACTTTACCTTAGATCCATAACATGCTTTAACTTAAGTTACCACTCAACCTGTATAATGACACTTGAAACACCAATTACTTGCAATTTAAAATGGCTTGGCATGGCCTGATTGTTAGGGTGATCGACTCGAAATCTGTGGATATTGGGTTTGACTCCCGTCAAGTTTTCGTTGGTGAAGGGTAGTCCGAAAGTTGTGGATGTGTAGTATTTACTAGTTGCCTTCTCTCACGTCAAGTGGCCATTTGGTTAAAACACTCAACTCGTAATTTGAGAGTCGCGGGTTCGAATCCCTTTCACACCAGACATACTCGCCCTTTAAGCCGTGGGTAGTCATAATGTGACGGCTAATCCCGGTATTCGTTGGTAAAAGATTAGCCCAAACGTTAGCGGTATGTGGTGATGACTAACTGTCTTCCCTTTAGTCTTTCATTGCTAAATTATAGACGGCTAGTGCAGACAGCCCTCGTGTAGCTTTGCGCGAATTTCAAAACAAACCAAACCCGCAAGTTTAACTCTTCTAAATTAGAGGCAGCTAATGCATATAGTTTTTGTGTGACCTTGAGTGAAATTCAACATACAAGCGTATAAATAGCTTTAAAAATATATAAGTGACTGTTTCATACATGTGTTTAAATTATTTTACTTTTTACAAAATTACAGACCGTTGTTAGATACAAAAGGTCGATAAAAAGAATAGTCTTCGATTCCATTATTGCCAAATTATTTATTAGAATATTGAGCAGTTGATTTGATTGACAAGACATAGGGTATAAGTTTATTGTTTAAGCCTCTTGGTGTCTCAGCAGTAAGCTTTGAGGTTTATAACGCTAAAAATATCGGTTCAACACTTTACGCTTTAAAAAATCGTTGTTTAAGTAAGTGACAAATAATATTAAATAAAGAGACTGTTTTTTTGTTTTTGAATTTCACAAAGCTACACAAGGCTGTCTGCGCTAGCCGTCCCAAATTTAGTAGTGTAAGACTAGAGAGAACGCAGCTAGTCGTGACCAACCACTGCTAACTTTTGGGCTACTATTTTACCAACGAATAGTGGGATTGTCCGTCACATTATAACGCCCCCACGGCTAAAAGGGCGAGTATGTTTGGTGTGACGAGGATTCGAACATACGACCCTCAGATTACGAGTTGAGCGTCTTAATCACCTGAACATGCCAGGCCTTGACCCATCAGTATTGTTCCAAAAAATTTTCGAACTTAGAAATTTCTAAGTTTCTAAGAAGAGAAGGGCCTGGCATGGCCTAGCGCGTAAGGCGTGCGACTCGTAATCCGAGGGTCGCGGGTTCGCGCCCGCATCGCGCCAAACATGCTCGCCCTCACAGCCGTGGGGGCGTTATAATGTGACGGTCAATCCCACTATTCGTTGGTAAAAGAGTAGCCCAAGAGTTGGCGGTGGGTGGTGAGGACTAGCTGCTTTCCCTCTAGTCTGACACTGCTAAATTAGGGACGGCTAGCACAGATAGCCCTCGAGTAGCTTTGTGCGAAATTCCAAACTTCTACGAAGGGAAAAGCTTTCAGAAGTTTCGTCACATATAATTACCCGTGTACAGAAACTTGCTTCATCAAGAAAACTTAATGATACTGTAACAAACTGACGTAAAAACCTTTCTATGTATTTCGTCAACAAAGAAGTAAGCAAGAGATGTCTTCCAGTTCACTAAAAAACTAACGATTAGAGAAACAAGTGCTTCTGAAGAAAGCTCGTAAACTTGTTTAGGCACATTTTCATCACAGTTTATATAACCAAAATATTTTTCTATGGCGGTATGTCACTCAGTTTGTATTCGTAAAGCCATGAAATCATAAAATAAGGTACACTTTTTCGTATATGGTTTCATTATTAGTTATTTAAAAACAACAACAACAAATAACAACTTTCAAACACTTCTCTAAAACCTTTTCATACTTTACACAAGTATTTCAAGCACATAATCGTGAAGGATAAGCCAATCTTAACATCTGACGCACAAAGCTGCAAGCTTTTGGTTTGTTTGTTTGTTTTGAATTGTCGCACAAAGCTACTCGAGGGCTATCTGTGCTAGCCGTCCCTAATTTTGCAGTGTAAGACTAGAGGGAAGGCAGCTAGTCATCATCACCCACCGCCAACTCTTGGGCTACTCTTTTACCAACGAAAATTGGGATTGACCGTAACATTATAACGCCCCCACAGCTGGGAGGGCGAGCATGTTTAGCGCTACTCGGATGCAAGCTTTTGGAGAATATAAATTAGTTATCAGAAACACGTATATGAAATGTTGCGAACAAAATCTATCTTATTGCTCCACTTTTCTGGCGCTTGACTTGCAAGTTGGAAGTTGAGATTTCGAATCTCCGTCTCTGAAAATGTTCGCTCTTTCAATAATACAATAGTAGGAAAAGGGTTGGCGGTAGGTGGTGTTCACTAGCACCCTTCCCTCTAATCTGTCACTGATAAGCTAGGGATGGGTAATGCAGATAGCTCTCGTGTAGTTTTGCACGAAATTCAAACCCAAGAAACAGTTTGTCGTTTCTCAGAGTATCCTGTATCAAAAGTTCCACGACATCCGGAAAAGTATTTCCGATGGTTTTACATTCACTTTCATCTAATATTTGGTTCTTAATCTTCATTACGAGCTCTTCCATGTTGTATATCTTTTATTTCGCCTCCTTAACGTTCTCTAATTAGTTTAGTTTTTTTTAATCAATCTTATTGTGGTGAAGAACTTATTGGAGTACTCAAAAGGTGTTGTTGAGCAATATGTCCTACACTGCTTGTGCTGAAACATTGTTCTCATAAAAAAAACCCAACAACTTAAGATTACATCTATATGTTGGTTTCCTTTAAGTACAGATTTAATTAGTTTTATATCCAACTAGCAGATGGTCGTTGAAGCAGTTCGACAGCAAATTTTTTAAAACAGTCATGAATAAACAAAAAACGTGCAGTCAGTACATTGCAATATGATTGTATATTGGGTATTTTACAACCGTATTTTGCACCGCATTAGTTTTTGAGCAAATAAGACTGACATTGCACTGTTGGCAAAAAGTTTTGGGCTTCGATGCACAAGATGCATCCATCACAATAGAACACTCAAGTTTGCAAAGTAGCCGCAGAGATTGTTTCCACTGAATATCACCGTTATTTGTCAATTTGCTGAGTGCAAGGAAAGACCCTACCGAAGTGAGCGATATTTTGTGTATTTGTTTGTTTGTTTTGAATTTCGCACAAAGCTACTCGAGGGATATCTGTGCTAGCCGTCCCTAATTTAGCAGTGTAAGACTAGAGGGAAGGCAGCTAGTCATCACCACCCACCGCCAACTCTTGGGCTACTCTTTTACCAACGCATAGTGGGATTGACCGTACCATTATAACGCTCCCACGGCTGAAAGGGCGTGCATGTTTGGCGCGATGGGGATGTGAACCCGCGACCCTCAGATTACGAGTCGCACGCCTTAACACGCTTGGCCATGCCGGGCCCGAGCGGTATTTGACAGTTGTCCTTTCTATAAGAAGTGTCAAGGGGTAGACATTCACTTCAACTGAAATCAGTTTATTCAACATAATACAATAAAACCATAAACGTATATGTAATAATGTTGATATGAAAAAATGAAATAAACCAAACAACAACAAATATATTAATATACTCACTCAAACTCATTTCTCTCTTTGTGTTTTTATTTTTTATTCGTACTTCAAAATACTTCCTCCAATTAGTTGGCGAAGGAAGTTCCTCTCCCCACCGTAAAATTTCCTCACGGAAAGGATTATTTTTATTTTTAGATTTTGTTTTCGCATTGACCATTTAGCACATACGAAGACTGACTGGTAGACGTTAATATAGATTTGAAATTTTAAGAATTGCAAAACTGTATAATTTGCCTGTGATGTACTGTGATGTACGATTAACTGCTCAGAATATACAGAGTGTGATAGACATTTGACTATATATATATATATATATATATATAAATTAATGAGTGTGTGTGTTTTCTTACAGCAAAACCACATCGGGCTATCTGCTGTGTCCATTGAGGGGAATCGAACCCATGCTTTTAGCATTGTAAATCCAAAGACTTACCGCTGTCTCAGCGGGGTATTATAGATTAATCGACAGAACATTTCGTTCCAAAGTTAAAATAATATGAACACTTAAGTGGAACATTATTATAAGAGCTAAGCTTGAAATTCAACTAAAATCTTTAGATTTGCAACAACTGTTACAACTTTATCAAAACATAAATTTGACAATAATGAACCTTCTATGCGGGCCGGCATGGCCAGGTGGGTTAAGACGTTCGACTCGTAACCTGAAAGTCGCGGGTTCGAATCCCCGTCGCACCAAACATGCTCGCCCTTTCAGCCGTGTGGGCGTTATAATGTGACGGTCAATCCCACTATTCATCGGTGAAAGAGTTGGCGATGGGTGGTGATGACTAGCTGCCTTTCCTCTAGTCTTACACTGCTAAATTCAGGACGGCTAGCGCAGATAGCCCTCGTGTAGCTTTGCGCGAAATTTAAAAATCAAACAAACCTTTAATGTAAAGAGGTAAGTGACTCAAATATCCACACTTAACATTACACTTTCATTAAAATACAAACATAATATCCCACTTGAGGGTGAAGCTCTTTTTCATGTTTCCTCTTCACTGGAGACTTACGTTTTTTGATTTAATACTTTACAAATGAGGGTAAAATGAAGGAGTATTGAGTGCAAAGCATCGTTTTCAAGTATATCGTGAAGCTTCATATGGACGAAACATTTAAAACACATTCTTTGCGATTTAACTGAAATTATATAGACATATACATTATATACATATTTGTATTGACTTATTATTCCATTCTTTATGTACTGTTTTGAGTTATTTCACTACCCGATACTGATGAAAATCGTTAATTCATATCTGCCATCATTGCCATTTTACCAATGAAGATTTTGTCTCTAGACACTGCCACTTGAAAGAAATATTACAAAATAGTAAGAGTTCCCAGCTTCGCTCGGCTTATTAGATTGTTATAATATAGCTGAGTGTGCCAATGTGCATATTTTAAAACAATTTGAACATAAAAGTATAAACGTTTATACTTTTCTTTCTAAATAACATGACATTAAAGTTATCGTTGAAATGCATTGTTACCAAACGCATTGGCTGTTCTATATATAGTATAAGTCGTTATCTAAGGAACGACTTATTTTCTATGTAGTTTTTCGTTTTCAGAAAAATTACTAAGTGCTTGCGCGCACACATCCACACATCTGGTTAAGTAATAACACCAAGATGCACCCCTTCAGGATCCATTTGATATACGTGCAAAATTTTAAGTTTATAAGCTCTTTTCTCTTGGGCTCCTCAGAGACACAGCGGCATGTCTTCGGACTTACAACATTGGAAACAGAATTTTGATATTCGTAGGAGGGAGAGTACAGCATCCCATTGTGTAGTTTTATGCTTAACTTCAAACAAGTAAACATGTTCGCCTTCGAGTTATGGCGGTCAAAAACATGCCCTTTTATTATTATTATAGATATAACTTGAGAAAAGGATGGTATGCTATATTTTACAGCAGTTTGGATAAAAATAAAATACCTGAACTTATTATAAACTAAAACTGACGTAGATAAAAACATCATGCAGTGAAATATTTGCTGTGGATGTGTGAAAATTTTGTTGAAGTTAAATTCTTGCTACGTATAACAGTTATCCGTTTCATTAATAAACGTTTTTCTTATAACGGAAGCTTAGTATTAAATGGAATGCTCCTAAGTTCTATACAATTTCTAATATCTCAAACAGATAAGTTATCCCTAAACACATCATAAATAGTATCGATAACTATTTAAGGTTACAAATATATTACAAACATTAATATACCAACAAAGCACTGTTTTTTTTTTTTCTCAGTGTCAATAATTCTTCAGTTTATAACCTAACTAGTTGGGCCTAAGTTAATAATTAGTTATCAATTTTTATAAATACTTTAGCTACCAGTAAGTTATTAATATATGCACAGTTTACGTGTAATTTAAATTCTGAAATACATTAAACGCAAACTTATAAACATTTACAAGCCTATGAAAAGAGGCAAATATACCTCCCATTTTTTTTAGAAACGTTTGAGCACCAAAATACACAACAGTTATGTGGTATTCTTCCAGCATTTATGTCTCCGACTAAATGGGGTACGACTGGCATAGCCTATGAATAATAGCGGTATCTTCAACTTACATCATATAGTGTTCACTGGTATACATTGTCTCGCGAGGTCAACATCACCCTGTGTATTAGGCTAGTATATGGTTGTCACTTGGGGGGAGAAATACTGTCAGATTTCAAGAGTTACTTCTTGTATTTATCATCCAACAGCAAATGACCACGCTTATCTATTTGTATATTATATCCTTGAGTGTATGCCAGATGATTATGAATTTTTTCTCATTTTTGGAATACTACACATTATACTGATTGACAAACTTATAGGTCCTACATCAGGGGTGGGCAACTTATTTTTTATAGTGGCCACAACTATAGTTAATGAAAACAACGTTGGTCACACTATTTAAAAAAATAAAACAGTTTAAAGATATTAATTTAATCAAAATAATTGCGTTACAACTAACCTTCAATGTGAAAATTTATGTGGGTTTTCATCAAAAAAATTTGTGAAATTTGGTTTAATATCTATGCTCAATGAGCATTTTAGCTCTGCCTCTAAATTTATGTTAGCAAGACGAGATTTGTATCTAGACTTGAGGAAATCTAGCGTAGAAAATGTTGACTCACACACCCATATGGATCCAAACATGGAAAATAATTTTGAAATTGGAAGACTTTTTTTTATTAGAATAGTGAACCACATCTCTCTGATAGAACATTTTTGTTTACTTATTATGTGTTCTACACTTTGCAGTGTAAGTATCTCTTCTTCAAATCCACATTTATCCAAAGATAAAAAATATGTAATTTCCTCACTGAAATTTCCTAAGCGAAATTGAAATGGATCAGGCAAAAATTCGAATATCAATTTCAATTTTTTGAATTCGGAGAAACGTGATTCAAATTTTTGAGATAGGTTTTTGATCCAGTTTACATAGAGATCATCCTTAGCATCAGAGAAATCATAGTCCTTATTATTTTCTAGAAAACTATTCAATTTTACAAAATGTGTGAAACCATTCTTTTTGTAATATTTCCCGCAAGTAGGTTTAACTTTAATTGCAATTCATGAATTGACTGATTACTTGCTTATTATTTTACCTCTTTCCTGAAGCTTCGTATTCAAAGTATTCAAGTAAGTCACCATGTCGCACAGAAAGTGCAAATCACACTGCCATGAAAAAGCTTCAATTTCATGGAAATTTTCAATCTTACCTTTTTCAACAAGATACTCTTTTAATTGAGGAAATAAAGAAGTAAATCGTTCCAAGACTTTTCTTCTACTTATTCATCTTACATTTGCAAAATTAGTAAGATCATCAAAGTACATTTACTACTTTTTTCAAAGACTCAAAAAACTGTTGATGAATGAGAGAGCTTCCACTTCTAATATAATTCACAGTTTTTACAACAATCTCCATCAGATTTTTCAATTCATCACTTTTAGACATTTGAGCACATACATTTTCCTGATACAAAATGCAGTGGAAAGATGGCAGCGTGGACTTCACATTTTTAAATTAAATGCTGCTTCAAAAGAGAAACAAATTCTAATTTCGCCTCAGCCATGGCGGGAGCACCGTCTGTTGTGACAGAATTCAGTAGTTTTTAAAATCCAGTTTGAATTTTTTGACATTTCGAGAAATGTTTCAAATATGTTTTTTCCACATGTTCGATCTCGTAATCTACAAAGGCAAAGCGTTTCTCCCCTCACTTGAAGATCTGAAGTTACATATCGAACCCAAAATATCAACTCTGCAGTGTCACTAACATTTATTGACTCATCTAGTGCTAAAAAAAATAGTCTTTCAGTTGTTCAAGCAACTGATTTTCTATGTCCTTCGCTAACTCTAGCATTCTGCGAACAATTGTTTTTCGACTTAATTGCAAATTATTTATCTTTTGAAGAATATCATCTTTTATTTTTGAATCATAATTCTCCAACAGAGTTTCAATGACCACAATCGATATTTCTTTTACTAGTTCAGCATCAGAAAATGATTTCTAGTTAGCGTAACTAGTTCTATCGATGATAAAAAAATCTTTTTTAGGCCTCCCTTTTGTTCATGAAGTTGTGCTTTCATATGACTAATTTCATTCATACGATGTTTGCTATCAACTGCTATCGTTGTGCAAATTGTCAAATTATTGCTTAAGGTTGTATACTTTATTATTGCTAAAAATTTTGTTACACAAAAGACACACTGGCTTGTTATTTGCTTCAATCACTGCAATTTTTAACTCCCAACTTTCATTAAATTTTTGTTTCACATTTTTTCAGTAACACGCCAACCTCTTTTCTGCAGTAATGCCAGAATAAGTTAAAATTGTCTTTATTTGCTTAGTGTTCACCATCATCTGGATTCTTTTGTTTTCAAATTATCCACTTATCCATATTATGGGATTAAAAACCAAATCTTTTTAAACACTTGAAAGTTGCACAATAAAAATATGTTTGCAAGCGCATGCAAAACAACGCACACTCGATAGCAAACATCTAAACCAGACTGACGTTACAAAATGGGCGAAGTCTGTGGCAGTGATGAAGCGCGCGACATTAGCGATGACGTGAGGCAATGCAGTCGCTGATTACCAAAACTGCGAGAAAAAATAAATGATAGAAAAAGTTGATTTCTAAACTCGAGCTGGCTACAATTGTGCTATCCACTGGCCACATATGGCCAGAGTTCATGGAGTGGACCACCCCTGTCCTAGATATTGCAAAAATGGTAGATGATTTATGTCTTTAATTCCTTTCAACTGTTTTTTTTCTTTCATGCTCTTTGTGAAGAAATGCTAGATAAATGTCTCTGTTAGCTTGAGGAAAAGCTATAACAGAGAAGAGGACTGAGATCACCGTATACATGACAGAGTGAGACAGGCCAAAGGGCCCTTGATGTTGTTGAATAAATTTTATGCTTAATATGGCGTATCTCTTCTACATAATAAGGACATCACACTAAGCCTTCCTTAGTTGATAGTAATGTTAGCCCTTTTTGTGCAGATAATGCAATTTCAAAAATAAAACTGATGCAAATCTGGTATGAAAAGGCCATTGGTTACAGACATGTCTAGATCACTTGGAAAAGTCAGTACAGAGAGTCATGTAAATCGTGATTTAGTTCTGCCTTAATATTCATGCTTATTTATTTAACAAGAAATAAGCTGTGATGAATGGATGATTTTTTTGTTATCTGTACAAACCTGATTATCCCTATTATCAAGCGGCGTGGTTGTCTTCACAATTTGCATGTACTTTTCCATGAATTAACCAGGATACCTCCTGGAAAAGGCGTCCTGATGTCATGTATCAATTTTAAGTGAGGATGCGTTAGCAATCTTGATGCATTACTTAGCCAACCACGAAAGGTGATAGAGAAATAAAGTCAATGTCGCTGCTAACACTTGCTCCACAGTTATTTATGACGACTGAAGGTTAGGAGTTGACGTACCCTTCCTACATACAGTAGAAGATAACAAGATTAAACATATTTCAGTAGAAAAACTTATAATACTTCCTCAAGTAGTTCTGTTTGCAATTGTTGGACAGAGGTACAAATTATTCCAAATAATTCAAAAGTTAGGAAGCCTCAATAGAAAAACATCATTAAACAATATTAAAGACTAACAAGAAGGGTATTCACAAAAACTTAGTTTCATAAATCAATGACCTGTGAGAACTTTAGGGTAAAGCATAATCAAGTAAGGTCATCATTTGAATATCACATTTATTTTATTTCTAACAGAGGCTTTGTGTGTAGTAAAATGTATAAAATACTTCTTTCAGATAAGTTGTTGAAGCAGAAGAATATTGCTTCATTCATTGTGCTAGCTCCATCATAGATACAATCTCTCAGAGTATTAATATAATGATTTAAGAGAGACTAACTGATTTTGCCACACTTGCAGACACTATAAAACAATTTAAATCAGCCTGAATGGCCTTCAGCTAAAAAGCAGAGCTATCCTGAACCTACAGTTTCAGTTGTGCCAGTGGTTAGATACCTAATTCACAAAAAAGACAAGAAAGAAGAAACACTTAACAAAACACTTTGGTCATTTTTAGCATAGGAGTCCACGAGTCAACAGTGCACACAATATGCTAGAAAATAGACTCAGGATAGAGAACAAGTTGTGAACATTAAGTTTGCTAGTTTGAACTAGTGAATCTTAACTTACGTTTGGCTACTGAGCTAGGAAGGTGAGAAAGCATTTACATGTCTGTTTCTATAGATGAAATGGTTAGTTTAAGATGTACATGGTTGAACTAGTGTGCCTGTAAAGATATTGGGTTTGAATCCCGTCAAGTTTTCATTGGTAAAGGGTAGTCCAAAAGCTGTAGATGTGTGGTATTTACTAGCTGCCTTCTGTCACGTTTAGAGGCCGGGCATGGCCAGGTGGTGAAGGCACTCGACTCGACTCGTAATCTGAAGGTCCCGAGTTTGAATCCCTGTCACACCAAACATGCTCTCTCTTTTAGTTGTGAAGACATTATAACGTGACGATCAATCCTACTATTGGCAGTGGGTGGTGATGACTAGCTGCCTTCCCTCTGGTCTTACACTGCTAAGTCAGGAACGGCTAGCACAGTGTATGTGTGTGTTTTCTTATAGCAAAGCCACATCAGGCTATCTGCTGAGTCCACCTAATTCTAGTGTTGTAAATTCGTAGACTTACCGCTGTACCAGCAGGGGACGGTTGGTACAGATAGCCCTCGTGCAGCTTTGCGCGAAATTAAAAAAAACAACTAATGTATTTAATAGTTTTTATATGAAAACTACGCATTTACTTAAGCTAAAAATATTAAATTTAAAATATAAACAAGCAGTTACATCAAGTTTTTCCGATAACAAGTTCCTTCAGAACATTAGAGAAAGTATGTTTTTTAAAGCTTCAGAACATCTGTAGACTATGCCCCTTAAAACACAAGTATAATAGAAACTTAGAGTAATGACATTATACTCAATGTTTAAGTAATTAAGCATAGTCTTACAAATTTATTTTTGGAAGTGTTTTGAAACGTTTGTTAGTTAAACGTAATATGTAAACGTAGATTACATTCTGTAATTTTAGTAAGGTCTACCTATTTTTTTTTAGATTTACAAAGCATATTAACTGCTTTTGTCATGCCACGTAATCTGACTTTACATTTGTTAAAGCTGTTGTTTCGTACTCTTTTTGTACTGAAACAGCTGAAACAAGACATTGAATAACTTCGATACAATTTGCATATTTTTTTGAAGTTTAAGTTTGCCGGCCTGGCATGGCCAAGCGTGTTAAGGCGTGCGACTCGTACTCTAAGGGTTGCGGGTTCGCATCCCCATCGCGCCAAACATGCTCGCCCTTTCAGCCGTGGGGGCGTTATATTGTGCGGTCAGTCCCACTATTTGTTGGTAAAAGAGTAACCCAAGAGTTGGCGGTGGGTGGTGATGACTAGCTGCCTTCCTTCTAGTCTTACACTGCTAAATTAAGGACGGCTAGCACAGGTAGCCCTCGAGTAGCTTCGTGCGAAATTCCAAAACAAACAGTTTAAGTTTGCCATGAGCTAAAAGTTATAGTAACTTATATTCATTTTTATAGATGGCGCTATTACGATTATGTAGGAATTAATATTTGATGGATTTTAAAAAGGACGTGGTGTAGTATTTGATCGTCCCCGGTGTGTGTGAGGTATATATAATTAATGGTAAGGTGTAGGTATTTTAATTTTTAGCCATAATTTGAAAATTTGAAAAGTGACGCCTTGTTTCATGTGAAATTGCAATTTACAAAGTAATTTCAAAAGTAAAAAAGGACATCAAAATTACGATGAAAAGGGCATAACAACTTAAAAGAAACAAAGGAAACGCATTATACTGATACTGTAATGATAGTGATGTGTCAATGATTTATAAGCATAAGGAAATTCGTTTTATTCGTGGTTACATACTACATTATTTAGACAAAGAACATTACTCCGTTTTCTTAGGGTATGATAGATACTAAGCTGTACACGGTTTATGTAATGTGAAGACAAAAGAATTAAGTAAGATGGAAATGTTAAGTGACGATATAGTTGAAAGTAAAGTGGTGGGTTGTGTGGACAGTTAATAAAGCTTACCAAATATGGTTTATACTGCTGGGGCCATTATCGCGGTTTAGTGAGAGATTATTAGCTTTTTATGACACATATGGTTTCTAAATAGTATCTTTATTTTTGGTTTTGAGTTGGTGTTGTGGGATAATTATATTTCACGGTATTTTGTGACCTGTTTGACCTTCAACTATATCTGGTTACTTGTTGAAGACATTTCTATCTTGCTTAATCCTTGTCTTCATAACTTTATTTTAACCATGTATGACTTAGTAGTGATCATACCATAAGAAGGCAGATCGATGTTCTGCTGAAACATGTATGTTATTACTATGAATAATTTTTTCTTCTTGTACTTACATTGTTGTGTTCTACTCATAACTATTATAGTTTTAACAGTATAATGGCAAGAAGATATTTGGGTTCTTGATCCTATCCTATCTGAAATATTGGACAGGTCTTAATTTTTCTCTTTTGTTTTTTTTACTGTTATTATTTTTATGACACAAGTGTAGTATCTAGCCTGATAGTTGTATTATACGTTATATATGGAATTTATTGTGAGGAAGTATTTGAGTGTACAAAATGGATTTTCCCCAGATAATTTGTTGAAAAAAAACATGAGTTTAAAAATAGTCACTAAAATTTAGGGTAATGAAAGAAATTAAGGACCAAATTTATGAGCTACTTGCTGTTTTTTTTTATTTTTTATTGGTCTTTGGGTAAGGATCAGGAGCCTGAAAATATCTTAACATAAATTTTTAATTTTTTGTAAAAGATTGGTATCTTTTATATTATTATAGACCATTTATCTGTTGAGAAACTTAGTATAAACATTTGCTTTGTAAAGCTGCACATTGGTATTGGGTTTTTAAACTAGTTAATCATTATAATCAGTCATTGAAATGAAAATTATCAACAAATCACCATAAATGTTTGAAGCTATTCAAACTACCTTAGTAACTTAAACGTAATCACTATGACCATTATTTTGGGCCACTTCAAGGTTTTTCGGGTTAACTGATTAGTATTTCTCTTTAATACAACTATCAAAGGCTGTTTTTTTAACCATAGTTATTTTGAGTAGATTTTTTTTTGTGTTGATCTACTGCTATAATGTTTTTTTTTCAAAATTACATTTATTTCTTCCTGATTCAGTTCTTAGAATTATTCCTAAGTCCACAATAAAAGCCACTGTAATATTAAGTTCTTTTTCAAATTATTATTTTGTTCCAAACTGAGTTGCTCAGCAACTGTGATAATTATTTTAGAGGAAAAATTGTCTTAAAGTGAAAAAGAAAATACAGTGTAGTATAACTTAGAAGTTAAGGTGTGTAATTACAATATGAAAGTTTAATTTGATGTGCTAAGAAGGCGTGTGCCACAAATGGATAGCTAAAGAGTGTTTCAATTAAGTTATATTTTGTGCTAAAAGAAATTTTCAAAATGTGTTTTTCCTTTTGTAAAACCATAAAAAATTAATAAGACTGAACTTTTTTTTTTCTTGACAATAGGATTTTTTCAACTGAAGTTTCCTTAGCAGTTTGTTTTATGGGTGAAATTAGTCTCTGTGAGCCCAAAGATGGTAGGCTAGAGGTTACAATATTTTCAAGCGATGATGGCAACTATTTTTTCACCAGTGCTTCACCTTCCGTTATGGAATAAAATGGAGAAGTGCATAGATAACTGTTCAGGACATGGGGAGTGCTACCAAGCAGTTTGTTTTTGTGAGGTGTGTTTAATGTAGAAAAGAATAAAATTTTGATAGTGGTGAATAATATAAAATCTGGAGTGTGTTATGTTATCATATTAGTTTGAAGTATATTTTAGCTAGGTTGAATGATAACAGAACAATAGAATTGTTATATTTATTGAGTTTCTAAACTTTGAACTATGGTGATATACACTGCTAGCCAAAATCTTAAGGCAAATTAACATAAAGAAAAAATATGCATTTTGCATTGTTAGACTCGACCACTTATTTGAGTAGAGCTTTGAAAGATGAAAATAAGAAAAGGGAAAATAAAAATAAACCTTTTTTAGCATTTAATAGGGAAAATATGAACACTATGAAATTAGCCTAAATACTAGCTGGTCAAAAGTTTAAGACCATAACAAAAAGAAGTCCTAAACAGGGTAGGAAATTCCCAACAAGAGGTCTTGGTAGTGAGTTGCATAGCTGTCATTGCAAATAGCTGCGAGCATTCGCTTTGGCATGGTTGATATAAGCATTTGCAGAAGGCTGGCTGGAATGTTATTCCAAGTGGTGGAGATGGCTTCGTGAAGATCATGCACCGTTTGGAATTGACGTCCATTTCTATAGACTTACCTTGCCATCCATCCCAAACATTTACAATGGGGTTCAGTTTGGGTGAACATGCTGGATGGACCAAAAGAATAACGTTATTTGCCATGAAAAAGTCCTTTGTCCAATGGGTATTGTGGATTGCAATGTTGTCCTGCTGAAAAATCCAGTCATTTCCACATGAGCAAGGGTTTTCAGTCAATAAGGATGCTCTCTCCAACATGCAAATGTAGCCAGCTGCTGTTTGATGCTCCTGTATAACCTAAAGCTCCATTGTTCCATGGAAGGAGAAAGCACCCCAGATCATGATGGAACCTCCTCCACTGTGTTGTGTATAAAAGGTCTCCCGGTGGGATATCCTTATCATGCCAGTAATGTTGGAAGCCATCTGGACCATCCAGGTTAAATTTTTTCTCATCAGAGAACAAAACCTTTGTCCACTTTTCTACATTCCATGTTTGGTGCTTCTCAACAAAGTTTAATGGAGCTGTTTTGTGGTGTGAAAGGAGGCGTGGCCTTTGAAGATGTTTACGGTGTTTAAAGCCTTTCTCTCGTAGATGCCATCTTATTGTTCTGCATCCGTAAGGGCCTTAATCTGGTTCAATGATCGATTGGTGTCTTGCCGGACAACCTGTCGAATCCTCCTGCTTAATGCTGGCGAAATTTTCTTGGGCCAACCCCTTAATTTTTGTTCTGTATCCCTCAGGGTCTTTTAAGAAATTTGCAATAGCAATTTTACTATGCCCAATCTCGCCAGCGATAGCACGTTGAGAGAAACCTTGCTTTTTCAGCTCGACAATTTTGCCATGTGTAAATTCTGTCAACGTGTTAGCCTTTGTCATGTTTTTACCCAATGTAACACAGGAGGTATCAGTGAGAGATGTTGACAACGCTAATGCTTGAACATAAATGACTAAATATCATTACGTGTTTACCGATTAATGCTTCATTTCAGTATGGTCTTAAACTTTTTATCAGCTAGTATTTAGACTAATTTGATAGTGTTCACATTTTCCCTATTAAATGCTAAAAAGTTTTTTATTTTTCCCTTTTCCTATTTTCATCTTTTGAAGCTCTACTCAGACAAGTGGTTGAGTCTAACAATGCAAAATGGATATTTTTTTATGTTCATTGGCCTTAAGATTTTGGCCAGCAGTGTATTTAAGTTCAACCGTTATTATTTTAGACCTCATGTTGATGCTTGTTGGATTTGTGTTTAAAATATATATATAGAAATATTATAAAAGTAATCAACTTCTGGTTAACCAGTCAAATTCTTCAAGTTCCTGCAGTTTTTTTTGAGTCATGAAAGTTAAGCTCAGGAATACAGTTGAACTTTATCAGATTTAATTGTTGAGTTGTAGATCAATGTTCAACATAGCTTTTGATACAGAAAAAAAAATTTACATAAGAAATGTTGACAAGAAGTTGTATCTTATGGTGAGGTAATGTTTAGTGTAAATGTATTCAGTATTTGATAATTTATTATTTTCTGTATTTTTGTTAATTATGACTGTTTCAAATAGCAAAAGATATCAGAAGGTGCTCATTAATTTGTATCAAAATATATTGATTTTAGTGATAAGACTTTTACCAAATTATTTATTGTTCCCCTTGAGGTAGATTCCTCCCAGAGAAGGCTCTTTACTTTCAGTTTACTTCCTCTGGGATCTAAACATCCATCAACATAGGTCCAACCCTAACACACAATTTTGGCTTTGAATTCCCAATTGATAATGGAACAATAGGATTGATATATTTATTGAGTTTCTAATCCTTGAACTATGGGGATCTATTTAAGTTCAACCTTTATTAATTGAGACCTCATGCTGATGCTTTCTTGATTTTGTGTTTTAAAAAAAAGAATAAGATTAATCAAATATATAGAAGTATTATAAAAGTAATATCAACTTCTGGTTAACCTGTGACTTGTACTTCCAGACAATTTAATAAATATTGAGCTTGTCAAAATAAACTTGGGAAGCTTGAAGAATCCTATGGCTCTTTTGCCAGGTAATATATCCCTGAGGGTTTTAAGAGGTGAAGGGATTGTGTATGTGAGCCAGGGAGAGCTGTCAGGTCTGTTTGGGCTTGGGTCAACTGAGTACCAGTTTTGGATGGACATTCTCAACAGGTGTTATGGACATTGTGTCTGATGCTGGTGTTCAAGCATAGTGCTTAGGAAACCCTGGCATTGCTGCAATATCCTTTTTGGCATTGTAGTACATCCCCTTTTAGGGCTCCATGGTGAGTAGGGTCAGTGGAGACAAAAATGTATTGCCTTTTATTCAAAGCTCCATTTGTGAAAAAGTAAATAAAAAATGAAAATATTGAAAAAAAAAAACAGGTTATCAGAAAATCACCACACACAGACTAATTTGTTGTACAGTCACCATCACAGTCAAATTCTGTACCTGAATTTCTAATTATGCATTCCTTATCCAAGAAATCCTTAGGCTAGATATCTCCCTTTTTTATTCAGAAGGGATTAGAGAGGCTTGCTGGCTCCTCCACACCAGTAAAGATGTTGCACTCTGGAGACATTCTGGTGGAAACATCTTCACCACAACATATCATACTCCTCTCAAAATCAAACTTGAAAGCCTTTGGGGATAAATCTATCAATGTTACTTACCATGCAACTTTCAATTCTTCCAGAGGAGTTATAGTTGAGAGGGATTTAAAGAGTGTTTCTGAGTCGGAGATCCTTGCTGGTTTCTCCAGCCAAAGCGTTTCTTTGGTGCTTGGAATTATGATGCCTACTAATGTTATGATGCTGATATTTACATCACCACATTCTACTGCCACAGTCAAAGCAGGTTATCTAAAGTGTAAGGTACTGCCATACATTCCCAACCCTCTCAGATATTTCCAGTGTTAGCAGTTCAGTCACCTGAAGATACTGTGTTGTGGTTTTTTAACACATGCTCATTGTGGTGGCAAAGACTGTAACGTCTACAAGTGTGAACTGGAACCACAAGGAGAAAGAGCTTGAAGACTAAATATCTTCTACCAAGAGGCTCGAAATTATTGTCCACCTTCTCATTTTCATACATGTGTTACTGCATTCCATTCTACTGTGGAAGTGTAAACACATCTCTCTGTGCTCCCATCGGTGTGGATTCCTGTACATGGTGAGGGGATCTCCCAGGGAAGGTTCTGTTCTTTCAGTTTACCTCCTCTGGGATCTAAACATCCACCCACGTGTTTACCGTGCATGGCGACCCGTGAAGGGGAGGAGAGGATCCTGCTGGTTGAGGGGGTCCAACCCTAACACACCACTTTAGCCTTGAATTCCTGTGGACGAGTGGCCTTTGGGTGCCCCCCCCCCCCTGGGTCAATCAGCTGGTCCACTTAGGCTAGAGTCAACCAAGTACCAGTGTTGAAAATTCTCAACGGGTGTTGTGGACATTGTCTGATGCTGGTGTTTGGGTATAGTGCTCACGAAACCCTGGTGTTGCTGCAATGTCCTTGCATGACATTGTAGTGCGTCCCTTCATAGGGCTCCATGATGGGTGGGGTCAGTGGGTACTGAAATTTTCCTTTTTTCCTATGGATCCTCCAACAAAAAATTTAAATAAAATAGTGAAAAAACAGTCAATAGGTAAATGACTGCGTCTTGAAGACTCTGAGCAGCAATCTTCAATATCTGTAAAACCTGTACCCCATTTTCTTATATTACATTCTCTATCAGAAAAATCTTTAGGGCAAATGTCCCCCTTTTTTATTCAGAAGGGACCAGCTGGCTCTCCAAAGTCAGTAAAGAAGCTTCAATCTGGAGATATATTGGTTGAAACATCTGCATCCAACACAGTGAACTCCTTGAATTCAAAGGCAATTGGGGATGTACCTATTGAGGTTACCCCTCATGCTACCTTGAATTCATCATGAGGAGTTATTGTTGAGAGGGATTTGAAGAACATCCCTGAGTCAGAGATTCTCGCTGGTCTCTCCACTCAAGGAGTCTCTGATGTGAGGCGCATCTCCACTCGTAAAGAAGGAGTTACACTGCTGACAAATATCCTTGTCGTGACATTTACATCACTACGTGCACCTGCCACCATCAAGGCAGGTTATCTAATTTGCAGGGTACGGCTGTACATTCCACACCCTCTTTGATGTTTCCGATGTCAGAGGTTCGGCCACTCAAAGACGTCCTGTCATGGTTCCCTGACATGCGCTCATTGTTGTGGCAAGGACCACGATGCCTATGAGTGTCACACGGACCCACATTGTGTCAACTGCAATGGTTCTCACCCTTCCTACTCTCGTTTTTGCCCAAAATAGTTGGAGGAAAATGAGGTGCAGCATTTGAAAACGACCCATAACATTAGTTATCCTGATGCTTAGAAATTGCTGTCTGCCACTCCATCTCGGATATATGCTGCTGCACTTCGTTCCACAACTACAGTGGGAGTGCAGACAGATCTCTCTGTACCTCCAAGAGAATCATTTTCAAAACAGATGAAAAGTCTTTTGACCTCCATGGTTAAAAAGGTTGATGAATCGACTTCTACACCCATCTCTGTTCCTCCCATACAGTCCAACAAATCTCAAGATCTGCATCCTTTGGTTTCAAATACAGGCATTTCTTTTGATACATCTTTTTCTCCAACCCCATGATGCAAAACAATCATTCGTTTGCATCCTCATTCACTGGAATCCCCTTCCAACAACAAAGACCTGCCCAATCAACCCAGGGCAGGATCCATGGAGGTCGATAGACCTCTTCCGACTAAGGACAGTAAGGAAAAAAGATGTGGTTGTAAACAGAAGGGTTCTCCAGCCACTTCATTTACCCTCCATTAAAAATGGCTACCTTGATACAATGGAACTGTTGAGGTTTATGTTCTTATCTGGATGATATCAAAACACTGATTGCTTCCTACCATCCTGTATGTCTTTCCTTACAAGAAACATTTCTAAAACCTACTGATACACTAACCTTTCGGCAGTGTTCTTTCTACAGAAATGACAGGCTGTGTGATGGACAAGTGCATGGAGGGGTGGCACTGTTGGTTGATCAGCATGTGCCTACCCTGTCTTTGTCACTCAACACACCCTTGGAGGCCGACCCCTAGCCATCCGTGTTTCCTTAGGTCATACCGTCACATTTTGTTCTCCCTATCTGTCCCCTGGAGAGACATAGCATCAATCAGACCTTGATGCTTTTGTTGAACAGTTACCGTCTCCATTTTTAATTCTGGGGGAGTTTAATGGACATCAATCCCTCTGGGGAAATGCTGCTATTGATAGGAGAGTTCACTCTGTAGAACATATGCTCTCTGATCACAACCTTTCTCTTTTCAATATTGGTTCTTTCACTTATTTACACGCACCTAGTCTGTTCTTTACCGCTATTGTTCTCTTGGTTTGCTCCCCTACATTATTTCCCCATTTTTCATGGAGGGTTGATAATAATCCACTTGGAGTGATCATTTTCCTATACTTTTGAGAGAGACTGGCCGTGGTTGATGCCACCCTTCCCGCATGCTCCGGTGGAAGCTGGATCAGGCAGACTGGTCCACTTTCACTGCTCTCGCAGAACTTATCCTGCCATCATGAATCGGCCAACAATAGATGACTGTGTGGCAGCAGTAACTGACTGTATTATACAAGCAGCTGCTCAGGGTCTTCCTAAAACCTCGACACGTTTTCAACAATATCCTCGTCTGTGATGGAATCCTGCTTGCCACTTGGCACGGAAGGCTCAAAAACGGGCCTGGGATGATTTCCGTAGATATCCCACACTTTTGAACCGCATCGCTTTCCAACAGACTCATACACATGCTAGGTGGGTAAGACGTCAAAGTCAGAAGGAATCTTGGATTAAATTCACAACTAGCATATCTTCTACCACCAGTTCCAAAGTCATATGGGACAGGATTCGAAAGGTCAGCGGGCACTACGATTCTGTCCCCCTCTCCATCTTACTCTCTAATGGCCAAGAGGTAGCTGATGTCCGGAGCATCGCCGATACTCTAGGTGAAAGCTTTTGCCGGGTATCTAGCACTTCTGCTTGTTCTTCCACCTTCTTGGCCATCAAGACTCGGGCAAAGCGTTCACCTCTTTCCTTTCGAACTGACTGTCTCTTTGACTATAATTGTCCCTTTACACTGGTGGAACTGAAAATGGCCCTTCATTGGTCTGGCAGTACATCTGTAGGACCTGATGATGTACACTATGACATGTGCTCTCTCTCTCTCCTGCTTCTCTTGATATTCTTCTAATTGTTTTTAACTGGCTCTGGCAGGAGAATGTTTTTCCTGATGCCTGGCACCAGGCTATTATCTTACCTTTCTCTAAACCTGGGAAAGGTCCCAAGATTCCTTCACACTACCGTCCAATTGCTTTGATGAACTGTCTCTGTAAGACCTTAGAGAGGATGGTTAATGCTCGTCTTGTTTGGCTCCTTGAATCAAACAACCTCCTCTTGCCCATCCAATGTGGGTTTCGACGACAGCATTCCACTACGGACCACCTAATTTGACTTGAAACATCAATCAGAGAAGTCTTTCTCAAGCGCAAACATCTTGTTTCAATGTTCTTTGACATTGAGAAGGCTTATGACACAACATGGAGGTATGGCATTTTGTGAGACCTCCATATATATGGGTTATGTGGCCATTTACCCATGTTTATTAAAAAATTTTTAATGGACAGGAGATTCCAAGTTCGTGTGGGTTCAACACTTTCCCATTCTTTTCTACAGGAACTTGGGGTCCCTCAGGGCTGCATTTTGAGTGTCGCACTTTTCAGTATAACGATAAATGCCATCACTGAACAACTCCCCCTCACTGTTGCGAATGGGCTCTGTCAACAACGTTTACATCTCGTGTCAATCGTCGAACATGAGATATATTGAGTGGCAACTACAAACTGCCCTCAATCGTGTACTGAAGTTGAATACGGCAAAGGGCTTTAATTTTTCTCTCTAAAACCGTTTGTATGCACTTTTGCCGCCAACGGGGTATCCACCCTGATCGTGAACTCTGTATCGGTGAAGTTTCAATACCAGTTGTCCCTGAGACCAAGTACTTGGGGCTTATCTTTATACCACACTTAAAGCAGCTACGGGTCATATGCGCAAGAGCACTGAACATCCTCCTTGTCCTCTCTACTGCCAGTTGGGGAGTGCATTGATGTTCTATGTTGAGGATATATCGTGCTCTTATTCGTTCAAAACTCGACTATGGATCAATGGTCTATGGCTCTGCCAGACCCTTGGCCTTAAAGATGCTGTACCCCATTTATCATCAAGGACTTTGACTCTGCACTGGGGCTTTCTACACCTCCCCAGTTCAGAGCTTATACGTGGACTCTCACGAACATTCTCTGCACCTTCACCGTTTGCAACTGTCTTTACTGTATTCTTTGAAACTTTGCTCCTTGCCAAAGCATCTCACTTGGGAATGTGTTTTCCTTCCTTAGTGGGCCTTACTTTTTCAGAATGGATGATCTGCCATTGCTCCTTTTGGACTTCGCATTCAGGCACAATTGGATGAATTGGGTCTGTCCTTGGAAAACATTGCAGAATCCACTGGTCAGTCCCCCTCCTCCAATGGCTTATTACAGCCCCCAAATGTGACTTTTCTTTAAGTCATCTGAAAAATGCAGATACTCCCGATTGGAAATACTGTCTGTTATTTACTGAACATCTTTCGAACAACCTTTCTATTCCAATTTATACGGATGGTTTAAAATCAGGCGACTCTGTGGGCTCTGCCATGGTTTGTTGAGGTTCAGTGGTTGCACGTAGAATCCCCTCTACAGCTTCTGTGTTCACTGTTGAACTGTACGCCATATCTCTTGCCCTGGATCATATTGAAGCTGAGCAGAACTCTGACTGCACTACTTATACTGACTCCCTTAGTTCTCTGCTGGCCTTGGAATCACTTCACGTTGACTTGCACCCTCTTCTCACTGATAGTCAAAACTGACTGGGCCATTTTTCATTAACATCTATCTCTATCCAGTTTTTCTGGATACCAGGCCACGTTGGTATTTACAGAAATGCATTTGCAGACATGGCAGCTAAATCTATCTGCTCCGGCATCATCACCACTCTGCCTGTTCCGTACATGGACTATGGTCCTGTATTCAAGACTCAGCTATGTGCCAGCTGGCAGTCCACTTGGAGTGAGCAACGTGAAAACAAGCTTTTTCAAATAAAACCCTATATTGGGCTTTGCCCATCTAGCTTCGGTAAGGTTCGGAAGGAGGAAGTTGTTCTAACTAGACTACGCATTTGTCATAGTTTTTTAACTCATCGTTTTCTATTATCTGGAACTGATGCACCAATGTGTAGTTTGTGTAACACTCAAATCACAGTAAGCCACATTTTACTTTCTTGCCATCATTACGACTCTCAACGACGGCACTATTTTAAACATGTTCTGTCCCAGGGTTTGTCTGTAACATTGGATTGTGTTATTGGTGATGGTGATACTGTCCACCTTGATAAAGTTTTTAATGGCCATTAATATTTTCAACCTCATTTACGTGTTTGATATTTATTCATTACACCTTTTTAATTGTGGTTCCCTTTTCAGTCTCAATCTCTCTAGTTCAATTTGACATTGTAAAATGGCCAGAACATTAAATAACTCTACACCAGGACTGGAAAGGCCAACTTCAGGTGACTAACGCTGCTGTTTGAACTACCTGTTAGTCATCCTGGCAAGTTATTACACTTTTGCTGCATGTCATTTAACACTTTTATTACATTACCTTTTAGTACTGGCCATAATGACACTTAACCCAGAACCAGGACTGGAAAGATGAACTTCAGGTGACTGCCGGTGGTTCTGGTACTTACCTGTTAGTCTTCCTGGCAGGTTATGATCATTACCATTCTGCTACAGGAAGTCCTTTACAAACTTGTAGACTGGATGTCAACATTGGTTTTATGCCATTTTCTGTTTTTAATTGCTGTTTTGTTTATACATTTGTTTTTTTTTACAAATTTTATTACATTTACTTTACTTTTACCTTGTCACAGGACATTTGGCTAATTTTTATTACGATTTTGCTATATGTCTTTTAACACTTTTCATATTTTACCTTCAGATAATGGCTGTTATGACAACATTACCTGGAACCAGGACTGGAAAGGCCAACTTCAGGTGACTGATGGTGGTTCTTGTACTAACCTGTTAGTCTTTCTGGCGGGTTATGATCATTACCATTATGCTGGAGAAAGTCCTTTACAACTTCTCTTACTTTGCTTTCTCTCTTAACATTGTAGACTAGGTGTCAACATTGGTTTTCTGCTTTTTCTGTTTTTCAATGATGTTTTACCTTCATTTTCTTTTATGTATTTTACATCATTTAATTTATTTTTACCTTTTTACTGGATGTTTGATGCAGATAGTCTAGCTGCTTTGTGCCATAAAACATTAAATCAATCAATCAACTCTCTGTGCCTCCAGCAGAGTCATTTGCAAAAATTGTGAAGAATTCTTTGCCCTCTATGGTTAAAGGAGTTGATGAATCTTTGTCTACTTTCATTTCTATCTTCACCACTCCCTCCAGTGACACTGCCCGAGTCCACACTGTTCTTGTCTGTGGTGGAATCTTGCCTGCCACATGGTATGGAAGGCTCAAAAATGGGCCTGAGATATCTTTTAGTAGGTATTCCACATTTTTAAACTGCATTACGTTTCAGCGGGCATATTGTCAGCAGGTCGGACATCAAAGCCAGAAGGAATCTTGGTTTAGACACATCTAACACCTCTTTTTACCACCAGTCCAAAAGTAATATGGGACAAGATTTATAAGGCCAGTGGTATATATACTTCTATTCCCCTTTCAGTCTTGCTCTCTGATGGCCAGGAAGTTGCTGATGCTTAGTGCATGACTGATACTCTCTGCCATCTCTCTCCTGCCTCTCTTTTTATTCTTCTGGTTTTATTTAACCAGATCTGGCAGGAGAATATTTTTCCTGATTCTTGGCACTATGTTACTGTTCTCCCTTTTCATAAGCCTGGGAAGGATGCCAAGTTTCCTTCAAACTGCCATTCAATTGCTTTTGACAAGCTGTCTCTGTAAGATCTGAGAGAGGATGGTTAATGCTCAACTTGTTTGGTTTCTTGAAGAATCAAACAAAATCTTGTCCACCCAATGTGGCTTCCAACAACTGCACTCCACCGTGCACCAACCAATTGAACTTAGGCTTCCCTGATTGACAATTTTCTCAAGTAACAACATTTTGTTATTGTATTTTTTTGACCTTGAGAAAGCTTATGATACTATGTGCAGTAATAGCATATTGTGAGATCTTTACTCATATGGGTTGTGGATCATTAGCCAATTTTTATTAAACATTTTTTTAATGGACCGGCAATTCCAAGTCCATGTGGGTTCAACACTTTCCCGTTCTTTATCACAGGAACTTGTTATTAGTGGACAACTCCCCCCTACAGTTGCAAATGATTTCTATGTTTGTCTTTCGCATCTTGTCAGTTGTTGAGCATGAGGTTTATTGAACTGCAGCTAAAGACTGCTCTCAATCACTTAAAGTGGACTACAAGAAACAGTTTTACCTTTTCTAGCTCTAAAACTGTTTGCATGTACTTCTGCTGTTAGTGGGGTATTCACTCTGATCCCAAGCTCTGTCTTGGAGAAGTTGTGCTTTTCTTGGTTTCTGAGGAAATATTCTTGGGGCTTATATTTGACTGTAAGCTGACTTTTATTCTATACATCAATCAGTTATATGTCAAGTGTATGAGGGCACTCAACATCCTTTTTGCCCTCTTCTCCACTTCTTTGGGAGTGGATTGAGGTTCTATGCTAAAAATCTATTGTGCCATCATTTGATTGATATTGACTATGGATTTATGGTCTGTGGCTCTTCCAGGACCTCAGCCTTGAAGATGTTGAAACCTGTTCACCATCAGGGGCTTTGGCTTAACACAGGGGTCTTCCACACTTCTCAACACCTCTGCCATTTGCAACCATCTTTACTGTATGCTGCAAAACTTTGATCCTTACCACAGTGTCCCATGTAGGGTTGTGTTTTCCTTCCTTGGTGGGCCATACATTTTTCAGAATAGACAATCTGCCATTGTTTCTTTTGGCCTTCTTATCCAGGAAGAGTTGGATGAATTGGGTCTGTCTTGGACAACATTGCTGTATCTACTGGTCAGCACATTCCACCATAGCTTATTACCATCCTTAAATGTGACCGTTCTTTGAGGTATCTGAAGAAGACAGATACTCCTGATTGGAAGTACTGTCTTCTATTTGCCTAACATCTTTCGAACCATCCTTCTATTCCCATTTATATGGATGGTTAGAGATTAGGTGACTCTGTGGGTTTTGCCATGGTGTGTTGTGGTTTGGTGGTTGCACACAGAATCTACTCCACAGTTTCTGTATTCACTGCTGAATTGTATGCTGTTTCTCTCATTCTGGATCATGTAGATCCATATTATAATACTTGAATTGTATTATCTATACTGACTTGGATAGCTCTTTACTGGTTCTGGAATTGCTTCACATTAGTTTTCAACTTGTTCCCATCAATATTCAAAACCAACTGGCTCACTTTTCTCTATCTTCTATTTCTGTCCAGTTTTTGTGGATACCAAGCCATGTTGGTCTTTGCAGGAATGAACTTACAGACATTGTAGCTAAGTCTGTCTGCTCTGGTGCTATCATAGCCATGCCTGTCCCATACATAGATGACAGTCCTGTATTCAAGACTCAGCTCTGTGCTAATTGGCAGTTGACTTGGAGTGAGCAGTGTAATAACAAGCTTTTCCAGATCATACCTTCTATTGCTCTTTGGCCTTCTTCTGTTAGGATTGGAAGGAGGAATTTGTCCTGCCTAGGCTACACATTGGTCAGTTTTTTAACTCATTTCTTTTATCTGGGACTGATGCATCAATGCGTGGTCTGTGCAATTCTCATGCCATAATAGCCCATGTTTTAGTTTTGTGTTGTTGTTGTTACGACCATGAATGATGGCACCATTTTAGACATATTTTTACCTTGGGGTCACTCTTGATGTTGGACAATGTCATTGACAATGGTGACACTGTCCACCTCAGTTGTATTTTTAATTTTTAAGGGCTTTGGCCTTTTTAACTTTTAAGTTTTTAATTTCAAAATTGGACTTTGTTTTAACATGATTCCTTTTTTAGGTAGTTTAATAATTTTACTTTTACTAGTTTGGCACAATAAACACCAAACACAACCAATCAGCCATTTATGGTTGTTATAAAGTAGGTTTGATGCAAAAGAAAACTGATGTATCTGCATTGTGAGTTGTATTTTATAATTATTTTAAGGTGCATTTTTACAAAAAATTGTTTGGGAATATAAAAAAGGTTTGGTTCAAACTTTTGTAGAGATAAACATAATTACTATGTATATAGTAATTTATTGGGTTTTAGTTATATATATATAAAAATGTTTGTAGCTGTAATATAGCATGCATCTGAAACTGGTAAGTTGAAGCTGTGGTTAAGAGTGTTTATAAAAATAATTTATGTGAAAAGATAACTGTAAAAGTATTTTGATGATTGAAATACTTTAATGTTTAACAATGAATAAACATTTTCTTATTCAGGTCCAGTTTAGTGGAGGCAACTGCACTGATCCCAACCTCAGCTATTATATTGCTTTCTCTGCAATATTCTATATAATTTGTGCTGTGTCTATAATTCAGTTGGTAAGTTTTAGCTTTTAACAAGGAAATGTTTGAGTTAATACTGTAAAACAATATGTCAATATCCATGTTTTTATTTACTTCTTAAAACAATTATTTTTAATGAAGGTACAAAATGTTTCCTTAACCATATTACAATGGGCTACGGGGTAAAGGCCATGCCATTAAAACGTTATTGAACTACTATTTTATGAATTTCTCTCCTTAAGTTTGGTATCAAACTGTAGATTATAATTCATATTTTTCATATTATATATTAATTTTTAATTTAAAAAGAATTATTAAATAAATGCATTTAAACATTGATTTTGTGTGTTTTGATGTGTTGAATGCAGCATTGCTTCAAATCAGATGCTTATGTCTGTAGTTTAGTACAAATTAAAAACACAAAATTACCAATACTGACAAGCTGGAATATCAAATAAAAACCTTTTATCTTTTCTGTTTGCTGAGTTATATTTAGTGAATCAAATGCAGTGGCTCTTACATTTTTCAATTTTGAAAACAATCTCTTATATACACTTCTATGTAACATGTGAATAACCAGTTGGAAGCTCAGAATGTCTCCTAATGGTTTTTAAACCGTTTTCAAATACAATGGCATCTTTTCTTTCTTTAAAGACAAATATTTCTTAAGGCTTAACAAGCTACAATAAGCAGCAACCAGGTACAAAGGTAACTAAAAGAGATAATTGTTTTATTTCCTTATTTCTTGTTCTATGTTTTAAGAGAAGTTTAAGAACTTGTTTGTAAATAGTAACAATCTAAATACATATACAATTTATAATAATTGAAATGTGACTTTATTCTTAAAATGAAAATTATACATGATGAATAGGCAGCATGCAAAAATAAGAAGGGATGAGAAGAATATTGCTTAACAAACCTTATAATTTAATAAAATGTCTGATAATTTGCATATATAATGTTTACTGTAATCTATAAAAATTCATGGACATATGCTTACTAAGTTAAAGGTGATAATAGCATGACACCTATGACAAATACAAAGTGGTAATGAGATCATTTGCAGGAACCATTCTTGTCCTGAAAGGGTTAAAATCATCTGCCTGGGTTGGATTACATTTTTTTATATTTACAGGTTAAACACATTGATGGTAATATTTGCACTATGATTGTATTGTATAATTTATGAAGATGTGCATGAGTCTGAGCCAGTGTTAAAAGTTAGAAAAATATTCTGTTAAAAAAACTTGTCAGGTTAACCTGAAGATGACTTGGGAAGGTTGAAACGTTGTTCTCTGCTTATCAGTAAAAGTGGTAATACCTGTACTGCTCATTTTGAGATATATTTTTATTTTAAGTGGGTTTCTCATCATCAAGAACAACTTTCCTTCCAGTTTTGCATAGTTCATAAGGAAACAGCAGATAGTTTTGATTTCACCTGTTTATAAGATGATAAATCTTAAGATTTTTGTATTTACCAAATAATGTATTGATTGTTTAAGGAAACTGAAAATGATCTCTATCTTACACTAATACTACATGTAAAAGTGTGTTAAGATACTGAGTATGACAGTACTGGTTGCTGTTGGCATTTAAAATAGAAATTGGCATCTTTGAAAGTATTAAAAATGTGAATCTTGAGTGTTATTAAAATTTCTGTAGTTTTTTTTTGCTTCTATAAACAATAGAGTGAATTACTTTCTTGTTAAAATTGAGCCAAGTTTGTTGGAAAAATGAAACATTAATCATAGAAATGGTTCTTTAGAGAATATTTGGATTATCTTTCATGGAAGTTGTATTTGGCATTTTATTTTGTATGCATCTAAATCTAAACTCTGTGTTCAGGCAATTTAATTCAGTTACTTCTAGAAACATATTTCTTATGGAAGATGTTGCTTAAGTGAAATAAATTGAGACACTTATCTTTCTTGTGAGAAGATGGGGAATTTCTGGAGAACCTGGAAGATTGTTTTCTTATTATAACATGTTAAAGAACTTCTGAAATATGTTATTATTGAACTTGTTTTTATTAACAAAGTTCTAGATCCTGAAGGTATAGGGTTTATCAATAAGTAATGAGTGAATGACTGAAAATTAGAAAATAATTAATTCTGTTTTGAAGTTCTTATAAAATTCCAGCTTTCAAGTTCAACAGAAGTTTGTAAAACAAGCCTAAAGGAGCTGTTGTTTGGGCTGAAGAGTACTTAAAGTTGGATAGTGTAGAACATGAAATTTTAAGGGATTTTATGCTTATTTACAATAAAAGGAAAATACTAAAATTTAAACAGTGTAAATGTAATGTCCTTACATCAGAAAAACTTCTGGTAAGAAACATCTTAGTCTGATAGTATTATTTTCTTGATTAAGATGAGTTTGGAGATCATTTGAAAGATCATTTTGAAAATTAGGCAGAATACATGTTTAGATCTGTTAAGCAATGAAATAGTTCTGTTATTGTTGAAAGCTATGATGTTTTAAATTGTTTTAAGTCTTTATCGAAGGTAAAGTATAGTGGATGTATATTTAAATCTTTGATTAGCATTTTGAGTATTAGAGCTAAGATTGGTATGGTTATTACAAAATTTCTAGTTAAAAAGTTAATTTTGTGTTTGAGTTATTGAGAAGTTAAGGATGATTTAAATTATTAAAAACCTTGTATGAATCTGCTTTTATGTTATTGTATGAATATCACTTAACATGAAAGTTGTTTCTAGCTGATAAAAACTTCAGTATTTTGATATTTTAAATACAACTGGCTTTAAGTGTTTAATTCAAGTAAATTAAAAGCTTCTGAGGTTTTTTCTTTTTACATCAAAAACATATTTTGAATATATATATGTATAATAAACAAAAAGTAGTTGCAGTACTCTTCACTGTACTTATTACAATGTATGTTCCAGCACATTGGCAAATAATAGTTATGCTATGGTAATTATAAATACCATAACTGCACCTTGTTATTCTCAGTGTTATATACAAACATGTTTTACCAGGAACTTCCACATTATAGTGCTATATGTTTTTACTCCATTTATAATGATTTTGAAGAATTATATTCATTATTCTTTTGAATACTTTCTACTAAATATGAAATTTAATGTTTTATAACCACTTAATGTATCTTAAGATATTGATGATTTATGTTTCTGGTAGATATTTCTATGTATAATTTACTTAAATTCTTCCATTAAATTAAGTGTAGGATTTATGCCTTTTGTAGGGGAAAGAAATAATCTTTAAAACCTGATAAACAAACACTTTTTTCATTGTAATAACTTGAGATACTTGGGAATTTGAACTTTTGTCTGTTTCATATAATTTAAGTAATGAACACGATTTTCCAGCTAGTTTGTATTAAGTCGGAGTTTCGCCGAATGAAGACCTCATCTCTAGTCAAAGCCTGCAGAGTAACTACTCAGAAGGCCTTATATGTGTTAATCTGCATTGCAACAGCTATCAGAGGCTTTTACTTTTCCTCCCCAGTAAGTAATCTTGTACCTCTTTAAAGTGCAAATAAGCAACTTTATTTCCCTTTTAATTTTTATTTGTAAAATTAAAAATTTTGTACATAAATTAAGAAAGTGTTATGGAAACTACCTAATTGAATATTATTCAGTTTTAAAGGGAGTCACATGCATAGCAAATACCTATTCTCTTCTAGCATTCATAACCTATCTAATGTACAAAGATAATAGTTTCATAACCCATTTTTTACAGTCTGATCACACAGAAGTATGTAGACACTGTATTTGACAATTCGACAGATATGCCTTTCTGTATGGTCTTGATTCCCAAAGTTGATCCATATTCCCTTGGTTTTTCAATAATATTAAATATAAGAGATCACCCATTTTGGAACTGCTAAATCCCCAATCTGAATTTATCTTTTTGATTTGAATGTATGAATATTTTATGCCCAAAGTGACTGTTAAATACGTTTTCCAATAGTGGTCAATTTTCATTGGCATCATTCTCCCTATGAAATGGCAAACAGTGTCAAAATATATTCTCATATATGTACTTTGTATATATCTATATTTTATGAAAAAATGAGTTTTATTTAGGTTTCTGAGTAAAGGTCTTATTCTTCTGGAAACATGAGTGTGCATTATTTCACAGCAATTTGTTTGTTTGGAATAATGTATATAATTTATTTTTTAAAAAAAGGAAGTCTTTGGACCATTCTGTACATAATAATACAAAATATGAAGGAATTTTACAGTTGCAAACATGTTTAATTCAGTTAGTCTTAGCATTTTTCTTTTGTTTTTGTCAAATGCTGAAGAAATGTAAATTGTCGAATCCACTTTTTTACAATGTTCAGTGTGTTCATAAAAATGTTTAAAAAGTGATTATAATTTGTGCATATACACATTCTGAGAGTATCCAATAAACCATTTGACAAATTCCTACTCTAATTAATGGAGAACTGCAGTAGTTGGAACAAAGTGTCTCAAGTCTTCATATCTGGGAAACTGATAGAAGACATACAAATGTATCAAATATCAATACTTTTAATAGTTTATTTAGTTTACTGTTTTTTTTTGTTTGTTTTTATACAAACTGTTATGTACAATAGTATGTTCTCTTATTACAGCGTTATTGCCATTCTAATCTGTTGTATTTGTGTAGTTTATATTCATGTAGCAATTTTGTATTACTAACTCATAAATTTTCACTGAAATTTCCCAAATTTTCTATGGTATTGGGCATACAATATTCCACAGGAAAGTCAATCCTTAATTTTATCAAAGTTACCCACGTTCTCCCTAAACTTGAATATTTTTCTGTAGGGGGTATCATTTTACATTCCAGGTAAATTTTCATTTTGTAGTCCTACAAAATTTTCTCAAATTATTTAAATATGTTTCAAAGAGGTGTGAGCAAGTTACTTGTGTGGTGTATACATCTATCCTGGGCTTCCACTAGAAAAATAACTCTCTTAGCCACTGTGGCTAAACAAAGTAATTTTCTTTTAGCCACAGTTACAGTTGTTTAGCCACAATTTTAGGTTGCCAAGAACTGTGTGGTGCATGACTTTTAATATGCATCAATTTCATCCAGTAAAAATTATGTGAAAATCTACAAGACATTAAGTTTTGTACTATTTTTATTCCCCAGCAATTTTCCCTGCCTAAAAAAACAAATAAACATGATAAAGAGGGAAATAAAGATACATTTCTTAAAATAACACAGAAACAAAAAAAAAAAAAGACTTAAAACTAGAATACGGTAGCATGACTAATAAGTAGATAAATCCAATGACAGCTCTTCAGCCAAATCATTCTCAACAGAAGATGTGGTAGAAGTTGACACCTGAGGTTCTGAAGCACATTTCTTCAACAGGGAATGGTACCCATATCTGTCTTTGTGAGTGACCCAGTGTCTGAATGCAGAGTCGAAGTTAAAATGATCTAAAGGTTTGGCTAGCTACTTAATTTTTGATAGATATTTTCAAAATGTTTCACTTTTAGAAAATTGTCAAATTGTCTTTTGTTTTAAGAAAATACTGTAGAAAACAAAGTATCTTGTATCAGAATGAAGAATATTCTTACATTGAATACTTGTAGTGAAAGGAGGGAACGAAACTTCACAGTTGGGATGGCTTCCTTTGCTTGTACAAGTAACGTGGCCATCTGTGCCTGAATGCCACCTTTACACCCCACATATGTATTCACAGCAGCAGTTGACATGTCCTTCTTTAAAACTGATGATGCTACTGCACTGCGATGATCCTCTGACCATGCATGCTTCAACAAGTCGTCTTTTTTAGGCTTAGTAGCAGTTTTCCCAGTGGTAGCATAAATATTTGTCTTCTTGTTGTCCCTGCATAATTTGCAATGAAATGTATTTTGTTGGGAAACATGTTCCAGCCAAGGAAACTGTGAAAACCAAGTTTCTTTAACAACTCTATGAAAATTGCGGGTATATATTTTTTTCACACAGACGGTCTGATCACTGCTGCAAACTTCAGTTTCTTCAGAGCTGTCTCTTCTTTTGGAAGTGGATTTCCCACCATCAGTTGATGTTGTTGCTTCGACCTTCTTTTGATCTAGGAGTTGTCATGATCTCATTTCAAACATATGTCAAATGAAACTTGGGATTTCCACTTTGATACAGACCATATGTTGGTTTGATGAAAGTCAGGTTTTCTCTGATAACTGTTTGTGTACCATGGGCAGAATCAAGCATGTAGCATAAGAAATGAAAATAAAAGAAATCATTAGCACAGCTGAGCAATAATTCTTTTTTAAATTTAATTTGTTAGTTGTCATATTCCTGAAATCATAAAAATATAGATTACAGTTAGTGGTAGTTTTTAAAGACGTTTCTTGTTTCTTCAACTCGCTGGTAGGCACATCTGGTCATTTGTCATCATTAATGGTGTGGATGGCGATTAAAAACCACGAAAGCTGTTAAGACCGAAACTTGAGCAGAATAAATAAAGGAAAACCATCTAAGACCCAGAAATTATCTTTTGCCACTGTGGTGAAACCAACACTAGAATTTTTAGCCATAGGCTGTTTCTTTTCACCAAGGGCGATGTGGCTAATGGCTAGTGGAAGCCTAGTTATCTATCTTTATAGAACTATGATTTGAAGAGAGATGTGGAATGAGTCTGGTAAAATTTGTTCTTTTGTTCTACTAGTTTATGCCCATAAAAGCCATAGTTAGTTATAAAGTAAGTGTTGCCGATTATTTGTTGTAAAGCTTGGTCAAAAAGGTTTCATATCTTTGTTTTGTAAAAGAAAAAGTAATCTTGTTCCCAAGTAAATGGTTAAAGTGATAAATTTCAAAATAAATCTGTCATTCATGTATATTATCCACATGTAATTTTACTAGGTGACATGTCTTCCAGTCTACTTTGTTGCTATTCATACTTAGCAAGCTTGTGTTAAAAGCTATTTACTGAAAAACAATGTTGACTGGCCCACTGATGTTTTTTGTTTAATTTTTTTCTGTGGATTTACTTGTATTTAAAAGGTCAATAGTCAGATTTACAAAACTAAAAGTAATATTTTACAAAAGGTTAGGTCATTGAGTACTAATTAACATAGAGAGGATGACCATAAAACTAAAGCTTTTTTGTTGGTAAGCGTGAAGTTATAAATAATGGACTTTGAGATATCAGGCACTTTTATGTTTTATTAAAGTTAATAGCCAAAGTTACATGAAGTTCAGGCTGTTTAGTTACTAATATGTTAAATTTTGGCAAATATAAACATTGAAATATATTTTGTTGAGTAACAAATTAAATCTGTTTTTGTGATTTTTATTGTGAAAACTAGAAATTGTGTAATTCTACAATCATATTTATGCTGAATTTTCTAGGTCATTAGTAAAGCCACAAATGTCAAAGCCAAGCTGTTTTATTGCCAATATTTTATGTTACATCAAAAATGTTAACATGTACTTTTATAGCTTATTGTGTTTCTTATTTCAGTTATTTTCTTAGCCTAGAATTATACTACTTAGGAACTACAGAAATTATATTAGAAATGTTTGTCGCAGGGGTTGCTGGTTTTTCTGTACCACCTTTGCAAATTAGTAGTTACTTTGGTGCATTATTCTTTCTTTCTCCATCATTATTTTTGTGAAGCTTAGAATTAATGGCACTATTAAACTTAGTAATAAAACTAAATTTAATTATGTGGACTGGATATTTTGTGTGTAAAGTTGTTGCTTGAATTAAACATTAAATAGAGATTATTGTGTGCTTTCTTTCTTAGAACAACTCAGCTGTCCAGTGGACATCCAGTTTGCTGAGTGCATATTACCCTCTTCTGCTGACTGGTTCCTCATTGATTGTCTGTTTTTGGGCTGAGGTATGCAGTGCTTGTTATGATTTGCTGTTTTAATAACGCTGATCTATTAACTGTTTATTTACTAGTTGTGTGTTTCTTGTTGGTTCTAGAATGATCAATAACTCAGATCACAACTAGTCTAGAGAAATCTTAGCCAATGGTTATCAACATTTTAAGCAGAACAAACTGTGATCCAATTTCAATGAAAGTGATTCACTTGTGTAAAAGTACATGTGACATTTAGTAAAAAATCTGTACATGAAGAAAAATTAATATAATTTTGATATTAAATGTATAAGAATTACTGTAGAGCATGCAAACATATCATGACCATAAAAGAACTGTAACAGGCTTGTGTAATTTTTAAAAAATAAAATTGTGATGATGTAACAGCTATTATAAGACCATAGTTATTGTTTTTATTTGTCAAAATAACTTTAGTAGACTTATTATCTCTATGGAAAAAATGGCAATGTTATAAACATTTAATTTGCTACAAACACAAGTATATTTCTTAACTGTTTTATTCTTTTATTTGAAATAGTAGTTTTAAATTAAGTGCTAATTTTAGTGTGCCTTTAGATTTAGCATTAATAGTATTTGTTACAGGTTATAAAATTAAAATGCCTCTAAATTTTGAAGATTATAATTTTTAATATGTTCCTTATAGCTAGCAGCTAGCTATTGCTATTTTATGTTTTGAAAAGTTTGTTTTTTTTCCCTTAATTACTAGAGCTTCTTAAATTGACTGGATTATAAAAGCAAAAATAGAAATTTTTACATTATTTGAAAATAGTATTGTGATTTTTTTATCATAGAATACACACTTAAACTAGTATGACAGATTTTCAGTTACTGTTTATTTTGTAATGGTTCAGTTGTTTAATGTCTGTTTAAAGCTTTATGTCAGCAACACTTCCTTGTTTTGTTAGTTTATAAATTTTATATTATCGTTTAGTTGATTTTAATATTTGATGGCGGTTTTTCTTTTGTTGTGTTAATTTTGTTAAACATCGTGTTAATTATACTTTTCCCATTTGAAATACCAGTTATTTTACATTATACTAATTATTGATGGAAAATGGTTGTGAAATGATGTTTGACAATTAAAATGACATGACCAGTCAGTTATTGAACTGCAGTTGATTATTATTGTATTTGTATGTCTAACCACCATCATGAGTTGTAATTATGAAATTATGATTATAATTTGTCTGTCAGATTACTGTATTGGTTATTAAAATTTATGTATTAATGAATAATTAAAATAGTTTTCAGATTTATTTGCTTGTTACACAAACAGGCAAGCATTTTTGTGTAAAAATATCATGTCCTCATTTTCTAGTTTAAGTTGTAATATTTTGTATTTTGTTTGTTTCCAGCTAATCTAAAAAAAACCTTTTCAGACAGAACACTAGATACAGGTATTTTTTTGGCAAATTAAAGGATACAAAAATTCCTTACTTTCCCACCAACTCAGCTGTTGACTAATGACATGTACTTGTCCATTTTAGCCCTTACTTATTCAGTGTTTGACCCACCACAAGCTTTCTAACCTGTGCAAGTTACATCATCCAACCAATCCATATCTGCACAAACTGCTGTTTCTAACTTTATTTTCTTGGATGACTCTAACTGTAAAGGTTCATCACCTTAGTCTCTATTTCATAGTGTCATTGGTAGTGCCAGGGAAATCTTCTTTTGCCTTCAGCAATAAATCTCTTGGATACTCATGTTTATCAGCTTCTATGAAATTCAGTTCTTTGGTTGAAAGATTACCAGAGTTTTCTTTAATTTGATAATGACTGGAATTCCCTTTGGGAGAGTTGGAACTTTATCTGCAGATAAGATCTTGGCAGCCCATTTGAATGGCTTCAGGATTGCAACAAAGGATTCTACAGTTGATTGATTATTGAAGTCAGACAGTTTTTGATGCAATATCTGGCTGGTTTTTCCTATTAAAGAGGCCATGACAACAGACTCCAGAGCAAGGATTTGTTCCAAGTGGCACAACAGCACATCCGGAGTGCTGTTCCACCATGTTGTTATGCTCTGGATAAGTTTGTGGCCTTTAGATTTTGTAGGCAAGTGAAGATTTTGTTTCTTTTCCAATAAACTTGTTGCAAGTAGATTCTTAGGAAAAAAAACTCAAAACACCCATTCTTTTTGCAATAATTTTGAACATTTGAGGTTTTTCTGTATCTGAAACAACCAACTTTTTTTTTTCCATCTTGGAAACACAGTTGCTTTCTGTTAATTCACAGCATTCTATGTAACCTGAATTGGAGTGAAAAGATGTTTTCTCGAGTGCAAGTTAGGATATTTCTGAGTTCTCAGCACATCAGACATATCAACAGTAATAAAGTGGGCTGTGACCATATCTTGGTTCTCTGTATTAATTGAGGACTAAACATGATGTATTATGACAATGTTCCTTCACACGAGACAAAGCCTAGCTCAATTTGTTATCACTTTGTATTTTCCCTCCAACATTGTCAGGTATGGTTTCCGTCAAGAAGGAGTGTCATGTAGATCAAGTGATTTCAACAGTTTATGAAGGTATCACTTCCTACAAGACTAAAAGGGCATATGAATCCCCTTCCAACAGCAAAGATCTGCCCAATCGACCCAGGGCAGGATCCATTTAGGTCGATAGACCTCCCTTGAATACAGACAGTAAGGAAAAAAGATGGGATCATAAACAGAAGGGTATTCCACCCAATTCACCTACACATAAATAAAAATGGATGGCCACCCTGATACAATGGAACTGTCAAGGTTTACATTCTAATGTGGATAACATCGAAACACCGATTGCTTCCTACCATCCTGTTTGTCTTTCTTTACAGGAAACATTTCTTAAACCTGCCAATACAGTCACCTTTCGTTGGTTTTCTTTATACAGAAATGACAGGCTGTGTGATGGATGAGTGCATGGAGGGGTGGCACTGTTGGTTGATCAGCATGTGCCCACCCTGTCTCTGCCACTCAACACACCCTTGGAGGCCGTAGCCATCCGTGTTTCCTTGGGTCATACCATCACTGTCTGTTTTCTCTACCTGTCACCTGGAGAGACATGATCAATCAGACCTTGCTGCTCTCATTAAACAGTTGCCATCTCCCTTTTTCATCCTGGGGGACTTTAATAAAGCACATCATCCCCTCTGGGGAATTGCTGATATTGATAGTAGGGGGGTTACTTTGTAGAGCATATGTTCTCTAATCACAACCTTTCTCTTTTCAATAATGGTTCTTCTACTTATTTCCATACACCTAGTCAGGTCCTTTACTGCTATTGATGTATCTATTTTCTCCCCTTCATTATTTTCCAATTTTTCATGGAGAGTTGACAATAATCCACGAGGCAATGATTAATTTCCTGTAATCTCGTGAGAGACTGGCTGTGGTCGATGCCACCCAACCCGCATGCCCTGGTGGAAGCTGGATCAGGCAAACTGGCCCTCTTTCACTGCTCTCAGAACTTGATCCTGCCATCAATAGATGACTGTGTGGCAGCAGTAACTGGACTGTAATATACAAGCAGCTGCTCAATGTAGTCCTAAAATCTTGACATGTTTTCCACTATATCCTCGTCCATGGTGGAATCTTACCTGTCACATGGCATGAAAGGCTCAAAAATGAGCCTGGGATACTTTTTGGGTAAGACGTGAAAGCCAGAAGGAATCTTGGATTAAGTTCCCAACCTGAATATCTTCCACCACCAGCTCCAAAGTCATATGGACAAGATTCAAAAGGTCAATTGGCAATATAATTCTGACCCATTTTGATCTTGCTCTCTGCTGGCAAGGAAGTAGCTGATACCTGGAGCATTGCCGATACTCTAGGTTAAAGCTTTTACTGGATATCAAGCACTTCTATTGCTTCTTCCCCTTCTTAGCCATCAAGACTCGGGCAGAGCAATTACCTCTTTCCTTTTGAGCTGATTGTCTCTATGACTATAATCGTCCCTTTACACTGGTGGAACTAGACATTCATTGGTCTTCTTGGGGCTTATCTTTGACCATAAGCTGTCCTTTATATCAAACATCAGGCAACTATGGGTCAAATGTACAAGAGCACTGAACATCCTCTGTGTCCTCTCTTCCATCACTTGGGGAACAGATTGACATTCTATGCCAAAGATACATTGTGCTCTTATTCGATTGAAACTTGACAATGGATTACTGGTCTATGGCTCTGCCAGACAATTGGCCTTAAAGATGCTGGACCCTATTCATCATCAAGGACTTTGGCTCTGTACTGGGGCATTTTGCGCTTCTCCAGTTCAGAACTTGTACATAGTCTCATGAACCTTCTTTACCCTTCTGCCATTTGCAACTGTCTTTACTGTATTCTTTGAAACTTTGCTCCTTGCCAAAGCATCTCACTTGGGGATGTGCTTTCCTTCCTTAGTGGGCCTTACTTTTTCAGAACGGATGATCTGCCATTGCTCCTTTTGGACTTTGCATTCAGGCACAATTGGATGAATTGGATCTGTTCTTGGATAACATTGCTGTATCCACTGGTCAGCCCATCCCACCATGGCTTCTTACAGTCCCCAATTCTGGCCTATCTTTAAGGTATCTGAGAAAAGTAGACACTCCTGATTGGAAATACTGTCTGCTATTTGCTGAACATCTTTCAAACCATCCTTCCATTCCTGTTTATACAGATGATTTGAAATCAGGTGACTGTGTGGCTCTGCCATGGTTTGTTGTGGTTTGGTGGATGCACACAGAATTCCCTTTACAGCTTCTGTGTTCACTGCTGAACTGTATGCCATTTCTTTTGCCCTCGATCACATAGAGGCTAAGCAGTATTCAAACTGCACTATTTATACTGACTTGCTTAGTTCTCTAGTGGCCCAAGAATTGCTTAATGTTGGTTCACACCCTGTTCTCACTGATATTCAAAACTGACTGGCCCATTTCTTTTTAACATCTAATTCTATCCAGTTTTTCTGGATACTGGGCCATGTTAGTATTTGCAGGAACAAGCTTGCTGACACTGCATCTAAATTTGTTTGCTCTGGTGCTGTGCCTGTTCCATACATGGACCATGGTCCTGTATTCAAGGCTTGGCTCTGTGCCAGTTGGTAGTTGACTTGGAGTTAGCAATGTGAAAACACGCTTTTCCAAATATAACCTATATTGGACTTTGGCCATCTTGGTACTGTAAGGATCGGAAAGAGGAAGTCGTTCTAACTAGACTATGCATTGGTCAGTTTTTTAACTTGTTTTCTTTTATCTGACACTGATGCACCAGTGTGTAGTTTGTGTAACACTCAGATCACAATAAGCCACATTTTACTTTCTTTTCATTGTTATGATTCACAAGGAAGGCACCATTTTCACCATATTCTGTCCCAAGATTTGTCCATAAAGGTAGTCAGTGTTATTGGTGATGGTGACACTGTCCACCTTGGTAATATGTTTAGTTTTTTAAAGGCCATTAATCTTTTTAATGCAATTTAAATTTTTAATATATACATTACACCTTTTATTGTGGCTCCCTTTTAAAAATCACAGTTCATTTAGTTCAATTTGAAATTAGAAACTGGCTGTAACATTAAATAACTCAAAACCAGGACTGGAAAGGACAACTTCAGTTTGAACTACCTGTTAGTCATTCTGGTGAGTTATTATAATTTTGATACATGTCTTTTAAAACCCTTTTATTAATTTCCTTTCTGAAAATGGCCATAATGTCAATTAACTCGGAACCAGGACTGGAAAGGCCAACTTCATGTGACTGACTGTGGTTTTTGTACTTACCTGTTAGTCTTCCTGGTGAGTTATGATTATTAGTTTTGCTACTGAAAGTCCTTTACAACTTGAATTACTGTAATTTTTCTCTTGACATTGTAAACTAGATGTATACATTGGTTTTATGGTATTTGTGTTTTTTTTTAAATTTTGTTTTGCTTTACCTTAATTTCCTTTTATGAATTTTACTAAATTTACTTTTAACTTTTTACTGGATGTTTGGTGCAGGTAGCCTAGCTGCTTTGTGGCATAAAACACTAAACCAACCAACCAACCATGTAAACAGCAGTCTGTTGAAGCTGTGAAATTTAAGACTAAGACAGTTTGCTTGCAGATGCAATTGATTGATGGGAGACTATGTTTTTAATTCTTTATAACATACCACTGATTTAGAGAGCATGCAAGATGTAATATGAGTGACAACTCAACATACAACTGTTTATATTTAACAAAACAGGTCTGTTACTATTAGAAATACTGATTTATATTTGACAGCCATGAAGAAACACTTTTACAGCAACTGAAAATGCTTCTCATAAATTTAATAGCATTAAGTTGTGATTTAGAATTCTTTTTTCTGAAAATTTTATTAAACTCATGAAATAATTCTACATTTATGTAAATTTGAGCTCTATGAGGCTTGTGTTAGGATTTTATAACTTTTTTTTTTTTGCATGTGAATTTTGACAAAGATAACAGATTATCTTGCTCAGATTTAAGCAATCTTTGGTAAGTTTACTTGAACATTACTCTTTTTTTCATATTTGTAAAGGATGGAATTTGTCTAAGCCTGTGATCTTGCAAATGAGCCTGAACTACTTAAGTATCGAGTCACAACAATTAATAAGCCTGACAATAAATTCCAAGTCCTCAGTGACTCAATGGAAAATCTGCAGGCAAAGTCACTTAAACTTATAATGGTATGCATTTGTTTATCTTTAAATGTTATTGTTTTATTGCCTTTCAAACTGTCTGACTACAGTTCCTACCATATAAATTATGAATTGTGTGGTGAACCTGCATCTCACATCCCAGTGTCGAATTACATCAAGAATGCACTGATTACTTAAAAATGTGCCTCATAAGAATTGTTATTAATATGATTCATTTTACTTGAAGTAATTTAAGTTTTAAGTTTTTACACTAGAAACTTTTATAATAATATTAAAGAATACACTCAAAAAAGCAAGAAATAAATTACTTAATTAGGTTGTTTTTTTTTTGCCTTTAATTGTTTATGAAACCTAACCTTCCTTTTTTTACATAACATACTACTACATAATTTCTATGTAATTAAATGATGCACCAAATAACACTGAATGACCACATGGGAAAAGGAAACTGTTTTTTAGTTGTCATGGTTATTCTAGCATTTTAACTGTATGACAAAAGCCATTAAAAATTCATCTGAGCTTATTGATATATTTTTCAAGGGAATGAAATTTGAACTGGAAAGATAACAGACAATCCTCTATACAGGCAACTATGTAACTCATCATTTGATAAGGAAAAACTTTGGCTTTCTTTTGGTTAACAATAATATTGTCTTGAATGTCAGAGAGAACTATCGACAAGTTCTACAAGAAAGAATGTGACGGATGGCCATGAGAAGAGGGCTCTGATTTTATATTTTATTGCTCTGTAACTAAATAAAATTCGAGGTTTTATATATATTGTTTTGATGTTCAGGCATTATAATGAGTAATTTGTATTCCATACTTCTTGGAGAGGTGGTAAAAAAAATTCAAGAGGGAAGACATTGACAATAAATGTTGCAGTTCTCATACTATGGAAGATTGAGAATTTTTAAAAATATTTTCTTATAAAATTAAAACTTAATAAATTGAGGTTTAGTATTATTTATACATTATTTACATTTTTATATACATTGATAACAAAGTAGTTAACTTATGAATGTAACTCTGTAAAAGTTTGTGACATGCGACTTTGACCAATTTGAGGTGAGATTGTGGTACTTTTGCATAATTTTTTTTTGTAATTTATTGTAATTGATGAAACCTGTTAGAAGTTGATTGTGGACAATTCTTTGCAAACTGTATGCTGTTTAGTTTGTTGTGATACAAAATTTGAAGCAAAATATTTGTTTGCCTTGAATAAGGAATGTTTTGTGGTGTATGTTCAGTACTTTGAAGGTCAGATTTCATGTTCCAAGAAATTATGAGTAATGGCATTCAGGAGTTCTGGTTAAATAAAACTCTGTTCAGGTTGCCGTTATAATGTGACGAGAAATATCAATGCAATGAGAGAAAAAAATGACGTTAATGACTTATTTATAAAAGAAAAAAAGAGAAAATAAGAATAAAAATACAATTTTGTTTTCATATACTGATATTATTGAATCACGTGTTTAGTTTTGTCATTTAATAACTTGTTTTTAAGATATTTGATAATTTGACTGGTACCTTTCAGAAACTTTGGGAACATATTTAATTGTGATTAACCTTGTACCATTGCTTGCTCTTCTCTTCAAAATCCATTTAAAATTTGTGTTTATGTTCTTACCTTAACGGTAATTTGGTGCAGTGCAGACCCTGACCTATGGAGAAGAATCAACAGGATGGCATACATCATGAAGTTTAGACTGTTTAAAATGGGAAAAATACAGTACTATAAGTGTTTAACTTAACTTTCACTTTAAATGTTGGATAGAAGTTTCATTGATGTTGTTCTTTAGACTTAATTAATACATTTTCTTTTACATAACAAACTCTTTACCAAGTATTTTTATAACAGATATTACTAATTTCTGAGAGTTTTAAACTTTTTTCATACTGCATTTAACCATCGTGTTTGGAAAGAAAAATTATGAGATAAGAAAGGATGTGTTTATTTAACAAGGACAAAAGCTGTTAAGATTAAAATATAGATTTTATACATAGATTATTCTAAGAAATGTGTATGAAAAATAATGATTTTACTTTATATTACTTATTAATAATTTTTATGATATAAATATATAGATTTGAAATTTTTATTCAGGCATTTTCACAGTGAAATCTACAGATCAATATTTTTTTTTTATTCTTTTGTAAGACAGTAGCATAGAAGTAAATATTTGCCAGCAATCTTAAAAAAATTTTAAAAATCTGAAATATAAAATGTTAATCCCTACAAATGTTAATGCAACAAAAAATGCTAAAGTTGGAATTATTCCTCTTGTATATCTTATTTTCTTTTGAACACATACAGACACAGAAAATTGAAATTATCTGTTTTGCTTTGTAATGTATATAGGTGGCTGTGAATACTAATCTTTTTTGTTTGGCAAATATTTGAAAGACAAAAACATTCATATCCTGAAGATATTATTCTGATCAACATAGATACTAGAAAATAATTCATAATGCATTCCTTGACAGTTTTGTTAATGTGACTTATATATACCATTAGCTGTAGCTTCATTCCAATGTGTGGTTTGTTTTTGTTGTTGTTATGGTAATTCTTTGGTTGGATTTGAGTTTATCTGAAGCACTACACATAAGCTTTCTTGTTTATACTCTTAATTAGGCCTGTAGATATGTGTGTGTGTGTGTGTGTGTGTGTGTGTATATAAAAAGTTGGTAGGTATTGGAAGAGTGAATTATCTCCTTAATATATATATCTCTTATGCGTTGTTTCGCTAACAGTGTGAGATAACTGAATGAACATTAATACAGGTTTGTCACATATTGAAGCTCAGATTTTTTTCATCATTCAAATGTTAATTTGCTGTATAGATGTTTTAACTACAGACAATTAAATCAAATACAGGTTTTCCATATGAGAGATTTGAGATTAGACAAGCCACGTTTCCTTAGTAAGTCATTCCTGGGCTTCATAGCCTTTAATGTCATCACGTACTCCTTGTTGTGTGCTGAGCTCATCTTGTTGCAGCTAGACATCCATAATGAGTGTGAAAAGGTGGGTAGAAAATAATTCAGATTTAAAAACTAAATAAAATTGAGCCAATGATAAAGTGAACTTATTTTGTATGGTCAGTAAGATTCATATTGTTTTCATAGTTTTATCCAATTGGTGAAGACATTATTATTTATCAAATAATTCTAAAATAACCTGAAACTTAAGATTGATTATGTTGCTTTTTATATGAACATATTGTTTATTTAATTTACATACAATAAATAGGAAATTAAGAAAACCACACTTAGCTATCATTTATTGGCTGGTATTAAGATCAGCTCATTAACATATTAAGTGTAAAAATGAAATGTTCTAAATAAGTAGATTTTTTTTTTGATAGGATAAACCATGAGTATGTGTATAAGTTTGATCATTATATGGGTCAACCTTCTCCTGAATTTGAACAAGCCTAACCTGTTTGGGCCAGTGGAGGTTTGATAGCCTTTTTATGCTATTGGGCTTTGCCTCGTCTTTCTCAACCATCCTGCAGAATCAGCTAGGCTGACTACAGCATTTTTCAAGCTTATTTCTCAGGTATATGGTGTTTTATCCATTCCCTATTTTCCTATGATCTCTTATTAACTCCACATTGGCTCATTTCTCATCTTTGTCTCTCACTTTACAAATGCAGTTTCCCTGTTGTTAGGATTCCTGCTTAATGATAGAATTGTTCCAGATTTGTTTGCTGCCTTTTTCTTACAGGGACTTATGGATGGCCCCTTTCCATTGGTAATATGTTTTCAATCATGTATGTGAGACTTTGGAATTGTGTTTGTAGTCTGTGCCTCAACATTCTACCTTTTCCTTTTTGGTTGCATGTTTCTTGTCTTGGTCCTTATCTATATTTCCTTGCCCCTTTTTCCAGGGGTTTCTCATCTCTACATTTTATTTATTGTAAATGGGCATGTTGCCAGCAGTACTGGAGACAAACCAGTGAGTTCTTTCACTACAGATTCTTGGGTTTTTTGGGTTTCATCAGAGAGATTTGTCCTACTATTTCTTTCCTCACCTTCTTTGTCTCAGTTACTCTTTTTCCATCCCCATGACTTGAGATCCTACCACCAAGTAGTACCTGTCAGAGATGGTACAAGATCTTCTGTATGAACAGGCCAGTACACCTGTTTATCATCTTTCTCTAGGCTTTTATTCCAGAGTATTTATTGCCCTCACTAAAAATTGGAGACTGACAACCTGTAATAGACTTGTCCCCCCCCTCAAACTATTTTTCAGTTTGCCTCGTTTTAACATATTTTCTCTAAATTTATAGAAGACCAAGATGAATGTCACAAATGTTTATTTGCATATTCCAATATCTCACCACTTGCTATCCTTTCTTCAGTTGCTTCTCCATGGGGTGGTTTATCATTTTTTTGCCTTGTACTTCAGACTTGCTTTGACCCTGTACATTATGTTGGATGGTCAGAACATTTCTTTATCACTTACATGCTCTTAGGTTGTGCTTTTCTCATTCTTTAGAAGGTTGGCTACTGCTAGTTCATTCCAAACAGAAACTCCCCCATTACACTCATCAGCTACTCCTAAAGATGACTATAGTTGGTTCGTTAATCAATTTGGAGAAGTCTTTATTGACCCCTATCCAATATCTTGTCCATTTGGGTGTTTTTCTACAACTATCTCATTTGGGCCCACCCTTCTTTTTCAATTCAGTTTTCAGTTTTACTATACCTCATGAGGTTTTATTACTTTTGGGGATGTAATCTTCCATAGCAGCCCTTACACCCTTAGATCAGGCTCATGTGTGTGCTCTATCATTGGCTCTTTATGGCCAGTGGAATCTTGCAACCAGTATTTTCCATATTGTTTTATTTCCATGGAAGTTTCTTGGTGCAAATGGAACATTTTCCATGTTTTGGTTTCTGGATTCAGGGTTTTCCTCTTATCAACCCACTGTTTATCATCATGTGGATTTCCTCATTTCACTTTTATTCAGGGGTCTTTTATCTTCTCAATCTCAGATTCCTGGGTGGTCCTATCCCACAACTTTTATTTTTTTCACTACCACATGTATTTCCCTCTCCTACACCTCCTGATGGTGTGTTTATTCCAGATTCTCTTTCATCATGGTGGGTTGTTCTTGCAAATTTGGATATTACTGTGGTCCTGCACTACCTCATTTTGCTCATATTTGAATATCTTTCTCAGTGCTGCTTGTTTCGTCTTTCCTTTACATTTTTCTTCCTTTCTTCTCTTCATCTGTGGATGTTGATGGTCTGTTTATTCGTCATCAATGTTTCACACACTTTGTCATTCTACGTACCTTCTCCTTTTTTAGATTGTTTTTTTTTCTCTAACTCTTTGGAACCTTATGAGGATAACTCCTCCATTTAGCAGCTTTCCCTTCCTTCTGTTACCCAAATTTATACTCAGTCTCATCCAGACAGACTTGTGTCCTATACATGTTCTTATGTTATATTGCCTGTATGATTCTCTTTTGTGAGGCCTGTTCCCACCTCCTTTCCTTGACCGTTTTTCTCTCTTTGTAATCCTTCTCCTTTCACCTTTTGACATTTGGTTTCACCTCTTTATCTAATTGGTTTAAGCATCTTTTGTCATCTTCCTTTCATTTTTGTTCCAGGTGTCTTCTCATCCAATTCAACACCTTTTCATTGGTATTTCATCTTCTTCATCTCTTGGAAATACTTCAAAAATTGGGCATATGGACTCCCCCATAATACATTCATCTCTCAGTGGGTAGAGCAGAAGGGGATAGCTGTGTATTCCTACCATGCTTTGTATTGAATAAATAAGTATGTTATGCTTTCAAAATTTGGGGTTAATTGTCATCCAGAATCTCTCTATGATTTTCCATCTTTTCTTCTGGTTGTGTTTAAATGTATTTACCACTTTCCAGTTCCAAACTGCTGGGGTGGTGTACCATGGAAGCATTCTCCTGAATGGGTTAATGATATACAAATACAATAATTCTGCAATGGGGATCCTTCATCCTACCCTCACAATGTCAGTTCCCATTGGCTGGGCTTTGGATTTATGGTTGAACCAATCAACATAAGTCCTCACACTTGTATTACAGATGTCTATAGTCCTCCCTCAATTATGCTGTTGTTGTTCCATCTGTGTTGTGGGTCAGGATGGGAGGTACTTGGAGATTATTATGGTTCTTCCCCATCCACTATCCCTCAATGCTTATTATAGTGAGGATGCTACTGTACTCACATCAGTTCCAGTTAATTTCTCTTTTGAGGGTTATAGTTTGCTTATGTAGACATCTTTTTAGTGCTGGAAGTTGAATTCTCAGATCTGTTAGTTTTTTATATTAAGATGTGTCCAGTTCATGCATTTGGGGGTTACTGATTCCCTCCAGTGTCATAAAATTGAAGTGAAGATGGTATGACCTTTTCCACCTCTGCCATACAGCTGGGTTTTGGATGTAGTAGATTTACCATGTATGGTCAATCACTCCTTAGCCATTCTACATCAAGGACAGATCCTTTTAATTTTAACCACTTTTATAATTACTTAGAGTTGCATATATATTAGTTTGAATCACTATATGACCTTATTTCTCTCCCATTTTGATGTGCTATTCTATTGGAGAAAGAATGTATTTGTTTCAGAAGTATTGTGGTTCCTACATCTTCAAATCTGAAGGTCAAATCTTAGAGAGTGTCTATACTGAAAATGTATTTCCAGTAGGTAGTTACCTCCACTTCCTTTTTTTCCCAACTGAAAACCAGAACTTTCATCTTTTACCAAAACTCAAAATGACAGTTTAGTAGAATTGGATAGAAGTAATCAATGTACCATGAGAGTATGTCTCCCTGTTATTGGTAGAGGTTGGCTTGGCATATGATGATTTGCATGAGAGACATATTGGAATCATTCAGTTCCAATGGAGGGGAGATAAAAGGCTTGTGATATGCATAAAATTGTTTTGCATATAGAGGGCAGCACTGAATGATAATAGCTATTTATGTGAGAAGTTTAGAAAAATTATAACTTGCAAAGTTTCATTATTTTAAAATCATTACACAATTTTTTTAATTTCTACAGTTTGGTTATGGTTATTAATATTCACATTTGGGTTTTTTATGTCTTTCAAAAACTTGTCTCCCTGTGGCATATTTAGAGCACTTTATAAATTAAGTGATTAAATAGAAATCAAGTTATAATAACTTGCATGAGTTGGAAAAGCAAAATGTTTCTTTAAATGACTAATTTTTTTGTAATACAAATAGTCCAGTGAAATTTACTTAGCATCTTTTTAAAAAGAAATAGAGTATTTAATGCTAAAATAAGTATTATTAAAGTTAAATTATGTATTTAACTCGTACATTTCACATTACATCTACCTAAAATTAGTACACTTATTCTTTATAAATAAGTTAATCCCAAATTTAAAAGCCCCATAAGCCTATTATCTAACTGTATGCCTAATACCCATTTCAAATCGTGACAGTATTATTTTGTATAACTTAGAAATTTGAAAACTTTTGTTTAATTTTAATTTGGTATGTTCTTCTGATAATATCTGCTGTGTATCCTCATCAATCTTATTGAGTGGAGCTTTGAATTTCATTTAAAAAAAATAGTCAATAAATATCATATAATGTAGTTCCATTGTATTGTATATTACTTTGTAAAATATTTTCTTTAATTTTTAATTTTGTCTTTTTTTATATATTTTTTACAGATTTTCTTCACAAGTGTTTTTAATGGACTTTTTGCTTTTTTGATGCTGGTGGTGGTGGTGTTTTTCCTTATATACGGTATTCAGATGTATTTTAAAGTAAGTAACTAACTTTGTGTTCTGTGCATTTGTTGAGGTGAATTTGTAACATACTTTCCAATATATAGTTTGTCTTATTACAGATATTGGAAAATGGATTAGTTTTATCTTAATTATGGCTGATCATATGTATGGCATAATTATTTAGTTTATGGCATGAACTGTTCAGTTTCATTATTCATGCTTTCAGATTACTAATGACAGTGTGTAGTATTGTGAATGTATTCTCTAAAAGTATGAAGAATACCTTTTAGTTATACTATTTCCTTTCTAAGCCTGGTGTTTTGGCATGATTGATGTATTTATTTAGTCATATTTCAGTACACTGAAAGCATTTATTGAAAAGTCCATTTAAATATTGCTTTTTTCTAGCTGAGTCTCCTCTTATACCATAAATGGAAATATTTATTGATTCAGTCCGTATTACCAAAATGAAAACATTGAAAAGTCTGTTCTAGTATGTACATCTTTTATAGAAGATTTTGAACAAACAATATAAAAATTTTTCTTTCTTAGGAGTAGAGAGATATACAAAAAGACAGTTCAATAGCTGTTATTTAGAAAATGAAAAGTTTGGAAAATAGTTATATAATTCAATATATAAATGATACAAAACAATAACTATGTAGCTCTAATTATTGTAAACTTCAAATAAAACTTTTTTATATGTCAGTATTTGATTTTAATATGCCTTTTCTTGAAATTTGTACACAGATGAATGTAAGCACAAAGAATAATTTTTCTTAGTTTTTTATCTTAAAATTTAGTATGTCAGAATATGTATGTACAAGGAATTATGCATTGTTTATTAATTTTATCAGCCTGTTAAAGGATGTGTTGTATGTTTACTCTTGAAAATACAACATAAAAAAGGGTCATGCATTACAGCAAGTTTTGCCATATTTATTTGTATATTTTATTTCAAAAATTAAAATTCCAAGAAGCCAAGGAAGTAAATCAGTTATACATGTTCTTCCCTAGCACTGGTTCCACCTCCTTTCCAATATGGGATTCTAGCTACTCTTGTGAGAAGAGGGAAGTACTGTATTAGAAGTTATAATTTTCCTATACTGAATATGTATTTTGGTAGGTACTTTCTTCCACTTGCACTTTCCATCTTCCTACTCACAATCTTCTGGTGCTTGCATCTTCTGTCACACTTCAAAGTGATGGTTTGGTAATAGTGCATAGAGGGAGTCACATGCATAATGTGATAGTAATGCTCTCCAATTGGTGGAATGATGACACAAGATAATTTGCAAGAGAGACATCTTGGAATCTTTGATTCCAATAGAGGGTGTGTAGAAGGCTTGTGGTATGCATTATAAAAAACAAAACAAAAAACGTTTGTGTATAGAGGGCAGCACAAAATGGGTTTGATTGAGTGATAATTTGATATTTAGCACAAAACTACACAGTGGGCTATCTGTGCTACGCCTACCATGGATACTGAAACTCAGTTTCTAGCACTGGGAGTCAGCAGACATACTCCTGTGCTACTGGGGGACACACAAAATGGGAAGAGGTAATTTTGTGACATGAGGGAAGTACCTATCAGAAATACATTTTCACTATAGGGAAATTATAACTTTCTAAAATCTATGAGTTACGAACTGATGTACAATTTAAGTGTGAGTTATAAAGTATCTTAAATTTTCAAACTACTGTCTGGAGGTGCATAGTGTCAATTGGGTAGGTCTATTGAAAATTGTTTGTCATATACTGTGCTGTATATTAAAGCTGAATAATTAAAACTGGCTAAATATAGTGGTAGTAGACTATGTTATGCTATTTTCTTTATTAAGTTATGTGCATTTACTGTATGTGCTGTTTCCAGTATGTTAGTTTTAAATAGTTGTTTACTACACTTGAAGGCATAGAACTTTTTGAAGTAAACTTAAAAATAATGAAGCATTTTAGTATTGAAAATATAATTCAATATCTTGGAGAGTAAAGCTTAGGCACAACATTTTTTCTCAAACCAGTGGTTTAACTGTTTCTTTCATCTCGTATATGCATCATTTTTAGGTGCGTGGGGGTTTTGTGGATGGATCTCCTGCTTCACCTGACACATCACAACTTAGCCAATCCAGGTTTGGACTGGTTTCTCAAGCAGTTCTGCTGCTTATTACTGTTGCATTTATTATATCTGATGAGCTAGGAAGCTTCTGGAAAGACAAGTAAGCATTTTGAAAACCTTCCTTACAAGTATTTGATATATATGTTTATTTACAGTACATTTATTTAAAAAAAATGTATGAAATGTTAAAACTATATGCTTTTGAAAAAGAGTTGAATTAAGTTCTGGAAATGGCAACATACAAATCAGTTAAAGCATTGTTGTAGTGGAGTAACTATGGAAGTAGCTAAGATAATGAAGAAGCTTACTGAGGCCTTTGTGAATCACGAGGGTATATTAGACTCCTGCAGCAGAACATAGGTATTTTGCTAGTATAAAATAAATCTAAGGTTTCCTTGTTTTTGGTTTCTAGAATGATTGCACATGCTAATAAACAATTGCACATTACTATTACTGCCAAAGCTAATAGATTTTTCAATTTTCTTTAGTTCCATTGAGATCATCTAAGAATGTCAAAAGCTATTTATTAAATGCAACAGCTTTATGTACAAAAATACATGATCACCAGATTGTGACGTGCGTGCTATTAAAATGATTTCTTTATTTAAATTTTAAGTTTTGTTATCCAACTTAAGTTCCTAATTTTCGTATTTTACTTTCTTTTATAATGATAAATATAAGATGTACATAAAAAAAGAAATGTAGTCTTTGCAGCTGGAATCTTGCTGTTTTTGTGTTCATGATAAAGAAGTTCCTAAAGTTTACTGAACCTATTATTTTGTAATTGAATTTCTTTCTCGTAAATTATTTCTCTAGTTTAAATAATTAATTTATAATACAAAATATTGTTGCACACAGAAATATAATGTCCTAAACCTTCTACAGTTTAAGTGACCTTCTGAATAAGTTGCAACTTGGTTGAAATCATTCCAATAACTATTCAAGCTCAGCTCCAACATTAAACAGATATTGTAATGAATTAAAAGTTTTTAGGAACCTGTCATCATAATGCTCTGTTTCGTAGCATTCAGTAATTTGGAATCTTTCTATTGGTTAGATATAATCAAAAATCAAATTCTAAAGATAATTATTGACTTATAAAAAAACAAAAACAAAAAAAAAACAGGAAGACCTAGCATGTGAATTTCACTTTATTTCAAGAAGTTTAGAGGCAGTAAATTTGAATTTTATCTTGGGGACATCTATAGTAAAAAATTTATAATTTATAGAAAAGTACATTATATAAGGGTAGAAAAGAAATGTAAGATGGACAATTCTTAACAAAACTCATGTGAGAGAAATGAAGATTGATAACTTATATAAATATTTCCTTTTGAAATTAATAAATTAAAACTTGTATAATATTAAAATTGTAATTAGAAACTGTTTTGCTGTCAAATTTATTTACATACCTTTTAAAATAACTGTTTAATTAAATTTTGAATGCTATTCTGTAAATGGTTGTGACATATGGCCTTGCCTGATTTCAGAAGGCTAATATGGAGCATTTCAATATGCCTAAATGTAGGGCTAAATATCAGTGGCCTTTTAGAAGTGAGGTTGAAATTTATAACTCGGAACAAATGATGATTTAGTATGTTCAAACATATATTTATAGGTATGTATAGTTTTTGTACTCATATTGCATTTTTCATAAATAATTTTCTAATTAATTGTTAGTTTTCAATAGGAGATGATTGTGCATTTTTGCTTTTTTATAGTTTTGTGGTAGAATTTGTCTCTGCATAATGTATGTGATAGTGACAGTTAATTTTCCTTCAAATTTAGTAAATTAATATGGTTGCAACATGATAAAATTTTTAAAATAGAAAGTACTAGTTAAAATCAGTATTAAAGGAAGAAGAATTAAAGGACAGTATTTGGCAAGTGACAGGAAGTACAATTATTTCTGAACTCAGTCTACTTTAATAAAGAAAATTGCTTTAATTAATAATATTAAGTTGTTTTTTCAATTGGTTGTGATGTTGAAAAGTATATAATTACAACAATTGTAAGCTGGATTTATTGTTGGTCATCTTAATCTGTTACATTATAGTTGTGTTGTTTACCACTTTTCAGTTATATGCTTTTAGGTATACTTCTTTTAATATAAAAATGTACTCTCTTGTTGGACTGAGAATTCTTTTACAGTAGGCATCTGTGACTTGTTTGCAATAAATTCAATGATAAATGAACAGCATGCACTCCACTTTTCAGAAATTAATATATTTGGAACAAGTTAAACATATGTACAAGTTCTTAACACTATAGAGATTGTAGGAACATCATAAAAAATTTTCTCTTTTCAAAAGTCCATTTATGCCTATTCAATTGCTTTAGAGCATGGTTTTTCAACTGGGCTCTATGAGGAAATTTTAGAATTTTAATATATTTTCCCAAAACTATAAAATTGAATTAGAGTATGTTGTACAAAAAAGTAAAATGTATCTTTAATATATCACAGGCCTGGTAAAGCACTCTACCTGTAATCCGAGGGTTGCAGGTTTGAATCCCTGTTGCACCGAACATGCTTGCCCTTTCAGCCGTGGGGGTGTTATAATATGACAGTCTATCCCACTATTTGTTGGTAAAAGAGTAGCCCAAGAGTTGGCAGTGGGTGGTGATGACTAGTGCCCTTAGTTGTCACCCTTATAATGGATAAGTGGTTGAATGTCAGTAATGAATCTGATACGAGTAAAAATCTTCCTAGGCCTCAAACAAATTCATTAGCATTATCATCACGTGCAACCACTTCAGTGCAGGATGATGCAAGAAGTACCGAAACAAGAAAGAAAAGAAAGTATGATGAAAGTTTTATGGAATATGGTTCTACGTGCATAGGTAGTGAAGGTGGACTAGTGGGTTGTGTGTTGAATGTGGAACAGTATTGAGCAACAGTAGTTTGCATCCAGCAAAGTTAAAATGGCATCTAGAAACCAAACACTCCCAATTAAAAAATCCAATTTCTGGGTATTTCAAAAGAAAGTGCTTGCAATTAAATGCAAGGAAAGCTACATTTTGTTTGTTTGTCCATGAGGACAACAAAGGTGCACTTACGGCTTCATATGGTGTTAATTACAGTATTGCAAAAGCAGGTGGATCTCATACAATTTCAGAAGATTTCATAAAACAATGTGCAAAAGATTTGGTAGCTTGCACAATTGATGAGAAATTGCTTAGAAACATTAACTCTGTGCCCCTTTCAAATAACTCGGTTTCTCGAAGAATCAAGGATATGTCAGCAAATTGCTTAATGGAGTTAATAAGGCAAGTAAAAGAGAGTCCAACTTTTTCACTTCAGATGGATGAATCAACAGATGTTGCAGGTTATGCAATGTTGCTTGTTTGTTCGCTATATTCACGAAGCTAGTTTTGAAGAAGACGTTAATTTGTAAACCTTTGCCTACTCAAACAGGTGAAGATATATTTAAACTGATTGATTTATTTATGGAATAACATAAGATCCAATGGCAGCTTTGCTCAAGTATTTGCAGTGATGGGGCTGCAGCTATGGTTGGAAACTTTCAGGTGCAGTGGCACACATAAAAAAGAAAAAACTGGACATCGAGAGTATCCACTGTTGTCTTCATCGCCATGCACTTGCAATGAAACGAATGCTAGAAGACTTAAAAGAGGTATTGTGTGATGTCATAAAAATAGTTAATTTTATAAAATCAAGACCACTCAATGCGAGGATCTTCAGTTCACTCTCTGAGGATATGGGAAGTTTGCATAAAAATTTGCTGCTTCATACTGATGTCCGAAGGCTTTCTTGGGAAAAGTTCTTGCTCAGTTTTACTAACTGAGTGAGGAGATAGATTTCTCTTTATCTGAATGTCATTTTGAACTTGCATACAAATTAAGACACAAATGCGGGATACAGAAAGTAGCTTACCTTTTGGATGTATTTACTTGCCTATCTAAATGAAGTGAATGCTATAGTGCAGGGTATGAGAGTAATGTACTTGAAAGCTCAGAGTAAAATGGAAGTGCTTTAGTGTAAGCTAAAACTTTGGGTTGAATGTATACTTATGGAAGAACTTTATTGTTTTGAAAATCTTGGTGGTTTTTTACTTATGAATGAAATTTCCTTAAGTGAAGCTGCAAGAGTTTCAGACATGCAGCACATATCAGCACAGTGTACAACTACTGGGGTGTACTTCCCTCTTCATTTAGAAAAATTACTGTGGATTTAAAATCCCTTTGACTCTACAAATACCACTTTGAAATAGAAAGAACAACTTATAGAAATTTCAACTGATTACGCTCTAAAAACAAAATTTCAGCAGAAAGAAATTGCACAATTTTGGATTTAAAGGGCCATGGAATACCCTGAAAGAAGTAACAGAGCTTTGAAAATTTTGATGGGTTTTCGAACAACATATTCTTGTGATCAAACATTTTCACAGTATACAGTTACAAAGACCAAACTTAGAAACAGGCTAAATCTTGAAGATGATTTGCACTTACAAGTAACAACTGTAACTCCAAATATTGAACTACTTTATGAACAAAAGCAAGCCTATCCAAGCCACTAATAAATAAATAAGTACACTGTGCTTTTACTGATATAAATTTTGCAAGCAGAAATTTTTGAAGAAGTAGAAGTAAAAAATTTTTCTGTAAATATTGATCTTTTTAATAAATTTATATTCTAAAAACTTAAACTTTATCTGGTGCTAGTGACCAGTTGTTTCTATTTTTAGTGTATTTTTTTATTAAGGTTCTGGAATATTTTTTATTCTTTCTGATGCAAAGCTCTACAGTTTTAAAAAGTTTGGGAACCCCTGCTTTAGAGTATTAGTTGTCAAACCAAACTAACTTGCTCTATTTTTATTGCACTTGTATTCCTTGTGTAATTCATTTACAATTGTGGCACAAGTTACTAGGAGTGTATACTGTTCTTCCAGTAATCATCTGGTCATCATAGATGTTGTCTGTTCCTTGTTTCAAAGTGCACTCAGGCTGGTTATGTTACTTTAGAACTCACTTTGATGGAATAAACTATAATTTTTGTCTCTCTTAAAACTGTTAGTTTTCTTCTAACATATTAAACATTAAGCCTGTGTTAATCATTAAGTCTATCACTTCTTTAGAAGTTAACTTCACACCAAACTTTTCCTTTGGTGTGACTCCCTTCTGCTACTGTCTGTCACTATTTTCCACTCGTCTCGCTGTATTTAAATGTTTATCACTAAATTGTCTGCTTCCCATATTCTCTACATCAATGAGTTACAAACACAAATTCTAATAATTAGTTGCTCTTAACTCTTGTATTAAAGTAAACAATCACAAAATATTAATTCACTAAATAAACTAAATGATAATATCAACACTAAAGTTTTTTTTTATAACAACCTCTTTACCTCAAGGCTGAACAGTAAATAACTTTCTTATTTTGTATTGAATTCTAAGAAAAAAACTCAGCTTCCCTCTCAGTAATAGAAACCATATGACAACAAAAGAAAACTAAAAATTTCCCAGTATTTCCTAATTTAAAGAAGTTGTAGTACACAGTAGTGCAAAAATAGTAAAACTTAGTTTTCAAAATTTATTATCTAGGGAAATAAAATTTGGTTCTTCTTGCATCTGTAGTTAAATATAAAATTATATATACCTTACATAAAGGTTTTAGAGTTTGATTACCTTTGCATAAACATTTCCCCCTTTTCCTCAAAATACTGAGTACTTTTATCTTATTCATAATTCTGAAATTGTCTAAATTTTCTCCATTTGACTGTTCAGTATATATGAAGACTGACATTAATTTTGAAAGCATTATGAAATTTTATGAACTGCAAAAATTAATTTATTTTTAATGTGCTCTTGAAAAGAAGAATTTTGTTTGTGTTATACAATTAACCATTCAGGAGATAATATGTAACAGAAAGACATTAACTATTATATTACAGCACATTTTTCTATTTTTGTATTACCATTAGTTTCTTGCTTCTGGTTTCCTTGTAGGAAATTATTTACAAAAGTTATGTTCTTCCTTTTCAAACAAGGAAATAGTTTTGAATTGGAGATCTTAGTTTTGGGTTTATGTATCTGTAATGTGAAGAGGTGACTGGTATCCCGTTGTCCAGTTTAGGTCAAATTATTATTCTTAACGTGCATCACCATCAATGAGATGTGGGTAATGTGAGAACATTCCAATGTTTTAGTAGTTTTTTTTTCAATTAGAGGTGAGTATATTTCATACATAGAACTGCTTGGTGGTTGTCTTCAACAGCAAACAGGAGAACATACTCATTCTCACATTTTTCATGGAAGCTTTAAGTATTGTTTTATAAGCACAGAATATAAGAATCACTGTGAAGGCCAGTTTTGTTCTAGGTTTATAAGTCTCTTGGCTGGTCATTCATTTTGCTCACTCTGGCTTTCTTCATTTCTGTTGCAAAAACAGGTAGTTTTTTATACTCTTTTACTCTTTGGATAGTTTATTTTTACAGTTCTTACAATTTCAAGTGAAAAAACTTTTGAAGATGGTCAGGTTACATATATACAGTTCAAGGGAGTATGTTGCTAAAATACTTACAAAAGGACTGTTTTGACATTCTATGGTGGCATAAAAGCATCACAACATTTAGTCATTTTAAGTTTTAGTGAATTATCTATTTTGTAATTATTTCATTATAGTACCCCTTTTTGACTGTATGTGTTGCATATATGTGATTTTTCAACTATATATGGTCAGGTTATGTGGAATTAAATTTTCATCCCTATCCATTACTCAGAATGTCTTTGCCAGTTTTACTGGGACATAAGGTCATGTTTCCTCTCTTTACAGAGTAGAGGAATATTGGGATTGTTTAGGTCCGTTTGTATTTGGGACTTTTGTCCTTAAGCCCTTGTCTTGTGGGACATTTCACTTATCCATCAAATCTTGACAAGAGAAGCCTTTGAAACTTTTGGACATCTTTGACCTTGACTTGCTGTTATGTAAGAATTCTTCCTTTCCTTACTAGCCTATTCTTAGAAATGATCTATCATTCATGGTAAAGACATTTGTATGATGTTTTATTGTTATGATAGATATTACTTATTATTTGGACAGGGTTTTTTTGGTTCAAAATTTAGCATGCGAGGAGAAACCTCTGTTTCTTCCAGGTAAAATAATTTGTTCCATCCTTTGTTGTTTTTAGCTTAAGTATTTTATTCTGTGCAAATCTCCAAGAAGCAACAAAATTGTACTACTTCTTACAGCTTCACTTCATTAGCTCATTTAAATATCTGTGCTAATTGTCTTCAACTGCATTATTAGTTTTGAGTTTTATCATATTAGCTCAGATATCTGATGGCTTCCTTGGTTTTATCTGCTTTTAGAATGCATCCTAAGAACTAAAGTGTGGACATCTATGCATTTGCTTTCTGTTGCTTTAACTATACACAACTTATGCCTTCTAGAGGATTCCATCTTCCTTCTTTGGAGATAGTTCAATGTTAACTTAATCAACGGTGAAGAGACGAGTTTCTTCATTTTAAGTAAGAGTACACTGGTCTTCAGAGTTGGATTAAGATACAACATCAATACATCTTTTATGTCATTGTTGATATAAATAAGTACTTTTCACTCTAGGTAAATGTCTAATGTTTTAGGAAGTTGTTCCACTATTTTTAGTAAAATGCAGTTAAGTTTTATTTTAATTCTGGTCTGACATGTCTGCTAATATTTTCCTCCATGAAAAGTTGCAAATACAATCCTCATTAGTGGTTGGTACATCCTATTCTGAAAAATGTACTATTTACAAGTTCTTCAGCACATTGAATGTCTATATTTCTTGCTTGTTGTATTGTTTTAGGCCAGAAGTACAGTAGAACATTTCTAACCACCATCTTAATTATCTGAATGCTATTCATTCAAATGTGGCTTAGAGCCTGTCTATTGACTAACTTAGCTACTATGTTTAAGTTTTTGTTTAGACACAGTTTTCAAGCCAATCTTCCCTAAATATGTCAAATTATTCTGTGCTTTTCCTTTTCCTTACTTGATTCCAGTAAGTAAATTTAAGGTGTGGCTGAATCAAGGAATGTTTCAATTAAAGCATTAATAAACATTGTTTTTGGTTTGTATAAAATTGGAAGTACCTCTTGATCACGATTTTAACAAAACAGTTTGTGAAAAAAAAATCATTTAATGCTTAATATTAAATGATTTTATCATATGGGAAATATCAATATTTATTGAGAATTAATAACAAATAATGCATGATATAAAAATAAACCTTTTTTCTGGAATTATGATGGAGAATGTTCTGAAGAGCTGTAATACAATTTTACAATAAGGATGAAAAAACTGCTCAAAGCCATGAAAGAAGTCAATTAGAAATTACAAAATAAAATGTTTTTGAGCCTTAAACCTTAATTTTCTTTTATAATTTAGAAGTTAAAGTATAAAGATATAATACTTATCTGTTACTCTTGCAGGGTTCCTGTACTTAGTCGCAACTTCCACGATGTGATGTTCAGGGTTGTGGAATCAGGAGTAGCTTTATGGTTTCCTTGCGTGTTGTGGAATTGTGTAAGGTAAATACATACATATGCATGCACGCACTTTAAACAAAAGTGTTAATTGTTAAACATTTCGACATCTACTTCATAGCTTTTGAATTGTTACATTTTTGTAAATAATATATAAATGCAAAGAAGAATGTATGTTATTATTCTGTGTCCACTGGAACTAAAAATAAGTTTATTAGCCATTTTCAGTGTTTTAATGTGTAATCATACAGATTTAGATTGAATGACACTGGAAGCACTTTTACCTCTCAAAACACATGTAAAGTCAAAAGTAGATGTATATGTAAATTCATTCATTAATATAAAGGAATGGTTATACAAGTTCAAAAATTGCAGGGTACAAAAATAAAAAAATCATTATTTTACAAATTTGTATTTGTTTTTATTTGTCTTGCTCTACTTTACAAAACTTCATTCTCTAAAACAATCTTTCACAATTTTCCACACACAGGCAACAACTTACCATCTACCTTTTTCACATACTATGTTTGATCATTTAAGAATGTTAATAATTGATATCTGAAAAAAAATTATTTACTTGACTACCTGTTAAAAGATGCAGTAAGAAGAATATTTTTTATAACTGTATGATATATGGCATCATCTGTATATTGGATAATATGCAGTTCCCTTGCTCTTTACCTTTTCAGTACAACTATTTTATTCTTAAATCATCAACAATGCAAGTTAATATAAACATCAGGTTACACAAGGAATACTTTCTGTATGCTTGGAAATGTTCATTTTGTCTAGTTTCTGAAACTGACATATAAGGCAAGGTATTGTTATTGAATTACGTGTTACATCTGATATTTAGTAAACCACAAGCTGAGAGAGCTTTTCTTTGTCTGGTTTATGAACTTAACCTATTGCCAAAGGTATCCTTTACTGCTCATAACACAACCTTTTAGTGTCTTACATTCAAAATTTTATTAAACTACTTTATTTGTATTATCAATTAGAATTGCATAAAATCTTAACAAAATCCATATTTTAACAGAATGCAAGTTTTAAGTTTTTAGTTCTACAAGTCAATATTTTAAAAAATCCTGAATTTTCCCAAATGTGACCCATGTGTCACATTTTTATTAGCATGTCATCTTCCCTATTTTATCAACCACTTCTTGAAAAAGTAGAAAATTAAATGTAAGTTACATTTGATAAAATTATTATTGCTCAGACAAACCATACTTGTTATAGTCTTCAACAGAGCTGTCAAACAGAAATTCAGACCCCTCCTGCAACACCTAGCTGTAACATACTCTTTCAGAATTCATTAATATATCTATATTTTGTTTAATTATATATTAGCTGTAACCAGTATAAAGTGAAGCTATTTGTCTATGAAATGACATATATTGTATAATGTTATGTTCTTAATGATTAAATGCATTTTCACTCTGATTACAACATTGTTCCCATAAGAAATTTAATAACTAGCTTGGATGAATTTGTAATGACTCTTGTTGCAGAGTCAGAAAGCCAGGAAAAGTTTGAGAAGGAAGGAAATGTGTCTACTTTATGCATGTTAATAGTCTGTATTATTTGCTGCATTATTTAATCAAATAAGAATTATGAAGTGCATTACTATTATTAGTATATATAAAAAAAAATTAGATTAACTCTCTGACAATCTACAGCAATATAAGTATTTTATTTCTTGTTTTTCATGTTTATTCTTTATGTATGATTATAAAAATAACTAAAATGTAAAAATAGGGATAATTTTGTTAGCTAAGACTATATTAGGTAAAATAAATAATATTATAAAAAAAAAAGTTTCATGAGGCATACTTATGAGTAGCTGGTAGCAGTTTTTGGGTAATGTAATACATTAGTGTAACATGAGCTGCTTGTTCCCCTAGTGATTTACAACTTATAAAGGTGTAGACAGTAGTTAGACATAGTTCAGAGTGCAATAAAATACTAGAATTTAATTATAAATAGATGTATGCGTTTATGAATCTTGAGCTACTTAGAATAAAAAATATATTTTCATGTTACAATTTGTAATTATTTTAGAAAGAAAAAAAAGGTAAATAAGATTTATTTCTTTTTGGAGGAGGAGGTGGGTGGGTAAGAGGTTGATTGAACTGACTGGTTCTATTTTGAGATAAGGTAGAGAAAATAACAGATATACTATAAAGCTTTGCTGAAAGAAAACTGTTTGAAATGCATTGAAGGGTTTTAGGGAATTATATAAAGGAACTTGAGATTTTTTTAGATGAGGAAAAGTATTTCTTAGTTTAATATGAAAATTACTTTTCACATGGACTAAGTCTTGATTTTATTTTGTTAAAAATACCTTACAATAAATTTATTTTTTTATGTGAAAGACTTATAATATTAATTGAAAGACTGCCAAATTTTGTAAAAGTATACACACTATATTTAAAGTTAGAAGTACTAAATCTGAAAAGGCTTAAGAGTACAAAGAGATTATGTGGTTGGTCAAATCAACCAAGCCCATATATAGAGAGGTTTGAAAAAAATATGGGTGGATGCTATGATAAATAATACAGAATTCATAATTTTCACACTGTTTATTTATAACATAGCATATTATTGCAGTGTTCTTTATTACCTCTCCATATGTCTTGTACAAGTTTTAAGGACTCAAAATGTATATACTTAAAAAAACATGGTATACATTGTGCAATGGTCAGGATGGCTTTGTAGGAAGATATAGTAGTCAAATTAGTGGCAGTATGAGTACTTTCTATTACTTGCTTTCAACACTCAGCTTCTAATGTCATTCCACAGTGTTTCATATTATTAATTACTAGGCAGTTATTGGTACAGAAGTGCTTTATGGTTCAAAGTTTAAAGGTCAATGGTCAAATTAGGAAGCTGGTATAACTCAAACAGGTCTTCACATCAGTCTTACAGTGGCTTTTAAAGTGGAAACTTCAGCTGAGTCTATGTATTATAGTAATACTGGCAATCATTTTTGCTAGTTTTCTAAGAACTGTAGAAAGTTCTAGGGGACTCTCTGAGATTTACAATATGTTTGTGTGCCCTCCCCATACACTTTGTGCATGTTATAGAAAATATAATATTTTTTTTCCCCACTGTAATGATGAGGAATCATCTATGAATGCCCCTTGTTCCACACTATCATTCAACCTGGAAGTAGTTGGATATTTTACAAAGAGACAAACACACAGATTTTAGTGATTTATGTACATAGATGTTACATATACTTTCTGAGGAAAGTAATGCTGGAACATCTTGTAACATTATAAACTAATCTTGCACAGACAAGTAAAACCCAAAATTAATGAAGGGATTGAAATTGTTTTTGTGTTTTTATAAATTCCATCAAATGTTCCTTGATTGTTGAAGGATGGTATATATGGCATTTTTTGGTTTTTAATATATTGATGCTTTGTTTATTTATTCAGCCTTTTGTCTGTTTGAATTTGTTTTTCTGCATACAATTTGTTGAATTATTAAAAGTTTGGCTTGAAGAAAGTAAAATTATAAATTATTTAAACATTATTTAAAATCTCTGTATCATTATTATTAAATAAAAATTTGTGTAGTTAATTATGACAAAACATTTATTGTTTATTACTTAGTATTTGTCACTTTAAAGTAAATTTTCCCAATAATTTTAGGCCAGAAGAACTATGGATCTTAAACCCACAGAATATTTTAAAGAAATTGGAGTCTCCAAAAGCCACTAGTGGTACATTATTCTCTTCAAAGAAAGCAAATATTGGTAAAATAGGTATGTCAAGCATTTTATTAAATATGTTATCTGAATACTTAAATTGATTTCTATGAGACTGATTAGTAGAAATAAGCACGATGATATTATTCTAAATACAATGCATTCATATTATTATATAAGACTCATACAATGTTCATGTTCTTTATATGCATGTGACATACAAGCAGTGTTCTTGTTCATTTCATATATATCATTTGAGGAAGCAATGTTTGTATTAATGCAATTTACATATTGTACAGGCAAATAATGTTTTTTTACCTACCTTTGCCTCCAAGCAAATGAATAGTCACAAAGAAAAAAGGTGTTTAATAATATTTTTAAATAGTTTGTACAAGTTCCATTGTTTCATTTTTTTTTAACCTAATATCATATTTGTAATCCCTGTACAGTGATATAGACAGCCTTTTAGCCATAAATAACCCTAATAATGTAACAGCACAGCTGAAAATATTATTAGCTAATCAGAGTAGTTAATTAGTTTATTTGAAATGCTAAAATTTCTAATTTAAAAAGATTTAGCAGATAATCTAATGAATACCTCTATACTCAAAATTTGAAAAAGTCATTTGAACGTATTTGTTATTCCTTATTTTTGAGCAAGTTCTACATTTGAGATAGAATAATGTCACAGAAATAATGTTTTCAAAAACAAGCTCAATTCTGGTGTGTTGCTATAGATACAAAGCTTGGAGCTGTGGAATGCTGGATTTGTTATGATACTGAGAGACAGGATGCTGGGTCACTTATCCAACCTTGTGAATGTAAAGGTGATGTAGCAGCTGTTCATCATGATTGTTTGAAAAAATGGCTTGTTGAGGTAGTTGATCATTCCTCTTCTATAGTATGTACTAAAAGATATTAAAATGTTATGATTTTGTAACTTCAACTGTTTTTTAAGACTTCAAAATCACTAAATCAGCTGTAGCTAGTTAATACAAATGTAATGTAAGTTTAAAACTGTGTTTCTAAAGTTAATTTTGCTAAAAAAAGTAGTTAATGTGGAAAAGCTTTCTTCTCTTTTTAAGACCTTCAGTGTACCTTAATATAATTATAATCATATAACAACTTAACTATAAGTTTCTCATCTACAGTTTAACAAAGGTTATTTGTTTTATTCTGGTGGTGCTTTCAGTATGTGAGAAATTATGATGAGTACAAGGAGAAGTAAAAAATTTTATTGGTGAAAATGCCCAGAAATCCATCCACTGGGACCTTCTAATAATCAGATGATACTAAATAAATGGCTACATAAACATAGGGAAAATAAAAGGAAAACAATTTAAACTTTATTTTTGTTAAATTTTAAAGTAGGTTGTTTGCTTAAGGTTTTCGTAGTTTTAAATTTGATTCAGTTTTGGAATTTTAATGGTTCTGTGATTTAGTGTTTATGACAATGCTATGTTTGGTGAATGGTTGTCTGGATCTAGAACATTGTGGGTTTAAGCATCTGTACTTCTGTGTTATGAAATAAGCATGAAATTTGCATTTGTAGTTTTATATTTGGAATAAATTTTGCATCATAATAAGCAAGTCATAATTTAATTCTTGTGTATTTAATATCATAAAAATTATATAAACTAAGTTATGATTTTTTGGTGAACCTCAAAACAGTTTTTAATATGTGGTGTTATATTAATCTTTTCCTCTCTTGCTTATTCAAAGGCAGTTATTTTAAATGAGCATTAATTTTTGGTTAACATTTTCAGTCTTCAGAAAAGTCAAACAACAACCTGTGTAAAGTTTGTAATGCTGAGGTAAGTCTTTAAAGAAGCATATTTGCATTAATTTGACCAAAAAATTAAAATTGTTATATTTATGGTGTTTTGACTTCTTTATAACTCATCATCAATTGATTTAGGTGTTTGTCTTAGATGCGATATTGTAATATTATTCATTATTCAGCATTAAACAGCAGACTAGCTGTGTAATGATTATATTACAGATTTGTTTTCTATTCACCAAAGGTAAAATTGAAAATATAATGTGTAATCTGTATTCTTTGTATCATCACTCTACCATTAGCAGTGGACTTTAGTTTCACTAAAGGTTCACTAATTCAAGGTTCATCAGCAATGCTTGATTCAACAGACCAAAGAAATATATTAAAGCCTCTTACTGCACACTTTACATTGTAATGTTTTCAAACTGAGACATTATTCTAAAATTTGGTGTAAAAGGGTTTAATTTTACTCATTTGTGTCTGCAGTTTTAAACACTAAGAAATATGTTAGGAGAATCTTCATTTTTAATACTATGTGTTTAACACTTTTTTTTGTACAGTTGTCAATGCCTGTAGTTTAAGATATCAAAGAAAACATTTTACTGTAAACACATATTGTATAGGTTTTAAACCTATGACTAACTCTTATGAGATATTGTAAAAGTTATTAATTACAGATTGTGTCTTTACTTGGTTAAATATCTAGTGACTAATATTAAAAATTTCTTAAACTACTGTAATGTTTGTTTTTTGTTTTAAGTATGAAAGTAAAAACTGTCTACAACTTGGATAGTGAACATTGTACACTTCAAACTGAATATTGCTTAAGCACATAGTAAAAGACATGAAAAAATACTTGCTGAAAATACTTTACTCTTCCACTTTGATTTATATATGGTATTATTTAAAAACAAACTGAAATCTCTAGAATTTTCTTATTGTTTAAACTTTTAATTTGAAGATGAAACATTGCTATAAACAGTCTTGTTTTGTTGGTAGTACAGGTACAGTTGTAAGCTCATGGGATTTTGTTTTAAAGGTTAAAGTGTACAAATCAGTTTGTTTTATGAGCATTTTATCTGATTATTTCTGTATAATTAATAATCTCTAAAATAGCTTAATTTCAAAATGTATACTTGCATCTTGTACAGACTATCTTCTCTCCTCTTGAATTCATGCATTCTGCCAAAGAAATTTGCAAGCCACTAACCATGTGAAAACACCTAATTTGTACCACTGCAGGATGATTTCATCATGCAACAGAAACCAATAGGAGTGTTACATACCTCCAAATATAATGAATCCCTTCACATTCTTGGTTGTGAATCCTCATTCTTTTCTTTGGCACTGTAGTTTTTAGTTTGCCAAGACATGAGATATTTGTTAATTTTCAAATTTTGCTTGATTTGAGTTTAATTATGCTTAATATTTATTATTATTCTTAACTTTGTTTAATAGAAACTGGAGTTTATTGCGATACATTTCTGCAAACATAAATAAAATCACAAAATGTAACTTTATTAACTTAATATTTCACTATTACAGCCTCATAAGGAGTCATCAATATCCTACAGGTTCACTAATCCAGTTAAGTCTAAATTGAAACACTATAATTTGTGCATTGAACATTGATATGTGTGTTAGAAAGTTCATATTATATTAAAATAACATCAAGCATTCGTGAATTTATTTTAACACAAAACAAACCAACAGTGCTTAGTAAATATATGTAAACCAATAACTAAACTATTAATAAATAATATTATTGGATTTAGAATAGAATGTCTTATGTATCTAAAACATTTCTTTGTATTTGTATTGATAAGTATTTTTTATCTTGTATCAATGCATATACAAAATAATGTTTGAACATATATTTCAACTCATTTCTGTATAAAGATTTCATCAAAGTTAATATATTAACTCTTAACATTTTTACACTATAGGCCAATCTTTGTTCAGTTTAGGTTTATTTTCTTAATTAAAATGGATTCTTTAATTTTTCTGACCAGAACACTGTGACATTTAGATAAGATCTTGTCATCTTTATTTCTGCAGTTCAAGAGGACACTTCTAATTAATTATTTATTCTTTTGCCTATTAAAATTTTCACAGTTTAATGTGAATTTTTCTTCTGATGATATGGGTAAAGAACCTACTCAAACTGAACAAATTTTCAACAATTGGGCAGAAAGTTTTTTTTATCAGTGAGACATGATAGCCAGCATATATCATCCTGTAGGTTCCATTATGCAGCCAGGACCCTCTACTTTTGTCTCTTCTTATTTCCCTTCACCTGAATTTGAGCACCTTGTTAACCTCCAGTGTTTACTTTGGAATACATACTTGTTGAAGAACATTCTCAGTCTTCCTTGTATTTTCAAAAACTCATAGAGTGATGTATAGTTCTTTTTCTCAGTCTCATATCATTTGTCTTTTCACATTCTCTATTACATAACCCTTGTTCTTCTGGTTTCTTTATTTTTTCCTCTTCCCTTTTTTTAGCTGAAGCTGTACATACCAATTCATCTCTAGATCAACTTCATTATTGCAGTTTATGCCTTGTACCCCTCACCTGACTGATTATGTTCTTGCATGTGGTAACTTAAACTTCCCATTGCTTGACACCTAGTCGTTGGAGTCGTTCTTTCCTGTTTGGGAGGTAGATTTATTTTGGGCTTTTTCCTTATCTGGTTCACAGTTTTCTCATCTCTGAACTGTTCTTTCTACCCTTTTTAGGTACATCTTGTCTCTTTGCCTCATGACGGAAGGCATTCATTGTATCTCTCATGACTTCTCTGGGGAATTTGGAGAGCTCCTTTTCTTTATAAGGATCAATTCCACCACTTCAGCTTTTTCTCTTTCCACTTGGTTCCTCTTTTATTGAGATCTTTTGGGAAAAATTACCATACTTTCTCCAGTATGTCTTTCTTCCTCCAAAATCTTTGTTTTGCCCCTTGTTTAGTCTGGAGGCTTTTGATGATGTCCCTGGTTCCTTTGAATCTAATAAAAACACTTTAGATGTGAAAAAAAAAGTCACCAAAACAAAACTGAGTGTGCAACTGAAAGGAATGAAATTAAAATTGCTGGCCATATTGGTAGCTACACTTATTGGACTGATGAGAATTTCATTGTGAATATTCATCCATTAGCCAGCCAGGCTGCATTTTTTTTTTTTTTTGTTCAGCTTGGGCCATGATGGTAAATAAAACAAAGAATGTGGCCTAGCTAACTAATGAATGAATATTTAATTTTAAAATTCTTATTGGTGCTTAGCAGTTTGGCTGGCAGTTTTGATTTCATTCCTTTGATCATGCATTTAATCCTTTTTTTAGCTGCACTATCAAAAGAGATAATAAAGTGACACTTGATATATACCTGCATTAGCTTTAAGATAACGTCCCTATTATTCAGAACAGGTATTTACTTTACAGCATAAGCCAGATTGATATATATATATTTATATATAGTGATGTTTTTCTTTCTAAAACATTGTTAATAGCTCCCATTATAGTAATTCCATAGATTTTAGATTAACAATTTGTCATCACCTCCATACAATTGGTACAACTTTATCAAACATTGTTATTTATGCTAATTGCTTTAGCTTATATCATGTGATGCTAAATGCACTTTAAATAAGATAATTTTGTAAAATGTGGTAAATTTATATCAAAAGTTTATCAATGAGTAATTAATAATATCCAGCCACCCATATGATTGTTTTTGAAAAGTAGATCTTGAAACTGCTAATTTAGTTTGCTTGGCCTAACCAGTACTTGATTCTGCATCATCTTTTGCCTTATAGTCTTGGTGCTCTAAATTAGCCTCTTTAATCTGAATGACAAATATTTTAAAATAGTGTACTTTTGCTCTTAGGCGAAGCTATAGTCAAAATGTTAGATCGATAGCCCACATGACTTTTGGTTATAAGGTATGTGCAAACATTTTTGTCAAATTTGAGTGGTTTGTGTTGAATAACTTTTCATTTGTGATTTATATTTACATCACATGAGACTTCTAATTGTAGGTCAAAAATATCTATCAGTGTACCAAATTATGAAAAAATCCATAAAAGCTCTCTCTCTCTCGCTCTCTCTCTGTTTACAAGTCTATGACTACACTTTTCAACTTACAGATGGAAAGGGCAGTGTCAGAATTGTTGAAGAAACAGGCCATCAAAAGGAATCACAATCTCTCTTCCTGTTTTTTTTACTCCTGTCTCTTTTTGTCCTCAATTATTGATTTTCTTCTTCTTCAGATAGAAAATGTTTTTTCTTTCTCTATTGGTTTTTTTAATCCAACCTGTGGATGACCAAATTTTAATGTTTTGATACCTTTCTCCCTATTTTGATTGTCCAATCTTCATGATGTTTTCTCTGATTTTTTTCACAGGGATAATATTTTCAACTTCCGTGCTATTCTGCTCAGTATAACATCAGTCCTTTATATTTGAATTGTGTTATGCAGGCTTTTTGCTCTGGGTCTGTGCTTATATTTCTATAAGAATCAGTAGTTTTTTCTTTACTCATTTCCAGGTGATATCCTCCAATCACATTTCCATTTTTAATGAAGTCACTTGGGATGGCTTGTTAAGATTTCCAAATATTTCCTCACCCAACCTAGTACACCTTTCATTTGAGGTTTCTATTTTAACTCTCATCTCAGCTTTGATCAACCTTATATTAGTTTACAGGACTTGAACATAAGTCACCAGAGTTCATGACTTGTCTTCACAATCTGAGGATAAAGTTCTATCTCCTTTGGGACCATGACGTCTCTAGAACCCCTCATTCCATTTGGCTGCATACATAGTTATTCCTTAGAGTGGGCAATTGGCAACCACTGGATCTCATCCAAGGATCAGCTGTCCTCATCAGTACTTCTTCCTTGTTGGAGGACCTTGCTTGGTGGCTAGACTGTTCCAACACATTAGGTGTTTCATTACCTCCTCCCAAACAAAACCTTTTCAAGTTCACAGGCCTACTGATTGGACAAAATTTACTTTGCAGGATTGTATGAATTAAAACTTTATCTTTGGTTAAATTCTGCAATATAGATTCTTAATTGAAGTTATTTTTTTTTAGTTGAGGGCTATTGTAATATTTCATCTATGATTGAGTTTTTTTTAATAAGGAATATTTAGTTGATTAATTAATGATCTGGAACCTGAAGTCTGTAACTTTTTATGGCTTAATGACTTATGATTTTTTTAAGAAATAATTTGATTGTTTAGTCACAAATGCTAAGTATGTTAATCTAGTTCTTAGAAGTCCAAGTTGTTTTTCTGTTGAATTTTTCCCTTCAAACAAAGAAAACAAATATAAGTGATGTACAATGAAACTTGTTTGTGTGCTAAATTCTTGACAAAAATAATAGGTAAAAGCTAAAGTCGCACCAGAATACAACTTTACAAAAACCTTTGGAAACTCCAGCTAGGCACAGCTACTAGATTGATAAACACTTAACTCTGCATATAAGAAACTGATTCTCAGTTGAAGCTAATATATCAGTGAAATATGAAATTTGATCTTCCGCTTCTCCTACAAAGATGGTGCTATACAAGCCAAAATAAATACTCTTCCCATACACCACATTTTTTATGACAACAATAGCTGCATCCCAGACGGTAAGTCCACAGTACTAATAATAAAACCTGCAGTGTAATAGTACATATGATCTAAAGGCAGTTTCAATATACAGTTCCAAGTATTGTTCACCACAGAAATTTTTCACTTTTCTGTCCAGTTAATAAGAAAAATGAACTGAATACCTATTACTAACACCTCACACTTTATTGTTTACTCAATGTAGTTGCAGTTACAACAACTATAGAAGCCCTCAACAAAAAAAAACTTAAAATTGTTGAGATAGCCGTAAATTTGTACAATTCTGAGAGTTAAAAATTACTCCATATGACATTTTCAAATCCTAAATAGTAAATATTAAGTTTTTTTCTATTTTATGAAGTACCTTTAGCTACATAAAGAAACTTTAAACAACCACTGTAATGGTGTATGTGAATGATCATTTCACATGCATAGCTAAAAAGTTTGTTCAAAACCCGTTTTAAGTTGTGGTTCAGTTCATCACATCTGAGAAACTTGGCCAATTTATGTTGGTATTAGTAATATTTTTGTCATTAAATTAGTTAATATTAATGAAGAAAAGTGTAAAACTAGTCTCAAAAATACTAAAGTACTATTTGATATGGCTCAGCCTGAATTGAAAAAAAAATAAAATTATGTTAACGTTCAACCTTCATTTATGCCTAAATTGTCATTTCCGTTTCTTTTGTGCAGATTCAATGAAATGTTCAAACAACTATTATTTTGATGTTGAGAACTTAAACTTGTTTTCTCATGGTCTGATAGATTATGAAACATTAGGATGACAACACATATTACACTTATGTTTTGAACTGTCTGAAGTAATGCAGAATATGGCTCAAGATGTGAAACTAACAGTTTTAAATGTGTAAATGGTTTTAACACTTTTACTGCTAGAGTTTGTTTTTGTTTCATTATTGTTACAAGACAACTATAAAAGAAATATTCTGTGAGTTTATTCAGTTTGTTGGAAATTGTGAGGTAATTTCTTTTCTTGTATTTTCTAAAGAATGCATAAGAACAATTTTATCTCTCAACTTATTGGATAAACTGTCATCTGGCTACGTTGAATTTTTGTGCATCTTTTTTTCTTTGACTGTTGCTCTGTGTTATTTTTTTACATTCACAACTTCATTTCTAAATTTTGTTTTCATTTCCTTTGTAAAATACATGATCAGGAAATTGAAGAAAAATTAATTATTAAAGAATATTTTGTTTGTATGAAGCTTGTTTCAGTACATTATATTTTAAAACTTTTGTATCCTTTTAATCAGTACTCTTCCAATTTTGTAACTGTAAGTCTGAAGACTTTTAATGCTAAAAACTAGGTTCTAATATTGTAGGTTACTACCTTTCATAATGCTGTTTATGCATGCCACAAATGTTTTAACTCCCCTCAATTGGAATTGACTGATCCCAATGTCTTTCTCATGCAAATCATTGTATCAACCACCCACCAATAAGAGTGTGACTTACTCTCATGATACAATGCAAATGGTATCCTCTATTGAATTTTCCCAAAATATCACTCCTCATTTAGCAGTACTCTTGTTCAGATGTTTTTACTCTTATGCCCTTCTTGTGAATAGGAAATTTAATTGCTGAGGTGAGATTTCTTCATCATTATTTGCAAACTCTGTTAACTTGAAGATGACCTAGGAAGGTCAAAATGTTGCACTCTGCTTTATGAGGAAAATTATTAATACCCATATCAGCTGTTCTGAGATACATTTTTATCTTTATGTTGAAGGGATCTTTTAATTTCCCAGTCTTTATTTTAATTTTTTACACTTGTACATTTCACATAAACACTTTTGTTTGATTTACATATTTCTACAATGAATTCTTAGGTTCATTTTCATTCTGGGTGTTATTTCTAAAGCACTGTTTTCACAGGAGTTGGTGGGGAGACCCATTGTTGGATTTCTCTGCTGCTCAGCTCCGTGCCAGCTGGAGTGAGCAACGCGACAACAAGCTTTTTCAAATAAAACCTTATATTGGGCTTTGGCCATCTAGCTTCCATAAGGTTCAGAAGGAGGAAGCTGTTCTAACTAGACTATGCATTGGTCACAGTTTTTTAACTCATCGTTTTCTTTTATCTGGAACTGATGCACCAGTGTGTAGTTTGTGTAATACTCAAATAACTATCAGCCACATTTTACTTTCTTGCCATCGTTACAATTCTCAACGACGGCAATATTTTAAACATGTTTTTTCCCAGGGTTTATCTGTAACATTGGACAGTGTTATTGGTGATGGTGACACTGTCCACCTTGATAAAGTTTTTAGTTTTTTTTAATGGCCATTAATCTTTTTAATCTCATTTAAGTGTTGGATATTTATTCATTACACCTTTTCACTTGTGGTTCCCTTTTCACAGTTTCAATCTCTCTAGTTCAATTTGACATTGAAAAATAGCCAGAACATTAAATAACTCGACACCAGGACTGGAAAGGCCAACTTCAGGTGACTAATGCTGCTGTTTGAACTATCCGTTTGAACTACCTGTGAGTCGCCCTGGTGAGTTGTTATTCCAGTTTTGCTGCATGTCTTTTAAACTTTTATTACTTTACCCTTTGGTACTGGCCATTATGACACATAACCAGGACTGGAAAACCAACTTCAGGTGACTGAAGGTGGTTCTGGTACTTTGCCTGTTAGTCTTCCTGGCGGGTTATGATCGTTACCATTCTGCTACAGAAGTTCTTTACAACTTTATAGATTGGATGTCAACATCAGTTTTATGCAATTTTCTGTTTTTAATTGCTGTTTTGTTTATACCTTTGTTCCTTTTACAAATTTTACTACATTTACTTTACTTTTACCTTTTTACTGGACATTTGGCTACTCATTATTACGATTTTGCTATATGTCTTTTAAAACTTCTATTATTTTACGTTTTGATAATGGCTGCTATAACACATAACCCAGAACCAGGAGTGGAAAGGCCAACTTTAGGTTACTGACAGTGTTCTTGAACTTACCTGTTAGTCTTCCTGGCGGGTTATGATCATTACCATTTTGCTAGAGTAAGTACTTTACAACTTCTTTTACTCTGCTTTCTCTCTTGCCATTGTAAATTAGGTGTCAACATTGGTTTTATGCTTTTTCTGTTTTTCAATGAAATTTTGTTTTACCTTCATTTCCTTTTCTGTATTTTACTACATTTAATTTATTTTTATGTTTTTACTGGACGTTTGGCGCGCAGATAGCCTAGCTGCTTTGTGCCATAAAACACTAAATCAATCAATCAATATTTCTGCTATTATTCATTGTGAGATTGATCATTGTAAGGGAGAACCACTAATCTTCCTGACAAAGCTGTACCTGTTAAGGCTTATATATGTTTGATAGCTGTTTTACACCACTGTATTTTGCTCTGTTTTTCCTTACCTCTCCTGAAGACCTGGTGTGGCTTGTTTTGTTTTTACATGATTTCTCAGGTATGTTACGTTTTATCCAATTCCCCATTTTTCTATGATTTCTTATTTTCCATCTTGATCCTTATCTACCCATTCCTGTCCATGTTTCATTGGTTTCTCATCTCATTGTTTTATTCATTGTTGATGGACAGATCACCAACAGTACTGGAGGAACAGTGGAAACTTGACTGTTATATTCTTACCCTTTGGTAGTTTTTCATTACAGTCCCATGGGTTCTTTGCATTTTATTAGACAAATTTGTTAACTCATTCCTTTCCTCACCTCCTGTGTCTCTGATACCCTTTTCCTTCCTCATGACTTGATTTGGAATCCTTCTACTGGCCTGCTTCTGGCAATTGTCTAATGTAGTACGAGATTGTCTGTCTCTGCAGGCCAAAGCACCTTCTCTTCATCTTTCTACATGCTGTTTGTTATCCTTGCACCAAACTGGAGACTGTACTAAGTTTGTTCTGCCTCATTTTAAACTTCATTCTGCTCCATTCTATTTTGGAGTCATTTCTTACCATTAGTGGAGCTTTTCTACAGGTTGTTTTAATGACAAAGAGGAATGTGGCAAATGCTTATTTGTATATCATGATATTTCATCACTGATGACACTCTCTTCTGTTTATTCCTCATGAGGTGGGATCCCGGTTTTGCACATTGACCTTTGATCTTGGTTTGACCCTGTATATCTTGTCAGGCATTCAGAGCATTTGTTCATCACTTATTTGCTCTCAGGTTGAGCTCTTCTCTTTAGTAAACTGAGTACTGTTCACTTGTTCTGAACAGGAGTCCACCTGTTTCACTTATCAGCTGCTCCTGGAGGTGGCTATAATGAGCTGCCAGTCAAATTGGAGAAATGCTTACTGTGATCTCTCCTATATCTTGTCCATTTGGGTGATTTTCTTCTACACATCTCTGTCGAGTCTGCCCTTATCTCTTTTGACTTATTGGTTTTCAGTTCAAATACAACTTGTGAAGTTCTTTTGCTTTTGGAGATGTGGTCTTTCATGGTACTTTTAGCCTTTTAGATCAGGCTCATAAGAGGGCTCTTTTGTGAGCATTTCATGACTAATTCAATTTTGCAGAGATCCTTTGTTGGCTGTTATACCCCTTCCTTCTACCCTTGTCATTGACCAGCATTGATGGTTAGGAAAACTTGCATGTTAACAGGCATCCCACTTCCTTCTGCTCATTTAATTTTCCACATTTAATTTGGGGATGAGGGGGTATGGGTTGATCAGTTACAAGATTCTGGATTTTTGGTCTGCAGGCAAAATGTCTTATCTGAGCAGTGTAGTGGAACTTCCCACTATTGTTTATCTTTTGGTTCATTTTCTCCATTAGCCAAGAAATAGATATTAATGATCTATAATGACTTATCTTTAGTGGTTGCTTATCTCAATCACTAGGGTGGCACCTATTCTCCATCCCTTTGTATTCATATGTTGGATCTTCATTTTGGGCCAATGTGCTTGATATTCCTATCATTTCATGTCGTGTTATGGGTCCTTTTACTCCTGATGTGGATTGGATCTTTGTTTGGGCAATACTTATCTGATGGAGTGGTTTCTTGATCCTTGTTTGTTGTTGTTGTTGCCCAGTGGGGTACTCCTCAGAATGAGGCTTTTGCAACATTCATTAACCACAATTTGCCTTTTTCTTTTCCTGATTCCTCATTTTGCTCTGCCTGTCAGTGTTTTCAGCCAGAAATTGACCTTCACATTTGTCTGCCCTCCTGTTCACTTTTTTGTTCAAGTGATTTTGTTCAACCTTGACACTTCATGTTTAGTCCTTACTGGCTATCTCAGCTGTAGTTCCCACTGCTTCTCTAGCTCCAGTTTCCTCCTCCATTACCTCTTCCTCTCTCTCCATTGTATCTTTGCTATCTTCAGTCACCAATGTTTCTTCCAGAACGTTTCTCCATCTTAATGCCTGGTTTTCCTTTGGTCATTGACAAGGTGATGAGGCTTCTCCCAACAGTTAACCTCTTTTTTTCTTGTTTCATTCACTCTTCCTACATAAATTTTCTCAATGCAAATGGACTTTTCCCATAGTTGACTTCTGAGTCCAGGATATCCCCTAATCAACCATCTGTTTCTCGTTAGTGGATGTCCTCACTTGACTTTTGGATTAAGAATATTCCTTCTCCATGATCTCAAATTTTCAGGTAGACATATCCCACACCTCTTGTTTTTTCCAATACCAAAGGTATTTACCTCTCTTACACTTTGCTTCTTGATGTGTTCCTTTTCAGATTCCTTGTCCACTATGGTGGGATGCCTTTTTGGAAGGGGATATTAATATGGTCCTGTACTGCTTTACTTTGTCTAGGTTTGAACCACCCATCCAGTGCTCCTTGTTTTGCCTTCCTTCTCTTATTCAACTGTGGATATTGGATGTCTTATTTGTACTATTAATGTTTCATGTACTCTTGATCCTCCTACATATCTTCTCATTTCTATGGATTGTTTTTTTTCCTCATACTTCAGCAGCTCGTAGGGATAACTCCTTGATTTAGCCATTTTCCATTCCTTTCGTTTCACACGTTTATCCTCAAAATGATCCAGATAGACTTCTGTGTCTTGTACCTGTTCTCAGTTATATTACCTGTATAACTTCCTTCTTTAGTGTTCTTTCTCACCTTTCCTTGGTGACCATCCTCCTTCACCAATTGAATTTGACTCATCTTTGGATTGACTTCTTTCTCTTTATTGTCTTTCTTTCACACTTTTTCTGAGTACCTTCTCACCTGATTTGACACCTTAATTTTTCGTTTGTGTTTCATCTTTGTTACCCTTCAAATGGGCACATGAACTATTCATGATACATTCATCTTTCACTATTAACATTGAAATTAGATTTTTTTTTTTTTACTGTTCGGGTTATTGTGTTCTACCTTTAGATCTTCTAGGATATCAGAATTCAGTGAGACATTGGCTAATAAGTTGTTTTCTTGTTTTTCCTTTTCAGGGACCCTTTTTCCTTTTATTAGTGTTCATTGTTTGGATCCTGCTTTGTGGCATGTGGTGCCCAACCCAAATATTTAACTGTTCAAATCCACACTGTCAAGCCATGTCACTTTGCATATCATAACTCCATTGTCACACACTGTAGATTTATCCTCATGATAGAATTGTTTCGTAAGTTTGTCTGTCTCAAACCATACCCACCCATGAACTACATGGGTAAAATAGAAGGGAATAGCTGCCCATCTCTGCCATGCTTTATATGAATAAATTGGTATGGTCTGTTTTTAAACAGAGGGTTTCATGGTCACTGATTGTACTGTTTTACCCCTATTTTAATCTGGGGGAATTAGAGCCTTAACCACTTTCCAGTTCCAAACTGTTGGGGTGGTGGTCTGTGGAGGCATCCTCTTTAATGGGTTAATGAAATAAAAACAAAATAGAGAAGTGATTACAAAACCAATTGGTTGAAAGTGAGTCAATGATGTTCTACTGGTATAGATGACATGATATCCTCCAATATCAAACATAAAAGCAAATGGGAGTGAGATATTGAGATATCAAAATTGCAGTTCACCTGTTCAGTTGGGATCCATCATTCTACTCTCATGTAATGTCAGTTCCAAGTGGCAAGGTTTTGGATTTATAGTAGAATCAATCAAGATAAGTTCCCCCACATGTATGACAGATGTCTGTATTCCTCCCTCGTTTACACTCCATCAGTCTTGTGGGTCATGGTGGAAGTAATTGCAGAGTGTTACAGTTCTTTTCCTTCCATTATCCCTTTATCTCATATTTTGAGAATGTTATTGTGCTTGTAATGGTTCTGGTTAATTTCATTTTTGAGGGAGATGGTTTACATTATGTGGATTTCCTTACGATACCACGTGTATAGTTCCCAGATTGATACATCAATTTATCATATTTGCATATTCCCCATTCATGATTTGGGGTTACCATATTCCCAACAATTACATGAACTTGAGGTAAAGACAGTACGATCCTCTTTCCTATCTTCACGTGAATGTCATTACAGGGTGGCCTAGGTTGTGGATTTTAGTTGACTTACTGATGGTATGATCCTCATTATACCCCTGCATGGATGTTGGTTACCAATGGCATTGGCTTTTGATCTTGTTGACTTGCTGTGTATGGTCTGTCATGCCCTAACCACTCTACACCAAGGGGCACATTGCTTCAGTTTCATCTACTTTTATAATTTCTGGGGTTGGTTTTCATAAAAGTCGAGTGATTCATACCACTTTCTGGCAGGAGTTCTCTCCCAGTTGGATGTGTTCCTCTGTTTCCACCCACATATGCATCATTTTTCTACTATGGACAAAGAGTATACCTGTTTCAGAAGTGGTGTTGTCTTTCACAGCACATCTTCAAATTTGACTGTCTATTCTCTGAAAATGGCCTTCAAACACTTTTGAAGGATGTTTTTTTCTTTCTCTTGCCCTGCTTCTTCCATCTATTTAATGTGTGATTCTAGCTATTTATGTGATAAGAGGTAATGTACTGTATTGGAAGCTATAATTTCCCTATGCTGAAAATGTATTTCTGATAGGTACATACCTCCACTAACACTTCACACTGAAAACTGGTTTTTTTATCCTTTGCCAAAACTCGAAGTGATAGTTCAGTAGACTTTAATAGAGGGAGCCACATATGTCATGAGTTTGTTGTACTCTTATTTGTGGGAGGTTGACACATGATGATTTGGAAGAGACTTATTAGAATCGGTTTCAATGGAGGGAGAGACAAAATGCTTGTGGCATATATAAAAAAAGTTTTGCATATAGAGGGCAGCACTGAACAAGAACAGCTATTTATGTGAGTGAAGGTAAGCACCTATCGAAAATACATTTTCAATGTACGAAAATTATGACTTTCAATAGCTGTGCTAGGCACAGCACAAGTAACCCATTGTGTTGCTTTGTGCTTAACAACAAACAAACATGTTTAATTAGTGTTAAAAAGTGCTATTCTGAGTAGTTTCTGTGTCTTAAAGAAATGTGCTTTGGTTTGTAATCCTGAAGTTTATTTGTAAAAATGAGTTAGTTTAATGTACAATTAACTATTTATTCTCACTGTAGTACAAATTAGAGCAAGGGTCAGTGTGGCTGCCTAAAGGACTTACCACTAGACAGTGGCTACAGACATTTACTAAAGCTTCCATAATGGGTAGTTCAGTAGGTGGTGCTTGCGTTATTGTCAAAATATATGACAACGTGGCTATACGTACAGCAGCTGTTGGTAGTGCCCTGCTAATTGTCTTGATTTGTGTGAGGTAGGTTTTTGTGTAGAAACTTGTGACAACTTTGAACAGCAACTTTGTTCTTACAAAGTAAAAGACCTGTCATAAACTGTTAACAAAAGTTACGAATTGTTGTAAATTAGTAAAATTAAGAAGACATTTTAAAGTTAAAAATAAATTTCTAATTTACAACAATTCATAACTTTTGTTAAAAGTTCATACGAGAATGAATACCTGTAATTAATTATATATGTGGCTCTTTTTTCTTATATTGTTTGAGATTTGTGAATTAGTCTTGTATAAGTACATATTATTATGTATATCTAGGTATTTGTTGTTTTATGATATTTTTTTATTTTTTACAGTTAAACCTGCATTTTTTGTATGCCCAGTGGCTGTATAGATGCTTTTGTCCAGTTCTTTTCTTTTCAAAAATAGTATGACTTTACATAAATTGATATCATATGCATGTCAGTGACCATAGCGTCTGAGGCATGTTTGTTTTATTTTAAGAGTTTCAGAGAGTTATGAACAACAAGGTTTATACATAATGAGAGTAAACTTTTAATATGGTGTTATAATGGTAACATTTTTATATGTTACATATGTTCTTTATGTAGTTAGGTATATTTGGTAGAAAAAAGGTATGTGAACTTTACAATAAAATGTTAGACATTAAAAAACTTGCCTGTGAAGGAACAGTTCTGTGTATGTATGCATGTATGGAAATGACATTACTTTAAGATGTTTTCTTGGTACAGGCTTTTAGGTTTTCACATGCTGACAGCATATCAAAGAGCCAAATTCATATCTGTTAACATCTTGGGAAAGAACTTGATAGAAAACAGACCTTCAGACATACTTGTTGTCAACCAACAGAATTCTGATCAGTATCCTGGGGATCATTTGTCAAACCCTGTTCCTTAAATGTTTTACTGGAATGCAACCCTGTCTTGATAAAGGTAATAAAAAACCTTTTGTGTGTGTTACTTCTTTAAAATTAAAGAAAATTTTACCAGTAATGTTAGAATTTGTAGTTTTTTGTTTTGGTTTTGTTTTGTGACTGAAATCATACATAATATTAAGTGTGTGTCTAATAGAACATCTTTGCATACAAATGATAGGGGAATAAATAAAAATATCTTTGATTGTTTTGACCTTAGCACAGTTGATCAAAAGCCACTAAAATGGAATGAAATACAATATTAAAAATTTATGACACTACATCTTATGGCACATTTCAAGCAAAACATAATGAAAATTTAATCAGGAACAGTGTTCTGATAAGTGAAATATACTACTTTATATGAGTAAAGCATTTTCGTCAAAGTGCAACGTTTGGTTGATATCACAAAAAATATTTGATTAACATTCAAATGACAAACAGGATTTGAGAGAGAAAGTGAGAATATTTGATTTTAAGAACCAGTTTAATGTGTAAAGTTGTTAACACTTGATTTTCTTTTTAATATTTTATTTGGACATTTTATTCGTGTTTCAATAGCTTTTGTGTAATATTTGGTAAGTGCTATGAGGCTTCAATCCAGCCATTTATATTTTGTTAATTCATGCTGTATCAGTTCAGGGTTAATGCTTGTATTATCATTTGTTTTTCAAGAAATTTGAGTCTTGACTATTGACTGCAGTTATTTGTTTGAGGTTATCACTCATTGTGCTGCTAACTTTCAAATTTGAGCTGATTGAATGAAATTTTGTTTGGTTTATTCTTACTCATACTCTTAGCATAAAAAAAAGTCTATACCCATAGTTACAATAGGCTCCCAGTAATAATTTGAACACTTTCCATGATCTTTAGGTGTTCATGGATCATGACTTTTTTGAGCCATTGTAATTTTGTCATTTAGGCAAAATGTTATGAGGAATGTACTTTTATAGTTACATTAAAAAGCAGTTAATTACCTTTGAATATTTAGAACATACAGATAAAATTAGAATTCAAATTGAGAATGGTAGGATATATTGTAATCATACATACATCTATAGAAATGTTTTACACAGCATTGCTTATGACCTGCTTATTAGGTTTAGCTTTCATTTACAAGCTTCATATGTGTAACAAAATAATGAAGTAATTTGAAATTAAGGTTTGATGTGGGTGCTTACACACACACAGACAGACAGAGAGAGAGAGCAAAACGGTATATCTGTGACCAGAAGTAATATAGTAAAACAGGTGTACTAGAGGCAGTGAGTAAAATGCATCTCCCAAATGGTCTCATTCTGAGTACATCAATATAACAAGTTATGATTGTTTAATAACACGTTAATAATAATATTAATAATAATAATGTTTATTAAAAGGAAAGCTAATATTTACAACATACATCTGAATGTAAAGAGGTGTGTAAAAGCGTAATATTATAAAACAGTTATGTTTACATATTACACACACAGATGTAATTGTAACAGTTATTAACCCTGCACAAACTGTTTCTTGGAAATACAAAGTGAAAGTAAAGACATGTATATCAGTATGTGAACCACCCAATGCTAGAGCTCCTCAGACTGGCTAAGATATGAGCAGGCACAATAGTGGTTAAGATGTTACTTTAGTTATTGTGTTGCATGAACAACAACTGCTATGGTGTAAAATAAGTTGAGCAAAATGTAATTTTGATCAATTTTATTTTGAGACATTTATAAATCAGAATTAGGGTAACATGTTAGAAAAATAGTGTTGATGGAGAACTACTGATTGAGAGTGTTACACGAACAGGGTTTGTAAATTACAAAAAAAAAAACCCGCGAAAAATGAAACATTCAAATTTTCAGGTCTAATTGTTTCCAGTATATTTATTTTTATGGAACATTTTATTCTTTTAAGCACTGTGAAGAATTATTCCATGGATGCCCTGTATTTATTCCTGAATAATGTTGAATTATAAATGATAAAGTATTTATTTTTTTACTTTTGTTATGAAAGTTAGCTTAAGAAACATTACGAGTTGGTATTAGGTTCATTATAAAAGTTAACTCAAGCTAAATAAACCATACAGGTCAGCCAGTACTATCTTATGAGGCTTAATTCAAGCCAACAGAATGGTACAGGTAGCTTTACTTTTGTTATGAGGGTTAACTCAAGTTAAGGGAGTTGTACATTTAATCCTATCTGAATGTTGTGTCACCCCTGTTTGTTTTGTAATGAAGATGGATGACTAAACATTTGTGTTTTATTTACAAGTTTGAACATTGTGGAGTAACTTGTTCTATCATCAGCAAAATCTGAAAATTGTGTTAAAAGATGATTTTTACTACAATTATAACATAATAATTAGTTTATTCAGTTATTCCAAAAATTGGTAAGAAGATTGCTGAAACAACATATATCACACAGCAGTTGTGTGTGGAAACTTAAAACAGTTTTTTTAGGTTTAAAGAGCTTTGTGGATCAGTAAGTTGGGCAGTCTTTAGCTCTGAGTAGACTTTCTTTAATGTAGAGTTCAAGGTTTGAAGATCCTATGGTGGTAGAAATATTTTTAAATGAAATATTGTGATTTGTGGTTTCAGAATATGTATGAATAGATGAGTGGCTGAGTTTTAGTTGTTTTTTATAGTATGCTTAGAATCATGTAGATATATTAAAAAAAGTTATTTCTTTCAAGAAAACTAATTGTTTTACTTGTGTTGATTTTTAAATGGCATGCTAATTTTCTCATCTATTCATAAAATTACCTATGTACAAAATAATTAAAAAATATGGAAGAAAGAAATAAAACTGAATTTTTTTTTGTTGTTATTTATCAGAAAGTTTTATTTTATATATATCTAATTAGGTTTAACTTGTTATATTTTCATTACTCATTTATATTTATTTTTCTTTATTTATTGTATCTGTTTTGTAACTGTAAAAGTAGTATAGCGCCGATGAATGTTGTAGTTGTTGACCAACCTAAATGTAACTTGCATACCTATCCTATGCATAGTGATCTTATACTCTGATACAATGATACTTTTACAACTAACTTTTTTGATTAAGATAAATTTCTCTAATAATTATAATTTGTTTTCAATAACAAAGGAGTTTTATTACTTGTACATGTTGTTGAGTGATACAAAATATACTAATCACCAAAAATTAAAAAGCTGTTTTGCTATCAGGGCAGTTAGCTGTTGCAAAACTTCAATGATACCACACTTACTAACTCTTTTATTAATTAATGTCCAACTCGCATTCTGTTGCATCATGAAAGGCTCTTAATACTAGATTCTTGTAATACTCATTGAGAGGAGAGGAAAATCATGTGAGAAATGAAACCTGGAATAAGTTTCATTTATAAAGGATGTTGCTGTTTGGGTAAATATAAATACATACTTTAGGAGGGACAGAAAAATTCTCTAAAAACATGATACCTATTGTGCCTGAGCAGATAAAAGTTCAAACACTTACATTTTTCTTTGAAAATAACATTGAATAAATTTATAAGGTATTTTTAAATAAAAAAATTGTTGAAATCGAGTTAGAAATATTATTTTCTCTTCTTAAATTTGTTATAGAAAAGTGCTATCAGAGCTCTCTCTGCTCTGGAGAGTTGCTTGCTAGCAATGTCTTATGAAACAAATAGTGTTATAGAATTTTGAATACCTGAGGCTCTAAATCTGCAGTACCTGTGTGGTTTTATTCATTGTTACAATGCAAAAATTGTATACAGAAATATAAATCCTCTCTTCAGGAAAAGAGGTATTATTTTGGAAGGATTGTTCTTTCTTTTCTTTATGACAGTAGACAGGAGCAAGATAACAGCTGAACTTGAGATATTGAAGATCTCATCTGATCCTCTAAGTAATGAATAGTATAGAAACTTCTCTCACAGTACACTACAGGCAGTAAGTGTTGGAAGATAATAGAAAATCATGTTGATGTTAGGGATGTTTTCTGTATCAGCTATTTGGAAGATGTCTTGCAATTTCACTGGTAATCTCTGAACAGGAAAACCCTCAAATCTTTCATTCCAACATTTATGTATTGTTTAATGAAATCTGCATCAGGCATATCATCTCTGTAAATAGAAAGCATGTCATTGTGGTACTCATCAGAAACCTGTGACATGCTAAGAACTTTGGAAGGAGGTGATACACAAATAATGATTGAAAATTATCAGGAAGGTGTTATTTGAACTGTTTTGGTTTATATAGGGATAAGAAGTAGAGACGTTCTAGAATAATCTTATTAAGCACCAACCTGTAAAATGTCTCTTGACAGTTTATAGGTTGTGGTCGTATGGTGCTTGTACGAACTCTATAATAATCTGAACAAACTGTTAATCAGTTTGTTCTTTTCTATGTAGAATTGTGTACTAAGTGTCTTAGAATTCCTGTTTACAGTAAATGTTAAGAAAACTGTTAGCTTTCCAACACTGTCAGTTTTTTAATAGGAACATTTGAATGGCTAACTGTAAGGACTTAGTTGAGATGATGAACTCTGCAGATTATATTATCATTTCTCGGAAACTGGTCTTGGATTTTTTTGCTCGTTTTTAACACTACTACTACTACACCATATTCCTGTCCTTGCAAGCAGGCAGCTGTAATCCCCATTTTTGTAGCAGTTCTATTGCTGTACTAGACACAAAAGTAGGAAATCTTTACTAAAACTTGTTGATGATACTTACTCTTCCACATACTTAACACAAATACTGTTGAATATTATTTGATGATGGATGATTCTTTAGTGCTAACTACTAAAATGCTGTAGCTTCTTCCATGACATTGTAGTGTTGATCATAATGCCTTTCTTCTCCCCATGGCAATTTTGCAATTTCTAAAACCATATGTAGCAAATACATTACCTTTTCCAGCTGATCCAAACAAAATAAAATAGGAACAAGACTGCTTTAGTTATCAGTACTATAAACAAGAATATTTGTCTTTCCATGTCTGGTAACATATCCTTCTTTACTTGCCGTCATACGTCTGTGGTTATAGATATGAATTAATAGGATTAAATTTATTTGTCGTGACTTCATTGGACAAATTGGCCTTTCTGTCTCGAAAATAATTTAGAATTTAATGTACACGTGTAAAAAAGAGAAACTTTTCATAAAAAGAAGTAAACTTATGGATGGCTAATATCAGGCCTTCAAAAACAATTGCAAACAAGATACTAGCCATTTACATAATCTTTGCATAATAGCAGAGACGCACTGTAGTAGAGTGTTAATAATAGACAAAAAAGTTAATTGTGATTGAATAGTTATGTATATATTGATATATGTTCATTTTTACTAATGTTTGTATATAGGTATGATGCAAATGCTATGCCATCTATCTTGTTTACATAGTTCTTTGAGGAATGATGTTGGCCCTCCCTACATTTACTTCTTTCTTTTGAAACTTTTTCTTGCAGTATTTTAGTAGACATATGAAGCTTGTATTTATAGCCAAGTTGTTTTAAGAAACAAGTATCTATGCTGTAGCTACAAAGCTGTATGTAATGATTCCACTCTCTCCTCATGGTTTAAACTCACTCTTTTGTATACTATGTATCTTGTTTGTCTTGGGTTAGTTTGTATTGTTTGAAAGATTTGTTTATAGCTTAGAGATTTGATTTTACTAATATTCTAAGAAAATTTCCATAATTGAGAAAAGGTTTTATTTTTTAAAAGTATTCCCAATTGAAAAGCACTTGTGATACTTAACTATTTATTGTAAATGTGTAGAAACTATCATATTTAAAGTTATGCTTTCAAGATATATACGTTATAAAGATGCTACATGTATTTTCTGTTTTAGTGTGATGAAATTTTTCAGTATTATTCAAAAACTTTTTTGTCTCCAATTTGTAGGTTATATATTTATTATATGTACCTCAGAGTGGAAGAATACATCCCAAGTCCACAAATCTACAGAGAAGCTATAATTTAATGCTTTACACTTGTATTATTTTTTGTAACAGTGATATTATTTGTGCCAAGAAAGTGTATTTAATACTTGAGCAGTTTGAACTGTTTCATCTGTTTCAGAATAACTGATATATATTTTTCTTTAATACATGTATAGGAAATCTTCACAATAGATAGGTTACAAGTAAATATGCAAAAAATCATTCATCTTGTTGACTGCAGAAAAATCTGGAAAATGTAGTCCATAATTTAAAGGCTTCACAATTAAGGTCTTCGTCTATCAGATTACAAAACTGTTAGAGCTTTGGTCAGTGACTTAGGATTAAAAATACAAATTCAGTATGTGTTATTAGTCTTAGAAATATTTATTGGCTAGCAGTGGTTGGTTGGTTGGTTTGGCATTTTATGGCTAGCAGTGATTTAAAAAAATAAAGGTCTATGCCAGTACTTTTACCCATTTATTATTGATGTAATTAATGCTTACAAATGAAGGAGTTAAAAAAAATAAACTCAAAATTCTTTTACTGATTTCCTTGTAAAATATCTTAATTCATCAGGATGTTAGAGCAAAAGAACCAAAAATCATTTATAGGATTTCCAACATCCAGCTCACTTAATTGCTTATTAATTCTTGCAGATTTTGCTGTGCTATTTTAATAGTGACTAGAAGTATGATTGATTTTGTTTGTTTTTTAATAATCACACTTTTCAAGTTTTACCACCCTTTAGAAATGGAAAAACATGGGTATTTATGATTACAAAAAAAACACACTACATTTTGATAATTTTTATATCATTTATTGTCATGTCCTAATCAAATTTTGTGATCAGTTTGTTTGATTTTATGATATCCACAGATTTAAGAACCAAGTAAATGGACTAATTTGTCCAATCTACTCTAGTCTTTTCCAGTCATACTTCATTTTCCAATGTCTCATTGTTTAATAGTTTATATTAAATTTTTATGAATGATTTGCATTGTGTTGATTTATGAATTATTACTATCAAAACCTTAAAGGTGAAGTAAGAAAAACAACTATATTCTCACAAACTTCACGAGTTTCCAATTTTTCTCATACCTAGTTCCTCTAGTAGGGTGCTACCCCAGACCTGGTAGGATTTTAATAATTTCTGGACTTTTTATTTATTAGGAACCTCCTAATATTAACATGGTACTTTTGACTAATTTCTAGTTGAAAGCCCTAGTCTAGTCATCATTATATAATTCACATGTAGTATAATAGTGTGTAATTGTGTTAATTCAATTTTTTGGGGGAGGTTTTTCTCAGAAGAGCACATTTGTTTGGTATTCAAATTCAAAATAACATCATAAAAAGACATTCATTTATTCTTATTTTACACTACTGTTTTTGCATTTTTAAAGTGTAAAAATTATCTTGTAATTAATAATTAAAGAAATGTAATAGTAAATGAAGCATAATTATCTTTCTGATTTAATTAAATAGATAGTGGTACACACAGTAAAAATGTAATATATTGTATCTCCATTAGAGCTTCTGTTGTTCATGAGCTAAGTACTTTTCCTTTAAGTTGTGTTCAAATTATTTCTGTGCTCATTTATTTTTAGATGGAATGATAGCCATTTCTAATGATGTAATGGCTTCTTTTTTCTTTTCTTTTTTATCTTTTTAAATATATGAAACTGCTCTTGTACGTAAAGAAAACAAAATGAAATCAATGTCAATAAACATTGTTTAATAGTTTGCAGAGTTTTTGTAACTGTTTATAGCTTAAGATCAGAAACTCTGCTGAACAAGTTGTGGCACTCAACTGCAGTCCCACTGTTTAGACTTATTCTAGGGTATAAAATTATTTCGTGTTGTAAATTATGTACAGTTCTTGCCATATTTACATAAAATACATGTGAGTTTTTAGTAATACTTACGAATGAAATTGACACTAGAAAAGGTTTGGTTTATTTTGTAGTTTGAATAAACCTATGAATTTCTGAAATGTGCTACTGATTTATTACTGCATTTATTATTCTTTTAATTAAGAAGCAAACTGTTTACACTTATAGAAATTAATTGAAGTAGGTCATTAAAACCACAAATAGCACAAACTAGAAAAACAACGCATTCAGTAGGGTTAATATTTATGTATAGGTATCAGCAGCATTTATTTTTAATAGTCTGAAAGATCAAAGTTTATCAACTATTTAGTTATTCTTTTCTATTTTACAAAGACTTTTCAGTGCCTGACAAAGAAAGCAAAAATAATCTCTACTCACACTATATGCAGATGCAATGAGAAACAATATTATGTATTGAACAGTTTTGAATGTGTAATTCACATGTGATAATCATTTTGTATATAGTTATGTATTTTGTTTTATTTTCTGGAGAGAAGAAAGATTTTTTGTTTTAAACTTTGGTCAGTAAGCTAGTATGCAGGTATTTGATTCAAAGAACTTGTGTATGTGCTGTTGTGGATCCATCCGTAAAAATGTGTATCTGAGAAATGGTTTAATGTGAAAATTAACAAAGCATTTCTTTGTTACACAGCTTTAAACTATTATTATTATTATGCTTGAATATTTTCAAAGAAAGTACATTTTTGTTACATTTTTGGTTTGTCCTGTTTAACATTTTTGTTTATTTTAAGTATTCTGACAAATATGAAAAGTAATATATTTTTATTTGTCAATTTTTATACCATAACTTAATGAACTGTTGGTTTCTGATCTAAAAGTTTATTTACAAATTCCTTTAATGCAAAATAAATGTGTTTATGTATTAAAATGATAGCAATACATAGAATGTAGAACAGTATGTCTAAATATTTTGACATTTCCATTTTGTAATTACTGAATACTATGAATAAACCAAACAAAAATATAATTGAAATATGTGAATAGTTCAGTAGGGTTCAAAGCCTTATAACTTTAAAACCTAGTGATAATTTAATACAGTTGAAATATTGATCATTAATGTAAACTTATGAAATTAAAAAGTAAATTATCGGATTATGATGAAGTTTTGTAGAATATAAAAGTTCTTTATTAATTATACACAAAACACTAAGTGCATGTTTTCACAATTATTGGTAATTTTTTAGTCAGTTGCTAGAATTACTGGTGGTAAGAATAATGCTGTTTGGTCATGCATGAAATTACAAATGTTCTGTGGAGTATATAATCGGTATTAGCAGGCATGGTATAATTTATATTTAGTACTTAGTGATGAAAAGTTGCTCAAGTAGTCTTAAATAGTATCTGGTAATGAAATATCACTAAGATAGGTTGTAGTTAATGCCTGGTTATGAGAGATGCAGAAAAGGTGTAGATATCATTTATTGATGACATTCTTCCGAGTAGGATATAACTGCTAAGTTAGGATACAGATGGTACTTGGTGATGTGAAGTTGCTCAAATAGTATTTAGGTGGTATCTATTATTGGGAGGCTGCTCATGTTGGCCATAAATAAGTAATGATGAAAACTTGCTTATGTGAGGTTTAAATAACAGCTGGTGATGAGTGTATGTAGATAATAAGTATATAGTATGAGCTGGTGAAAGTTTGCTCAGGTAGGGTTTAGGTAACTGATGATGAGTACATGTAGTTAGTATATTGTGACAAAAGCTTGCTTATGTGAGGTTTAAATAACAGCTGGTGATGAGTGTATGTAGATAGTATATGATGGCAAAAGCTTACTCATGTAGGGTTTAAATAACAGCTGATGGTGAGTCAGTGTAGATATTATAAAGCGATGAAAGCTTCTGATGTAGGATTTAGTTAATAGTTGATTACAGGAAGCTGCTCTTATAATTCTGGGTGATATGAAAAAGAAAAGCTGCTCTTATATGGTCTAAAGAGCACCTGGTGATAAGGGTCATTCAGAATGAGGTTAGATAATGAAAAAGAGAGGGTACTGTAGTTTACAATCTGTAAGAAATGAAATGAATTTCAGATTGTAAGTATTGATATAAAGTAGTTTAGAAAGGATCTAATCAATAATTTGACTTAACCCTTAAAGGGTGGCCATCATTAATGGATGTTACTTCCCACAACATTCCTTCTGTTTAAGGGTTAAGAAGTTAGTTAAAAAGTATTTGGTAATAGACATGATGACATGAAATATTCCAGAAAGAGGATATATGTTTATATACACAAAGAATTTTAATATTTTTTAGGAGTAAGCTTTAAACTGTTCTTGATTATTGAAGGTTTTTCCATTACAAATTATTGTATACTAGTAAAAGTTTGTTGCTATAGTAGCATTATAATTTACAGTGAACTGTAATCTACTGATCATGTAATATTTTTTTGTTTACCACTTAAATAGTAAATTTTTGCATTTATACTTTCTCTCATTAGGAGAGTTAACAGTGACGTGTTTGCACTTGTAACAAGTGATTTCATAATTTTTAGCTGATAAAATATGCATTTGTTGTAAAATGTAGTAAATGCTTTTTGTTTTTTTTTAATGTGAGAAAATATTGATTGCTGCAGGTAGAAATCCCAAATAGTCGTTACCAGGTGCCACAAGTTTTTGTGATTTTAATGTGTATGATGTTCACATAAATTTTTGTTGCTAGTCAAAAGCACCTACACAATATGGATAGTATGATAACATCATTAAATAGGTAAAATTATGTTATATTAATGAAATGGTGATGCTTGTGTAATGAGTGCCTTTTAAATGCTCATTAAATAAGTTACTTGTGAAATGATGTATATTCTTGTGTATTTTTTGTATGTGTGTGAAATTATAAAATAAAACTGGTGTAATAGTTGACTATTTGTATTAGTTTATTATGACAAAGAAGAATACTGTTCATGAAATAAAGTAATGGTTCATGATTTCAGTAGTGTTTTTGGAAAAAAATTAGCTTCTGTGGTTTACAAAATTAACTGGCTTAGGTAAAAGTACAGTTGTAATCAGCAATCACCAGAACTATTCAGATTTTCCATTTGAAAGTGACAGAGGGAGAATTTTGGCTAAGATCTGTCATTGCTTGGAAATACGAGTTAGAGTTCACCCATGATTTTGTAGAATGCTATGTTATACCAAAAGACTAAACTTGTTATTAAAAAGGGATGAACAGAGCTTTGTATGCTCCTGTACTCATCTATTATGCCAGATGTAGTGAGGTTAGCCTTATCTAACACAATAGCCACCTACATTAGTCCTACCCTTGAACAACTGCTTAAATGTTTTAAACATGATTTATACTAGGGTATATCTTATTAAAAATGTTTAATTTGCATTAAAATTTTAAAACTACTTTAAATACACCTGTTTAAAGATATACTCATTTTATAGTTAGTTATGACAGAAAGTGTCCGTACCCCTGCATTGTGAGTAGTTTTGTTCTCATAACTTAAAAGGTATCGTGATTAGGATAATGAAAGTATAGTATTTTATAAATATTATACTAACACACATCTACATAAATTTTTATGTAAATTGAACAACAAATAAACTGTTTAAACAAATAAGCAAACATGGGAGGGGCAGAAAGTATTCGTGCATCTACTTTAATGGTCAGTTGTGTAGCCTTTCAGGTGAATTACTCGGTGCAATCTCTCCTCCTAGCTCTTCATGATCATTTGACAGTACTCAACTGGATTTTCTTCCATTCTTCTTTACAGAAGGCCTCCAACTCTTGCAGATGACTCTGATGAACCCTGGTCTTCAATTCATGCCAAATGTTTTTGATTGGGTTGAGATCGGATGACTGCAGTGGCCACTCCAGAATGTTTGTGTGGTTCCTCTGATACCAGAATTGCACATATTTCAATGTGTGCTTAGGGTCATTGTCATGCTGGAAGATCCAATAATGCCCAAGTTGCAAGTTCCGAGCATCTCTCTTGATATAAGTGCCTAATATATCAACGTACTCTTCTTTTTCATGATTCCGTTGACGCCGTGAAGGCTGCCTACACCAGAAGAGCTGAAGGATCCCCATTGCATGATCGAGCCACCTCCGTGTTTAACTGTAGGGACGATGTTCTTTGAAAGATTTCGTTCCCCCTTCTTATGGAAAATAGGGCAAACATTATTGTAGCCGAAAAGCACGATTTTAGTCTCTTCTGACCAAAGAATACTCTTCCAATAGGTAAAGGGTTTATCTACATGCTTTCTTGCATACCTCAATCGTGCTTCTAAATGAACAGGCTTCACATATGGAGTTCTACGAGGACGGCATGCTTTGAACCCAGAAGAGCGTAACATGTTCGTAACTGTAGAAGTGGTTGCTTCAACCCCAGTTTCCCTTATCAGTTTCTGTATGTCATTACATGTTAAACAAAGGTTCCTACTAACTTCTCTGAGAACCTTCCTCTTGGTTATCTCTGGAATATTGGTGGGGCATCTGGAACGAGGAAGGTTAGCAGTTGATCCTGTAAGCTTAAACTTGGCAATTATGCTTTGCACAGTAGATTTTGGCACATTAAGTTGTGTAGAAATACCGGAAAGAGATACACGAGACTTGTATTTTACAATAATTTAGTTTTTTAAATCACTGGACAGTTGTTTCCTGTTCGCCATGATGACCAAGCAAATAATGACGGAGACGGCGCTAAATTGCTGGAAGTAAATGTTTTGCTGGCTAAATTCTAATAATTATGAACCCGGTGTCTAGTTCTGGAATGGTATAATGTTTATTCACCAAACTAAAAAATTTTACGGGAATATTGGTTTTTTCACACATTCTGAAATGTACGAACACTTTCTGCTCCTCTTAGTTTTGGTTATTTGTTTATAAACAGTTTATTTGTCATTTAATTTCCATAAAAATGTATGTAGATGTGTGTTATTATGATATTTATAATAAACTATACGTCTACGAGCCTAATCGTGATACTTTTTAATTTATGAGCAAAAACTACTCGGGACGCAGGGGTACGAACAATTTCTGTCATAACTGTGTGAAAAGGCTACAGACTTAATATATACACAGTTCAGGTTCACCTATATACATTGGAGAAGCTTTTGATACAACTTTATGTTAAAATTAAAAATCAACTTAAAACGGGAATTGTCACCCAAATTTCATGCATGGTCATGTTCTTAAGACTTGTTATATTTTAAATACAGTCATACCTTTTTAGTTCTGTATGTGTTTACCCTTTAAGTTAGTCCATAGCTGGTCTAGTGGTAAGTCTATGGATTTAAAACACTAAAATTAATGGTCCTGTTTCTCTTGTTTGTCACAGTAGAAAGCTTCATGTGGCTTTGCTACAAGAAAAACACACACCCTTCAAGTTATATTAACTTTAGACATCAATTACTTAAGTAATAGACTGACTTTATACACTTAGATTTCTGGTATAGAGACTTTTGCACTACATCAAGTGCAAGAAAGGAAGTTATAATTAATTTTATGAACAAACACACAGAACATTAAAGCTATCAAAAAGTAAAGAACAATATTGGGTGATGTTTGTTTCTGCATTAGTAGATTAGTTGTTTCTCAATGCTTTTCCTGGCAGTGGTGACCTTTTCTGACAACGAATTTAATTGGTTGCTGTTGAAGCTGGAGCCTTCACCAATCCATTGGGAGACAGTGTCAATTCTGGCTGGAATGGATTTGGATGAGGTATGATATTTTTATCATCATAATGGGTAACTCCTCAATAGTCAAAATCCTTGACCATACACAACAAAAGTCATAGTTGGAAATGCTCTTTCTATTCAACACTAAAAGATTAGATGTTTAACTGGCAATACTGGGTCAATTGTTGTAATATGTAGCTGCTCATAACTGAATCTTTAGAGGAAAGATTTTGAATGGTGTGTAAACAATTGATAAATGTCATTATACAACATTGCTATAACCCAAGCTAAGCCTGCTGGTTGATCCAAAGCCACTCCTTTTTACTGATTAGCTGCAATCCAAGCACATGGAATCTTCAACCAGTGCTTGCTTTTGTGCAGCAGAAATCTGTTTGACTGGAGTAGGAGAATGAGAAATAGCAATTAAAAGCTCAAGTTAGCATTGAATTATGATCAGTAGCTTTGTAGGTGTTTTCTGCTTCTTCTAACCTTAGGGTGTAGACTTGTTATGGATGTTATTTTAGTCTTTATGAATATTTTATAACATAAAACGTTTTGTAGTTTCTAAATAATAAAAAAATAATTTTATTAAATAGCAAGTGTGGTTTCATTTTCTGCTCTTAAAACACATTTATTAGAATATAACCACTCAGATTATTTCTTAACACATATTGAGAAATGCTGTGTTTTCTTGAGTGAAGATAATTGTATTCCTTTTTTCTAAAGACTCATTCATCTGCAAATAAACCCATGTGCTTTGAGTTGGTGAAAAGCTGAATAAGTGGAAAACGTAAGATTAGTGCAATATGGGCCTGGCATGGCCAGGCTGGTTAAGGCGTTTGACTCATAATCTGAGGGTCGCAGATTCAAATCCCAGTTACACCAAACATGCTCGACCTTTCAGCTGTGGGGCCATTATAAAGTGACTGTCAATTCCACTATTCATTGGTAAAAATGTAGCCAAAGAGTTGGCAGTGGGTGGTGATGACTAGTTGCCTTCTCTCTAGTCTTATGCTGCTAAATTAGGGATGGCTAGCACAGATAGCCCTTGTGTAGCTTTACACGAAATTCAAAAACAAAAAAAACAAACAACTGCTATATTTTAAGAATTAACATAAAGTACACACATCATTCTCATCCATTACCCCAAATTACTTTTATAGCTTCTCCAAGGAGTCCTGAAAACAAGCCCTATTAGGACATCTGTCTATAGTCCCTAAGCATGCATGGCACGTGTAGTTGTGATAACTTGTGACGAGAGGCTGAATTTACTTTTAAACATGTTACACCCCAACCCAAAATCACAAGGGAGAGAACAGGAATATAAAATCTGATGCCAGATTCAGGTTAGTGACCCTTAATACATACTCCAAGAACTTGATCATTCATAGATGGCTTTCCAGATGTGTGTTAAAACACTTTTCATTCTTGCCTATCAGAAAAAGAAGCACTTGTGTACAGATAATACCTCCTCCCACACTTGAAGCCAGTTGGAGAGGGGCAGAAGGACCATTTGGTCCTGGTCTCAAGTTTTAGACATTTGTTATGTTTTGCATTTAAGTTTCATGATTTATTCTAATCTGTCTCCCAATAAGTTTGTTTGTAGTTATGTACAAAGCTACACAATAAGCTATCTCTACTTTGCCCACACATCGAAACCCAATTGATAGCAATGTAAGTCTGCGGGTGTATCACTGTGCCACTGGCCAGCCAAAATTTGACATACTCAGTTCAGAGTTGCAAGTTATATATACAAGTTAAATATTCAAATTATGTTTTACTTTTTATTTGGAAAAATGATAGTCTCATTTGTTTTCAGGTATTATCATTTTATTATTGTTATAGTTCCAAAGATAGAAGTGAGCTGGGTCTCTGAACCTCTTGGAATGCATGCTCTCTCCTTTCACTTATCACAAAAACATGATAACTGAGAACCTTGTGCTTTCTGTAACATGGTATGTTAATAAATAACATATCTTTAAAATTATATATATTCAAATATTGAGGCTTGCTGGTCTCGTTGCAAAATGCAAGATTATCAATGTGCAAAAGAGATGTTTTATGTTGTACTTTGTTATTACCATAATGTATAAAATATGAAAATGAACACTGAAATGGAGACTTAAACAGTAGAGAAGAAATCAATGAATTATTCCTTCCTAAAAAAATTATTTTATCTACATGTTATAAATGGAATAGACAGAACATAACATTTCTGTAATTGTTTTTATTGTTATATGGGTTAGCTGTTGCTATTCAGTAAAGAGTGATAAAAAAACGTTGTTCACTCAATGTAAAAAAAGTGTTTTTTTTATTCCATTGAAAGTCATGTGGTTACAGGAACTAACTCACAAAGGCCCTGTATAGCCAGGTGGTTAGGACACTCGATTCACAGTTTGAAAGTGGTGGGTTTGATTTCCTGTCCAACCAAACTTGTTTGCTCTTACAGCTGTGGGGGCATTATAAATTATGGTCAATCACACTATTCATTAGTAAAAGAGTTGTCAGTGGGTGGGGATGACTAGCTGTCTTCTCTCTAGTCTTACGATGCTAAATTTAGGACAGTTAGTGAAAATAACTTAATTTAAAACAAAATTAAACAAAAAAAATAACACACTTGGTGAAATAATCTACTAATAATTCATTAGCTGAATGACTGTCTAATAAATTATCCGATTTTTTTTTATTATTTTTCCTAAAGCCTAGTAAAGTTAAAACATGCTTTTGAAACTTCTAGGTGCCATACATTGTCAATACATCATCCAAAATAGAAAACTTTATAAGTTGGAATATCTTAAACACAGCCTAAAATACTGCCTCTTCTCTGGATTGTGAAGTCCCATAAGTATTTCTATTAAATGGTTAGCAAAAATAACAGTGATATAATAAACTTATTTAATTAGTATTAAATTTTGTATTCAAAATCAAAATGCAAAACTCTGATGCTTGATTCCCCACATTTGACACAACAGATAGGCCAGTGTGGCTTTGCTCTAAAATAAACAAATATTCATAAAGAGACATTACAATCACTAAATCATTATTTAAGTGTGTTAAACAATGTACAGTAAAATTCTGATTAACATAAATGTTATTTCTTGTCTAAACAGTTCATTTACTAAATTTTTGATGATTTTTTTTCTTTTATGGTTTTAGATGAGGTGATCTCTTTTCCCTTATTGTCATTTGCTGTCTTGTCATTGGGTGGTTCTCTCCGAGTAAATGGTCAAGGTAATTCACTGGTGGCTTCCTCTGTGATAACATCTGGAAGTAGCCTTGACAAGTACACTGGGCTCTTAAGCAAGTCAACAAATGCTATTCTGAAGTTGTTTTGACAAGAATATTAGGCTTTTCAGCAGGTTAAAAAGCATTAGCAAAGTATTCTCTGAAGCTAACCAGTTGACTGTTCTCTCACTGACATACTTCCAAAGACAGTCATGGTAGATGACCTTTGGCTTGGATTACCTGTCCTGCTGGATTGCATAAATCATATCATTAAACATCAATTTAACCATAAGGTACACCCTCTCTTGCAGCTTGGAATGTACAGTCACTTCCTATCACTGCAGTTTTGTTTGTTACTAAAATCTGTGCAAAGTTACTTAAAGGCTAGCTGTTCCTGATTTTGAAATGATAGACCAGAGGGAAAGTAGCTGGTCAACACCAGCCACCACCATATCATGGGCTACTCTTAATTGAATAATGGAATTTGACTGTCACTTTTATAATGCACCCATGCCCCAAGTTATGGAACATAATTTGTTTTGGAAGTAGGAAACCAGAGATATATTTACTCAAATACACAGTCTGCAATTTACACCACAACAACATTTCATCTTTTCACCAGTTAATTTAAGTTTGTTTTTTTAGTAAGTTCACGTAAGGAATCAATAGTGTTTCTTAATATCTGCAAACTTTACTTAGTGCATATCCTTAGGATGTGAGTGCAGAATGTTCAATGGCATTTTCAAATATAAGTAATGTTAGTGTGTTGCTTGTAGCTTCATTTATTATTATCTGGTAACTCATGAGTGAGAATGAAAGATTTTAATCCCATGTTTCCTGATGTTCATCTACATATGTAGCTACCTGACTAAGAGGTGAAAGTTGTAATTTTCCACCATTCCAGCAAAAGATTGATGAAAAGCTGTTGTCCTGGTCCTTTTTTATTCCAAAGATTTGACACTTTGGAACAACATATGCTTCTGTTCATTTGGTGAAATAATCAATCATGACAATGATGTATTTATTTCCACAGTTACTGCATAATAAAATGCCAATACATCAACAGTAATTTTCTAACGGGAACCTTTTCAATCAGGTGCAGCTCCCATGATTTTCACAAATTCGCGACAAATGTATATTACCACACTCATTATCTTACTCTCTTCAGTGTCTTCTTATCAACTAAGTGTCCAGCTGTTGAAAGCAAGTATAATAAATTGACTGTTATTGTAATGATTTTGAAAAAGGTAAATGTAGTCAAACTTTGTTATCTGATATCTTCCCATTTTCCAAGTCTTCTCTTAGGCAAAATGAATGACATTGTGCCTCATATATCTTTGAGCTATATGGATGCACTCTCTGCTATGTGGATAATCTACACTATTCCTGGTCCACTGAATATTGGGCTTAATAATCATCTTTCAGTTGAGAATCATCTGGCCAACAATTGTATTAGGATTTCATTTCCAGTATCAACACTATAGAAAATTGTATGCTGTTTATCCAACGTAATGAGGTCCACTGGAAAGTATCTTGGTATTTCATGAGCAACTCATGTAATCTATGGCATTGATCATTTATAAGACTTCCACAGCTATAGTCATGCGGTTCCTTTAAGTGAAGTGGTAAACTTAATTTATGCAAGTTAACTTTGAAATATCTATTGTCAAACGGTTTATTTTACTTTATAACCATTCACAATAATAGTATATCTAATCCTTTAATTTGTTTTAGACTTTGAAAGAGTTTCTGTTTCAAACTATTTGATCTGATTATTTTATAATTCTTGGAAGTGGCGTTTAGTTGTTAACACAAAACTTTAATTGATTAAAGATTCGTTACTAGCTTTACAGCTTTCTTTAAAGATGTACGTTACCTTTGGTTTAACCCAGTTTGCATCTCCTCATCCACCATGGCATCTATGAATTAGTCACGTACCAATGAATCCATGACTTCACTTGAAACATCTGAATAATATAACTGGGCAAGACTTTCCATATTTTTCACATGTTCAGCTAAGGGTTCATTTTCCTTCTGTACTCTGACCTTAAAATGTACCATGAATACTTCCTTCTGGTTTGTCACTCAAAAACTGCCTGAAAAGACAGCAACCAGTACTTGATAGCTGATATAACACTTAACTGTGAGATTGTTAATGATGTTAAAGTTTGACTTTTTTTCACTACTCCGTTCATTTAAATTTTTTAAAACTATACCTAATATATTTCTTAATAGATTGTGTGTTGAATTGCCAAGCTAAATTCTGGAAAGTGATATAATTTGAATAGTTCAGGAGTGTTCTGCAGTCACAGGTAGCACAGGTTTTTCTACCCCATATTTTATAGTTAATGATGTTTGAAATTCTTTGGTGGATGTAGAAAGAGACATAACTGAGTTTATCTTTGCCTTTCCCAGTTCAGTTTTTAAATATCTCAACCTAGAGTCGACATCGTTCCTTATAATTCCAATGGATTGTTTAACCTTGAAGTTATAATATTTCTGTACTTCACGAATCTATTAGTGTTATAAGACCATAGACTTGCTGGTGAGCAACCAGTAAACTTATAAAAGGTAAATTGCGTTCGAAATTGATGCTCATTCTTCAGCCGAGAGAGTGAAAATTGTTTCAGGAGGGTAATTTTTTACACTTAAATATATACAGTTCTAATAGCTTTTCAAGATTTAAATATATTTCAATACATTAAGCAGTTTGTTTTCAGTTATCTTGTTTAAGGATGTTGTTTTCTCTTTCCAAACTAATTGTAAATGGTGAATGGTAACTGCAGATATGAGACATTGAAGACTTGTTCATGTGCAAATGTATACGTGTATTGTAACTGAAGTTTGATCTTACACTGAAAGCTTGCAAATATATGTTACGTGTAATCAGGTGTCGGTAGCACTGTATCAAATTTTTATAGGGCCGCGATTCTTTACAGTAGGTGTCTGTGACTTGTTGGCGATAAATTTCAGCAATAAACGAACAGCACACAGTCCACTTCTTTTCAAATAATATATTCAAAACATGTCAAGTGTATGTACAAAAACTCGTTCCACCATTAATTATCACAAATGTACGTAGAAATTGTATTTTTTTCGTGAAAGTCCACAGAGACTGGTTCAATCACTTTAGAACACCCATTGCCAAGACAAATTATTCTTTCTGTCTATATTATTCTAATACAAACTAGAAAACTTTAGAAATCGCCAATTACAGCTAATTGGCATTTATGCGTTTTTGCGGGCAATACGGATTACTTAATTCTACCTGAAATTTATCTGTTTCCTATTTGATTCGTTATCTTCCTATAGATGTTTAATCATTGTAAATACTGGTAGTATTACAATACTTCATTACCATCCAGTACTTTATACTATGATAACACACATTTTTACGCCTTAAAATTTTGCTTTATGTACCAAAACATTTGTCAATAAAATATGTTTAACTTTGAGTACTATCTTAACCATTTGTACATAGAAACTAACCACTCTCAATATATACCCAGAATTTAAAGCATTATTTTTACTAAGAAACAATGGATTCTTAATCCAGACTGTCAACTATGTCAAGTCATAGTACTCTAAGTTAGGTACTTGCCCCAGTCGCATCACATACTTTTTTAGTGTTCCAGTTCTATATGCAAAAACAAAAGACAGGAACAGGAACATGTAGATGCTGGAGATCTTCACTTGCCCAATGAGTAAACTTCCTTAACATAGTAAAACTCCACGGACTCACCTCTGTACTCCCAGCACCAGGTAGCACAGTAAGATATCAACTTAATCTTCGACGATATTGAAAATGAACACTCCGAATACAATTCGAATTCATGAGGCCTTCTCGATCTCTGGAAGCTTCCTCACCTGCACAACAAGCTGTGAAGGATCACTCACTCTGTTGTGTTCCCAGCCCCCGAAGACACAGAAAAGCCTCAACCTAACAATCAACCATACTAGCCCTGGGTGATCTCTAGAGGCCTCCGCTCTCACATACAAACTCTACATTTCTGGAGCAGACTTCCAGACTCCATTTTGTGCAATCAGTCCTTTATTCAAGTAACACAATAATTAACCTAACAAAACTTTTACTGTGTGAAGAAAGTAAGGCATGATCATTCCACCTTTCTCTGCAGCCACAGCATTTTCTAGAAAAAATATTTCAAAAAGGAATAATACTTACCTAAAAATATATTTACCTCTTTTTTTTTTTTCTTCTTTTAGTTGAGTTCATTTTTCTTTCTTCGGTAGCCCTTTCACAATTTGTTGTAAAATTTTCTTAAAGACAAAGATGCAGAAAGTAACACTAATTGTAAACACACTACACTACAGTGCACAGTCAAAGCTACCGATTTAACAGCCCCTGAACTATTTGTCCCAAAACTCGTTCACATCATCACTAACCAGACCTTAGTCTCCAGTCTGCCCTAGTTCTCTCACCAGTCGACTACTCGGAGACAATAACCATTGCTGGAGTAGACGCAGTGAACTCAGTTGATCCTGAAAGGTCAGGTCTAAGGAAGTGTCTTTTTGTTGAAAAATTCGACTCTTCCGAGACCCATCGCTACTTGTATTCCGTTTCTGTTAGACGATGGGAGTCTAACTTTATTCTTATCTCCCGCTTGCAATATTTTATCACCACCGATACGATGCTTCTTTGATCTTTATACAATGCTTTACATCTTGTAACTCATATCTAACACTGTAGTTCACTAAACAAAGGAAGAAAATATAATTTATGAATTGTATCTACACCTATGCGATCATTATGTAAATAACAGCACCGACTTTGAACACATACGAGATTTATCTCCAAAAATGTTAATGTATGCGCAAACAGTAAAAGCATGTTTAACTGTTTCTATGTGCTGGCAATACAGACATTTAATTTTCGATGTTTTAAAATGTTGTAATCTTTAGCTAGTGTTTAGGCACGACATGGTCAGGTGGTTAAAGTACTCGACTCGTAATCTGAGGATCGCAGGTTTGAATCCCCATCACGCCAAACATGCTTGCCCATTCAGCCGTGGGTACGTTATAACGTGACGGTCAATCCACTATTCGTTGGTAAAAGAGTAGCTCATGAGCTGATGATGGGTGGTGATGACTAGCTGTCTTCCCTCTAGTCTTACACTGATAAATAGGGACGGCTAGCGCAGACAGCCCTCAAGTAGCTTTGCAATAAATCCAAAACAAACCAAACTAGTGTTTATTATACTGCAATCTATTTTATAATTGATATCTCTGTGATTCTTTTTTTCCTGTTACTAGTAGTTTGCCTATTTGTTTTCCACCTAATGTTTGTATGCTAAATCTATTTTTGCTTTAACCTTTTGAAGTTAGTGCTTCATACATTTTCTCTGTTTGTCAGAGTATATAAGGTTTTATTTACTTTTTTTCTCATTTTAGTCTTTCATTGTTTTATAATAAACATTGTACGTAACTGAGTGATTTGTCAGCTCTCAATGCTTGTGGTTTTATTGTTTTAACATATACTCTGGAGATGAACCCAGCTGTGTCTTTATAAGACCGTTGTGTTTTGACTCCGTAATTGTACATTTCTATTTTGTTACTGTAGCTATTAGGCACCTACTGAACTTTTGAAGGTCTAGGCTGCAGCTTTCCTGTGAAATTTGTATTTGGTATTATTCCTACACGTGCTTCTTTGTGTGTTCATAAATAATTTTTGATACTGTTTTCTGTTTAACTGTTTGAAATGGCTTGTTTCGTGCAGATGGCATTCTTGCACTATAGGATAGTCGTATTTGTTTATATAAACAAATGTTCATTATGTTACTAAATCCTGTAGATTCGTTTAAAAAAAAACAACACAAACTTGCGTGTTTAATGTGATTACTTTTAGGGCTATTACGGAGTCGAGAAGGACTAGTCATTAAGTCATTATTAACTAGTCTGTTAATAAACATCAAAAATTGTTTTAAAATGTATAACAGATCTAAAAAGGAAACTGACAAATTTACGTGCCTTACTTTGCTTCCTACTTATTTTCTTTCTTGAAGACTTCATCGATAGCGCCCGCTTTACTTATTATTCTTCCATTGATTCTTTCTCGCTGCTTTAGCTGTACGAATTCTCAGACAAAAGACCTTGAATCAAGTAACAAAGTAAAAGTGGGTTTCTTTGGAAGAATCTTCACTGCTTTTTTATTCGCTTTTCGAGTTTTTCTTTCCCTTCCTTGCTTTTCTGTTTCGTCTTTTCATTTGCTTTCTAACACTTCTTTCTCTTCTGTTTCTTTTCCTCTACCCTTCTATTTCCGTGGCTTCACCTGCTTCATTTTCTACTGTTTTAACTACTTCGTCCAACACTTTACTTGATGCTTCTTTTACTGTCAAATTTATGTTAAACTGACTTCCAGTTCTTGTATTTTCTACTTATTCTCCTACTTTATAACTACACAAACTAAATGATAACTGAAGAGTCTTGTAAATTTAACGATTCCTGATGACGAGAAACTAACTTGAAATAAAAATTTATCTCAGAACGGCTGGTATGGGTATTAACACTTTTATTGATTCGACCTACGAATCATTTAACTACAACCTCGGTAAATAAACTGCTCAAAAAATTAAAGGAACAAGTACGTTTTCTTATATAATTTATCTCAGTATTCCAAATGTGATAATATTTTTATTTGTTTGGGTAAGTTGCCTCATTTCTGTTCCATCCGTATCCTTTTTTTACTGTCTGGTGAGCAGTAAAACATGGAGAAATAAAATTTTTAAAAATGATCAATATCGCCAAAACTGATATCCCATATGAAACAATACGTTAAATAGTTTACATGCGTTTATTCAAGAAATGTTTGAAACATTTAATATCAAGTGTGACCTCCAAGGGCTGTTACACACTCTTGACACCGATTTGGCACACTTCGAATCAGTCTATCGATGTTATCTTCGGGTATGGCAGCCCACTCGTCTACCAGGGATTGTCGGAGTTCTTGTACATTCTGAGGAGGGTGCTGGCATTCATTAACACGCCTCGACAACATATCCCAACAATGTTCAATCGGATTTAAATCTGGAGATATGACGAGCCACTCAAAAGTCTTTATTCCTTCCTCGTAATGGTAGTCTATACACAGTCTGGCGACGTGGGTTCGCGCGTTAACCTGCATGAGAACGAACCCATCGCCGGCTGTACCGGCAAAAGGCCTCACAATGGGTTCCAGAATTTTGTCTCTATATCGTCGTGCGTTCAGAGCACCCCCTATCGAGTATGAGTAAGTCCGTGCGGCCACTCAAGAATATGCCTGTCCAGACCATTACAGAACCTCCTCCATAAGCGTCGACTTGCACAATGTTACAGGCGGAAAATTGCTCTCCTCGGCGTCTCCACACTCTCGCCCGTCCATCATCACGAGACACAGTGAACCTGCTCTCGTCTGTTCACAGCACGGTAGTCCAATGAAGAAGTTCCCAGTCCAGGTGCTGACGAGCAAACTCCAATCTGGCTGCACGATGTCGCGCTGTCAAAATAACGCCTCTTGCAGGCTGTCTGGCTCTAAGGCGTCCTTTGTGCAGACGATTGCGATCTGTTTGGGTCGACACACGGGTTCCAGTGGAATGTTGAAGGAAATTTTGCAGCGACAGAGCCGTAGCTGACCTGTCCCGCAGAGCGGTAGTCACGATGTAGCGCTCCTCTCTGGCTGTTGTGAAACGATGATGGTCTCCTGCCATAAGAGTTCGTCTCCTGGTAGCGTTGCCAAAGTCGATTGATGACGCTTGGTGACACATTGATGCGCTGTGCCACCCTCCTTTAGGTCTGGCCGTCCTGGCCACCTCGTTTTCTGTCAGATGGTACCTGACTGCTTGGGTACACAAGATGAAGATACACACTGACAAAACTAGCCGCATGTTGGTGTTTGTTTCGAGAATTAATAAGGAATGCATAGTTTCACGTAACAGCCTTATATAGGGTACCTTGAGTTGTATTCTCCTTGAGTGAGGTGAGTTTCGTTTAAGTTGCTTCAAACTTCACTCACAAGCTTAAAAAATACACTTGTAGACGAACGGATATTTTTTTCATACATAAATGTAGTTATGAGAAAAATATATTGAAATACGTACTTGTTCCTTTAATTTTTTAGCAGTATATACAGCATAGGCATATTTTAAATATGCAACATCAGCCGGCTCCTTTTTCAAAGAGCCCAGCATGGCCAAGCGCGTTAAGGCGTGCGACTCGTAATCTGAGGGTCGCGGGTTCGCATCCCCGTCGCGCCAAACATGCTCGCCCTTTCAGCCGTGGGGGCGTTATAATGTGACGGTTAATCCCACTATTCGTTGGTAAAAGAGTAGCCCAAGAGTTGGCGGTTGGTGATGATGACTAGCTGCCTTCCCTCTAGTCTTACACTGCTAAATTAGGGACGGCTAGCGCAGATAGCCCTCGAGTAGCTTTGTGCGAAATTCAAAAACAAACAAACAAACCTTTTTCAAAGACTCTTTCAACTTTAAATATATTCTTAATAGACTAAATCATAAAGCCTTAATGGCCAGTTTTGATGTAATATTCCTCTTCACAGAAATCCCAACAATTGAAGCCTGCAAGATAGCTTTAGAACTTTATATACAAGACCCCAACCCATCGATACACACCTCCAGTAACTAATTAGCAACTCTTATAGAATTCACTACCACCAAAACTAACTTTATGTTCAATAACCAAAACTACCTACAAATAAATGGCCTAAGTATGGGGAATCCCGTGTCACCAATTCTAGCCAACATTTTAACGACACAGACTGAATCACAAGCGATCAATTCAGGCTTACACCCACTGGTACGGGTATGTTGATGATATAATTGCGGGATTCATATCTACAGAACACACACTTATTTTTTTTTTCAATCACGTTAACTCGATATACCCCAGCATTTAGTCACCTGTGAACAGGAAAAAACTAACCAAATAGCATTTCTTAACCTTAAAATCACTAGAACCGATACAAAATTCAAAACAAAAATCCACAGAAAAATCACCCATACTGGATTATACATTCCCTGAGACTGTATACGGCTGCATACCGTATATTCTAGACATCAGCAGAAAAATAACCAACATTTGGCAAAAACTAGCAACAAAATTTGACATTCCAGTTAACATTCCAGGCACAAAACTAAAGTCCATACTATGTAAAAACTACACTGACAAACATAAAACCAACATAATTTATAACATGCAATGCAACAACTCCCACGACTTCTATATTGGAGAAACAAGTAGAAAAATTGAAACTAGATTGAAATAACACAAAATTACACCTTCACACATTTTCGAATACTGCAAATCAAATAAACACAACATAAACATATAAAACATCCAGACACCAATTAGGGAAACAAATATAAACAAATGCAAAATCAAAGAAGCTCTACGTATACAACAACTAAAACCAAAATAAAGGAACACCTTTACACCTATACTAATTAATAACCCAACATCCACCTGCAACACCTCCTACAATCCGGTACCCGTTTATACTCTCGTCCCTAAGACATGTGTCCGTCAACGGTCACATTCAAACTTTCTCTTTGTTAATTTGAAGATGACCTAGGAAGGTTGAAACATTGTTTACTCTTTATCTATAAAAGTGTTAATACCCATACTAGCCGTTCTGAGATACAAATCCAACGATTAGCCCCTCTTCAATAAAAATATTTATAGTATTCTTATTCTATATACAAAGACTGTTTTCAGTTCGTATATGAAGTCTGCTCTTCGCATAGGGTATTTGTAGGACTTCACGTGACTAAATCCTACGTCTTCGTTTTGATCTTGTGTTGCATGAGGTGTGTCTTACCTAACCTATCTGTATACTGGCATAGTAGATAGACCCAATACCTCTCTCTCTTCTGCTTGCCAGTCAGTTCTTCACTTATGTCAATGTTCCTGTTCGTTTCATCTCCACCCAGTGGTCTTAAATCTTGTAAGGTAATTTTCTATAATGAAGTCACCATCTTCTGGCTCTGCATCTACGACCGCCATACCACCCATATCCATATGTGCCTCAACAGTTACACCCATTACACCCTTTTCCCTCTTGAAGTACCTCTTAACAAAATGGATATCTACGTAATGATTGAGGAACAAGTTCTGTGAATGTCTATAAATATTATAGAACAAAAGGTTTGAATTTCTTATTATTTCTTCTACATCTTTTTTATTACATGATAACTCAAAAACAATGTTGTCAACTAATTTCACTGAGGTGACATAATTTTAAATGGAGTATTAACTTTTATAAATATTATTAATAACTAGTAGACATAAACAAATTATAATTTCAGTGTAAATGATGTTATAATTATCTCTTGATGTTAGCTTTCCTCCAGAAATTGGCGTTCTTTTAAAACGCTAAAGTACAGGTTAAAACAGCAACTACCAGCCAATAGCAGGTAAACAATAACCTCTCCAATACAGTTGGAACGTTATTGTATTCAGTTTAATTTTTTCTCTCTTTGTCTATTAACATTCTACTACACCGTGTCTGTGTTATTATCTAAGGGTGATGCAAATGCCCACTATCTCGTTTACTTGTAGATAATGTATCATCACTATTTTGTGTGTCCTGTTCTACATATCCTTATCTTATTAATCAACATTAAAACCGTCCTCAATCATGGGTTGTATCATGGTTTATTTACTTGTCCTTTACATGTGATACTCTTGCTGATTTTCTAGAACCTCAAAATAGAGTAATATTGTATTAAAACTTTTATTAAACTAGTATTAATATTGTTAATTATAACTAATATTAGAGGGAGTTCTTCATTTATGATCATCTAAGCTGAGTATTGTAGGACTAATTTATTTTCTACTGGATGTCTACGTAGTATATAATTATTGCATGACTTTATCGCACATGTACAAGCTATAGATTACGAAATAAAGCATCATGAAGTAATTTTCTTTGAAGTATCTAGTTGATTTTATCTATCGTAGAAAATCGCATATTATTTTCCAAAATATACTCCAGGTGCATTTTAAAAATATCTTCAGGATGTCATTAAGAGGTTCTTTTAGTAGGTTTTGTTTTGCATATCGCGCAAAGCTACACAAGGGCTATCTGCGCTAGCCGTCCCTAATTTAGCAGTGTAAGACAAGAGGGAAGGCAACAAGTCATTACCACCCACTGCCAACTCATGAGCTACTCTTTTACCAACGAATAGTAGGATTGACCGTAACATATAATGCTCCCAAGGCTAAAAGGATGAGCATGTTTAGTGTGACGGTGATTCGAACCCGCGACCCTGAGTTTACGATTTGAGTGCCTTGACCACCTGGCCATGCTGGGCCACTTTGGTTTGTTAGAATTTTGTATATGGGATGCATAGAAATTTTTTACAGTAGGTGTCTGTGATTTGTTGGCAATAAACTCGAACAATAAACGGGCAGGACATAAATCTTTTGTTTAAAAATAATATATTCAAAATAAGTCTAATGTAGGTACAAAATTATTTACACTATAGCCTACAGTATATCACAGTTGTATATAACTCTCTAAGTAATTCTCTTTCTTCTAAAAATTCCACACAGGTTAAATTAATTACTTTAAAATCCAATTGACAAGACATTATTTTCCTCTACTCCTCGAGGTTGATTCTTGTACGTGGTGAGGAGACCTCCCAGAAGAGGTAAAATGAACGTACAGAACGTGTTTGTCGTGCGTGACGACCGTGAAATGGAGGAGAGGATCCTGGTGGTTGATGAATCTAACCCCAACACGCCACTTTGGCCTTTGGCCGGCCACCAGTTGGCATCATGCTCTTTGCCACTGCAGTGAGAACATGTCAAAGAGCATGATGTCTAGAGTGTAAACTGGACCCCCACTGTGTAAATTGTAGCGCTTTCAACTCTCTTACTTTTGTTTTTGCCCTAGGTAGGTGGAAAAGAAAGAGGTACAGCATTTGAAAACAATTCACAACATTCTTATCCCGAGGTTCCAAGTTATTCTCCCCATCTCCATCTCAGACATGTGCTGCTGCACTACGTTCCACTATTTCAGTGGGAGTGCAGACACATCTTTCTGGGTCTCAAACAAAATCGTTCTAAAACCATGTGCAGAATATTTTGCTCTCTGTAGTTAAAAGAGTTGATGAGAGACCACCAATCCTTCCAGTGATCTACTTCCTTTGACTCTAGCTTCTGGTGTCTGCTTGAGTTTATCTACTTCTTCAATCTCTGAGATGCAGAATGATTATTTGTTCACGCCCTCAGTACACTGACAAAGATTTACTTATTCACCCCAGAACAAGAGTAATGGAGGTTGATAGACCTCCTTCCAATGAAAAAATGGCGTGGTCGAAATCAGAGGGGCTCTCTGCCCAATTCTTCTCCACCTAAGGTAAAATGGTCACATTGATACAGTGAAACTGTTAAAGGTTCCATTCTAATATAGATGAAATGAAGGATTTGATTGATTCTTATCATCCTATGTGCCTTTCCTTACAGAAAACGTTTTTGGAACCTACCAATACAATCTTCTTTTGACAGTTTTCTTTGTATCAAAATGACAGATTGTGTGATGGAAGTGCATGAAGGGGTGGTACTACTGGTCTTTCACCACGTGCTCATCCTGTCTTTGTCATTTGAAACACCTTTGAAGGTTGCAGCCATTCATGTTTCTTTTGGTAGTACCATCACTGTTTGTTCTTTCTACCTGTCTCCTGGAGAGACTTATGATCAATCAAACTTTGATGCTCTCATTGAACAATTACCATCTTTCTTTTTAATTGTGGTAACTTTAATGGACATAATCTCCTCTGAAAGGATGCTGATATTGATGAAAAGAGTCTTTTTGTAGAGTATATGCTCTCAGACCACAATCTTTCTCTCTTCAACACCACTTTTTATACTTATTTTTCATGTACCTAGTCAACCAGTTTCTGCTATTGATCATTTTATCTGCTCCCCTTCACGTTTTTCTTACTTTTCGTTAAGGATTGACAGTGACCCAAGGGGCAGTGATCATTTTCTTATTATTTTGAGAGAGAATGGTCATGGTGAATGCCACCCAATCTGTGTACCTTGGTGGAAGTTGGACCAGGTAAACTGGTCCGCTTTCACTGCTTTCTTGGAACTTGATCCTTACAACATCTGTAAGCCATCGATAGACGACTACGTAGCAGCAGTGATTGACTGTATTTTCCAGGCAGATGTTTAATCTTTTCTTAAAACTTTGACACGTTTTCCACAGTATCTTCATCCGTGGTGGAGTCCTGTGAGCCAAATGGCTGAAAAACAAAAATAATATCCCATATGATTTTGAGATAATCTTGCTCTCCAAAGGCCAGAAAGTTGCTGATGCGCAGAGCATCGCCAATACTCTTGTCAAAAGCTTTTCTCGTGCATCTAACATTTCTGTTTCATCCCCCACCTTCTTGGCCATCAAATCTCTGGCAGAACAGTCGCATCTTTCTATGACTATAATTGCTCCTTTACATTAGCCAGACCTGATAATATTCATTACAAGATGCTGTATCATCTCTCTCCTACTGCTCTTGCTATTCTTCTAGTTGTTTTTAACGAAAATGCTTTGCCTGATGCTAAGTGCCAGTCTACTATTGTCCTCACTTTTTCTAAGTCTGGAAAGGATTTTAAAATTCCCTCACACTACTATTTGACGAGTTGTCTCTGTAAGATCTTTGAGAGGATGGCTAATGCTCGTTTGGTTTGGTTCCTGGAGTCAAACAACATACCCTCGCCCACCAGTGTGAATTGTGACGACAATGTTCCACTGTGAACCACCTGATTCGACTTGAAAATCAATCAGAGAAGCCTTTCTCAAGCAGCAACTTCTTGTGTCTGTATTCTTTGAACATGAGAAGGCTTACGATACAACATTTTACATTTTGCAAGACCTTTACTCATATGGGTTGTGGGGGCATTTTACCCAGTTTTATCAAAAAAAATTATGGACTGATGGTTTCATGACTGTGTGGACTTGACGCTTTCCTATTTTTTACATAGGAATTTGGAGTCCCTCAAAGCTGAGTCTTGAGTGTCATGCTTTTCATTGTAAATATTAAGGCCATCAGTGGAAAACTCCCCACTACAGTTGCAAACAGTTTCTATGTCGATGACTTTCATTTTTCACGTCAGTCATTGGGCATGAAGTTTATTAAGTGATAACTCAAACTGTTCTTAATCTTTTATCGAAGTGGATCATAGCAAATGGTTTTACCTTTTTTTCTTTAAATCTGTTTACATGCACTAGTGTGGCTAATTTGTTATTCACTGCGATTCCAAGCTTTCTATCAGTAATGTTTTTCTTCCTGTGGTCCTTAAGGCAACGTTCTTAATCTTATCTTTGACCATAAGCTGACTTTCATTCCACACATTAAGCAACTTTGCATAAAATATACAAAGGTACTGAACATCTTCCACCTCTTGAAATGCAGATTGATGTTTTATGCTGAGGATCTATTGTGTCCTCATTCGATACAAACTGCACTATGGATCTGTTGTCCATGATTCTGACAGGGTTCTCAGCCTTAAAAATGTTGGAATCCATTCACCAATTGGTGATTTATCTATGCACAGGGGCTTTACACAGTTTACCAGTCCAGAGTTTGTACACCAAATCTCACGAACCTCCTCTACACCTCTGCCATTTGCAACTTTCTTCACTATATGCTTAAAAACTTCGATCCTTACCACAGCATCCACCTGGAATTATGCTTTTCTTCCTCTTTTGGCCATGCTTTTTATCAGAATAGATGGTCTGCCATTGTTCATTTTGGCCTTCATATTCAAGCATAGTTGACTTAATTGGGTCTGTCCTTGGATGACGTTGCTATCTCCAATGGTTAGCCCATCCTATCATGGATTATTACTATTCTTAAATGTGACCTTTCTTTGAGTCATCTGAGGAAAGCAGGTACTCCCAATTGGAAGTACCGCCTTCTATTTGCCTAAAATCTTTTGAATCATCCTTCCATTCCCATTTATACAGATGTTTTTTACATAATGAGGTTTTGTGGATTCTGCCATGATTTGTTGTGGTTTAGCAGTTGCACACAGGATCTCCTCTATAGTTTCTGTATTTAATGCCGAACTGTATGCCTTTTTCTTGTCCTGAATCAAGTACAGGCTATGCAGTATACCAATTGTACTATTTGAACTGACTCGCTTAGTTTTCTTCTGGCACTGGAATCGCTTCACGTGAGTTCTCATTCTATTTTCGTCGATATACAAAATAGACTGACCCATTTCTCGTCACTTTCCATTTCTATTCAGTTTTTCTTGATACTGGGCCACGTCGGTATTTGCGGAAACGAGTTCGCTGACACAGCACCTATGTCGGTCTGCTCTGGCGCTATCACTGTCGTGTCTGTCCCATGTATAGGCTATGGTCCTTTATTCAAGGCTCGGTTTTGTGCCAGTTGGCAGTCGGAAGTACTTGGAGTGAGAAAAGTGACAAAAAACTTTTCCAAACCAAATATTTTGTTTCTCTTTGGCCTTTTTGTTTCGGTAAGAATCAGAAGGAGGAAATTGTACTGGCAAAGCTATGCATTGTTCACAGTTTTTAACCAATCGGTTTCTTTCATCTGGAACTGATGCTCCAATATGTGGCTTTTGTGACACTCAAGTCACAACAGCTCACGCTTTACTGTAGTGACGTCGTTATGACTTTGAACGACGGCACCATTTCAGACATGTTTTTAGCATGGGTTTACCCCGACGTTGGGCAGTGTTACTGACTATGGTGACACTGTACACCTTACCTGTATTTTAAAATTTTTAAGCCTTTTTAAATTCTATTTAAGTTTTATCTGTTAGTTGAACTTTCTTTAATTTTTACATTTTACAAAGATTATAGTTGTTGTCTTTTACCGATTGTTTGGCGCAGATAGTCCAGTTGCTTTGCGTCAGTAAACGCTAACCAACTATTTTTCTCTACTCTATTTATTACTTACTATACATTCTGCGAAACACACTATAGAAATAAGCGTGAAGGCTAACCACTGTAAATACATATATTTATACATTTTCCAACTGTGGCCGAGAACCAAAAATACACTATGATCTAACAATACTGACAGCAACGAGGAAAATACCGAAAATTTTAGTAAAGTTACGTCAATTTACAATTGAACTACCCACGCAACGCAAGACTCGTACCGAATTACCTAACAAAATTTGCCCTGACTATCGCTTTTAAAATTATTACCCCTGATACTCTTGCTATGAAAGCTAAAGAACTCCAGTGGCACAGGGATATGTTGTCGGACTTATAATACTAGAAACCGATACCCGTTGTGCTTAACTAGAAACAAACAAAAAATGGGAACTAAATTGTTATTAAATATTAGATCACTAAATAAACTAAATAATAACTCTTAACACTAAACAGTCTTGTACATCCGACAAGGTTTATGGTTGCGAACAAATGCTTGTTTCTGAAAAATTTGTGTAAGTTAAATTGAAGATCAGTATAAATACAGTACAAAAAACATTCATGTTTAGTTTGTTTGCAGACTAATTTTAAAAAATAATGGTTTCATACTGCTTACATATTTCAGTTTTTCATGATATATGTATTTCTTACATACAAAGCAAAATAAAATATTTGAAGATCTATTTCAGAACAAACTAAATCCTGGCAAGGTCGTGTGCCAGTTCGATCCTAGATGTTATTCAGTAGTAGGAGGCAGTAATGGAAACTGTTTACTGGGATAGCACGTTATTTTGTTTATGTGAGGCTTCTCTACGGCTATACAATGCTGAAATCAGGGGTTTGATTCTCCTCGGTGGACTCAGCAAATAGCCCAATGTGGCTTTGCTATAAGTAAACACACACTCTATGGCTATCACAAGGAACAGGTATTGTAGGACATTTGTGATCCAATTCTGCGATTGATCAGGCACAGGGAGAAAATATGGAATGTAAGAGTTTTGTCGTAGCAGCTTTATTCGTTACTGATTTGATGGATCGAGAGTCACTCTTGAAGTCTCGACTTTGTTTACTTTCAGCCTACTGATCATGTGCGTAGGTAATTGTCAACAATAGTAAGGGCAGCTTATTTTAATTTTCTTTTATTAAAACATAATTCATATATTTATTTCAGAGATAATAACAGTTTATATGATAAACTACCATTTTAGAGTATGGAATGAGCAGATAACACGTGGTTCTTCGTCTTTCTCTGGCAAATAGATTATTTTTGCTTTAACTCACACCGTATCTTGTCTTATTCCTTTCTTCTGTAGCAATCCATTACATTATTCTTGTACATATTACGTCCAAAAATGTATGAAGTCGCCATACATAAGTCAAGTGCTTTGTTTGTTTGTTTTGAATTAAGCACAATGCTACACAACGGGCAATCTGTGTTCTGCCCACCACGGGTATCGAAACCCGGTTCTTAGTGTGTGAGTCCGCAGACATACCACTGTATCACTGGGGGGGCTAAGTCAAGTGCAACTAGTTTAACTACCACAAATTAAGGTCGTATATAATATCGCACGTAGGTTTTTAATTTTGTAAATTTAGGAACCAGGTTCTATTTGTGTGTGTGTGTGCCTGTACTTTAAGGTATGTAATATTAAAAGAAGTTTATTTCATAGTTTCTCTTGCATTCAGGTTAGGTATAAATAAATGTTGTGTATCCTACTGAAAGTGAATTAACTTCAGAACTATAACGGATAAGTCTACTAGATTAATGGTTTCCAGATTATTTTTTTTGAGATTCCCTTGATGTGAATACAATGTAAGAAGCTTCCAACCTATAACTTTAGCATGGTGATTGAGAAAACAGTTCAGTAGTAAAAACAATAACATCCCCTTTCGATATACTGTATCATTTAATTACAGTAAAAATATATCGATTTCCAAGAACATTCAAGGAAAAAGGTAGTTTGGAATTAAATAAACACCTTCCCCCATCCCCAGTGGCTTTAAAGGGAAGTCTGAGAGCATACAACGCACAAAATTGGGTTTCGATACTCATGGTGGGATAGCATAAATAGCTCATTTTATAGATTTGTGCTTAATAACAAACAAGAAGAAAACGAAATCTACTTAACGATTTTCTCGATCACATATTATGTGAAACTGAATAAATTCAGTTTGGTTTGGTTTGGTTTAGTTTGAATTTCGTACAAAGCTACACAAGGGCTATCTGTACTAGCAATTCCTTATTTACCTGTGATAGACTAGATGGATTGCAGTTAGTCAACATCATCTACCACCAACTCTTTGGCTATTCTTTGATAAAAGAATAATGGAATTCAACGTAGCATAATAATGCCCCCATGGTTGAAAGGGTGAGCACATTTGATATGACAGGGATCCTAAACCGCGACCTTCAGATTTCGAGTCGAGCATGTTACTCACTACCCCACGCAATAAATTCAGAATAGGTATTACGACATTAAAGAAAGATAGAAACGCACGATTTATTCAAATAACACAAAAGCAACATGTATAAGTAAGTCTATCAGCTTTCAATTTATCTTACTGCAATAAATTTGATATTATAATTAGAGTCAGGCCACTGTGAAGTTAAAAATTAATAGGAATTTTATTTAAAACCTTTGAAATTATTTAGCTTTATGTACATACATATAAACATATATGTTTGTAATTTTTAGTTAGTTTATATGGTCTGTACATATACACAGACACACACACCTGTATATACGCAGATGCGCGATGAACTAACCTCACACACACGTATTTGTATATACATCCTCACATACAAATGAATTTTCTGTACATATTAGCTTTGTAATGATTACTTAAATATACCAAAAAGGAATTAGTAAATATTTTGTTTTAAGCCTAAAAATAATCTCTTTTAAACAGTCATCACTGCTACATCCAAATAACGTTATAAGTTAATTTTAACTATAATAACTAACATAGTGCAATGTGTTGTATGAGGAATCTAGTTATAAATACACTGTAGAATACATTTTGCTATCAGTCGTTAAGTACGTAGACTGCAGATAAAAAACTACGTATTTACAGGTATAATAACGTAGTAACATCAGTAAATTCTAAGCTTATCACTGCGCGTGCTAGTATTACTAATTTGAGTGTTGCAGACTTGTAGTGTTTGTTTAGTCTCTCTTTCAGGGTGATTTTTCAATCTAAACCAGGACAGTCTCAGTCCAAAATATCGCTAATGTCTTTTTAAGTAGAATCCGACAACTAAAATTAAAGATCAAAAGCATCAAAGTTCAACGTCGAGTGCGAACCTAGCCAACAGCAAAAGTAAAATTATACAATTAATATTTTTTTTAAATTTTCAGTTACGATATTGTTTTATTATGGATTAAGTCTATTCCAGTTGCATTTAAGAATATAGTTAAAATAGTTTAAAATGTAAACTAATGGGGAATTCTTATGTTACTAATATAAATATACTATAATATATGCATAGTAATCGTAATGCAATTTTTTTCATAAATTAATGTCATTATTGTTGAAAGTTCGATATACATGGACATACAAAGTAAATGTTTTTTTTTTTCTTCTATTCATATTGGGACCGACATAGCCAGGTGGTAAGGGCGCTAAACTCGTAATGTGAGGATTACGGGTTCGAATCTCCATCATACCAAACATGATCGCCCTTTCAGCCGTGAGAGCTTTATAATGTTATGATCAATTCCACTATTCATTGATAAAAGAGTAGCCTAAGAGTTGGCGGTTGGATGGTAATAACCAGTTTTTTTCCCTCTAGTCTTACAGTGATAAATTAGGGACGGCTAGCGCAGATATCCTTCTTATAGCTTTACACGAAATTCAAAACAAATAAGCTATTCATGTTGACGTTATCTTGGATAGAGATGAGACGGTGAGAAAACTTTAATAAATCACCTATTTTACTTTTGTTTTTATTATTTGCCTTTTACTCTTGTTTTTTTTTTTTCACTAAATTTTATTTCGTAGTTAACTCCAACTGAGTGCTTGGCTTATCTAAGATCTGAATGCGAGATAAATCAAAAATAAGAGACAGAACCGGAAGTAGTATTACCTCCTGTCGTTTATTTTAAAGTACCGTTAACAGTTTCTTTAGAAATGAATAGAGACGTGTTTTCTTCTTCTGCATTTTGCTTTGATGGTACTTACGGAGTAGTAACTAGAGTGCTATTTATGTCACAAATAAACTTTTCAAAATTAATTTCCTTAGTATTTTGGGTGTTGTAGGGATTAACAATGTTATTCAATAGAGCGATGCAGCTTTTGCTGTATTGTTAGAGCTGTATTTTGAAATCGTTCATGTGATGAATTAGTCTTTGATTGTGCAGTATTATTTTTATCTTTTCTTAGATAGTTTTAAATGTATATAATTTTTTAAATATCGTTTTTCATTCTTATTGTATTGTATCTAATTCTCGTGAATGTGTGATTGATTAATTGTGGCTTTTATCCCAGGGGTACCATAAGAGTGTGTGTTCTTTTAGCAAAACCACATTGGGCTATCTGCTTAGTCCATCGAGTGGAATCGAACCGCTGTTTTAGTGTTGTAAATCCATAGACTTACCGCTGTACCCGCGAGGTACTGTACCCTTGGAAATCAAACGTTTAAATAATGTTCAAAAGTACTTCCAGTTTGTTATTATAAAGTAATTTCCTTAAAATAACATATTTTTTGATTATCATAAAACTAAAATGGAAAACAAAAAAGAAATATTATTATAGGGCATTGGTATTTAAGGTACATTTATAAAAATGTTTGTAATTAAGCACAAAGCCACACATTGGGCTATCTGTGAGTAATATACAATTATCAATTAGGCTCTCTGGACAATTTCTATTTAACAAAAATATTTGAAATTCATTCAATTTAATATTTATTTTTATTTTGTTGTTAATAATCTTTACAGTTCTCTTTGGTAGCTTATATCGGGTATTTTGATGTGTTTAGAATGGCTACTTCTAAAATTTAAATAAATGTGGCTATTAGTCCGTTTATAGAAAATTTCAGTTTTAAAGAGCAATTTTCAGGTATTTCAGGTATAACCAAGAAACGCATAGTTTATAAAATTTTCAAGAGTAAATTTAATGTTTGGATCTAAATTATTCAAAACGTGATTAAAAGTAAACCAGTTAAAATCCTTCTTCTAAATAACAAAATAATCAATCATTAATATATCTGAGCCAATGAGACATCACATAAAATCTAACATGTAACTTCATTCTTTGATCAAAAACGGAATACATCTTCTCCCATAAGAACATCATTACAAAAATAGAACAGGTAGGTGACATTTTTTATGCCAATGGTGGTTTCTCTTATTTGATTATTATTTTACAGCTTCAAAGTAAAAATTCCCTATTAATTCCGGAATGCAAAAAGTCTGGATAACGTTCACAGAAATAATTAACAGCTATAATTCCAAGTTCAAATTCCATATTAGTATATAAAGATCTATATCTTGTGTAATTAAACAGGTGTTATGGGCAATTTTACTAGAAAATTTTAATATAAAATCTTAATCACCTCTTAGTTAACTTTTAGGTTGTGCAATGAATGGTTTTAACAGCTCATTTCATAATTTTTTCCATGAAGTTTCATATACGTTGTATTTACCTCTTAATTTTCTATAACCATTGCATCAGAAAACTTATTCCACGTTAAGATAATAGCATTCCATTTATCAGCTTTTTAAGAATTATATCTTTGAAACACAGGTTACGTAAACTTTATTATTTTCGGTAATATCACAATGTTTATATTGTGTTGAAATAAAAAATAGTAATTTTATCTGTTTACACAATGCACTCGTTACATTAGAAATACCGGTTGTTGGTGTAAAACTTTATTTACTTATTAACCTGCTCACTGTAGTTTTCACATGCACGGGTTGAACTATTTTTCTTCTGTAAACTGCTGGCGAGCATCGGATTTTTAAGCCCGATTTTGTTGGACTTCAGAGATCAGGTACACCTTCGACATCTTTCTACCCCCAACAGTAGATTTTTGCTTTTCGTTTTTGTTTTTTTTTTGTTTTTTTACGTTTGTTGTCTTTATTGCTGTATCCGACGTTTTAGATTCCATGTTTAATTTGTTTTCTTTCTAAGATTATTTTTGGTACTTTTTATTTTACCTTCTGCTTCTTCGTATTGTAGCTTAGTTGAGTTTACACCGCAAGACGTCTTCACAGGATAGGTATAGTTTGGTGAGGTCTTATTTAGTCCACATATATAATTTTTTTTATTGTGATATTTTCTACACTTACACAATGCTAGATATAATTATTTACTGAGCGTCCGCAAATAAAATTTCGCATGTCTTTTTCGAGGTCTATTCCATATTATGAGCTGATATCATCAATTTACTACTGAGCCATGTTATGTATCAGATATTAAGATTTAGTACTCACAAACCCCTGGGAAGGTCAGCTCTTCCTCTTTCCGGCAATTTTTCAGTGATTACTACTTAATATTTAGGCCCGGCATGGCCAGATTGTTGAGGCTATTGTCATAGTGTATGAAAAAATGGTCGAGTTCACATAGTAAATAATTATTTTACCAATTTTTCGCGAAATGATTTAGTGAAATATGTGGAGGTCTATCATTAGTGTTTCTGTATTTGCGAAATTGTGCATACATATCAAGGATGTTAATCTTACTACACTGTACGCTATAGCGAATAATGTGTTTTGTAGAGTTAGTTTACAATGTTTGTTTGTTCGTTTTGAATTTTCGCACAAAGCTACTCGAGGGCTATCTGTGCTAGCCGTCCCTAATTTTGCAGTGTAAGACTAGAGGGAAGGCAGCTAGTCATCACCACCCACCGCCAACTCTTGGGCTACTCTTTTACCAACGAAAAGTGGGATTGACCGCACATTATAACGCCCCACAGCTGGGAGGGAGGGCATGTTTAGCGCGACTCGGATGCGAACCCGCGACCCTCAGATTACGAGCGTATGCCTTAACGCGCTCGGCCAGTTAGTTTAAAAGTACTAATTATTTATGTTTCATTATTTATAAGTTTTTCATTATTGTGGCTTTTATATAATATATAATAATTATTATTTTAATTTTTAAAATATTTTATTGGGATATTTGTGTTATTTATATATCTTTATATTATACGTAGATATATTTATATTCGAAATCAGAAATAAAAATAAAAATATACGATATATGTGCAAAATCGGTAGTAAAGCTTGCAGAGTCGCTCTATAGAGAATGTATTTTCTTATAGTAAAGCCACGTTGGTCTACCTGCTGAGTCCACCGTATATAGAAAATAGGAAGTAAAAGCTATGTATGTATAACCGCAGTATGTACTAAAAATCAGTAGTTGAATGTTATATGGCGCTGCGTATTTAGAAAATAAAAAATAAAGGTTACACAGTCATCGTATGTACTGACTATCGGTAAAGAAGACCACATGGTTCTGTGTATACAGAAAATCAGTACTAAAGGCTATTCCGTGTTGTGTATAGCTAATCTGTAGCAAATGTTACATGACCGTCATGTATATAGTCACTCCGAACAGTACACGGTATATCATAGTAATTTCGGGCCCGGCATGGCCAGGTGGTTTTGTTTGTTTTGGAATTTCGCACAAAGCTAATCGAGGGCTATTTGTGCTAGCCGTCCCTAATTTAGCAGTGTAAGACTAGAGGGAAGGCAGCTAGTCATAACCACCCACTGCCAACTCTTGGGCTACTCTTTTACCAACGAATAGTGGGATTGACCGTAACATTATAACGCCCCCACGGCTGGGAGGGTGAGCATGTTTTGGTGCGACTCGGGCGCGAACCCGCGACCCTCAGATTACGAAGCGCACGCCTTAACGCGCTAGGCCATGCCAGGCCCGCCAGGTGGTTAAGGCGATCGACTCGTAATTCGAGGGTCATGGGCTCGAATTCCCGTCGCACCAAACATGCTCGCCCTTTCAGCCGTGGGAACGTTATAATGTGACGGTCAATCCCACTATTCGTTGGTAAAAGAGTAGCCCAAGAGTTGGCGGTGGCTGGTGATGACTAACTGCTTTTCCTCTAGTCTTATTGGGGACGTCTAGCGTAGATAGCCCTCGTGTAACTTTGTGCGAAATTCAAAACAAACAAACGTCATATATTTGTGAAAAAAATTACTGGAGAAGACATAATAAAACTATATTAAGACTACCGAGCCTAAAGTTATGAATTGCATGTACATCTATAAAAGCTGTTGTTAAAAATATTACCTTTCGTAGAAAAGCCACAATAATCACCTATTCCTGGGATTTTACGTCGAACAGAATGTGAATAAAAAACCAAAAACTCGATATTTACAAATGACAAAAATTATATACATTGAATACCATAATTATAATATTGAACAATCAAAAATTAATTATTCACATGAATAATTAAAACGTGGATATATACATTGCGATCGACCGTATAGCTAATTACAGATTTTCTAAATATATGATGATCAATTGGCCATTAATAGCGATTTTGTTTATTTGTTTACTGATAAGAACACAGCTTTAAAATTGGCCATCCGTGCTCTGTCTATTGAATAATCGCCCAAAAGAAGCAGAAGCCACTTGGATCCTGTGGTCAAGCTCTGTATACATCAAGGCTGTTTTCGTTAATAACTTTACTACCGAAGTAAGTGAACTGGTTTACTACGTTTAGCTTGTCGCCAGAGAGAAGAACAGTTGGCTCAACCTAGTGAAAACTAGGTGATAAATGATAGAGGGCTTCGGTCTTTTTTATGTTAATTATTTGTCCAAAAAGCAGAAGATAGATTGGAAAAATGATCTAAAATGACCTGTAGGCCGTCTATCGAATTAGATACAAACATCATATCATCAGCATTCAGCAACTCTCTGACGCAGATTTGCAGTGTTAATAAAAGTCCTCAGTCTTACGTGGTCGAAAGGACCACCGTCGATTCTTTGCGATTTTAAATTTCCTCACCAAGAATAGCAAATCCACAGTCGAGAATAGCAGCAAGAAACAGAGTGAATAACATGTAAGCCAATACACAACCTTGTTTGACACCATGTGCTATTGGGAAGGCTTCTGATGTGGCACTCGTTTGATACATGTCCGTTCATGCCGTCATGAAATAGTCGAACAATCTGAAGACAGCAATTTTAGCGAGCAGTGTACACAGCACTTCTCTCCGTACACTGTTAAAAGTTTTGGTTAAATTGACCAACTCGATGTACAGCCGTGTTTTGTTGGGTACATTCTTCTCGAATTGGCCGCAAGAAAAAGATCAGATTCGTCGTGCTTCTGTTCACTCGAAAATTGCATTGGCTTTCTGCTAGAATAAATTTGAAAATTGTTTGTAGCCATAGAAGCAATGATTGATAGGAGCCAAATACATCGGTAATTTCTACAGTCATATCGCTCCTCTTTACGTTTGTAGATTATTACAGTTAGAGCATTCTAGAACTCCTGAGGTAGTTCTCCATCCTGTTAATATCGTTCAAAAGGGCATAAACTATTCTTGTTTTAATATTAGTCTTCCACTTTTGAAACTCTTAGCAGGTAAACCGCCCAAGCCCAGTGATGTCACAGATTTAACCTTTTTTTTTTTTCTTTACGAGTTCTTCCAGATTTGATAGGTCGTTGAGCATTACATCGATTGGTAGTTGTGGCGATTGATCCAGGACTGCATCATGAATCCCTGAGATCTTATTTAGCAAGGTATCAAAGTATCTGTCTTGTTTGTAGACAGTTAAGAACCATTACGACTCTTAAGCAGAACAGTTGCTCCGCGCTATGACCTATATATCACCTCTTAACTGTCAAAAACACATTTCGTATTGTGATTATCAGTTAAGAACTGTATCTCCTTTGTCTTTTGTAACCATAATTGTTCTTGGAGTTTGTGTAGATATTTTGGAGATTTGCTTAAGTTTTTTTCTATTGTTTAGTGGCTTGTTGAATGTGCCTGCCATCTAATAAGGCTTGTCTAGCTTGCATTTTTCCCAACTAACAATTACTGGATGTTATAATTGCTTTCGTCGAACTAATCGGTATGATCCTTACTGTGGAAGCCAGTTTCTGAAGTGGCTGTGCCATATAAAATATTTTTTGAAATGGTTTAATACCCTGGGAATCAATTGAGACTAATTTGTTTCAAACATTCAGAGATCTTTATCATGAATTCTCTCAGCGAGCAGACTTCTGTAATTTCACTGTGTTTAGTTTCTGAGAAGCAGCTGGCTAGATTTTACGCCGAACGCCGAGCAGTTTACAGATTCGTATAGACATGAAATCAGCAAGGTCTCTCCTTCGCGTTAGAACGTAGTCAAGGAGAGTCCATTGCTGGGAACATGGGTGACGCCAACTGTAATACCACTTTTAGGAAGTTTGAAAAATGTGGTTGTTATTGCTAAATCTGGCTCACTGAAAAGGCTAAGTAATTCTACACTTGTGCTTATTTTTCCTCTCCTGAAGTGACCTAACATACGGTTCCAAATTTGATGGTCTGAACCAACACGAGCATTGAAGTTTCCAAGGACTAAAAGTCTGTCACTACTAGTAACCAAATCCAAAATATTTTTGTAGGGTCAGACACAGCTCTTCTTATATGTAGTTTCGTTTGAAATTGTTGGTGCGTAGGCTAACACATGGTGATGCAGTTCTTGAACAGTGGAAGTCGCAGCTTCATCATCCTTTCCGGATACGGTTCCACCTGTTTGGCTGTATGATTGGTTACTGCATATCATACTTCAGCATCACTTCTCACATTACCACCAAGAGGATGGTATGGGCCCCTTGTCTCTCTCTGAAACCACATATGATTCCCACATACATTTCATACCTTTATTGTATTGTAACATATGCTCCATATCAGCAGACTATATATGTAAAAACGGCTGGTATGAGTTGAGAAAATTTTTGTAGAGGACCGAACAATGTTTCGACCTTCTTCGGTTATCGTCAGGTTTATAAAGAAAGAAAGAGGTAACTGACCGATAGCTGACCACATGTTTGAAGGGGGTCGTGTAAATGAGTGTAGGAATGTAGAGGGCGTGCTTACATTTTGATTATATTTATTAATATAGGTATAAAGGTGTTCCTTTGTATTGGTTTATTTTAGACTTGAACTGTTGTATAATTAAGGCTTCTTTAAGTTTGCGTTTGTCTATGTTTGTTTCTTTATTTAGTATTTGGATGATTTTTATGGTTATGTTGTGTTTATTTGATTTGCAGTATTCGAAAACGTGTGAAGGTGACTTTTTTTGTTCTTTGAACCTGGTTTCCATTTTTCTAATTGTTTTTCCAATATAGAAGTCGTGGCAGTTATCAAATTGTATTTTATAAATAATATTGGTGTGGTGTTTGTCAGTGTAGTTTTTACATAGTATAGACCTTAGTTTTGTGCCTGATTTTTGAATAAATTTGGTATTAACTGGAATGTCATATTTTGTTACTACTTTTTTTCCAAATGTTGGTTATTTTTCTGCTGTATGGTATGCAGCTGTATATGGTTTCGTGATTTTTAATTCGTGGGATATATTTATTTTTGTTGGTTTATTTTGCTTTCTGTCAAGGTGTGTACGTATAATGTTTTCTACGGTTTGTGGAGGAAACTTATTGATGTTGATGAAGTATTGTTTTATTTTGTCTAATTCGTGGTTAATTTTATCTAGTGAGCATAGTTTTATGACTGTGTTTATTTGGTTTCTTAGTATGCTGAGTTTTTGTTTTGTTTCATGTTCTGAGTCCCAAGGAATGTATAGTCCAGAATGGGTGATTTTTAGGTTGATTTCTGTTTTAAATTATGTATCGGTTCTTGCAATTTTGAGGTTAAGAAATGATATTTGATTGCTTTCTTCCTGTTCACATGAGAAGTTAATGTTGGGATGTATAGAGTTAATGTGATTGAAAAAAATTAAGTGTGTGTTCTGTAGATGTGAATCCCGCAATCATGTCGTCTACATATCAGTACCAGTATAGTGGTGGATCTAATGCTGTGTTAAATGCTTGTGTTTCAACTTGTGTCATAAAAATATTGGCTAAAACTGGTGATACTGGGTTACACATGCTTAGGCCATTTATTTGTTGTTGAACATGAAGTTTCTCTTCATCATGGCGAATTCTATGAGGGTTGCTAATTGGTTGCTGGGAATGTCTATTGATGGGTTAATATAACGGATATCTGCAAACTTATAGCACTAGAATCCATCTTTCGGTACCTATGGTGGGCAGAGCACAGATTGCCCTTTGTATAGCTGTGTCATAACTTCTATGTTATACAACAATATCAATGTTATTGAATTCACTTGTAAAATTTGAAACTACAAAATTACTTTAATAATTTCTCGTTTGTTTTTAGCTTTATTTGCTTTCGCGGAGAGAAGTAGATTTACAGCATGTGAATTAATGATTTTATAGCATTTTATGAAAATTTTGCACCATTCCCAGTTTGGAATATCTTATTTAATCGGAATAGTGTAAAAGCATTCTTTTTGTAAAGAAATATTTAAGTCATGACCAAAATAACAAACTTAATATATCATTATATGGACATAAAAGGGGTTAGTAGTTAGTTTTGTTTTTACTGTGAATACGTGGATTCGAAAGCTTCAGTTCTGGTCTTCTTGTTGCAGACTCATTCTTTACAGTCTGGAGGTACGAATATTTTATTACAACAGAGGTTATTTTAATATGTAGCTTTTAAATAACAGAAAATCGTAAGTAATAACCAATAATTAACACCTGCCATACGAGTCAGCCCGGCACCTTGGCGTGGATCAAAAGAGAAAAAGAGTATTTTCAGAAAGGTTTGGATTATTTTAATTACAGAAAAAAAAAGAAGATGTTTGGCACTGTTTTCGAGAGCTGGGTCACTGTACCAGACCCTTAACTAAACCCGTGCCTGACTCAAAGTCATTGGAGCCAACATGGAGCAGTTAACTTGTACATGGAAATCAAATGCTTGGAATGTTCTAGATGTAGTTGTGAATGTGTTGGTTTAAGTGTAGAGATTAAGCTAAACTGTGGGCTCAAGTCAGATAAGGGAAGAACTTATTTAAAGATATTCCAATTGATTACTGCACTGACAGCAAAACATAAAAAAAACAGACACAACTGGATCATTATCTTCGAAAAGTGGGATTGAAATCATATGTAATAAAGCATTAGTTTCGATATTTTGTGAGACGAACGGCATAGTAAAGCCCAAAGATGCAGAGTTAAAGTTGTAGCACATGCCTAATTCATTACAAAATGATTTTCCTAACAAATTTCTCAAATTCAAAAATGTCATTTATACAATAAAGAGTAAATATAAGAAGGATGGTATAATATACAGTATGGTACCATCATAGGTACCTCATGCAATATTTTCATTAGCATTTAGTTTATTTGTTTGTTTGTGTTTTTGTTTTAGAAGCTGTGCCGAGTTTCATTTATCAAGATTTATAGAAATAACTCGAATTTACTATTTTCTGGAAAGACTCCCACAAACCCAGTTGAACATCCTTATCTCAGTCAGTGCTGTGTTTAGGTACCTTCAGTCCCCGTAGTTGAGAGGGTGGTGCGTGCTATGCAAAAAAAAATTATTTTTCACAGAAACAACAAAATGTGTTTGATATATATATATATAAATACATGTGTAGCAGAAAATACTCGGATAACATTCTGCTTTTTTATTTTATTTATTTGCAAAATCGTTGTAGTTCTTGTCTCTTTTCTCACAATGTTTTCTTTTTTAATTCTGTAATAACCTGCTGCTGTTTGTACATAGGTTTGTTTGTAACTAAGCATAAAGATACCCAAGAGACTATTTTTACTCTACCTACCACGGGTATCAAAACCCCGTTACTAGCATTTTAAGTTCGAAGACATACCACAATGCTACTGGGGGACACCTGTTGCTGTAAAAAGAACAACAGCAGAGCGTGATTCTATATTTTGCACTCTTCTACGCATAGGCGTTCATAGAGGGTGGCAAAAGTTGACACTTGCCCTCTCTCCTCCCCTGAGAAACGAGAAACATAACATTTTCTTAATTCATTCAGAATAATGATATTAATTTTCAATTTTTAAAAATTAATTTCATATTACTCATTACATTTAATTTTTAATACTAGTATAAGTTGCCAGCTTTGTCAGCAGGGTTCATTTAAAATCTCTAGATACTTATCCTGTACCTAAATATTGAAAATATCGCTACCTTTGTGGCTTCATGTTAATTGGGCATGGTACTTACCACTCAGGTCATCAAAGAGAAGCTAACTGGGAGGTTTTTAAGTATTTTGCATGTGAAATATGACAATTTTCTGATGCACAAATGTAATATTAAAATTAATCTGTATTTTGGATCGTCGACGTTAGACAGTTATTACTTAAAAAATCTTAAAACTTTATTTTTAAAAATCTGATATTTTGTTTATTGATAACCTGTTAAACTTTGTGAAGATAAGCATACTGTAATAAAAGTTATAATATTCGTTTGACTGTGAGTGTATAACTGTGAAAGCAGGTCCATCATCCCTGAGAGCTGCAAAGAAACACGTTACTGGGTTCAATCTCAACAGATGTTGGGCTATCTGATGTGTCAAGTGTTAAAGTAATTTTTAGTCCTATTGGTAGTTTGTTAGCACATAGTAGGTAATTAATTAACAGATGCTAGTTGTGAGAAATTCATCCAAGTTTACTCTTTCATCTATTTTTAATTTAGGGTTTATTTTAAAGTTAAAGACATTAACTTTGAAATAATTTATTTATTTATCAAACACTTATATTTTATTTTGTGTTCGTAATTTGAATCTTGAACGAAATAAGGCTATTGAAAGTTATGATTTTTGTGTTTGTTTCTAAATTATGAAAGCAACATTTTAATTTGTAGTACTGTGTGTGTAACGTATTTATGGTATACATTGGCTATTGAAAGTTGTGATTTTTGTGTTTGTTTTTAAATTATAAAATCAACATTTTAATTTGTAGTACTGTGAGTAGCGTATTTATGGTATACATTTATTTTAATAGATACGTTGGTTTCAGTATAGTTCTTATGTATGTGAAGTGTATTGTTGGATGTGTATTTCGCAAGTCCGCCTGTTCTCTAAATTTCTAGAAAATTTTTGAGATTAAGAATCAACAACATGCGGTTTATGAAAATAACAGCGTGTATTCGAACATTGTTGAACGTTCAAGAATCTCACGTGATTGATACATAAAAACTACCACAAGACACCGAGAGACAGAATATATTGTTGGTCGCTATAATGAGTATACTATAAGTCTCAGAAGCTATACTTATGGTTAACGCTTACTACTCGGAAAACTGTAGAATTTAACCAGGAACGTTTAGATTTCGAACATTAAGAACAGTTCAACTTCAGAAGTGATGCTTGCTGTTGACAAGCTGCATTCACTCTATGCTCTAAGTTCAAAATTAGATATCCTAGTGCAGACGGTTATTATGTAGCTGTTTCCGGATATCTGAAATGAACAAACGGTCTATGAGCAAAGATAAAAATATTTCTTTACATTTCTTCAAATTTCGATTTATATTTCTGAAATCAGCATTGAAAACAACAATTTATTCTTTTTTTTCTATTTGAAGACGGTGCATGAAACAGAAAAAAACAAAACAAAACAATCTTAACAACGGTCATGATGAAATGAAAACTAGAGACAAACTGTTAGAGTTAAAAAAATTTTTGCTTCTTGAACACTGTTGGGTATTCCTTATAGATTTTTGGCTGCTGATTACGAAAATCACATCCAAATTTGCCCATCACGTACCGTTTCATCGAAATCTTTAGTTTGTCATGTTTTTTCTTATATTTGTGTCCAAAATTTTCGTTTCTTTAAGAGACCTATGAACAATGTTTTGTGCAGTCCAGGCGTGAAATCAAGCCATGTTGGAAGCTGTTCTGTGGAAGTATGCAGCCCGGGCATGCCTGGGCAGGCCGGAGCCAGCTTAAAACTGTCTCAGCAGGCTATAAAAGTGGCTTGCATACACAGATGCTGCTCATTGGATTAATGTAGACCTTTTAGTGTGTGCGTATTGTTTCAGAATATAGCATTGCCTCAGTAGCACTGTAACAAGTAAGTTAGATGGAATAGACATTTTACAGGACGATTGATGTCGGTCAGTACGTCTCGTCAATGTTGTAACAGCCGCGATACATTCTGCTATATTTGTGGCAAGTATACGCTTGTTCATCAGAGACGCTCAATGACTGCTCTTGTGAAGAAAGCATATCATCTGTACTTCAGCTGTATAATTGGTGATCAAGACATGTGCTGTCTGTCTGAGAGTTTGGCTCAGAGGCACTCGAAAGACAATGCCGTTTACTGTCCCGATGATATGGCGAGAACAGAAAGACCATGTGATGGTCTGTTACTTCTGTTTGACTAATGTGTCTGGTTTCTCTGCCAAAAACAAGAAGTCAATTGAATACCCTAATCTGCCTTCAACAATAAAACCCGTGCCACATGTCGACAGTCTTCCAGTTCCGAAACCACCAGAGGAATGGACCTTAGACGAACCAGATGAAGAAACTGCAATGCAGGGAACTGGCAGTGACATTGATCCGGAATTTGAACCGTGCTCTTCAGGCGATCCACATCTCATAATACAGTCAGAATTAAACGATCTGATCAGAGATTTGGGTCTGTCAAAAGCAAAAATCAAATTGCTGGGTTCGAGACTGCACGAATTGTGTTTGCTGTCACCAGGTGCGAAAATTTCTGTTTTTTTCGAAGCCGACAAGATGATATAACCAAATTCTTTGCACAAGTTGACAGTCTCTGTTTCTGTGTTGACATCGAAGGATTGTTCTTTGCTTTGGGTCGTGACCATGATCCGCAAGAGTGTCGTCTCTTTATTGAATCATCAATGTTAATTCTCCAAGTTGTTCTGTTATACAATGACAACGTTCACCCTTCAATATCTGTTGGCTATGCAACACACATGAAAGAAACCTACGAAAACATGGAAATTTTGCTGAAGCACATCCAATACAGCAAGTACAACTGGAATATCTGTGGAGATCTGAAAGTCATTGGTCTGTTACTGGGACTGCAGCTTGGCTACACAAAGTACTGTTGTTTCATCTGTGAATAGGACAGTCGTGCCAAAGAGTCACATTATTCTAGACAGAGCTGGCCACTCTGTAAAAAGTTAGTTCCAGGACAGAAAAATGTGGCGCATGAACCGCTTGTCGACCAGGCAAAGATTGTTTTTGCCTCCTCTTTACATAAAATTGGGACTTATGAAGAATTTCATGAAAGCAATGAACAAAGAAGGCGAAGGTTTTCGTTATTTAAAACAAATGTTCCCAAGAATAACTGAAACCAAGATCAAAGAGGGTATTTTTGTTGGCCCTCAGATCAGACATGTTATGAGTGACAAGCAGTTCGAAGATCTGTTATTTGGGCCGGAAATGATTGCCTGGAAAGCCTTCAAAGACGTTTTTGACAATTTTCTTGGCAATTACAGAGCCCCACATTACATTCAGCTGGTGGACAAACTTCTCAAAGCATACAAAACAATGAAGTGCAACATGTCACTCAAGATTCATTTCCTCCACTCACACTTGGACTTCTTCCCGCAAATTTCGGTGCTACCAGTGACGAACACGGTGAAAGGTTTCACCAGGACATTACTACAATGGAAAAACGATATCAGGGCAACTGGAATCCGTCAATGAATACAAACGAAAATAAGGAGCAAAACATTTTTAATTATGTTGAACTTAATAGCGTATTAGAAACATAAACGCAACTAAATATGTTATTGCAGGTAAACAGTTAACTGTCTATTTCTCAAAGTTCCTACGTGATGAAGCAAAATCAAAACTATATTTGTGCATACCCACCAGATACCTTTTCAGGAAGCAAAACGTTTCAAAAAAATTGTTGTGCAGTGTAATTTGGTAACAGTGTACCAAACTTTTTAGTTTACTGAATCCTCATGTTTGGCATGATAGCGAAATAAAAATTCATGTTGTATCAATGTAAGTTTTGTGCCTTCAGGGCTACAACAGTACGTGTCATTAATATTCTAAACGAATCATAATCATATGCAACAAAGTTAGAAAATGCGGCACTGTACTTATTAGCACGTATTAATGTTCAAATCATATTTCAGAATTAACATCACCATTGAAAACGTGACACACATGTAGCACTTTGATTATTTGATACAGTGTTTTAAGTATTTCAATCTGGAAAAAAAACCTGCTATTTTAAATTAAAGGCTTACTTGTGATCAATCTAGTAGATGTATGTGCATAAGCATGTTGTACATGACCCTTTCAATAACAAAGAGAAAGGAACTACTTAATTACTTCATTTATGTAAAGTACTTTTTGTTTCTTTGTATTTGGTAACATAGTAGAATTGCAAGAGCAACCACTATTACGAGGAATAGTTTTTTCTGCTATTTTCTAGCAATTTTCTTTGTTCACTAAGGCTAACTTTTTAAGATACATCACTTCAAAAATCTGTGGTATTCTTATTGGCAGTCTTTGGAGTGAATATGAACTATTAGTTAGTACACACCAAAGGATGTTTTTTTAGTAAGTAATTTGAGTCTAGCTTTTAGGTTTTTATTAAGGAATTAGTCCCAAACAAAATTCAGAATTTCAGTTTTAAATTAAAAACAAATGTGTGTGTGTATTTCATTTAGTCCAAATTATGTATCATATCACCTTAAACATTTCCAGCAAGAGGACTAAGTTATATGCATGTATTGCATTCTTTCATTATGTTTTATAAGGTAAGCTCCATTTCTTTAATTACTTTCCAGCAAAACGTTTCCTTTCAAGATTTAATATTGAAAAAGTACCTCTATCAAGGTAGATGCTTGTTCAAAGCTTTATATGTAGTTTAATTTATGAAACATTTCATCTCCATCCAAAGGTGAACTGTTGCAGCATGATCCAAGGATTCAAGGACCAATCAAAAACAGGTAGGATTTAGAAATTCCTGCATTATTGAAATACTCTTGTAAGATTTTGTGAAACTGAACTAAAACAATGAAATATGTTTATCTTACAAACGGGTTACTGAAGTAAAAAAAATACATATATAATATATAAATATCTCAACAGAATATACAGATTGGTCAGCTGGACTTATTTGAACAAGATATTTAGAATACAAAGTTGTGGATAATGTACAATTCTCTAATAATAATATAAATAAGTAAAACATTTTGTTTAAGAATTAGAAGCAGAGATACTGTGTTTTACTACTCTTTGATTTATAATATATGTTAATATCACATAGGGCTGCATATTCTTTGAATAATATCAATGGAAAACTATTAATCCTTAATTATATTTACATCAAAAGTTAAAAGAGATTCTTTAAAGCTAAAAGTTTTTGGGTTTTTTTCATCATTGGTTCATCACTTGTGAGTAGTAATGAATTACTAAGAATTGCTTTACTCAGCATGACATATAGTTTAAATTTAGTTTTCATTAAAGAACAGGTCTTATTGATTAATATATTTATTTTTATAAATGTCAATTATTGAAAATTGTGATTGTAGAAGGAAGTTACATTTGGTAACTGCAGTCACATTCATTGAGCAGTTGAGATGTACATGTGTCATACACATTTATAAATATTGTATGTGATTGTGTGCACTTCAGCCAGATTTGCTGTAATTGCCATTGTAAAGTGTGATTAAAAATATTTTAATACCCTAGTACCTAAATCATATGAAAACTTTAGATTGATTTTTCAGCTTGAGTGCAAGTTTTTACTTGTAATTGTTACAGTTTTTATGAAGTTGGAAAAACTGGGTGAAATATGGGAGTTCTAGTGACTAAGCATTAAAACTTTAATCTTAAAAGATAAAACAGTCAAGGTTAAGAACTTAAACACCCCTCACACTTACCAGTATTTGATGTTTATGTATAATAGTGGTCAATGATCCAAAATAATGCATGACACTGCAAGAGAGCATTTCAAAACTTTTTTCATGATGCTTCAAATAAACAGTACTTTTCAGAATTATTCATTGGTATAAGATTCTGGGTACTAGTATAATAAGTACATGTATAGTGGAAAGTGAGTGGATTCTAGTGTTAAAGTGAGAACCTTAGACGTGTTAGCTAAAAGTTCTGTTTAACCATAGTTTGATTTTTTTTTTGATAGAACTTTCACTCAGTTTTCATTCTTTTGAATGATGTATTTACCTTAATATTTCACACAATGTTTTCTTGTAAGAAAATGTTCCCAAAGATGCATTATCCATTTTATATTGTTGTAAATAAAACATACATAAGTTAATATATATTAACATCCAAAGATTCAACAATTAATGAAATGTTTTGTACATTTAGTTTTTACTTCAGTCTATTAGTTAAAAGATTTCCTTTATATGCAGTTTCCTTTCACTTTTAACTTTAGCAGTTATTTTGAACTGTACTTCACTCTAGACTAATTACACTTATTCAAACCATATACAGCAAAATAGGCTATTCTGATTAAAAACTGGTTACATAAGTTATATTATTTTCCATACCCTCATATTGAGTTGCAATATGTTTTTACGTCTGCATGTGGGTTACAGTATTTTTTGAGGCAGTAAAATCAAAACTTCTAATCTGATGTATAAACATTAATAACCTAAATGTTTTTGCATTACTTTGAACTCATCACGATGAGTGAATGATAAATTAAAATTCTTAGTAAAATCAATGGTGAACATGAACTATGTATGAAAGAAAGTCTATTGAGGAACAAACTTAAACTGAGGTTGAATGAGAAAAATAGTTAGGTTATATGTATTGTTAAAATGTAAAGAAACCACAAATGTCTTTTTTTTTCATCTTTATAGAACGATTTATATGAAAAGGATGCCTTCTGTGTTGTAACAAAATGCAGATTGTTTGCTGATTTTAAAGCATATACACCATGTTTGATTTTGCTTAAAAGTATATTGATTTTTTTGAAAAAATTGTGTGTGTTTCACTACTGATAATAAAACTGTTAGTCTGTGTAATTTATTGATGCTGTATATATAGCCAATGTCACTTTATTTGAGTATAAAAGAAGTGTTGATTTTGTGGTGAAACTCAGTAGTGTATAGTACAGTGCTTTGCAAAAGTATTCACCTCCCACCAATAATTTCACTTTTTGATAAAATACAAATGATGTAAACAGTTTCTAGGTAGTAACTAGGTTGTATCTTAACGCTCCTACGAAAAGACGTTTCTAGTCCTGATTTCTCCAAGCCCGTTCCCCTGGCTGTGGTTTCGCTAGCTAGTAGATAGGGACAGTGGGAATCTCGTTAATCCATTCATTAATGGATTTAAATGGCAATTTCATTTAAATACAAAATTATTAGCCTAATATTAATAACCTTTTAAGTTGCTCTGGGGCCTATTAGGCCCCACTTTTCGTAGGAATGTTAATGATGCACTTCATTGTATTAAGAGGAATAATCAGTGTCTTTGAAATTTTCTTGTAATTTTCTCCTGATGTGTGCTTCTCTACCTCTTTATCATTCATTTGTCTGGAAACTTCTTTGTCTTCATAGTTGATTTGTCATATCCTTGTGTAAGTTGTGGCTTGAGCAGATGCATTTACTATGAAATCAAGTTAAACCACTTTGATTATGTAAGATAAAGACCATTAAACTAAGTTTATGACCCTTCAAACTAATTTTTTGCACTTCAACTGATTTGGAGTTGCTGTAACAAAGAGGTTGATTAATTATACAATTGGGAATATTCTAATACAGTGGAGCACCGTTAAGCCGCGGTATTTGGGGGGTCAACCTGCTTAACCGCGGCTTAAACCTTTGTGATTGAAAAGCCGAAGTCGCCAACAGCTCCACCGAGGAGCCTCATCTGGGCCATTGCGTGATCATTATAATGTTAATGTATAGACTATTCAGATACAATTGACAAGTGCCGTTTTAACACAAACGACCAATGCATTGCGATGGTTCACTTTTCCCAAATTAAAGCAAATCCTTTTTAAATATCTCCTTGAAGTTATAAAGCCAGGATTAAATTCGTAAGCCGCATTTTTATACGTTCTTAAATTAGCGGTGAGCCGCGATAATCCTCGCTCACATTTGTCATGTCAGTGTCAATGACAAGGAGAGTGTGAGAAACTTTAAAAAGCCAGGTAGTAGACTTAATACATCAAAAATTTTGGGACAAAACTTGCTACAGCGGCTTAAGCGATTTCGTGGTTTACTGGTCCGCGGCTTAATGGGGCTCCACTGTATTCTCTGTACATCTAACTCACTTACATAATATCAGCATTTCTTTGTTGTTATTTTTTTTTAGGTTTCTTATTTTGGGGTACATTGTGTAGATTATAAATTTAAAGTCCCATTTGAAACTTTCATGATTGTGACAAAATGTAGGAACTTTGCAGGGGGTGAATACTTTTACAAAACATTGCATATGAACTAAAAGGATTTAGTATGATTAGTCATGACTAGTATGGTGGACGTGTATGTTCTATTGCTCATTTTTCTCTGAATAAATATACTGTAATGAATTGAATATATATAGAAAATACTGTATGAGTGAAATAATTTATTTTTTCAGGAGCTGCACAGATATTTTATGTCTTCTTTTGTTTCTTACATTCATTGTTGGCTGGATTGTGGTTGCAAGCTTTGGTAAGTGCATTTTATATATGAGACAAAAACATAAAGTGTTCAATTGCTGATTATGTTAATTTTACAAAGGATATTTGTTTTGTATGGATGAATCTGTGTAAAGTAGTAAATTCTAGTTTCATATATGTGAATGCATATCATGGTTATTATAATTAATGACTTGGTTGACATGATTATTAAAGTATATGATCACTTAAGTCTAATTATTTATTACTTATTAAAAATTAGCCATAAATTTAAACAATATAAAATTCCTAAAGGACTTATGGTCAATTTATCTATTGTAATATCAGAAACTAACTTGGAAACTTCATAAAGCCATGCTAGAAAAGAGGATCAAATATTTGTATAAATTAACATAACGCAGAACAAGAAGAACATGGAAATAGATAATGCAATAAACAACAACATAGAATCTATAATGATACACAAAGCTATTCTCATCTAATAAAGAAATTCACACAAGAAACTTAATTCTTTTCATACATTCTCAAAGATAAGAAATCTTTTAACAATATAGGCACAACCTGAATAAAGTATATAAGTAAAGGATTGAAATTACTGTAATACGTATTAAAATATCAACCCTGTATGTAGCTATGACTGCATTACCCAATGTACAGCTTGCCAGAAGAATAAGTAAATAATTCAGAATCCAAGTAAGGTCAGTAGTCCAGAAAAAGCATGAAATTTAAATCATACCACCTTAACAGAGTAAAAAAAACTGTTTAAAAATAATGAAGACAACACTGCATCACCATACAAAGGGAATATCATTGTAATTGTGAACAGAAGGAATATATCATCAAATTCTAATATAAACTTGAGGATGTCCACTATCATTATATGAAGATCAACTGCTACACACACACACACACACACACACACAAAAGTAAAATTCTTAAGAAGTATTCAAAGTAACTTGGAACAGAAATAGTCAAACAAGTAACACAGGCATCTGTGGTTATCCTAAAATTCATAAACAGGCTATCCTCTCTGCCTCATAATTAACAGTAAAGATAAGTGTGTTAGTTAGATATTTGGTTGATATCAAAGTTAACAAGTAAAACAGTCTTACATGTTAACATTCAGTTCATTTTGTAGAGATACTAAAAGACAAACAAACCTTAAAACTGCACAAGGTACAATTATCAGGTGTGATGTATCCCACCCACTTATTGGTGTACCACCCTTTTAAGAACTATAAAGCTAAGCTGCTTACAGAATGCAACTTGCAAGGATTTGTGGTGTAGGAATATTCCAAAGATTTTGCCCTTTCTTTAGTATCAGTATTTATTCTAAATGTGTTATTTATTGTGAATATGTGCAGATTTTCAGTTAACACTTGGTCAAAGAATTACCACAGTTAATTATTTGCATATTTGGAATCTTTCACAGTTTTCATTAGTTCAGACTAATTCTTTGCATCTCATCAAAGTCTGGGCCCATTTTCAGGAGTATTTAGTTATGTTTGTAGAGGATGTCTCAGGATCATGAGATATTTATCTTTTATTATTTTATTTTTGCAGTATGCAAATTAACCACAGTGGTAATGTTACATGACATGTGCCAGAATACGTCTTTGTACTTATTTCAATATATGCCAAACAAAAAATATAGTATGAAGATGTTTCTTCCTGATAAAGAAGGCTGAAACCTAGATAATACTATGTAAAGGGTATATGCTACCTTCATTTAATCTTGTTTAAAATTATCTTCATTTTTTTGACATTTTCAAAGTTAGTAATATCTGTTATTATCCATAGAGAAAATTACTTAAAGTAACTTTGTTTTAAGAAGCAGTGTTATTCAGTAGTTGTACAGATAATATTGCCCACCTTTGTGGAATGAAAATGACCAGTCATGTGATGCTGGATAAATGTGAGGATTCTTTGAGGGTAGAAACATAGCATTTATTTATTTATTTTGTTTCTGATCTTAACCTATTCTTGACCTGGTTTTCATTATATTATCAATGAGAGAAAACTAAATGAAAATGTGGCTGTGCATTATTCCATTAGCAATTACATTCATTGATTTTTGTCTTAAATGCTTAACGATGATTATTATCATTATGTTTTACACAGTGTCCAGTTTTGTTATTCCTTAACTTAAACTCAAACAGTAAACATACAGCATAAATGTACCATATATGCAGTACCATATCTTGAATGAATCTTCTGTTTATTTCTGTTTATCTGATACAGTTCAAAAGTATTTTCACTTCAGCTGAAAATACAGAAGACTGCAGTATTAAACTCATAAATTTCTGTATCCATCACAACACAACATTTTTAAACATAAATACTACCAACAACAAAAATACCAAACCATAGGATCTGTTTTATCACAAGCTTGGAATCTCTGCACGAAACATTTCAAAACAGTTCCTTAAGATAGGATTTGACTGAAGTATGTTGAAAGTACCTTAATATGGCCACATACTACAAACAAGATTCCAGAATTATGAATCACCCAAACAGAAAACATCCAGAAATATGATTCACAATTAGAAAAGGATAACAAATTTCTAATATTATATCTACCAAGATGCATAACTCTCATATATTAGATGAGTTTACAGAAAACCCATAAATACCAATAATTCAAACTACTCCAACAGTGCAAAGATTGTTGTCATAGATTGTCCAGTTTACAGAATGAACATTGTTTGTGACACCAAGGAAGTTGAGAAGTGAAAAATAACATATCACCATAATCTTAATAAACAGTTAATACACACCAAACCACTTGTAGTCTCAATAGACAGCAAAGTACCATTTACAACATCCTTTGTAATTGTAGTCTTCAGTTCACTGGATAAACAAAAAGAACGATAAAAGATAAATTTTAGAAGCACAATAGCTGTATACAATATAATTTAATACTGATTTATCTACAATAGCCTGTTATAGCAGATAATATCATATATTATATAACCATACATGAGGAAAAGTATTAAAAAAGAAGCCTTTATGTCCTTTTAAGTCAACTTAGAAAAAATATTAGCAAAACCTGATTACTTTTCTTGAAAGCATTCATATAATTAGTTGATATAATTCTTAGACTCTGTACAATGGATATTATGGTCACCTTTCTCTTTAAGAAGACCCCAGAATTAATTCTATTCACTACATTACTAATGCTTCTGAGGAGTTCTCTAACTATGGCAGCTAAAACATTGGATGCAAATTAGTTAGAAACTATTACCTAGTGATAGAAATATAATTAATTAATAATTAAACTTTTATGATTGTATAGAATACTAATCATAAAAAAATCTCATCATAAATACTTTACTGAACATACTTATGATACCTTGGTGTTTTTCATAAAGTAGAAAATCATTTGTTGGAAGTATCACCTAACTTATCAGTTCACATTATGGATATTCTGTAATATCGTTTTAACTCACTGAAAATTGTATGTTTACTGCAGTGTTGGGTTTGTAATGAATGATTGTTCTGTGTCTAAGTCTTCATGATCTATAGTTTGTTTTATAGAAATTTATTAAAACATATGAAGTTTCTTTTGTCAAAATAACAGTTTAATATTTAATGGATGCTAAGTTTGATTGAAATCTTATGAATGTGAAGATGTAGAAAAGAATGGTAATTTGCTACAAGCAATTTCTATGTGAAAGACATTTAACTGATACATTCTTTTATTTTGTTGAGAAGTGTTATATGTAAAATCAACATTAAGTTTGTGTTTCTACATATTTAGAAAATTTAAAATGTTGATGTTCAGGTACATTTTGATTTTTTGATAACATCAAAAATTTTGGAATATTAAGATTTGAAAGAGAAATAATGTAAATGAGTTGCAGGTGCAATAGTCATTGGAGTTTTTCTTTTGTGCTAGGTTAGGTTCATGAAATATATCTGTTATAGCTTTACATTGTTACTAAATACAATAAGTATTTCATAATTCAAAGATAGTGATCTTTTAGGAGTGAAATTCATTAATGAAATTAAACAAAGAACAAAAGAGATAGAAATGCTTTCTACTCTTCTACTAAATAGATTTATTTTGCAATGTTTAACCCTTAAGCTACGTTCAGGCAAAGAACAAAATACAACTGACTGTGTTGGAATTAGAATGTAAACATGAGACACTCAGGCACTAATTGAGGCAAGCCAGTAATACATAAGAAAATATAAATGAAATATTGTTAGTAAAATATAAAACAATATATATATACACATACACATACACATGTATAAACAAAGTATGTATCTTTTAAGAATGTAATAAATAGAATGCTTCAAACCAAGGAGTGAAAACTAACTAAAAGTTTCAGTCATTTCTTTTGACAGTCATATTTCAAAAAAGACCTTATTTCAGAATTTTTACAGTTTTTTGGTACATCTATTTTTTTACATTATGCATTGTTAACTACTTTTGATGCAGCCAGGGTTTGAAGACTGAAAAAGCAACACAATGAAACTGTTAAAAGTAAGTTTACACTTCATTGAAATATTTATTATAGTTTTTCAGCAGATGTTGTGTGTTGCTTCGCATATATATTTCATTTATCAGCTTACTGCTCATCAGTGAAAAATTGGATATGATGGGTTTTCTTTAATAGCATATATGTATGGAGACCCCAAGCAACTCTTGCATCCAACAGATTCTGATGGAAGAATATGTGGAGAGGGTGATTTAGTGTAAGTTAATAATTAGATACTTATAAAATGTGTAAAATCTACTTGTTGCTTAAAATAAAACACTTTTATAGCTAGATATAAAGTTTAAGAATGATAGGTAGTGAATAATTTATTATGACAAATTAAGCTTCAGTGTGCAGGTAGAGTTAAAAGTTTTATCACATTTTCAAGTCTTATAAAACAAAAATACGTTTATTGAAAATGCTGTCAATTAAGTGCAAGAACGTACGGTAAGGTAACAATGAAGCTTTATTTAATACAGACAAGAATAAAGTGTCACAAATTTGCCTATTTTAAGAGCTTTCTAATTTTCTTTAATTGAAAATGCTGTCAATTAAGTGCAAGAACATACGGTAAGGTAACAATGAAGCTTTATTTAATACAGACAAGAATAAAGTGTCACAAATTTGCCTATTTCAAGAGCTTTCTAATTTTCTTTATTATATACAGACTAAACAAAATCATAAGTGTGATTAAAAATGTCCTGAAAGTAAAACTGTTAGTTTGATAAAGCTCCTTTTTTTAACTACATATCTGTAGTTTATTTAACACTTCACACAACCTATTCAAAGGTGTTTACCACAAGCTGAGTATAATTTTGAGCTGATTGATAAATTTCCATTTAAACCTTAAGGTTAAGAAATTCAGAAATTTATATTGTATGTAATTCACATTTATAAAATAAATTTTAACTAGATTCCTTCTTAATCAACATAAACGTTTTTCTTTACATATCTGTCGTTTCACAATTTTTTTTCAGTTTGTATTTTTCTTTCCTTTATAATGATTTTTTGATGTTCATAATTGATACTTAAAAACCTTTTCCTCATCATGATTGGTATTAAATGTGGTGTATATGAGATCCTTGCAGAAGATACTTCATGAGCAGTAGAACTTTGTATGGGATCCCCTTTCTGTCACAATTTCCCTTCCTCCTACCATGAAAGTTGATCTGCTGTGGTGGCTAAAAAAAATCCAGATATTGCATCACAACTGGATGCCCTCCTATTCATGAGTGCTTCCTTTCAGGGATGGGGCTTGGGTCAATCAGCACAAAGCTTAAGGCCATTAGTCTGCAGATGAAATTGTCTTGCATATCAATGTTTTCAAACTTGTGGTGGTTCATCTGATGTTAGCTCATTTCCTTTTACTTGTCACTGTCTGTTGATGGTTCATTACAATAACTCTACATTTTTGGCTCATATCAACCATCAACGGGGCACCCAGTCCAGAGACTTCTGTTTCTAAACCTTTGATCTTCTATACTGGGCTTAGGCACATTACATTTCATCTTTCCACATGTTGTGTGCAGGGTGCTTTCAATCTGGTGGTGGGTTGTCTTTATGTCTAAACCAAATCTGCCTTGCATAGTGGTCATTATATCCAATTGTTTTCAAAGACCTCTGCCTCGTGTGGCTCTCCCCAGTTGGATGCATTTGCCATGAGCCTTAATACAAAGCTGCCCCTCTTTTGGTCTCTTGTCCCACATCCTTAGGCTCTGGCTGTGGATGTCTTCAGCCAGGAGTAGGCTCACAAATACCTTTATGTGTACCCTTCCATCCATTTACTTCATTGATTGATTTCTTTGGTACTCACTTCTTGTTGATTCATTTTAATTGCATTCCATTGGTTTGCATGGCTCTGGTTTCTGAGGCTCCAGTATCTACTCCTCTCACCTCCTGTCTCTCTACCATTATTTTGCTCTTCTGATTCAACTTCACACCCCCTATTTATCCAAATCTCCCAACCCTGCATCTTAATGCATGGCTTTTGTCCAGTCCTTGGTAAGGAGATCTAGCTTCATGCATTGAGTTGCCTCCCTGTTAGCTGCTTCCATTCATCCATTTCCATAGAGATTTACCAACTTAAATGGTAGGTCTTCCACTGTTGTTTATCAGACAGGAGAATTCCTGACACCAAGTCTTTGGTGGCTTGAGTGGTAGAATTTCTCACCTGGTTCTTCAACCATGGGCCTTCAATCTCTTTTATTTCTGGATATATAGTAGCCCTTTCCCATACCTTCTTTGTTTTTACATACTGTAGAGTTTTCGGTTTACTTGTTCTCACTAGGCTCATGTGTTCTATCTAGATTCCGAGACCTCTAAGCCATTCTCCTCTTTCAGATTGAGACATTAATGTGGTCATCCATGACCTGTCTTTCCCTCCATTTGAACCACTTTCCTTGTTTCATTTGCCCCTTAAGACCTATTTCTTTCTCCTTTTGGCTTGTGGATGTCTTCAATCTGGCTTATGATTTACTTTTCATTGACATTTCATGCAGACTTTATCATCTTACCTATCTTCTCCTTGATCATGATTATTTCTTTCTCCTCAAGACCACAACAGCTCAAGAAGGTTGTTCCACCTTTTCTTCTGTTTCCCTATCTTCTATCTCACATCTTTACTGTTGTCAAGATCCTGATAGGCTGCTATATCATGTCAGGGCCCTATAGCAGTATATCGCACACTCATCTGCCCTTTGTGGTATGCCAACTGACTTTTCATTCCCTGGTAGCCTTTCTCCCTTTGTGATCATACCAAAGTCATAAAGGTAGAACCTGTTTCCTTCTATAGTCCCATCAAATTTGTCATCTTACATTTTCTCTTGCTTCCATTTTTGTCATCTGTTGGAGGAGGTTCTCCAAGCTGGTATGTGGACCATGCCCAGTGTAGAACCTGTTTCCTTCTATAGTCCCATCAAATTTGTCATCTTACATTTTCTCTTGCTTCCATTTTTGTCATCTGTTGGAGGAGGTTCTCCAAGCTGGTATGTGGACCATGCCCAGTATGTTTATTTCCCATTATCTTCATTGCATCGCACTTTCATCTGTGTTGGGATTTTATCTTCCATCTGTGGCTATACTAAAGACTGTAGTGTGACCTTAACTGGTAAGTTTTGTTTCTTTTCCTCCTTTTCAGATACATTTTTTTATTTCCTCTTTACACATGAATCACTGTCTCTGGTGAGTGGTGCCTTCCCTGGTATTCTTTAACAGCAAAATTTGCACTATATGCCATAGTCACTGTGGAGGTGGGGTGTTCCACAAGATCACTGGAAGGTCATCTAACTAATGATAGATGCTTCACAAATACATTTGTTCTGGACTGGACACACATCGACTGCATGGGTAAAGCAGGAGGGAATAGCCTTCTTGGGTGAAGAACTTGGTATGGTCTGTTTTTCAAAATAGGGTATCATGGTCAACCATTAAACTGTCTATGGTGACAACAGTCCTCCAGACTATCCAATGCATTCTTACTCTCCTCCCTTCTTCAAGTTCAGTATGGGTGTTTTTACCACTTACCAATTCCAAACTGCTGGGGTGATGGACCATGGAGGCTTACATCTGAATGCTGAATGGGTTTCACTAAATCATTCAGTTGAGAGAAGGAGGTGATTTCTGCTGGAGTTGATTCATCCTTCCTGGATGACATGATTTCCTCATACTATTTACATATTTAACAATACTCACAACCATTGAAGTTGATCTATCACCATACAGTCTAACATGAACTGCTTATACTGTATACACCACTGTGGAGGTGATTCATTACCCTGCTGGTTGATGTGGTCTCCTGTTATACATTCCATATTGTCTGGAGTTGGTCCATTACATATGCAATTCCCTTCTTTAGACTGGGAGCTCTCATCCTACTTTCACTTGGATAACAGTTCCCAGCATTGTTGAGTCCATCCTCTCCATGCTGGATGGCCAGTTCCAGATTGCTCTAGGGTGTTGATCCTTAAGTTGTATTCAGGAATTGGTGCAGTTATTAATCCCTGATTTGTAATATTCTGCAGAACTTTGAAGAGGGTGTGAATGCATTTTATACTTGCCTGTGGCAAGGCTTGCAAGAAGGCAGTATAAATATTGATTGTATATTGTAGGTGTAATATATTCAGTATTCAGTATTTAGTGTTCCACATCAATTTGGCTATTTGAGATAGATAAAGGACACAGGTCGTAATTCTTGAACATAAATTTAAATGTTATTATGGTAAACTATAACATTTGAGGGAGCATTACTGTTCAAGCTCTAAGGGGGCCTACCAGGATTTTACCAAGTTGCCTGGCAAGCCAGTTCATCACATATGCATATAAGAAATTAACAAAAAAACAACAACACATGAAGACAGTTGATTTTTAAATTCTAGATACCGTGATTTTAAAATTCAATATTTTATAACTATTACACTTTTCCTATTATCTCAATACAGGCACCTAAAACTCAACAACTGGATCTAAAGTTTAAATATGCTTTGTATATGAAGTTATAATTTTCCCATACTAAAAATATGTTTCTGATAGGTACTTCTGCTCACAAAATTAGCTGTTCTCATTCAGTACTACTCTTTATATGTGAACCTTTTTACGTGTGCCACAAGTTTTCTACTCTCCCCTGTTGTAATTGCAAGGAGTGTAGAGAGAGTTGCATGTTTCACATTAGTGTATCATGCTACAATTGGTTAAGAGGTGATGCATGATGATTTACATGAGAGACATGTTGGAATATAGTAATTCCAACAAGTGGAGAGTGCAAAGCTTGTGGAATGTAGAGGACAGCACTGAACAAGAATAACTAGTTTTGTGAGTGGAGATATGCATCTATTGGAAATACATCGTTAGTATAAGAAAATTATAACTTTGAAGTTCTGAGATCCCATGGTCATTGTTGATAAGTTTTCCTGCCAGTAATCAAATGTGATACTGAAGTAGATGCATGAATGTGTCAAAAACTAATTTGTCTAATATCAAGAGTTCTGAAAGATTGTTCTTTTTACTGTGGTTTTTTGTTAACCATGTTACATTTTAAATCATTTGTCAGTTATTAAATAAGCTAATTTGTAGAAACTATTATGATCAGAATGATAAAACAGTTATTATCAGCATACAAAATTGTTGCAAAATAAATATTCTTGGGTCAAATTTTTCCTTGTTCCTGCTAACTTGTTATATGACACTAGAGGTAATCTTGTTGACCTTTGTTAGAAACAAAGCTCTGCATGTGCACCTCTGAGGAAAATATACTATTAAAATTGGGATTTTCAGTGCTTTGTGAACATTATGAATATAGGGAAGTAATTAACCTTTTTTTAAACAAATAATTTTTTAGTCACTGATATACAATCTTGCAGAATTTACTGACTGTAAGCACTGCTATGTATTGTGCAAGACCTGGAAACATACTAAATTCAAACATACGAGAAACAAAATTACCTGTCCATGAGATGAGTTGTATGTTAGCCTGGTTATAGTTTTATGTAACACACATGCTGTTTTTGTTTCTTCAGTTGTGATGAAATATCCTTATTCTTTTCAATTCCGTAATAACGTTTCAAGTTCAAGTGACTTACATATGCCTTTATTTTAGTATAAGTTAAAAAGACACTATCAAACAGACCTATGTAGGTTATTTTTTAGTTGCAAAAACTCAAAAATAGCAGATGAAATTCATAAGTTAATGTCATTGAATGTACTTAATAAAGACTTTTATTTTGAAAAATTGAAATGGTAGCCAATATTCAAAACTTAATATTGCTTTTTTCTGTATATTTGATTGGATTTCAGTGACAAGCCTTACCTATTTTCCTTTGATTTGACAAAATGTATTAAAGGATTTTCTTCAGTCCTGGATGGTTGCCCAACTCAACAAGTGAGTATAAAAAAATTTGTATAAGCTTTTTGCTTACAGGAGAGTATCCTCAAGGTTTTTCAGTGACATTAATACCTGATAAGTATTTGTCATATTCTGTTGGTAGGTTTGTGTCAAGAATTGTCCCAATACAACCTTCTCAACATTCAATTTCCTCATGTTATACCAGAATGAAGAATTGATTAAGGAGAAATTGATTTGTAGGAATGATAGTTTGAAAAGTGCACAGGTAAGATTCACAGGGTTTTAATATTTCTCTATAAATATCTTTTGTTTTATCATATAGTATGTTTTTTGCAAAAGTGTTATCCGTGTTAAGTAATTTTGCTAGGAAAAATAAATGAAAAAGAAAAGTTATGCTAACAATACCTGCATGTTCAGGAAATTATTATATAGTTAATAATTTTAAACATGGACAATAAAAGATAATAAAAACGTTTTAATACATTCACACACATACATTGTGTTAAGTAAGTATTTACTTGGAAAGGCCATCTTCTAAATGTCTTTCCTATCTGTTGGATAACTGTAGGAATTAGGGGCAGCAAATTGATATGTAAGTTAAAAAAAAGCAAGAGAAAGAACTGTGTTAATAATAGACTTTTGTAGTTCTAGCGTGGTGCAGGTTATCTCCCTCAGTCTTTGGCTGAGGGTCACAAATGTATAAAGATAATTCTCCCCATAGTAGTACCTGCCACTTTGTTTCACTAAACATACTGGCATGAATGCAGCTAAAAAAACAAAAAAACTTTTACACATTCATAATAGTATGTGATGCTTTTGGTGTCCTTCATTTCTTAAATATGCAAAGTGTGAATCATTTCCTGCATTATAGCTCCAGAGGCCACTAGCTACCATATATTCAGGCAAGCAGTAGCGGTGCCTCTGTAGTGATGGCTTGGATTGTTCATCAAAATGATATTTTAAATATCTCTTTGATAGGTCATCAGAACTTTACATTACTATACACTGTTTTGTTTTATAACAATATCTATGTAATTACTGAGTTGCAAGTTCTGAAAATTCTATAAATATAAGAGCAAAATGTTTGAATTTCTTGTTCCTTTTTCTGCTTCTTTTTTAATACATCACTGTTAACCAATTTCATGGAGGTGATGAGTTTCAGATGGAGTATCCATTTTTAAAAGTATCACTAATAACTTTTAATAGTTTGAAAGTATTACAATGCCAGTGTAAACCATGTTTTTATTACCCCTTGAAGTTAACTTTCTGACAGAAATCTGGTAGTCTTATGAAAAGCTTAAGTACATAGTTAAACAGGAATTACCAGCCAATAATAGATAAACAATTAATATAATTGGAACCTTGTTGTCTTTAGTTTAATTTATCGTGCATTCTAGGTTTTTGAAATTAATTAGCTATTTCAGTGATGCATGATTCACTTAAATGATAAACTTCCTGGTGTATTGTAGCAGTAATATTTGATGAATACTAGAGTTACAAATGATTCCCTTTCATTTGGCATGTAAATCAGCAAGAGAAAGTTATATACGTGCTTGTTGCCATTTGTGTTAACTGGCTGAAGTTATGGGTTTGCACAGAACATGATATGTGACAAGGCTCTGTAAGATTGTGGCTGCTTCAGTGTCTATATCATTATCAGAATGTAACATATGACATTACATCCAGGGTTCAGCAACTCAGGATTCACATGCTTTAAATTACATGGAATAATTGCATTAATTGCTTGTTGTTGACCTTGTGTCTGATGTAGCATCAGTCTGAATGTTATTAATTTATGATGGTCCTATTTGGAGACAAGATATGAGCATTCCCAAATTCTATGATCAGATAAACTATAGTTGAAGCAGGTGCTCCTTCTCTTACCATCTCTGTGCTTTCTGGAGTTCAAATCTAGCTGTACTGGTGATGTAACATGACAGAAGGGTCAGAGAAGTTTAGCTGATGCATTGGGAGTTATGATCACTGTGCCACGATGCCTTGTATCATTTGTTACAGTTTTTCTGGAAACATACTTTGGAATGTTTTCATATAAATTACCCATAAACTGTCTGGATAGATAGCCAAGTTTTTGTAGGGCCTTTTTCTTCCAGTCTGAATTTGGATTGGTTGGTTTTCCACACGTTTGAATCTGCAGCATAGCTTGACAATTCATCATATTTCAGGTACTGAGTTGGGCTTCATCCGAATACTCTAGAGCATTAAGCACTAGACCATCTTAATTCAGCTTTAAGTATTGCATCACATGCTCTTATTCAACCCATTTCAAGCAGTTACTTACTTAAAATGCTGGATGAAATTGTCCAGGAATTTCTTTGCAATTTTGTTGAACACTAAGGTTATGTGTTTTATGACCACTAGTAGTAAGCTTCTATTTCTAGAATTGTATGATCAAGATGTTTCATATTGGTCTTTGTTACTTCCAGACGTCTAGACATGCACAGTATGTCTACAGTATGTCTATGAATACAGTACTCTTCAGACCAAGTTCACTGTGGAATGATATGTTGTGTGGGAAGCACATCTTTGTAATCTTAATGACTTGACATGCAGTGAATCTCTTCCTCATTACCTTCCATGGAACTTCAGCTGCCAGACATGCTTTTGAGTTTTACTGTTACACCTTATCTGCCAAAATCTGCTGGACTGTATCATGTTGCCACCTGTTCCATCTGATAGCATTGGACTTGTCCAACACATGCAACAAACCACTTTTGATCATTGCTGACTCCTCCCAGTATTTTAGAATGTCTAGTGTTGTTAATGAGCACCTGTTTTATTAATTAGATCATCTCTATAAATCTTGGTATGTTTAGGCTACTCAAGGCCATCATGACCCTTTTTTGTGCTAATGTTTGGAGTAATCATTAGAGCTTGTGTTAAGGTAGCCTGTGATTGCCAAGTAAAGTACCTATTGACTTTATAATTCCAAGAACAGATTGAGAACACAGGCATAACTTTCACCATGCTGTAGAAACAATTGTCTCTAACACACAACAGTAAAGTAAAACAAATAACACCAGTGAAAGAAAAATCCTCAATTCATACAAACTGTGTATAATAATCAAACACTAAAACAAGTGGGCAATAGAAAAAGAGAAATTCTTCTGTGCATATCTGTCTTTTATAGTCAGATCATAGTCTTCAGTGCAGTATCCTATTGTCCTTAGATTACATACTTTTTTTTAAATATAAATGTGTAATCAAATATTATAACCTAGGCATGTTTTAAAGGATGGTTTGAATCATGAAAGTTTTGTTCAATGAACTTGTATTAAATGGCAACATATGTATAAAAACATGTTAAAACAGTTATTTGTGTGTAAGATAAATCAAATATCCAGGAAAGAGAAAAAGCTATCAACAATCTTGAAATTTAAGAAACTAGATTCTCTAATTTCAATAGTTTGTCCTATTTACTTTTGTTTTTCATCAGCTTTTTAGCTATTATACACAATATTGTCCTTTTATTACAAGCATCTCATCCAGTGAGATATTCTACTTTCTCTGGAATCAGAAGAAGTATGCTGATAGATATATTTTTACCTTTTTTATCAATTATTTGGGCATTGTAAATGTAAAATGTGAAACTAAAGCATAATGTTAAAAATGTTTATTTCACTGCTTTTATTTCATTTGTGCATTTGGTTTATTACAGTATGAATACATTGAAGGGGTTTTCTTTTTTGAAATTTAAATCTGTGGGTCAGTTTTTAAAGTTAATTTGAAATTTATTTTCAAAAGATGGGTTAATAAAAATTACTTTTTATGTAGTAATAGCGTGAGTTGCTTCAAATTTACTTACAAACACATGCTAGTGGGTTATCTCTTTAGCTAAATTGGTAGAATGCTCAAGTTCAAATCTAAAGATAAGAAATATATCTTATGAACTACTGGCTTTTCTGTGACACCAAAATTAGGCATTGTTTGTGAGAAGGGAAGAATATAGTAGATTGAGTTGTTAAAAAGTGATTTGCTAGGAAGTGCTAGTAGGTTAACCATTCAGCCCAGTGGATATAGCACTTGCCTGGTCTAAATGAGGTCTTGGGCTGAAACTTGAGGTCAGAATTTATATTGTAAAAATAATTTGCCACATCTGCTTGCACTTTAATTGACAGTGCTCTGTCATAATTATTGTTTTCCAAACCTTCTTAGCAGTATAGTTTGTGCAACGAACAATTTCAGGCCATTTTGTACCAATTTTTCTATAAAGTGCTTGAATAGGCTGACATCTGAAAGAGTGAAATATGATGGTAATACATCACAACATTACAAAAGACATTTTGTCAAGGAAAGATAATTGTAGTAATAGCATCCAAGAAAAGTATTGGAATGATTCCACTTACTCAATGTCAGTTAAATACAGATGAAAAACTGCAAGTTTAATACAACAAAGGTTATTTTTTTTGCAGCTTTATTTATTTAATGTAGTATTTAATAAGTTTGATATATCAACAATATAATTCTTAGCTATGACACTTACATATACTAAAAGTGTTTTACTAGGATACTGATAACTGGTGTGTGAAATGAATAGTAGTTTGACTTGGGGTGTTATGGCTCAAGCACTTGGGACCTGTAACATACTAATTTAATATATTTTTTAAATCTTCAACTTTTCATCTACATTAGATAGATGTTGTTGACACAGCTGTATATCTGTAATATACTTTTTGTATTTCTCTTGCAATTGACAAAATGTCAATAATTTAATTATTGCATGTGTGTTTACATTAAAATGATTTGTTTTTTTTTCAATTACCATTTTATGGTGCTTATATTATTACCCACTTGTAGTTAATGGTGTTCGTTTTTTTATTTTTCTAATTAACTATACTTATAAATCTGTTTTTGGCAGCCATTACTCTATGGAACTTAAATTAATTATTTCTCAAGCACATAGTTCACTTCAGCAGACGTTTCTGAGGTTTTTGTATTAAATTTGTTATAACAAGCTGTACTTGTATATTGAAGTGAGGAATAATATGCTTATTGCTTGATTTACAGAGCTTAAAGGAGTTAATTGAAAGTAAAAATTGTGCTTCATTATATTTGAAGAGTATTCCATGTAAGTCTTTTTGTAAGTTACATTGTTTTAAGCAGTTATTAATTTACAATAAGTTTTGAAATGAAAATACCATAGTGAATGATACTTTAGGGATTCTGATTTTCCCTTACTCAGTATATAAATATACTGATTTACAGTATAGGAATTTTATTGAATAACTTGCATTCAGAAGTGGAATACAGTCTATGTTTTAATATTTTTTTGCATATTTTTGTTTTTTAATATTTCATGTCATTTTGAAACTCATAATAGTCTTGTTTCTGCTTTGTTTCATGAGTGGAACTATTTTGGACATTATTTTAAGCCTAAACTTAAAGATCAAAATGTCTTCTCACTCAAGAAAAAAAAAGCAGGAGTACTTCATTATGAACTTTTAACTTTTTTGATAATTTTATGAAAAGGTTCAAAATAAACACTTTATTAATTATAAAGGTATTTTTAGACTTATACCAAATAACCTTCTAAATTTAAATGTAAGGAAAAGTTTTAAGGATATAAATGTTAAAATTAAACATTATAACTTCAAGCTATTTAATAGGATGATTTGGATCATGAATATTTTGTTCAATAAACTTATACTAAAATGCAATGTATGGTTTAACAATGTTGTGACTTATAACAGTTATTGGTATATAAGATAAATCAAATATCTAGTCCTGTAATAAATTCTACTTTCCCTGGAGTCATAAGAAGTATGCCAATAAATATCCTCATTCATTTTAAACCAATTTTTTTTAACACTAGACATGTAACTTAGAGCATGGTGTAAAAGTGTTTATTACACTGTTTTTTACTGCTTGTGTTTAGTAAGTGTGTTATGTTTGTATGAAGATGTGTTTTAGACATTTTACATGTAGATTAATGTTTTACAACTTATTTAAACCTTTGTAGATTCATAGTTCAACATGTGTGTTTCAAGCAGAACAGCTGAAGAGAGCTTTACCTGAAAGCCCACAGCCAGTTGCTGTGCTATACACATGTACTTAAGTTAGTTGTAATAGACTCACCAAAGAAATGTGTTGCAGCAATTTTATTACTCAGTCTGTTGGATAAAGCTACAGATTTCTTTAAAAGTTCCTACAAATGAATGAATATCTGGAGAAATGAAATTGAGAGCAAGTTATTGGCAGACAAACTGAAGCGAATTAAGCTAATAGGTGAAACACATTGATCAGAAGAATGAAGAGTGTCATTTATTGTGTTCAGGACATCTGCAAACTGCTCCAAAGCTGTTTTTTTCTAGATATGATCAAGTGTCTTGTTATATTGCAGCATTGAGTAACATTATTCTGCCATGAAAACAGAAGCTAGAGGGATGCTGGATGGCTTTCTGAAGTATGAAACAATTTTGACCTCTTGCACATTCATACCTATATTTCATCATATCTCACCTGTTTCAGAATATCTTCAAACAACTTCAAACTTGATTTAGTTAAGTAGTTATTTTAAAGCTGATTGCTGTAGATTATGGTATAAACGCATGTTTCATGTATGAATTGCTTTTAAATTTTAGGTCTGATTGTTAATTTTTTTTGGTGCCAGTTTGAATTTGTGTTGAAATGTAATGGTATTGTATTATTTATAAACCACAAAAAGGTAAAGAATTGATTTAATATGCTTCCTTGCACATTTGTTCATGTTATTGTCTTTAAAGTTAATGTTATAAACTTTGTAGTTTTGTGCAATTACTTGTGTTGTAACTAGCACATTATTGTCCCAGCGATGCCCAGGCGGTCAGTTGGCTCGGTAGTCACCGTGAGGTTCGCACGTTTGACTTAAATACATTGTACAGTTCAGTCCTACTTCCATTCTGTTCTATCTTTGTTCGTTGTATGTTAGAGTATTTCATTAAAGACTGTATTTTAGCCTGTTGAGTCATCTGGGAAACAGATTCCAATTATGACAAGCAAGCGTCTGAAACTTTCCGATATTGGACAGTTCTGCAAGCCAGTTACTAGAACTACAAGTGACAATGCAGATACAGATAATCCAACAACCTCAAGCAAAGGAATAGAAACTTGCCATACAGAGTAAATACCATGTTCATCAGAGGACGAGTCGGAAAATGCTTGTGCAACTATCGCACATCATGAACCACCAGATAGTTGTGAAACAAGTTTGTGCAGTAATGAAAAATCTGACACTCCACAGATACAGTGTGGAAAGCCATATCATCTAGACGCACAACTAATACCACGACAGAAAGCAAAATCTCAAAATATCAACTTCCAGGGCAAGTGGTTTGATGAGTTCCCATAGCTGCACTTTGACAATCAGACTCAAAAAGTCATGTTTTCATTGTGCCAAGGAGGGAAATAGAGGCTTTTTTACAGGAAAATTGGAGAGGCCAGTGGCGTATATACCCTCATATCCACCAGTTTTTGCAACTGGAAAAAGGCAAAATAGAAATTCAATGAACACCAATCCTCCTCTCAGCACAGATTCGCTCTATCTCCAGAAGGTTCACTTGATGTAACTCCAGTGACTATCCAGCTGCATGATGGAAAAAAGAAGCAGCAGGAAGAATGCAAAAGAAGTTTAGCCAAAATATTCAGAAGGTTACGTTTCTTACTGCGTCAAAGTTTAGCATTACTTGGATATACTGATAGGGAGGGGAATTTCCTACAATTAATGTAGCTCCTGGAAGAGGAAGATCCTGAGTTGACGGCCTACTTGTCAAAGAAAACCACATATGTATCACCCCAGGCCCAGAATGAAATAATGGAGATGTTCAGCCATCAAATACTGAGGAGCATAGCACACGAAGTGTAGCAAAGTAAAATCTTGGCATTAATGGTTGATGGCACTCAAGATGTTACAGGTGCCGAACAGTAAGCAATATGTGTACGATATGTAGATAGAAATCTTGACGTCCATGAGACATTTCTTGGTTTGTACAGTGTTTCCAATTCAACTGGTGAAACAATATCCTCGACTATACTTGATGGACTGAATAGACTCAATTTACCACTGTCAGGATTAAGAGCACAAACTTATGATGGAGCCGCTAACATAAGTGGTGCGTACAGTGGATTCCAGGCAAAAATAAAAGAGAAACAACCGTCAGCTTTGTTTTTTCACTGTGAAGCACATAAGGCTAATTTAATAATGCAACATGCAATTGAAGCTTGTTAATGTGTTCGAGATTCTATCCAGTGAGTACATGAACTTGGTGTCTTGCTTCAGAGGTCAGGCAAATACAAGACAATCTTTGAAAATATTGTATCATCAGACAGCCACAATGGTCCAGTTAAATACATCCACCCACTGTGTTCAACACGTTGGTTGTGCCGCCTATCTGCAGTTACATGTGCTAATGATCACTACAGTGACATTGTGATTCTTTGTCTGAATTAGCAAATGAAAAATCAGATGTAGCAGTGAAAGCACGAGGTCTGCTGGACAGATTTGACAAAGGAAAGTTTTAGGATTGTTGATGGCTCAGCATCCATTAGCTGCATTAGAGGAACTAAACCGTGCATTCCAAGCAAAATCAGCGACAGTATCTGGCATGATTGAAGCATCTGCAATGACAGTTGAGCAATTGCGGGTATTGCGAACAGAGAAAAATCATAAGATATTTGATGAAGCTGAGAAAAAGGTAACTTCCCTAGATCTGGTGCCTTTTGAACTACCACGCATTTGCAGACCCCCCAGAAGGATCACAAGTGATGTCTCAGCACACCATTCTGCAACAGCCAGAGATTATTACAGAAGCCAATATTTTGAATATGTGGACACAGTCATAGAACATCAATGCAGACAACAATGATTTGAGGCAATATCTGGCACTTGAGAACATGATCACATCTGGCAAGATTAACAACTAGGTTATAAACTTCTATCCAGAAATCTCTGCACAAAGGCTCGAGTTTCAGTTGCCCATGTTCAAAGGAACAACAGTATCTCTGAAATGTGCGAAGGATGCTTACTGTAAAATGCATGAAACAAGCCAGCAGATGTTTAGTGAAGTGTTTCTTATGAAAATTTTGCGTGTTTGCTCAGTATCCAGCTACGAATGTGAACGCAGCTTTTCTTCATTAAGACGGTTGAAGACGTGGTTAAGGTCAACCACGTGGCAGTTTGTCACACAAAGATGAGATCGACAAGATAAATATAGAAGAGCTTATGAAAAAATTCATAAACAGATCATCACAAAGGAGGTCTACGTTTGGGAACATGTAGACTAGAAGACTAAATGAATCTTACTTCAATGAAAAGTATGAATAATTATGTGCTACATTGTATTGATGTGTAACTTTCGAGAGTTCGCAAAGACATTTTAATTATTTTTATCAAACAACATGAACAGTTTTTCAGTAGATATAAACTTGTCAAGGGTAATTACTAATTTTATTTATATTTGAAAGTGTAATTTATGCAATGAAAGTTATTAGTAACCTTGTCAGGTACAATGGTCATCTTTTATACTGTGCAGTGTGCAGGAATAAATTCATGTGGCAGTTAATTTGTGACACATTTGTCTTTATTCTATTAACATTTTGAAAACAGTTTACAACACCTCACTTATACAAATCTACATGGAAATCTTGAAGTATCGTGACAACAAGATTACTCTGTGACTGCATGTTTACAGCTTTCAGGTTCACGTAATCAGAGATTACCAATTTGCAAATTGAACAGTTCACATAAGTGGTTGCAAAAATCATCCCCCCCATCGGGTGTAAAAAATCTATGCGCCTGAGTATTCATATATGGATCAAAATAACTGGGATAGTTTGAACAGAAGTCAAAATATTTATAGATAAAATATGAACAATGGTTATTGGAATTGGAGAAAAATATACCAAGTTGTGTTGTAATTGAAAGTCAAGAATGAAAAAAAATATGGCAGTATGATAAAAAGATATATAATTTTAAAGAAAAGACAAAGATTACAAAGGTAGAAAGACATTAAAAATTACTACATGTTATAGGAAACGTATATAGAAAAACTAACGAGATAAAATGATGGTAAGAGAAGAATATTGTAAAGTAAATGTCGCAAGTTCGATTCCCCGTCACATCAAACACGCTCGCCCTTTTAGCCGTGGGGGTGTTATAATGTGACGGCCAATCCCACGAGATTCAAACAAAACAAACTCTTATCCAGATAAATAATTACATAAAAATCGAATCCAAATACGAGCAAATACAATACATAACATATGAACTTCAAAAGCAAGAAATACAAATATTTGTTATTCTTGATTTAGTGTTAGTTAATAACTTTTATATAGAAATGATTGACTAAAGATTCCAATTTTACTTGTTTAACACTCCTGTCAGTGTATTGGACTATATTACATAACTTTTCTTTGTGATCATTAACAGTTCTTTTAGATTCAACTAATTATAAACGGCAAATAACGTCTACTTAAATTGCTCGTAAGGTAGCATGCACACCTCTGAGGCTTTTATTGTAATAAACGTCCAGGATATCTCTTAGTAAAATACTTTGTGTTTTAACTTTGTTTGTTCTGTTTCTACGATGCTACTCCGAGGTAGACGTGTAATTTTTGGAGAAAATGCGTATTATTCAAAAATTGATGACTTTGACAAACATTTCCTATACGGATAAACAGTAACTAACGTTTTTATCCTCTAGTCTTTTCTTTCCACAAATTTAGCATATAAGCCGTCTATCTCTTCATGTTCTACAAACCCTGTGGTTGTATGTGAAAGTATTTGCTCTAGTTTTGATAGAGGATACTTATGTTCTTTTTGTTAGGGTATCTATGGGCACTCATTCTGCCTCTCAAAAACTGCGACGTTTCGTCTACACAATGAATGCTGCATTGCCTACAGCTAATCAAGTATATAACATGTTCAATGTTCCAATCCTCGAAGCTCTTTCACAATTATAGTAAACTTTCTGTTTGTAACGAAGCTAGCGAATGTTGGATATTGAATAGTGAATAAAGTTTAATCTTTGAATAACATTAATAATAACAAAGAACCAGAATGATTTATTTATTACACATTTTTGTCCACGAAAAGCACAGGGTTTGAAAAGCACGAAACACCATGTTCTGTAATAGATAGGTTCAGTCAGTTAATTTTATCAAAAGGGTAATCTTACATTTACTTTTGATCTTCTGTAGATTTTTCTTACATATAATGATTTTATTACCAGGTTATAAGAGGATGTCTCTTATGGGGGTGTGTAGAGTAAGCCCCCGCTGGTGCAGCAGTAAGTCTACGGATTTCAATGCTAAAATCAGCGGTTCGATTCCTCTCGTTGGACACAGCAGATAGCCCAATGTGGCTTTGCTATAAGAAGAACACGCACCCTCTGTGGAGTAATAATATCCTCACTTTTTACGCAGCTAAAGTAAATTATTTTAAAGTAAATGTTATGACAAGTTTAATTACGTAACTTAGCAAGATTCGTATGTTGTGTTTAAAACTCATTAATATCGAGATTATAGAACGTTGTATGAACTTTATTGATGCCGAGGATATATAGGGATCGGACGATTTAGTAAGAGCATCAGCGTTTGATGCATATCAGAGAGAGACTAACGGCGTTGAAAGAGATAACAGAAATAGTTTATTTCGTCAAAGAAAGTCCTAAAGTAATTAAACTTTCCTGTGTACACTTTGACAAAAAGTAGATGTTTATTAGAAGTAGGTCTAAGCACCAAAAGGAGCAGACGATTTTTGAAATACAAGGTACAACTGTGGTAACTCGACGAAACGTAAGTGAACTATGGTTATAGTAATAGAGAAAAATAACCTGGCTTCTCAACTGAAATTCTAAAGTAATTATATCTAAATGGGCTTTTGACAAAAAAAAAAAAAGAGAATTATGTAGGGTCTATGATATGTCTATGATCTTCTATAGTGTAAATAATTTGTTGTACATACATTTAACTAATTCCGAACATTTATATTTAAAACAAGTGAAGTGAGTGTTGTTCGTTTATTCATATTGTTAAATCGACTTATTAAATACTACTGCTATATATAATATTAATAAGAATAAGCGTAATTATTTTGACACAGATCTTGGGTTACGTTTGTTTGACAGAGTAGTTGTATATGACCAACACTTTTATAGTAGAGACAAGGTCATAAAATGCTGGGCGCCTTTCTTTGCGACTCGGGAAAGAGGAAAGTGAATCATGAATCTTCGAGTTTAAAAGAAAGATGATGGTCTATTGGGGGATTATACTAGGTATATTTTTACTTCTGAAGGTTAGTGTTTTATTCCAAGATTTTCTCTTTGTAAAAGAAAATATTTTTTATCACAATTTTCGCTTCTTTAGGTGCTTTCATTTGTTTTATTATTGCAATAATGTCTTAGCGTATCCATTGATTCCGAGGGTTACCTTAAATACCATATTCTTCCTTTTCTATGAAAATAGTGATAATTATATTTTTAGGGTTCCAAAAGTCGTTTTTGTTGTTGATTACGTTCATCGGACATTAGGACTTAATGATGCGCGCGTATACGTGGGTTTACCTGTGCATGCTTTTTATTCCCTTGATCAAAATAAGAAGTTTGTATATTGGTTGTCTAAGCAACAAACAAATACAGCGTAGAAGAAAATCAGAGAAATGTGTTCCAATACTCGTTCTTCAATGGCAAGTTTATTTCTTGATTACGTTAATACATTCACGACTGTCACGAAATACGTAAAGAACTAAAACAACCAAGTTGTATTTAAAACGTTTAAACCTTCAGACATAACGCAAAGTGTACAACAATGATTGTCATTGACCTTTTATATCCATCTCTACTTTCAAGACCAAACAGCTATTATCCAAACAAAAGATGTTCTCTTATCCAAATGAATAATTATATAAAAATGTAATTCAAATACACGCAAAAACAATACATAGCAATAAATGTAAATTTAAAAAATTGGTGTATAACTATATACTAGCATTCAAATGGCGTTGAACACAGTCCGTCGTTTCAACTATATAACTACGCAAGTGAAAATTTGTTGGAAGTGGATCTGTAAGAACCAACTTCAGGGTGAATGAAGGATCCTTAAGTCCGCCCATGTTTTCAGACTTTTTCTTAAATTCATAGTGTTATTTAATTTATTTTCTGGTAATGTTTAGTTATGTCTCCTTATCAAAACGTGCTGTTTTCCTGTTGTTTATTTTTCTTTCTTTCTTCCAAAAACTTTTCAATCGACCTCAGTTGCTTCATTTCTTGGTTGATTGACTAGAAACTTGATGGGGTTATTACACCTTTGCTTAGTATGCTCAGAAAACATTTTCATTATTCTTCAATTCAAACCTTTTAAATATCTTAATAAGTCAATGGTTAAACAACACAAAAATTTATATTTTGAGTTCCCGTGTGGTCACACTTACAGCAATCAAGATGAAATTATGCACAAATATAAATGTTTATACGCCAACGCACTAACATACAAAAACGTTGGGTTTGCTTATTTTGAGTTTTTTCATGGATTTAGAACACCCACACAAACACACAATAATTGTGGTGTTTAGAGCCAATCACTCAGCCATATTTTGGCCAATTTACACGGAATTTGGTGCAAATATATCAGTTTGTAGGTCCAACGTAAGGATATAGACAAATTGTGATTTTTCTGGTGTCAAAACTGTCATTGAAATTGCTTGGCGAAGACACGCTGTATTTGTCCGTGAATGTTGGCTTCTTTATTTACGTAGTGCCTTGTTAATACTTTGGCGTTTTTCTTACATCTACTTTAATACCTTGTGTATGTGTATATATATATATATATTCAATGGAGGGAAGTTGGGCTGCTTTTGATTTCATAATTGAGTAATGTAATCCTTTTTTCTTTCAGTTATAATTACTTTTCACATGTTGTGTTTGATTGCCATCATTCTTTAATTTCAATATTTACGTGAATTATTTCGGATTAATTATTTTGAATGTTTATTCATCCTTTGATTTTATTATGGGGCATTTATCTTCCCATGCATGTCTGGCTGCAAACAGTGATTGTTCGTGACATATGGGTACAAACATCTGAATATGGCTCTCTAATTTCAATTTTGTTTATTTGTTGTTGCACAGCAGAATATTTCTTACCCACGTTGGTGTATAATTGAAAAGGAATACTTTTAATGTTCTTTGAATGCTAGTACATATTTATACACCAGTTATAACTTTATTGGTTTATTTAGATCTATTTTTATTTTTGTATATTTTGTATTTGCATGTGCTTAGACTGGATTTTATATTTTTCACTTCATTGTTTTGTGGTGCTTATAACTTTCACCCACTTACATACCATATCGTTAAATTCATACTTTATATGGTTTTTGCTATTATATATATATATGCATCAAACTTGAATCGTCAATATCAGAAAACTGTTAAAATCAAAGTAATTATCAAAACTCATTAAGATGTTAACTGAGTAAACTGGTTGTCCAAGCTAACATTAGAGAGTCCTCACGTGCCTTACATCTTTCGTTTTTAATTACTTACTACACAATAATAGAATTGTGATTAATTAATCAAAACTGTGTAAAAGAGAACATTACACATTTGACTCTGGAAAATCTGTATACAAACACTTGTGAGTCTTCAACATTGTATGCTGACTTGCTCCAAATCATGTATTAATTAATGCTATTTGGATCAGATTTGAATTAGTTAAAATCAACATTATTGTTTTATTTCTAAACACAGCGTCTATGTGTACTCATCTAAATCAGATAATATAATATATCATATTCTCTGATTTAGAATATAAGTTGAAAACATTTTGAAGTATACTATTTTTAACCTTTAACTGGTGGGGTAGGGTCACAAAGACTCGCATCGATCCTTTCACGTCGATGTTACAACTCTACTTGTGCTGCTCTCTACCTGATTTTTTCTGTACTCTATCCGCAATCAGTCCTTGAGTGATGAGCAATATATGTGCTGCTGCAGTTCACTTTCTTACAATTTTATCATTTATACGTCATTGTAGCCCTACCAGATCATAAATATCGAATTTTTAAAAAGTTTATTACACATGGATTATTTTGACCCACTCTGCCACAATTATTTTACCATTCCGGTTGATGGTTAACATTTCCATAAAAAGTATAAGCTCGGCATAGGACATGAGCATTAGTAATTTCACAAGCCAAAAACTTCATAATTGTATTAATTTAATAAAGGAAGTTGTTTTTCTTTTACTGTAGAATATCTGTATATAAAACAAGGTTATTCTTCTGTCTGATGTTAAACTAGTACAAATTTGGAAGGAATTGTAATAACAAAATCTCGAAGAATCTGAATTTCAGTGGACAATCGATCAGACCACAGGTTTGAGTTTAGCAACCATTTTAATGTTGATAAAAATAAAGGATTAACTGAGTGAAGAAGTCGGTAGCAAAATACATGAAGTCGACGCTTAACGTATGCAAAGTTTAACACACCTAGCACGGTTAATAATACATGTCATGTAAATATAATTGTCTTTTAGCCAAATTAGTTAGTCAGGAACATTTTAACGCATTGAGTTTAAATTCTCTTTAAAAAATCGATATTTGGATACTTAAATTTAACGAGAAACTCACGAAAATAATTTAAGCAGAAATAGTTTGCTAGGATACATGTTTGTATTATACATTTATATAAGGTGTGTAAACGTGAATGTGTTCTGAAATTAGTAAAGCGCTTTTATATATAAGTGAGATCTGTGTTCTTCAACTTTATAATTTTATCTCAATCTTTCTCCACAGAAACTGATGGATTCTACAAAAAATAATTCCACATGTTAAAATTAACCATTTTCATATAAAGAAAAACAAAAATCTTTATCTGTTTTATAGAAATTAGTGTAAATACATTATATGAGTTTAAATATTTCATAGTTACAAATGTTGCTGTTAACAGAATTATACATCCATTGAATAACAACTATTAATGAACAGCTAGAGGTAGTCTAGATTTTACCGCAAGAGACTGTGGGTTGGCAAATTCAGTTCTCATGGCGCTAATAGTAATAACAGGTATTTAGAAATAAATAGGAAAGCCACGTCTGTTTGTGATAAATTTTTACTTTGCATAATGTAAATTTAAATGTCAGTAAGTTAAAAAGGAGTTTAATATAAGGTAAACAATGTGAAATGATCATTATTATAACATGTTTTTCAAAATATAAATGATTACAGCTTTATTTGACAAAATATTGCTTTTATTCTTTTAAATATTAAACTCGAATATTACGAACTTACATTACATGAGTTTCTATTACATTATTTGAACTTATTCGATTTTGCTGATGGCCTCTCAGTCTCTAGGTTTTAGTGTTCTTGGATTCGAGTAAGATCTTTGGGCATATACTTTTGTATTTGCATTTTATGACAAAGCTACCAAGGCTATCTGCCATCGTCCCTAATTTTCAGCACTTGACCAGTCAGCAAAACCCTAACGCCCACGTTTAGAGTATCAACTGTCATTTTTGTAACGCACCCATAGCTTAAAGTGCGGGAATATTTTGTTGTATTGTTGATCTTGAAACCCAAAACTACCTCAGACATAGTAGTTATTTAACTTAACTAACTCAGGACGTTTCGTTATGGAATCACAATAAATCAACTTAATTTAGGATGTTTAAACATAGCATTAAAATGATTCAATCTAACTTAAGGGTGCTTGACTTGTAATCTGAGGGCCGCGGGTTCGAATTCATGTTACACCAAACGTGCTCGCCCTTTCAGCCGTGTGAACGTTATAATGTGACGGTTAATGCCATTATTCGTTGGTAAAAGAGTAGCTTAAGAGTTGGCGGTGGGTGGTGATGACTAGTTAGCTGTTTTCCCCTAGTCTTACGCTACTAAATTAGGGATGGCTAGCGCAGTTAGCCCTTGTATAGCTTTGTGCGAAATTCAAGAAACAAACAAACCTAACATAAGACGTTTCGGTATAGCATCACAGTGATGCAACCCAACTCAGAACGTTTCGGTATGGCACTAAAGTAATTAAACCTAACTTTGAACAATTTGGCATGGTATTTCTGACGTTATCTAACTCAAGGGGGCTGTTAGAAATGGCATCAGAGTAATTCAACCTAATTTAAGACCTTTTGTTACGACATTACAGTGGTTAAGGTACTCGACTCGTAACCTGGGGGTTGCAGGTTCGAATCCCCGTCACACTAAACATGCTCGCACTTTTAGCCGTGGGGGTGTTATAATGTTACAGCCAATCCCACTATTTATTGATAAAAGAGTAGCTCAAGAGTTGGCGGTAGGTGGTGATGACTAGCTGCCTTCCCTCTAGTCTTACACTGCAAAATTAGGGACGGCTGAAGAAGATAGCCCTCGTGTAGCTTTGCGCGAAATTCAAAACAAACTGTTTAAACTCATTTAGGGCGTTTTTGCATAGAGTTACAGTGATTTTAATGTTTAATACAAAAAGGGATAACTATACAGTTTTTCAAATTCAGAGAACCGATTGATGAATAGTTTTATGGCATGATTAGGTGATTTTTTACTGAAACGGCTTATGCATTTACTTACTCAATACCAGTGTCATGTTGTTATTCTATGAATGTATGAAATTAGCTGAAAATCGCCTCTAGATTTGAAAAATATTTTTGAAAGTCCGTACATTCGGTACTTGTCCCTTTAGTTCCCTGCCCGTAAAGTAATATCTGTTTCTATATCAGTGACGTAATTAGCTTTCTGTCTCTTAATTGAGACCCCTGGTGGATAAGCGAAAAGTGGCTTATGACGATCTAAATCGGGTTTGATACCCGCGATGAGCAGACCACAAATAGCCCATAGTGTAGCTTTGTGCTTAACAACAAACAAGTAATCAACCTCTAAAGTGATTGGAAAGTATTGAATAATTGGATAGCTTATTAAACATCATGTCTAAAAATTAGGTTTGACGTTTTTCCATTATGACAGTTCTGATTTGATGAAGATAATATTGGTAATTACTCCAATTAAGAGAGTATTACCATTACTTAAAAGTCTAACACATATTCGTGAACTCATAGTAACCATTAAATAGCCCTTTGTATACAACCAAAAATATTTTGAGATTGAACTTTTAATAAAATAAAATAAAAAAATTTTCACACCATGACTGAAGATAAAAACATCACTTATTTCTTCGGAATATTCTAAATCTTTGTAACTAAACTGGATGTACATATGTATGTAGACGCATGGTACATAATATCAAAAGTCCTACAGCTGTATTCGCTGGGAAAGACAAATATATTCCCAACCCTTGACGGTTATCACTCCCACTTTCTATATCTCTTTCTTTGAGATCAATACAACACACAAGTAATTAGTTGACACGAGTGTATATAATTGTTAGAAAGAGCTCAGTATACACAAATCCAAATTAAACCAAACGTCTTTGTCGGTATTTCGTTTACACTATGCTCTACCAATGGTTATTGTGAAATTGGCACGCAGTTTATCTCATGGTGTACATGTAACTGACATTCCTACTGTTGTGTGCTTGATCGACTATAGCACTTAAGACGGTTTCTTACCTACGTATGCTATAGGTATAGAGATTGTTAAATTTTGTTTAGTTCTTACTTTTATATTTTGGTTAATTATTTATTATGCATATTTTAAAACCATATTTGAAAAGTTTAATGCTTTTTAATAAGTTTAACCGTCACTGGGATTGTGAAAGGTTATAAACAAGATACCATGTTCAAGGTCATTTTGTTTTAGTAACACTTTCTGCAGGAAGTCTGTCGAATTGTGTAAGTGCTTTAAGACTTTCGCAGGTGATTCGTTGATTTGTTTTCTCAGCAAATGAGCCACATAAGGCAAAGTTTGCTGCACTTTAAGAATGTTGTTTTAAAACAAGAAGCAGTGAACTGTGTAGCATTTGCTGCACGCATAATGTGATGTAAACTTTTAAAGCACTAACCTTTAAACGGCGGCCATCTTCAATTGATGCTGCTACCTACAATATTTCCGCTGTTTAAGGGTTAATTGTTGTGGGAAAAGCTAGTTAGAACTATGATATTAAATAGTTATTTAAACTTTCCTATACTGTAACTTTGTAAAATTCTGCTAGAGTAGTTTCCCATTTCGTGTTTTTTTTCCTTTTTTATAATCTACTTTAATTTATAGGGAGGAGCATTTTCTAGTAAGATATATTCTTTCATTATAGCTCTTGGTATTCCGATATATTTTATTGTAAAGTACACTTTCACACAGATCAGTTGCCCAGTTTTATTGTTATCCAACATTTTCTAGTGCAATACATTTTAAATATTGACTTTTCCTAACTAAATATTTGTTACATCTTACAGCCACATGAATGGAAATACACCACAGAACCTTACATTAGAGAAACTCCTGTTATTAGCTCTCTGCTCTGCTGGTAATCCGTAAGACACTACACAAAAAACAAAACAAAAAATAGTATATAGGTGTCTTGTCAAAAAATCACCAGGTTCTTATTCATGATGGACATAAAGCTTAACATCACAGTGTTGAAGAATATTTTTAGTTAGCTGTTTTTATTGTTGTTGGCTAGATTATGGTTTAACATCACGCGGTGAGTGCGTGGTTTAGCGTCTGGAATTCTCTTCAATGCTTTAGAACAGTTTGAGCAGTATAAACGCGAGTTAAGCTAACGTGAATAATTATTAATTTACACGAGTTTATTAAAATGGATAAAAACTACTTTAATTATAAATGTTTTTTCCCACAATCTTTACATTTGTGAAAACACAATGGACAGATTAAGAAAAAATTGTGTGTGGAGGAGAGAAGAGTTAGCACGAATTTTATAAAAAAACAAAACAAATTTAACTTTGTTGGTATATAATGTTTCATCTTCGTTTGATATTTAAATCATAACTGTCAAAATGAATGACTGGTTATTGAAATAACAAGTATGATAGTTAATTTGTCTGTTATGGTCAACCAACTAGTCAGTTTAGCTTTGTAAATGTTGGTCTTATGTTTCTAAGCACAAATAAAAAGTGTAATCTGTATAAATAGAAGTCAGTAATTCAGTAAAATCGCTGAACATACATTTACTGTGAGCTTAGTCTTTAAAAAAATAACGTTAGTTAAGCTAACACGTAAAAGTGATAGTTGAAGGAATTAAAATTTTTAGCTAACATTAAATGGACTTGACTTTGCATTTTTAATAGAATGTTCCAAAAAAATTGTTCAACAATAGAAATAATTATAACAATATGAATGACAGAAAAAACGGAATACAAAACTTGATCTGAAAAATATGGAAACTGAAGTATAGGATCGAATTTCATTGCATCTAGACATATTATTTAAGTGATTGCTTTTTTGTCATATTTCCTACTGCATGAAAAATACAATTCCATTTAAAAAATATGGAACAGTAAAATTTGTATTGTATTTGTAAATAAGAAACTTAAAATTAGCGTTAAAAACATTTGATATTTTAGTTTGTAGGATAAAGTGTAAACTCTGGAGGGCCAAGGGGCATTAGTCACCCAAGATCCCCGACTTCTTGCATGTAATTGTCTCAATACAAGTGTGGAAAGTTTTATTTTCTTAATTTGTTCAATTACAAGTATGTTATACACTGAGTGACAGGAATATTCATGTGGCCTACAAAGAACCAAGAGTCATTCAAATTATGCCTATAGCCATCGCTTTCTCAGGCACCCTATCCTTGTGGTTTAACTGGCAGTTTAATAAGCAAGGGATTTTATTTCTATAGATAGTTGTCTTTGGCTTTGAGTAAAATATAAACTCAAGGATGAAGGCATTGCCAAATTGTCATTATAGGCGAGGGGCCATGGGATATTTACACACCTCCCCTAATTTTGTTTTAAATAATGGGTTCATGTCTACCCACGTTTTACATTTTATTTCTTAGAATGTATCAAAGTACACAAAAGTGAGTAAATTTACGTTTGCCCAGTTTCCTTGGGTTTATGACACATCACAAAAGCCCCACTTCAATGTAATAACTATTTTCTTAGAGCTAAAATTCAAGTATGAAAAGTAAGGAAAGATTCCAGACTCTTGACCCTATTACAACCACTTTGCCAGAAATGAAAGCTCTCTTAACAAAGAGAGAAGAATCTCTTGAGATTCTTGACACTACTGGTATAAATACATCCTTTTCCCCTTTTTTCACACTTTAAAATAGGCTCCATTATGTATGTTTCAAAATTTTATCACCAGAAACCGTAAGTACTGCAATTTGTTTCTGGTATGTGCATCAACTACTCGTGTATTGCAAACTACACAGAAGTAGCAAAAATGGAGTGGCAAAAAACATAAACAGAAGAAAAAGTAGTTTACTGAAGCTGCTAAAAGCTTCTCATTAATACAAGATTTTATCTGCTAAAAATAATAATTAATGAGATGGAGAAGAAAATGTCAAAGAATCAACACTTTTTCAAGATATTGTTCCACAACACAATCTACATTGGCTAGTATTTTGGCTAGTAAATTCTGCTAATAAAGAATAATAAACCATATAAACATATATGTTCAGTGGATATAGTTAGCATTTCATTTATAATTTTGATTCTTAGAAAAATAACCAGTTCAGTTATTAAAGAAGAAATTTTGTGTTATGTAGCTATTCAAACGCACAACAATGGAACCTATTTCGGAAACTGAAACAGAATCTCTTACGGCTGGCGCGGTATATAAGAGGGTCATCGACGAAGTATCAGCCAGTAGTAGTGCAGAGGCTCTATGTAGGTAAGATAATGTTCATTCAATGCGCCATGATGTTTAGTTCTCTTCTCAAAATTATTTTGGTTTGCTTTAATTGAGTTGTAAACGATCAGATTCTCGACTGGAAGAGACATTGACATATGACTTTTCCTGGAAGAAAGATGGTTACTCTAGGCAAGAAACTATTTCCCTGCATATTACAATACAAAAAATGTAAATTCTTTCCAGGTGTGTGAAACCCAATCAACTGGCAACTTTCAAATGGATAGCAGCGAGTCCAGCTTATAATGCGTTTAGAGTGCCACTTGTGTTTAATCTATAACAAATAATAATGAAAAAGATGACCTGCTTGTCATGGAGGATAGAATATGAATTTTTGCTCATCACTCAACATAACTTGTTACAGTTCCATCGAGTTTGCGCCGAGAGAATAGTAAGTTTAACTAGAATTCTTGCAAATGCATTGGACGATGTGTGCAAAAGGATAAATAGTAACCAACCATAAAATCCTAGAAATTATCGTAGAGTCATTAACATTATGCACTGTTCGAAATCTGCCTTTGCATGGACATTGATACGATGGAGATATTTACCTAGTAAAATGTCAATAAAACAGGATTATTAATCCAGTGAACATTTTGAGCTTGGTCGCTGACGAGATGACAGTTGCCAAAAAATCGAACAATAGTACTGATATGTAGATACATGTCACAAGTAAACAGTAAATACATTAAACAATAATTTCCACTAACCTTCATTGATGCTTTTCAGAGAGCAGATGAAATGTAAAATTCATAAACTACAGCAAAATAAGATGATGAGGATGGCGAAGAGGAAGAAAAATATGTTAGATAGAAAAATACTGATCCACATTTTCTTGTCAGAAATGAACAAAGAAATGCTGAACTTTGGCTTATGTATCGCTAAAGGCTAAAACCATGTCACTAATTTGCAGGTTCGCTTTCCAGAGCAGCAGCTGAACTAAGAAAAGTTGCCAATTTGTTGATTATTGTTACTGCGTGATGACTACGCAATATAGTGACTACGATGCATTTATATTGCTCAAAAATAATCTTCAAGAGTGCGCAAGAAACAATGATTGACATTAACTATATTAATGCAAGTACAAATCGAGCAAGAGTAATGAAAAACTTTAAATGAAAAAAGTTTTGTGCACAATGCAACTTTTTAAAGGCATACAACTATTGCACGCTGTTGGGAGATTTTACAAACGGTATTAAAAGTACTTGGGTTAATAAAAAGTTGGAAGAACAATGAGGTGCAAAAGAAATCAGAATCTCTGCACCAGACCCTTGCAATGACCAAACTTGTAGTATACATGGCTTTCCTAAAACCTTTGCTACAGTGATGAAAACCCTATCTCAAGCTCTACAAAATATGGTCAAGAACTTGTGTTGTACCCTTGATTTGGTCAACAACACAAAGGTAAAACTTCTTTTAAGAAGCTGTTTAAGAAAGCTTCTGATGTTACTTTGAGAATATATCTCTGCAAGCCCTGTTTGGTTGGTAAATCCAGTATAGCTCAATAGTCAATATGCATAAAACCATAAAATCTTATTTTATAATCAACGTATATGAATAACACTGGATGCAATGCTCAGAATTTTCACTCTCGTTTTAAAGAGAATTTAAAGGCCAGTGATGCCTTGACCAGTATGATCCCATTTGCAGTAACTGGGAATTGTTTGGAAAAAGTCAAACTAGCCTATATAAAGTTTGCTAGACATTTTGAGGTTAAGAAGGTGAAAACGAGATACAGTTAGTCATCAATATAGAAAGGATTGAACACCAAAATGAGAGAATAAATCCCAAACTGCAAATGGTCACTGAACCAATGTATCAGATGTCTTCAATCTTTCCTTACCTTGTTTAACATGTTTACAATCCTGCTAGTTTCAACCAGTGGGACAGAAAAGATGTTTTCAAATGTTAAAAGAATGCTAAATATCATAAGTACAATGAAGAAAGACAGATTGGAATATAAGATGTTTCCTCAATCCCTTTGAAAAAAATTACCAAGTAAAAAGCAGGTAATAAAAGTATATCCATTCAGGAATCTTAAGGTTGATTTCATTCTGTGATTTACTTTTATTAACAAAGAGTTTGAATACAGGTCTTGTGCATTTAAGTGTTTTAGTTAAGGGTTTAAGTTAGTTGACAATCAAGGGATAAGCTTGTTCTTTCTTACTTCACACAGAGACTTAATGGATGATGAAACTAATTTTTTGTTTGTATTTTAGATTAATAATAATTTATTGTCATTTGAATGTGATATAGCGAAATTACAATGATGTGACAGATGAAGCTTACGAATAATTAAATTCATATTCACGTAGTTAGTTCCCCACACCCAGGTGATTCAGCGTTAAGTATTAGAGCTTATATTACTAATAATCAAGATTTTGATGCCCGCAGTGAGCAAAGTCCATTGTACAGTTTTGTGCTTAGTAACTTTTTCGTTTACCTATGAAACTATCTGCAGCAATTCTTCCATAATCTTTCTTGATAAATTACTGAAAATTACATATATTCTCCGCCCAAAACTTTATGCATGTATATGAAAGGGTATGTTTTTGGAGCTGAAAGTAAGGATGAAAATATATCGCATTGTTAAATATGGCATTTTACAAAATCGTAGAGGAACTTTAAATGAAATAATACAGGAAACATTGTTTCTATATAAAATAAAAATTAGATCAGAATAAAAATTTATTACGGTACCAAATTTTTCACATTTTTCTTTGGAATAACCCTCTGTTTGGAGGACCTAATGCATGTAGGTTAAAATGTGATTCGTGGCTTATGTAATACTATATAATGTTTACACCAGTAGCTTTATAGGCTCTCTGGATATCGCATCAGCCATTTTAACACTATAAACAGAGGTTCTTACTGAGAGTCAGTTTAGAAGTCTATCTTCTACAACAAGCATGTAATTCTATCGTGCCCAAGGGTTGCGAGATAACTTCACAGAACAAAGAAGTTATTGTTTCTTTGAGCAAAGAGGGAGTTTTGAGAAGGCATATGGGAGAAATACATTTAAACAGTTTATTGTGAGGTGCTGGGAGAAACTGACTGTATGGAGTAATGGAATGAAAGCTGTAAGAAGAAAGCTTCCATAGCCTCTGACAATCGTGTTCTAAAATGCAAAGGCCTGCAGCATCGTCAACTATCATACACATATATTAAAAACAGAATGGCAGAAAACATTAAGGGTCAATGCTACCATGAGCACACTCGAAGAACTTGTCTTCATCCAGTTTCCCAGCAAAACAGTCAAGAAAAATCTTCCTCATGAACGAGATGAGGTTCAACGAGCATGCTGACTTAACTGAAGCAATCTGATATTCTCAGACGAATCAAAGCTCAATCTGTGTGGGTATGGTTGGAAGTACTTTGTATGAAGTCAAAGTGGGGAACGGGTTCATTCTGTGTGTTTGAACACAAGCTTAAAGCAACCACAGAAACAGGTGAAATGGGTATGTATCTTTGGTCAGGTTGTGGACATTGCTAATGTCGACAAGTACATCGAGATTTTCCAGTCCATGTTAAAGCTAACAATTTAGGAACACTTTTATGTAGCTGAACAGCGCACATTCCAGAGCAATTATGCTTCTTGTCAGAAAGTTGGTAATATTGATGCACTCTATGCAGTAGATGTGAAATAAAAAGAAATGTTCATTATACATGTGGTGAAATGACATTTTAGGTTATATTTCATTCTTTCAGGTGAAGGAGTATCTTATAAGGAAAAGAATCAAAACACTATGCTGGAACGGTAACAACCTAGATTTCAACTTATGGAAGGTTTTAGGTAACAAAGTACAAGAAAACAGACAAAGAACCTTGGAACTGCAGAAAGTTCTAATCCATGTGAGGCATCATGGACAAGCGACTGCTTACATTCAGTTCCTTGAGCATTCTATGCCACGGCAATATCAAACAATGATCTAGGCTAGAGGGGTTCAATCAAATATTAGAACACGAAACAGACTCTGTGACCAGTTTTTGTGAACTATTTTAGTTTTGTTATCTTTAAATTTTCATACTTGCCATGTAATTGTTAATCCTTTACTGTAATGGTTGGTTTATTAATAAAGATACATATATTTGTTTCGATGATTCGGACTGAAATATGAGTCAGCTTATAGTACGCTATGTCCATAACCGTTTAACTTTAGTTTTCTGCACAATCTTATGAAAAGTACAAATATCAAGAAAAGAATGAAAAATACAGAGTGCTACAATCATTTGTACATAATAGTAATGTGCACACCTCGCGAAACATGAAGAGTTAATTTTACTTAATAGAATGGATTTAAATACACCAATGCAGTGATGTGTCGCCATTGATGGAGATTTAAAAACGTGGGTGAGATTTTAGCACATAAAATGTAAAACAATAATCTAATCCAGGGCAACATCACTCATTCACAAAACGAAAGTCATAGTTATACAAGAGAATTCTCCAACCTAAAAAAGTCGTCACAATGAAGCTAAACATATTAGCTGGAAACTTTAACAAGATAACCAATAAATATTTGAATTTAAAGAATGCTCATAAGTCAAAGGTTAAAGAACGTTCAACCACATTTCAAACTCAGTGGCTACTTCCATGACATGGATAACCAAGAAAACTGGAATCACAACAATCCCATTTATCCACAAATCTATCAAATATTCTGCAGCAGCTCTAATGAACTTTTACGTATTTGACCTTTGCAATATGAAATCATGTTATTGGAAGTCGATATCTAAAGTGAAGTGTTTGCAGAAAGCTTATTAAGTTATGTCGTCTGAAACTGATCTCACCATCCTCCATAAAGGCTTGTCACGGTAGGCATAACAATAAGTAATAATAAGTATCAAAATGGGTACATCAGCAACATAAAAAATAATTGTAAATATAGATGATATTTTCTTCGTTTTTGTGTATAATGTTAGAATAAATAAGACAACGCGATTTAGAATTTTGATTTTCTCTTTAAATTCTAAACCACATTGTTTATTAAGTTAAATAAGGAAGATTTGTTTGATGCATTATTTATAAAATTCCAATAATAGGTGCAATTATGTGCTTTCAAAATATAGTCATAAAATAAAACTTCATCAATTGAAATTATAAACAAGTGAAAAAAATATTAAAAAATGAAAAGTGTCGGAAAGGGCGCACTTAAAGTGAGGAAACAAGGTATGAATGGGCATGGTGTAATAAAACTTCCTTTATACAACTTTACAGGCCTGGCATGGCCAAACGCGTAAGGCGTGCGACTCGTAATCTGAGGGTCGCGGGTTCGCGCCCGCGTCGCGCTTAACATACTCGCCCTCCCAGCCGTGGGGGTGTATAATGTGACGGTCAATCCCACTATTCGTTGGTAAAAGAGTAGCCCAAGAGTTGGCGGTGGGTGGTGATGACTAGCTGCCTTCCCTCTAGTCTTACACTGCTAAATTAGGGACGGCTAGCACAGATAGCCCTCGAGTAGCTTTGTGCGAAATTCCAAAACAAACAAACAAATACAACTTTACAAAGGGGTGTGTCCAACATCCTGTCCATGCCTACTTCGTTTATCTTTTCTATCCTCTATGCAATAAGCCAGTTACAATTATCATACAATGAATAGAAGTTTCTGTAAATCGAATTACTGAAGACAATACATGCACTGTAAAATATACATCAGAAGAATCAAAGGTTTGTGTGAACCTATAACTTTTATGCTTTTTCCTACTATAAATACTGCCGTACCTACGATATAATTAATATAACAACGGTGTGTGTAAAGAAAAATGCATGCTTTTATTAATAATGTGTTATTTTATTTTTATAAACAAACTGAAGGATTAGCAACGGGATCCCTAATTTATCTTATAAATGGATGCATTTGAAACAAAAGCCATAAATGATGTATAATGTAAAGCTTACATTTAAATAAGGTATGTGATACATTATTGGTGTGGAAATATGATAATTGCGCATTAACAGAGTTTACGCGCTATTTAAATAGCATAGAACCTTTTATACAGAAAAATATCAGTTTGCCTTTTCAAGATGTGTAGGTAAAAAGGATAACTGGACAAGGATATTTAGAGACATGTATTTACCGGAACCCTTTTCTCTTTTTATGTCACAACTCCAGGAATCATGTCATATGGAAGCACATAAAATTGTTTCCATTTTACATTTATGTTGATAAAAGGTTGAAGATATATAGAGAACAAGAGTATGTAGAAAATAATTGTTACTAACAAAACATATAGCAGTTGAAAGAGAATTTAGCTCGAATATTGTAGATAGAGAAGTTAAGAAATTCACTAATGTGATGTTACTGGATCAAGGTGTTACCTCAAAACCTAGTTATGATAAAATTTAAAAAGGAAAGTTTAGTGTCGCCAGATGATCCAGATTTAACTTCTAGTTTATTCAGTGTTTAGAAGGAATAAATATTGTATATTTAAACCGATGAATATGATAAAACAACTTTTAGATAATATACAGTAAATTGAAAAACTGGAATTTGTAAAATTATTTTTGGCAGAACATAAAATACGTTAAAATTAAAAAAACTGAAAACTTCGGACGTAGCAGAACATATACAAAAAAAAAACAGCGTAAAATATTATGAAGAAAAAACAGTAATATTGTCTCAACCAAAAGTTATTACAGCCAGCAATATTCACGGATCTTTAGAAATAATAATATTTAAAAAATATCATGAATTATTAAATAGAGACGAAGGTCTAGTTTGATTTGTTTTGGATTTCGCGCAAAGCTGCATAAGGGCTATTTGCGCTAGCCGTCCGTAATTTAGCAGTGTAAGACTAGAGGGAAGGCAGCTAGTCAGCACCACCCACCGCCAACTCTTGAGCTACTCTTTTACCAATGGCTAAATGGTTAAGACACTCGACTCGTTATCTGAGGATCGCGGGTCCGGATCCTCGTCACACCAAACATGCTCTCCCTTTCAGCCGTGGAGGCGTTATAATGTGACGGTCAATCCCACTGGTCGTAGGAACGGTTAGCGCAGATAGGCTTCGTGTAGCTTTGCGCGAAATTCAAAAACAAAACTTCCTCTAATATTTATGCAAAAATGTAAACTTACAGATAGGTCATATGACCTATGTCATCATCAGGTAATCATGGCTATGGTTTGCTGGTTGGTTTGGTGTTTTATGGCACAAAACAGCTAGGCTATCTGTGCCAAACATCCAGTAAAAAGTTAAAATTAAAGTAAATTCATAAAATTGATAACAGGAAATTAAGGTAAAACAAAGGAAAATTTAAATTTTGAATTATAAACATAAATAGCATTAAAACCAATGTTTACATCTAGTCTACAACGGTAAGAGAAAAACTACAATAATACAAGTTGTAAAGGATTTTCTGGAGCATAATTATAATTATCATAACTCAACAGGAAGACTAACGTAAGTACAAAAACCACCGTCAGTTACCTGAACTTGGCCTTTCCCATCCTGGTTCCGCGTTATTTGACGTTACGGCCATTTTCAAAAAGTAAAGTAATACAAGTTGTATAGGACTTTCTGTTGCAAAATTTTAATAATAACTCGCCAGGATGACTAACAGGTAGTTCAAACAGCAGCGTCAATCACCTGAAGTTGGCCTTTCCAGTCATAGTTTCGAGCTATTTCATGTTACGGCCTTTTTCTAATTTCAAATCGAACTAGATGGACTGTGATGCTTAAAAGGGAATCATATTTAAGAGGATTAATGTATAAATTAAAAAACTTAAGTAGCATTAAAAAATTAATGGCCTTTAAAAAAACTAAAAACATTTCCAAGGCGGACAGTGATGACCAATCAGTGATGTCGAGAAACCCACTTGTTGAGAAATTTAAAATGCAAAAACGGTTCGTTTGGGTTGAGAAAATATTTTACATAGAAGAGCGAACAACGAGCCGTTTTTGCATTTTAAAAAAGTGATGACCAATAACAATGTCTCACGCTATGGATAAACCTTGGAACAAAACATGTTTAAAATGGTGCCATATTTGAGGGTCAAATAGTTCAGAAGTGAACACAGAAGCTGAAGAAGGAATTCTGCATGCAACCACCGAACCACAACAAACCATGGCAGAGAGGAGGTTGTTTGATTTAAGGAACCAAACAAGCCGAGCGATAACCATCCGCTCTAAGGTCTCACAGAGACAGCTTGTCAAAGCAATTGGATGATAGTTTGAACGAATCTTGGGATCCTTCCCAGGCTTAAAGAAAGTTAGAACAATAGCCTGGTGCCAGGCATCAGGGAAAACACTCTTCTGCCAGATCCAGTTAAAAACAATCAGAAGAACAGCAAGAGAAGCAGGAGATAGATGGCACAGCATTTCATAATGTACATCATCAAGTCCAACCAATGTACTGCCAGACCAATGAAGGGTCAGTCTAAGTTCCACCAGTGTAAAGGGACAATTATAGTCATAGAGACAATCAACTCGAAAGGAAAGAGGTGATCGCTCTGCCCGAGTCTTAATGGCTAAGAAGGTGGAGGAAGAAGCAAAAGTGCTAGATACCCGGCAAAAGCTTTTACCTAACGTATAGGTATCAGCTACTTCCTAGTCATTAGAGAGGAAAATCAAGAGAAAGACTGATCTTTCGAATCTTGCCCCATATGACTTTGGAACTGGTGGTAGAAGATATGCTGGTTGTGCACTTAATCCTTTGACGTCTTACCACCGAGCATGTTCACAGACCTGCTGGAAAGCGAAGAAATGCATGAATGTGGGATACCTACGAAAAGTATCCCAGGCCCGTTTTTGAGCCTTCCATGTCATGTGACAGGCAGGATTCCACCATGGAGGAGGATATCATGGAAACATGTCGAGGTTTTAGGAATACATTGAGCAGCTGCTCGTATAATACAGTCAGTTACTGCTGCCACACAGTCGTCTACTGATGGCTTATAGACGATGGCAGGATCAAGTTCTGCGAGAGCAGTGAAAGTGGGCCAGTTTGCTTGATACAGCTTCCACTGGAGCATGCGAGTCGGGTGGCATCGGCCATAGTCAGTGTCTCTCAAAATTATAGGAAAATGATCAATCACTCCCTCATGGATCATTGTCAACCCTTCGTGAGAAATAGGAGAATAGTGAAGGGGAGGAAATCGAGAGATCAACAGCAGTAAAAGACTGACTAGGTGCATGAAAATAAGTAGAAGAACCAGTACTGAAAAGAGAAAGGTTGTGATCGGAGAGCATATGCTCTACAGAGCGACCCCTCCTATCAATATTAGCACTTCACCAGAGGAGATGATATCCATTAAAGTCCCCCAAGTTTAAAAAGGGAGATGGCAACTGTTCAATGAGAGCATCAAGGTCTGTTTGATCATAGGTCTCTTCAGACTACAGGTAGAGAGAACAAACAGTGATGGTACGACCCAAGGAAACACGGATGGCTACAGCCTCCAAGGGTGTGTCGAGTGGCAAAGACAGGGTGGGCACATGCTAATCAACTAACAGTGCCATCCCTCCATGCACTCGTTCATCACACAGAGTGTCATTTCTGTACAAAGAAAATCGCCAAATGGTGACTGTATCGGCAGGTTTCAGAAATGTCTGCAATCAGAAAAGACATACAGGATGGTAGGTAGCAATCAGTGTTTTTGAGGAAGTGCCTGTATCTGGAACCAAAGGAAGTGGATCTTGGGATTTGCTGGAATGTATGTAAGCAAAGATGCCAACCATTACGATTTGAGCGCAATCATTACGATTTTGGTGTATACATTACGACTATATGCTCATACAGACAAATATTACTTGTTGCAACTCCCAAATTATTATATATTATATAGGCCTATAAAATAAAGTGATAAATTGTTCCCCCCAGTGCTTGAAAGGGATGAAAAGAAAATTTCTAATGAGATACAAATAAATTTTGATAATAAATAAAAGACATAGCCCAAATGGCTACTTGAGATAATCATGTTTGTGCTTGAAATAATAAAAAAAATATTTGTATCTCCGACGTCTACCAATAGTTTGAGTGTAGTGCTTCTCCATACTGGGTACGTGGGGGAATCCATAGTTATGTCATCAGTGCTTGTCAGCCAATTAGCACTCGTGTAGATGGGTATTTCTCGTTTTCTAAGCGGCATAGAAACACCAATGCGATCGTTCACAAGATGGACAAAAAGAGGCTTCGTTCACCAGATTGTTTTGTTTCTGGCAAATCTAAAAGGATTAAAACTGTGAATCAAAAATTTAGGAAAAAGTATAGTGCAAAATATCCGGTCATTGCATCAAAAGTCAGTGACAATCATGCGTTTTGTACAGTTTGTCACATCGATTTTTCTGTGGCGGGATAAACAATTGTTCCAAACATACAAAATCGGCATCTCACCAACAAAAGGCTGAGGCGAAGACAAAAACGATGCAGATAACATTTATGAGTAAGAATTCAGAATATGAAATGAGAAATCTATAGCAGTAATAAATAATAATAGTTATAATATTAATATAATAATAAACAGCTTAGAGACATTTGTCAGGTCTAGTAGCTGCAAATGATAAAAGGCTCTGTCTGCAATTATTACGCTTATTCATTTGAAATAGTTAGCATCTCTGTGTAAGGGACAGAGATGGGTGTTGAAGTTGATTCATCAATTCTTTTTAACCACGGAGGTCAAAAGACTTTTCATTTAGTTTGAAAACGATTCTTTTGGAGGCACAGGGAGATTCGTCTGCATTCCCACTGTAATAGTAGAACAAAGTGCAGTAGCATACGTCTAAGACGAAGTGGTGGACAGCAACTTTCGAGCCTCAGTATAAGTAATGTTATGAATCGTTTTAAAACGCTAAACCTTTTTTTCTTCCAACAATTTAGGACATTCATACGCATCGTGGTCCTTGTCACTGCAACTAGCACATGTCAGGGAACCACAACATGACGTCTTTGAGTGACCGAGCTGCTGATACTGGAAATATCTGAGAGAGTTTGGAATGTATGGCCATACTCTGCAATTATGATAACCTGCCTTGATGGTGGTAGGTGGACATGGTGATGTAAATGTCAGAATGAGGTCACTGGTCAGCATCGTAGTTCCATCTTTGCGAGTGGAGATGCACCTCAGTGCAGAAACTCCTTGAGTGGAGAAACCAGCGAGAATCTCCGACTCGGGAATGTTTTTCAAATTCCTCTCAACAATAACTTCTCGTGATGAATTCAAAGTAGCACGAGGTGTAACCTTAATAGGTATATCCCCAATCACCTTTGAATGCAAGAGGAGTTCACTGTGTTGAGATGTGGATGTTTCCACCAATGTTACCAGATCGAAACTTCTTTACTGAATTTGGAGAGACAGCAAGTCCCTACTGAATGAAAAAGGGAGACATTTGCTCTAAAGGTTTGTCTGAAAAAAAATGTAGTATAAGAAAATGAGGTGCAACAGGTGTTACAGATGTTGAAGATTGCTGCTCAAAAGTCTCTGTTGCTTTGGCCTAAATGACCACACATGATCACAATGTGATATGTAGTTTCTTAAGTCTAATAAACCAGTAACATGTTTCAGAAAAAAAAAACCCAAAACACAATGATTAAATCATTTCGAGAAAACTGCTTTTGAGAAATATGTTATAGAAGACTGACAGTTTCAGGAAACAAATAATTTGAAATATTGGATCATATTAAAGATAGCATGTTTTGAATTTCGCGCAAAGCTACACGAGAGTTATCTGCACTAGCCATCCCTAATTTAGCTGTGTAAGACTAGAAGGAAGGCAGCTACTCATCACCACCCACCGCCAACTCTTGGGCTACTCTTTTACCAACGAATAGTGGGATTGACTTTCACATTATAACGCCCCCACAGCCGAAAGAGCGAGCATGTTTGGTGCGACGGGGATTCGAACCCGCGACCCTCGAATTACGAATCAAACGCCTTAACCAACCTAGCTATGCCAGGCTTTTACGATGACATTCACTTACGTAAATTACATACAATTGATCGACTTTCACATTTAAAATTGAAGTGAGGTATCGAGTTAGACTAATAGAAGTTTCATTCATCGAGCTGTATGTACACACACACACACACACACACACAGTTGGGGCAACTGAGGTTATAAGAAAGATAATTATTATGCTGGTATAGATATTAACATGTATATAAGGTTTCGTTCAATTTCAGTACATACGTAAAATTATGGTTAATTCACATGTGGTTTCATGCATTTTCACGTAAACTGGCGTGTTCAGTTATAAAAGCAAGTTTCTGTTATAGGTATGCAAGTACACTTACATGTTTTGAACTATTTACATTAACATATAATTGATGCTTCATCAAAACAGATGTTGTCAAAAGTGGGTTTGAATATAATTTGTTTAATGTTCATTATTTGACCAAAATACATTATCAGATGTTTTAACATAAACTGTGCCTGAGAATCGCGAAGTCACTCAGGTTTTAATTCCTTTGAATTATTTTGAAAATTTGTCACTTTCAAACATTCGGAAAGTTCTGTAACGCATCCACAAGGTAAAAAGTTCATTGGCAGTTTATTGGTAAAACAGTAGCCCAAGAGTCATTTATGGTTGGGACCTAACTAATTACCCTCTCTCTAGTATCGTACATCACTGTTAAATTAGGGCCGGCTAGCGCAAATAGCCTTCGAGCAGCTTTGCGCAAAATTCATAGAAACGAAACTTCTTCAACATTTATAAAAACAAAGGTGTTTGAATTTGAAAATAAATATCAAATATATTGTACCTACTGGACACATCAGAACCCGCATGTTCAGTTGAACACCAAGCAAACTTAACAAGGGCTACAGTGTGGTGTGGATTATCAGCGTTGGGCGTAATTGGACCATTCGTTTTCGAAAACACAGTCACTGGTCTCGTTTATCTAAACTTTCTGCAAGAATCGGTTGTGCCACGCATTCGAGAGCAATTTGGAGATGAGGAGTTTTATTTCCAGCAAGATGGAGCACTCCCACTACTATCGTAATGTGAGAGCCTATCTTGACGAAAATTTGCCGAACAAATGGAATGGGTGAAGAGGTAGAACTGAATTTCCCCCTCATTCACCAGACCTCACACCTCTGGACTTTTTTTTTATAGGGATACGTCAAAGATAAGGTTTATAGCACAAAACCTGCAACATTCCATGAGCTGAGAGCAACAACTGAAAGATAATGCACTCAAATACCAAATGAAATAATTCGTGAAGTTTCCAATTCCACCTGTCCGCGTTATCAGAAGTGCCTGGATCAGAACGGTCATCAGTTCGAACACCTGCGATAGCTCAAAAGATTCTACACTTGTCTTCTTAAAGTTCGATTATAAGACCTAGATATATCTTAATAAACATTGTATTTATAATCATTCAAAGTGTGTAAACATTTTTTTTGGACACCCTGTATGGTGTACATATATATGTATATATAAAAAACAAATTCAAATTCCCATTATCTAGCTAAACTTACCTTTGAATAAATAGCAGGATAAGAACCCAAATAAATGTAATAAGGCCGTTTCAGCAATATTTATACCATATATATCATAGCTTTAAAAGGTTATGAAGTGTGGTTTAACCTTTCCGTCAGCAAATGGCCTGATACACTACAACTAAAAATTCTTTTATATGCAAAAACGGCTCGTTTGGGTTGAGAAAACATTTTACGTAGAAGAGCGAACTACGTAAAATATTTTCTCAACCCAAACGAGCCGTTTTTGCATATACATTTCTCAACAAGTGGGTTTCTCGACATCACTGATTAAAAATTCTTTTGTTGAAGTACTAATTACATTAAAAAAAAGAAACGTTAGCATTACACATAATTGTTGAATAACTTTCTTAACATGTTTATTTCTTCCGTTTTGAAGTACATATACGTTTTTAATAAGGCTAGTTCCCTCTTTCACTTTTCAAAGATAAATAATGTAATTGAAATACCAATAACAGGGTGAAACAAAATTAATGACTAGCCTCTCTGAAATAGGCTTCTTTGTTGTGCATAATACAATATTATGCTTTTAGCCAAAATTAAACTAAGGTTTACTGTTTCTCAAATACTACACAAAGGCTAATTAATACATAGCAAAACATTTTACCTGTTATTATTCTTTCCACTGTGTATTTAAAAGATGCAGCTGTTCCTGGGTGGAGTGTCTTGCCTGGTGACAAACACATCATGATGGACGACTACTTAAATATCAAGTGTCGGGATATTTGCTGTGCGCTCATAATTATTCCAACAAAGAAAAATTACATGTTTTAGTAATGAGTTTATTTTGTGTTTATTCAATATGTGACTACTGATTAATCAATACATAACACTTATTTGTCCTTATAACAAGCGCATCGCGCCAAACATGCTCGCCCTCCCAGCCGTGGGGGGAGTTATAATGTGACGGACAATCCCACTATTCGTTGGTAAAAGAGTAGCCCAAGAGTTGGCGGTGGGTGGTGATGACTAGCTGCCTTCCCTCTAGTCTTACACTGCTAAATTGGGGACGGCTAGCACAGATAGCCCTCGAGTAGCTTCGTGCGAAATTCCAAAACAAACAAACAAACCTTATAACAAGACAATAATATCAACAAAAAAGTAACATGTATTTTACAATTCTGTTTCCAGCTTCACGTTGCTTTTCAGAGTATTTTTATTTGAATAAAAATAACCAGACTTGCATCTATTTGGCTGAATTAAAACTCAATTTTCGTTTGCTTTTACTTCATAAAGTTAACTTTAATTACAGGTATAAGGGAATTCAAGCATTCCATGTGCTAGACAAAATTCTGATAAAACTATATAAAAAAATAATTTTATTCGTGTATTTCAAATACTTTTCTTTGGCTCACAAATTGTGAAGATATTTTTATTCAATTAAATGGCTGTAAAATTAGATTCATAGATAAATATATTATCAAATATAATATCAATATTTTGTAAAATAATAATAATAAAGGAAGTTTATTACTCACCAAAATCACAAATCTGCTAGGAATTGCAAGATTTCTTGCACAATTCCTTTCTATTTTACTAACAGCAATTATTGTAATTGTAAAAGTTTGGCTGTAAAAGGATTTTTGTATTGAATAATTTACTAAGTTAATTTAACCTCTGCCTAATGTGATTAAAGTCCAATGACTGTGCAAGCCAGCAAAAATGTTGCAAGTTTATGGCATGCCTCAGGAACCACTCATGGACAAAACGAAGATGTGAATAGTTGCAATGTTGTATTGGTTACACTTACCACCATTTAGATAAAATATATCTAAGGATGAACTTCATCAGTAACAATGATCTAATAGTTTTTAAGATCTGCTCTCCAATAAATTAAATTGGTAAACTGTGTGTATATATCAAAAGTACGTCCTTAGTACCATGGAACTACTTAAAGCTGCTTGCATTGTTTAGATGCTATGGGATGAGGTATTTTCTTCACACTAATTATTCCATCAGTGTAAAACAAGATGAATCACAGATAATCATGCTTCAATAGTGCAAATACAACACTCCATACCAAACTGTATCAACATAATATTTTGGAACAACATTGGACCTATTGATCTATCTCGACTGTTTCACACTCTAAACTTAATTAACTTAAAAAAGGAAAACTTAAAGCTAGTCCTTATCATTTATATACTTATCAAGATCTTTCTGAAACTCATTTAAATTTACTGCCTCTACAACATCTGAAGGCAACCCATTCCAAAAATGGGTATAAAAAGGAAAACAATCTTAGCTGAAGATGACTTCTACCCTGTCAAGGTTTATACTTGTGTCCCCTAGTCATACTATTTTCAACATTAAATATGAAGAAAGATAACATATCAGCACTATTAAAAGTAAAAGTTACAATCAGATTCCCCCTATCTCTTCTTTTTTTCAAAAGAAAATAATTTGAAAAATTTTAGCCTCTTGTAATATAACAATCTCTTCATCCTAGGCAACATTTACTGAACAATTTCCAAAAAATTCAATCTTTCTTAAGGTAAGAAGCCCAAGACTGAATACAATATTCTAAATGTGGCCTAACCAGTGACATGTACAATGAAATTATAACCTCTTTAGACTTGTATTTGATGTTTCTGTAGATACAACAGAAAATCCTATTTGTCATACCACCACCAACAACAAACTGCTTGCATGACTTTATCGACTGATCAACTATTTCACCAAGATCCCCGTCTTTCATAACATTGTTAAAGTTATTTCTATTCAAATTATACTTATAACTGAAATTATAATGACCCATATGCACTATCTTGCATTTATTGTAATTAAAATCCATCTGCAAATCAGTAGCATCCTCTTCACAGTTAGCAACACCAAAGATCTTGATATCATCTGAAAATTTAAGTAATTTATTGACTATTTCTTTATCTATGTCATTAATGTAAATCAAAAAAAGCTAAGGTCCTCAACTGAGCACTTGTGACATTATTCTAGTTTGAGATAATTTTTTTTACAAGACTTGTCAAATGCCTTTTGAAAATCCAGATACACCAAATATACACCCTTACCCTCATCTACACAAGTACTACCCTTATCAAATGATGTCAAAAGATTTGTAATGCAAGATTTTCCCTTAGTGAAACCATGTTAGCTATTAACTAAAATTCTAAACCTTGCTAAATGACTTTATAAAGTATCTTTTAATAGCCTTTTCAAAACTGAGTCAGACCAATGTTATCAATTCACAAACACAAATACTTTCCTTACTCATCTGACATTTTGTATACAACATAATTGTACTTTTATTAGAAAGCTTGGAATATTTTGTGAAGATACATGAAACAATTTCAGAATTGTAGTTAACATTACTCTTCTAATATGGGCATGACTCTAGGGCCCAAGTTCATGCACAATGTGTAATTTGGAAGAGATGTTTCACTGGACTTTATTCCCATTAATGTGTGGAATATTTTTGAAGAATGCAACATATCACAGCAAGTTATTTTAAGCATTAACATACCAAAAAACAGCTCTTTCAGTGAAGTGCACCACACTGTCCTTTTTATTTGTGGCGACCATAATCTATAATAACGTAAGAATGCATTTCTCTCACGTAATCATATATGAGTTAAGGTTGAATGAGAATATGCATTTCACATCATATGATAGACTAGGAAAGTCCCAATTTGTACAGAAAGTCACCAAGGGATGGTTTATATAATTATTATAATTGATTTTGCATACCTTATTTTCAAACCACTATATTATCGAAACAAAAGAAAAAAATTCAGACAAATTTTTAAAAGTAAAAATATGTATCATTCATAATACAGACAATTTGCAGTTCAAGTTATGAAAGCTGCACATAAGCCTCACCAGTTTAAGTGCATGTCTAAATTATCCTTACTTCATATCTTATATACACAGTAGTTTAAAATTTCTTTCTGAAAGGATCTCATCAATGTTGTTGTATTTTCTCACACAGATATATCACGATACCACCTTTCAAATTTTATTCTTTAAGGGGAAAACAAATTAACAAACAAGCACATAAAACATTAAAAAAATGTTTCACAAAAGTAGCTGATCTATCAGCCAAGAAATCCCACTTATAAATTGCTAAAGGTAAAAACCAAACAAACACAGGAAGACTGAAGGTAAAGAAAAATACTGACAAAGGTACCAGATTTCTTTAAGTATATGCAATTTATTTAAGATTATAAAGGAAATCTACATGTAACTCTGCATTCATAAATTTTGAAAGAAAAGTTTGATCACCATACACTCTTCCATAATATGAGTTTAAATAAACCATAATCTTGATCTATGTTTGGCATAACTAACATGATTTTAACCTCTAGACACATTTTCTTATACATTAGCTAATGTTTAAAAGTAAAGCATAACTAACGTCACAAAAACAGATGTATTTATGTCTTTGTCTAGATAGTTCCAAAAAATTAATATTATGATAATCAAGGAGGAAAGCACATTAATCACAAACTGTTTGTAAGGATGAGTCAGTATTATACATTCATTTATACTGCATGCAATCATTAGAAACTTCTTACCTAAGTAAATCTATTATTAATTTCCTTGGTATTACTTTTTCCACATGAATACGCTTAGAATTTACTTAATGTTAACATACTTGAGGCAGTTTCCATTTGTTTTATGAACATCATAGTTTCAACTAATCTTGTAAGATTAAAAAAAATAAATACAAATTTCACACAAGACTGAATCATTGTGTGATTAAAATTTTGTTCCTTACAAAAATGAATACACCATTTAAGAACTATATATATGTATTGAACCAATACTGACATTCTTTTTGATGCATTATAAACTTCTATTGGTTTAAATGAGTTTTACTGCAAACAGTACAGAGATCCATGTTCACAATCACACTCTCAATAATATATTTCATAAACATTCCTCTGGCTTTGGTTCAACTTCCCCATTTAATTCTATATTATCTGGCCTACTCCTTTACTCCAACTACAGTATACAAATTTTTCTTGTGGAACCCCTGGATATATTGTATGGAACCCCATTGTTCTGCTAAACACAGTTTGGGAATTGCTGTTTAGACTACCTTCCAGTCACTTTTTTTGTACCTTCTAGAGAGTTTACATGTAGTTGATCAGTTGAAATAACTTCCTTAAGGAAAGAGAAGTTCCTCTCTTGTGTAGCTCATAGTTGAAATACTCTGCTGAGAAATTTAATTTCTTGGAGGGCAGAAAATGTATGAACTGTAGTGGTGTTCAAAAAGACCTGTTACTTACAGTTAAATAACAGTGTAAATAGTGATAATGTTAAAAACTCTTTGATACTACATTAAACACATCAGGTGTTTAATATGCATGATAACATAAAGATTCTAGTTTCTATTTACAGTTACAAATATTTACAAATATCTATGCAACTCCATTTGTTATATTCACTCTGAAATTTGTTACATATATGTCAGGTAAAATACAAGCATAAGCAATAATAAGCCCCTTTTCAAAGCACTTTTTGTACATTTGTAAATAAGCACATCAATATAGAATGGGTTTATTATATTACTAGCCTAGTAATTTCATAACTCTTAAAACAACAAAATAATAATATTGAACATCTTCACAGAGCACCAAAAATCTATAACATTCATAGAAATAGTGCAGTTAATGTTTATTCATGTTTTGTTTCTTTTCTCAAAAACTACAATACTATAATTTAGATAAACAAACAGAAATACAAACACCAATTATTTTCTCAACACCTTTACAGGAAATCACTGCTTGAAATACCTGCTGTCTTTTCCTAAAAAATTTCTGAAGGTAAAAAAAATCACTTAAAAGCTTGTATACAGGCCAGTGGGAACATTTTACAATTAAAATGGCTATACCACACAACTCCATTGTAGTTATGTCATTACAGTGTGTTATCTAAACTACTTAACTCCATTACAGTTACACACTGTAATTATAAAAACTAAATAAAACACTGTAATTTTTACTTCATTACCACTAAACAAGTAAAGAAACATTTTGGTACCATGCATAGCCCCCTAGCAGAATTCTAGTTTCAAAAGAAGCTAATGCTTGCTTGCAAGAGCACCATATGACAAATACATTGCAACTGTACACATATATATTTATTTATTTTTCCTGTAGATAAAACAAAACAAAACATATCTTTGAAAGAAGAAAAAAGTGGCACAACCATGGCTATATCAACAGCAGTGGTTCCTACAGCTGTGGTCTGGACAGCTGTTTTAGTTTAATCAAATTGGAACTGTACCATTTTAAGAACCATCAGTCTTTCTCTTTAACCCTGAACTATGCTTAGACAAAACAGTTTGATTAAATCTTACTCAAAAAAATGATGATCATAAGAATAATAAACAGTTTTTTGTTTAACTGTAGGATTTCCTACTATGTTAGACCAATGTTATGTGCAAATCAAACTAATTCTTTATTATTCAGCAATTTTTCTAGAACTTGATTTCATAATTAGAATTATTATTCATAATAATAATACTTAAGCTGGTTCATTCATATGTTTCAGGTTTGTCAAATAAATATAACTAAGAAAAAATTATTGGAAAAAAAACAACTAATTTCAGTATTAGACTGATAGTGTAATTTAATTATTTTTAATTTTGCTTTATGAAGACTGAAGTTTATTACTAAACATTTCTACTAATGTAAATGAAACAGAAACCTATTTCTCCAGAAGATAATTTTACTGGTCCAATATTTTGCTATTACAGCTTTCTCAAGAGCTGTTAATACCAAATAACTCTACTAATCCACTTAAAACTAAATTAAAATGCTGTCATATGTTAAATTAATGGTGATACATGTGTCTTAAAAGTTGGAGATTGTATCAAAATTAATATAAAATATTCTTGAGTCTAAACTTGAAACAAACTGAAACAACAATGGTAAATAAACAAATATGGGTAAATTAACATGTGAACTACTAAAATCAAGACAAAACTGTAGTATTGAAATATTAAGCTAATAAAGATACATTTAGGAGATACAGTTCAATATTTTACTTACATTAATAATAATTGTCTTAGCTCTTTGGCTGGTTCATTAGCAGGTTTCAGTTTGTTCATGAATATAGCAATAAAAAGATGTATATTTTTTTGAAAGTGTGTATTTGATCATTAAAATAAATTTACAGTAATAATAATTATTTTCTATTATCTGACAGTAACTTTTTCATTTGCATTAAATACAAGCTATTCTTTAAGAATGATCAAGTCAGCCACGAATGAACAAGATGAATTACAAAGCTAAGAACACAGACTTTAAAGCTGAATCTTTTAATTTGCCTGTTAACTGAATTACTAAAATACATTTAATATAAGAATTTTTAATCATACTTTACTGCAAGTGGGAAAATAAAACTGCAAAACAATAGGCAGTTTGTTTAAATGACTAAACAGTCTTAAACATTAACTTACTTTTTTAAATTAATTTTTGCGATTGGGAATGTTAGTTAAGGCTCGGCTGAACTGGCTGAAAAGAAACTAAAAAGTAACTATGTATTGCATAAATATTTCACATTTTTTTATTAATTTTATAAATTTAACACTTTTAAAAGCTAATATATGACAAATTATTATTTGCCTACTGTAAAAATAGCAGTTTTGTATGCCATTGTTAAACTATAGATTAAAATTTCATTTCAAACTGTTCAGATAAATTTCTGAAACAAAAATTTCTGGAAGTCTTTTGCTTCCTATGTTTGGTATACTATTACTAAAAAAAGATTTGCATATAGGCAGAAGGCTATTATAGCTATATTTAATGTTTCAGAAAGACATTTCATGTACTTTGGAGTTAATAGTAAGTAAAACTATTATTTTAAACTTGTTACAATGGTATGCTAAATCAGATAAACTGTCGAGTTGAATTTGTTGTATACTTAATTGCATAATGCACTAAAATGGTTCAGATAAATCTCTTTATGTGTAATAAAATCAATAATTAGCTAAAAAGAGGTCGATTCAACTGTAACATATGTTTATGTGTATGGTAAATCTTGAAAATCTGACTCAGAATTGGAGCTGTACTAGAGTCACTTAGCCATCGTCCACTTGTATCTGGGCTATCCAGCATATGAAGCAAGGCTGAAATTTGAAGAATAAAAGTTTCATTCTAAAAGAATGAAAACTATAAAAATTCTTTTTTTGTAAACTACACCTGACAAACTGTCTAAGAAACAAATTAACAAGTATGTATTGATATTAAGTTCAAATTTATAGCAACAACAGCTATCACCACCATTTAATTTCCATCTGGTTAATATTAATCACTTACCTTCTAACAAGTGTTTGATAACTGACAAAACTGAAACTAGAATAAATGTGCACTAATAAAACTCCATGCAAGATTAATATATGTTTAGAAAAATTACACTAAGCAGTAACCAAGTTCATTTTTACCCATTCTATCAATTATTAGGTATTCAAGAATATACATCTGATTGTTTTTTCACAAACATAAGTATGAAAAATTCATTTATATTTATATACAATATAAATACCTGCAGTGATACCTTAATTTGTTATTAGCTGAGTACTCTTCTTATCAGTTGTATATTCCGTACATGCAATTTAAATTACAAAAACCATTTCACATACGAGAGCTGTTCAAAAAATATGCGGACTGACGTCATAAAACAAAATGTACTTTATTTATAAGTTACAGGTCTGGGCCCCCATCGAAGTACTCTCCTCCCTAACGCACACACTTATCCCAAAGGTGTTTCCACTTGTTGAAACAGTCCTGGTACGCTTCTTTTGTAATGTCCTCCAGCTCCTTCGTCGCATTTGCCTTAATCTTGGGAATCGTCTCAAATCATCTTCCTTTCAAGGGTCTTTTGAGTTTGGGGAACAAGAAAACATCGCAAGGAGCAAGGTCAGGTGAGTAGGGGGGGTGGGGAAGAACAGTGATTGAGTGTTTGGCCAAAAACGCATGAGTTCTGAGGCACAAATTTCGCAACAACGAGGTGCATCTTCAATTTTCGGTCAAAATCTCGTAACAAGATCCAACTGATATCCCAAACTCTTCAGCAAGCTCCCTAACAGTCAGACGTCGATTTGCCCGCACCAGGGTGTTGATTTTGTCGATGTGTGGGTCGTCAGTTGACGTGGAAGAACGTCCAGGACGCTCATCACCTTCAATGGACTGTCGACCATCCTTAAAACGTTCATGCCACTTGAAACATGCCGTACAATTCATAGCAACATCACCGTAAGCCATGTTAAGCATAGCAAAAGTTTCAGTCGCAGATTTTCCAAGTTTAACACAAGATTTCACAGCAAGTCGTTGCTCCTTCTGAAATCCGCCAAACGAAAAAATCGTACTTCACTTAAAACCACGTAGCTAATACACAAATGAAGATATCTGCAATTGGGAAATGGCGTTGTAATCAGCTGATCTGTGCGAACCTAGCAACACCAAGCGGATTCCACTGGAACCAACTGGAGCCGCGCAATTCAAACAGTCCGCGTATTTTTTGAACAGACCTCGTATAGTGCAACTATTCTACACAATGCTGAAAATGAATACAGTTTAAAATATGAAAACTAAATATACATACAACTAAAAACAAAATTAAAATAGCCATTTCATGTGTCCCTGTAAATAAAAACACAAAAATTGCACAAGACAACTGAAATGCAATTGTCCATTCATCACCAATAGTTTTCTATATCTTTAAGAAGTACAAACATATTTCTAAAAAAAAAAAGGATTAATATGTCCTCGTTTCTGAAACAGTTTTTCTCCTAACATCTTACAAAATAGAAGAAAAAAAAATATATATATGTGTAGAAATATTTACCAACAAAAGTTTTGGGAGTTCCAAGGCCTAACATGACTATGGGGTCATTCACTATAGCATTATAAATGGAACTTCCAGGATTCAGTCCAACAGTCAATTCTGCTGATGCTTCATATCTACGATCTCCTAGCAGCCACTCACACTGCAGATCAAATAATTCATCATTGGAAGTTCAATTTACTGAGATATGTACCATATCACTCAATTTATACACACATGAAAAAAGAATAAGATGGAGAAAGAAAGCTTAACTCACAAGTTTTCACTTGTAAAATCATGCACTGTAATTACTAAAGCTGATCTTATTTTATTGTTTATTACTGTTCTGATAAAAAAAAAGACTTGCATATTTCCACACTTTAGCTTCAGAACCAAACAAGTACTTCTTGTCAAATGCCAAAACAGAGCATCTACAATATAACTAATGCAAAACAAAGGACTTGAAATACATATATTCGTCTTACATGGCTCCTACAACAAAAACTATTTTTTTTACATTTTTGCAAATAAAAATTAATTTACATTGGAAAAATATTTTGAATCATAAATTATAGTTCCTAACCTACTGTCTGTACATTTTATGTTTAACATGTGTGAGTGTTGAATTGTGTGTATAGTTCATAGCCTACTGTCTGTTTCAATTTATGTTTAAAGTGAGTGTTGCATTTAGTTATTTTCAGAGGTAATAGTTTATTCCAAGTTTCTTTATATAACTGTTAATGAATCATACATTATGAAGTTCAGTTGTTATGAATTGGAGATTGTAATATTATTGCATTATGTTGTTGGAATCTTTTGACATTTTCACTTTATTTTAATTGAGTATTATTTCATCATAATATCTCATTATGAGTAACAAATTCTACACATCTGTTGGGGTACAAGCACATAGAAAATTTACTTCAATAGTTAAATCTATAGTATTTAATAGTGAGTTTAGCCATAAAGAGCATATACTTGTTATTTTTAAATTAAAATTATTACAGATTGTACTGTAATAACACAGTGGAAAAGAATAATTCATCTTATCAATTTGTGTTCTGAAGTAATTGAACCAGCCCTGTATGGATTCTGACAAAAAAAAAAGAGAAAGACAATTATTTAAAGGTCTAGATGTGACTATGTTAACCAATCAACAGTGTAATGAACATTTGTATATATGTTTGATTTGTTTTAATACATTATTTTTAAACACGTGGACTGTGTGCTGTTGTTTACTGTTGGAATTTATTACCACCTACTTTAAAGAATATGACCCATAAAAATATCTGACACTGTTCTAGTCAAAGAAATGTAAAAATGCATAAAATTAAAATTAAACATCTATAAAGATTTAAGAAAAATACAATTATACTATTAGCTTGTAATCATACATACTATTTTTCATGTATATGTAGACTTTCATTATACATTTAAATAAAAGAAATCCCAATTTGAAAAACTGAAGAATTACCCAAGATAAAATAAGCTATTATTTAGTATGAAAACTCATATTTCATATACATAATTGCAGTTTCTATATAATTACATAGGTGTCCATGATGAAAGATTAGTCACTTAACACGTTTAAATAAACAAACTTCTAATTTCTTCATATAACTTTTTACTATGTTTATATGATCCAGCTTGTGAATAACATAATTTACAGATGGGATTTTGTCTTTTAGTAAAAAAACGATTTAAGCAAGAAGTGAAGAATTTCACATTCCAACTAAATCCACAAAAATGGAACTTAAGAGTGATTTACAATATGAAAAGTTAAAATTGTTTATACAACACAAAATATAACTTGTTTCCAAGGATTACATAAGAGAAACATTATCTAGTAATATCTGGAATACCATTTATTTATGTTGTCTGACTAATCAAAAGCAAATGATACATATTTATATGTTTACTGATAAAAGCAGGATTAAAGCTATATTTATGACATTGGAGGAAGACACACAGTCAGCTACACAGATAACATATACATGTAAATGGGTACCATTAACTCTAATGTGATAAGTCGTGGATCAAAGGCTATGACATAGTGTTTGTTAATTTGCATTCAAAATTTTATTGAACTATTCTTTTATGAATTTATAACAATAAGTTTGGAATCACATTGTTGATTACAACTCATATTTTAGTATTAACATCAGCTAATTTCTGAGTTTAATTGTTAAACAAAACACCTCTATATAGATTCTATTGAGTCACATGGTTCAGATTAGATGTTTGTGATGTCAAAATACCAAGTCTGTAGTATTGTACGAATTAGAAACTCAAATTACCAATATTGATAAACTAAAAGTTAAAATAAGATCATATTTGTTTATTATTTTGCTGAGATATGGCTTTTGTACTGAATTAAACACAGTGGCCCCATTCAACCCTATTTTTGGAAATGGTCCCTTATATACACTTACTTCAATATGTGATGTGAATAACCAACCAACAGCTTAGAATGTCCTGCTAGTCATTTTCTTAGCCATTTTATTCTGTTAAAAGGTTATCTCATTGTCTTGATCCAAGACTGCAAGGAGGCAGGTTGTGTATTTAGTCTGCTCAAAGTTTCATACTTTTTTTTCAGACTTAAATACAGCTTAGTTACTAAGCTTAATATAGTGGAATTCTATAGTATCACAATAGTTATTTAGGATTTTTTGGTTATTAAACTCCCTATATATATATATGTATATATAAAAACCTAAAAACATTTTGTTTGATATCCACCATACGTGAAATTTTAAAAGACTTAGCAACCTATGTCTAGCAGCAAATGAATTCAAAGTTCACAGCTAAAAGAGGTAATTGTTTGCTTTACTTTTTTATTTATTCTTCTATATTTTAAGAAAAATAGATCTCATAGCTTATTTCTAAATACTTATAATTTATATACCTATATTGTGTATAATAATTTAAATGGTACTGTATATTACAAAATATTAGTCAACTAAAAAAAACAGCCAAGACTTTGTAAAGACTAAAGGTCAGTTTTATATTATTGGATATGATAACACGAATGCACGTATGTTGTGTAAGTGCAAGTTACATAATTTTAGCTAGGTACGACTAGAAGGTCAATATAATAAAAAATATTAAAGATATATAACATTATGAGACTTAAGCTACTTAGATTAAACATTTGTATTTTCATGTTATAATATGTAGTCATTCTAGAACAAAAGAAGCATAATTTATATTTATTTCCTAATTTTTTATGGTGGTTCTGAGATTAGTCAAATTGACAGACTTCACATAATTAGAGTAGAAAAAATATAAAGTATTGTTATAAATAAATGTCTGAAATGTATTTAAAACGTTTTAGAGATTCCACAAATAATATACAAGATTTTTGGAACAAAGAACAGTTTTTAATCATAACATCAAAATCATTTCACACTTGGACTAGTAACAAAATTTGACTAAGACTCAAATTTTATAAACAAATCTTTTTTAAAAATACTTCATTGGAAAATCTGATTTTTTGTGTACAAAACATTTGCAATCTTTACTAAAAGTCTACCAAATTTTGTGAAAGTGTACTTACTACATCAAAAGTTATGGTATAAATGCTTAGCATGTGCAAATATGTATGTGAACTTGTGAATATTATACCAAACTCATCATGGAAGGGTTAACAGATATTATATACCCCAAATTCCCCAAGCATCTTGCATCAAATACAATGGTAAAAATAATTGATTGCATCATCTAATTCTTTTCAGACTTTGGAATCAGAATCTGTTTTGAGGCCCTAATGCATGTAAGTGCAAATTGTTTTTGTGGATGATGCAATACTGTAGCTTTAAAGATAGCCTGGATATTGAATCAGTTTAAAATCAGTCAGTTTAAAAATCTATTTGCTAAAATATGCCTATGATGCTACTATGGCCATTAAGTCTATGAAAAAAGCAGTCATTGTTTCTTTGAGCAAGGAGGAGCTTTTGCAAACAAATTGCTAGAAGAATTAATTGTAGCCAGTCTACTCTGAGACAGTGGGCACAAAGATATAGAAAGACTGGGCTTGTGGAGAGGAAGAAAGAAAAGGCAAGAAGAAAGCTCTTGCTGATGATTGTGTTCTAAAATATGAGCTGCAGAATCATTGACTGTTGCCCACAAATCTCAGGAGTATGGCAGAAAACTTCAGGAAACACTGTTACTCCAAATACCAACAGGTCTCCCAGCAACAATGCCAAGTAAGAAATTCCTCACCAACAAGATGAGGCAAAACTGAGCCAAAGAGCATGCTGGATGGGTTGAAGCAATACAATCTTCTTAAATGAATTACAGTTCAATCTGCACAAGTTTAATGGAAAGCACTTTGTATGATGCTAATGGGAAAAGTGTTCCATCCAGCATGTTTGAATGCAACTGTGAAACACTTGCAGGGTCAGGTGATATATAGAGATGCAATTCTAGCCAGGATGTAGAATGTGTTCATTTTGTGAAAGGCACTGTCAGAGCCAACAGGTACATCAAGATTTTTGAGTCAACAATTCAGAATCATTTTGGCATAGCTGACTAGTTCACATTCCAGGATGACTCAGCTCCTTGCTATAGATCTAGAAAGTTGATAATATTCACGTACTATATGCACTAGGTATTAAATAGAGAGAAAATTTCACTCTACATGTATTTAAAACACATTTTAGATTTTATTTCATTGCTTCAGGATTGCAAAAGGATTAAAATATTTTGCTGGCCAAGCAATAGTCCAGGTCTCAACCCTATCAAAAAATGCTGGAAGGTAATAGATAATAAAGTGAAAGAGAAGAAACCAAGAAGCTCCTTGGAACTGCCTAAATCCCTAATATGCTTATGACATTACGAACACAACCCTGCTTACCTTTTCTCAATTGTGCATAATATGTTGTGGCATTGTCAAGCAGTTATCAAGATTAGGGGAGTGCAACTGAACATTAAAACAGGAAATAAACTCTGTGGCCCCTTTTTTGTCAATCATACTAGCAGTGTTATTTCAAATCTAAGTTTTCTTACTCAAAGAATATTTTCATACATGCCATGTATTTGTCGATCATCTGATGTAATACATTTGTCACCTTTTGGTTTGTTAATAAAGAAACATATATATATTACAATGAATGAAATATCACTATGCTTATACCACACAATGTCAATAACTGTTTTACACTAGTTCTACTACTTCCACAATGCACAATCTATTAATATATTACAGAATCCAAGAGAAGTGTGAAAACAAGTGGGTGATAATTTTTTCCCACTGTAGTTAAACAACTATCTCGTACCCAATTAGTAAAGTAATGAATTTATGTAACATCATGTCAGCACTGTTTCATTACTGTGCAAAATGCTTATTTTATTACATTTGAATTTTCATTCCAGTGCTCAGATTCCAAACACAGCTCTGAGGATGAGAATCTGTCACACACAACATTTTCTATAAGCAGTCTTATAAGGACTGAAATACCGTTTTTTTTGGTAAATATCTTTTATTATAAAACAATAATAATATCTTATATTAAGATTAATAATAACAAAACTTGGAAGCCCTTTGTACTAAATATTTACAGAATTAATAACATGAACAAAGATCATGATACTTAGCCACAAGAAGATAGAAAAAGGGTTTTCATTCTGTAGATAGATAATTTTAACCAATGACAACCATATACGTAATATATACAAATACATTCACAAAAACAAAATATACTCTCACCGCTTTTTCTTCCTTGTTTCCACACAATCTTAGTGCATCCACTATTTCTGCTTCAGCAAAGCCCATTTCTTTTAAACCTTGAAGTGCCTATTGATGACATTAAATAATAAATTCTTTAATATGAATATTGTTATAAAGCAATCACCAATTGAATATTTAACAAAATGAACACCAAGAATGAGTATTGGCAACTAGATGGTGATCTTGTTAGATGTAAAAAACTTCATTTCAGAATACAAAATACAAAAATACAAAAGTAAAATACTTGTAGAGAAAAATATTTTTTATGTAAATCTCATGCCTTTTATTACTCTCAATAACTCAGCTTTTGGATATTCTCATTTCTTATAAAAATCCATACAGCTTTATATATGTTTCTATCAGAGACATACTTATGGATATTTATTTGGTCTCTTTACAGTTATGTAATGGTTTTATCATCACGTTCCTCATTGAAATGGCATGGTGGATCAGAATCTGTAGTACTTTGTTAACAGTCAGAATGCCATCAATTCTGTATAGATCATCAACTTGAGGTACAGCAAACTTTTATTAATCTCCCACTGTGCTTCACCGTGGATGTTGCACATTATTCTCTTTTCAGTTATCAAATAAACTATTGTTGATCTTTTAACAATTCAAGAAACTTAGATAAGTTTCTTTAACCCTATTGCTATAGGTAAAGAAGGGTCACAAATGGTATGTCATTACATTCATAGATTTATATTCAAAATTTTACTGAACTACTACTTTACGAATGTACATCAATCAATTTGGCATCAAACTGTAGTTTATATTTCAAAAGTTACTATTATACATTATTTAATTTCTTACTTTTAAAGTATGTATTAAAAACAGCTCTAAATAACAATTTTTGTATGTTAAATGGAATACTGTTTTTGCTTTTCCTTCAGGTTATATTTTATGAAGACTACAATATAACTATAGCTTTTTATGAATTAGAAACTCAAATAACTAATAAGGACAAGCTAGAATACAAAATAAGACCCTTCCAACTTTATTATTCATTACTTGTTATTTTATCCATGCCTACTTCTTTCATACATATATTTCTAACCAATCAAAGAAGCTCATTTTGTTACTTAATTCTGCCAGTTCTTATAAATTATTTAGATGGGAAAAACCATCTTTTCTTTTGTAAGCTCAAAGAGCAGAGGTGAGATAAAATGGTGATTAGAAATATTTTTTGGACATCAATACAGTTTAGTTAGGAAGTCTGATAAGTCACAATGGAATTTTGTGTATTGTTATAGTAATTAACCATTTTTTGTTATTTCAAAATACATATATCAGATCCACAAAAATTAATTAGTTTTTATATCCTCCTTATGAAAAATTCAACAAAACTCATCAAGTAATGGTATGCAGTTACAAAGAAAATTTGTAAGTAACAGATATCACTGTTTTCTATATTTTTTAATTTATTGCTTTACATTTTAAAAATAACCAATGTTTAACAATTTATTTGTAAATAATAACAATATATATAATTATGTAATATATGATAACCAAAATGTGATTGTACTTTACAAACTACTGGTGTGCAAATACAAATTTAAAACATATGACCTTTGTAAATGTGTTTCATGTGCATCACAATTCATAACTTGTGTTACACTAGTGTTAATGAGATACAGCTCAAGTGTCAATAAACAAAAAAAATTAAAAATATAAATAAATGTATACTGTTACAAGATTTAAGTTATTTAGAATAAATATTTGTGGTTTCCTACTAAAACTTGATCATTATAGAATGAAAAAGTATAATTTAAACTTCCTAGAGCAACAGTAGAGAAAATAAAAGATAAGATAAAGTTAATCTGAAAAAAATTTTGAAAGTCATTTAGAGTTCATACAGATTATGCAAATGAGGTTTGGCAATATTTGGATTAAGAAAACAATTTTTAATCTTAGAATTAAAATTACTTTGCATGGTGGATAGCAAACATTCCAAAAGAAAAACATATGAGTAAATCAACAATGTAAAAACTGGTATCTTAGGTACAAAAGCCGTATAACGTTTACTGACAATCTGTGGAATTTCATGAAGATATGCATACATTACCAAAAATTATAGTAAAACTGCTCTCATGATTATTTTGTGAATGAAGGCTGAATACAATGTACCCAGCCTGTAATTATATAGTTAAAGGGCACATGTTTAAAGCTTACCGCAATAAATTGTTTGAGATATGATGCACATTTTGCTCTTTTGGTTTGCCTACCTCTTTTCAACAGAGGCTCTCAAGGAGTTATATGTACACTGAGACAACTTCATACCAAAGTGAATCTTACTCTTCCAGAAGTAACATTCCCACCCATATTTACAGCAAGGACAATGGCAAGATTTGTATTTGGGCATTCTCTTTGTCATAAAGAACACAACTTAAGATATTTAACATTATGTTCTAAGGATTCTGATTTCCCATCTCTCATCAACTTCTATTATTAACAGTGTCAGATTCATCCACCCTCTTTAGAGTCTTACATGCAGTTTTTTCTGATAGCTATTTTTCATACCATGAAAATGTATTTCCAATAGCAATTTACTCCTCTCATACAATGCTATATCAATCTTTATCTTCCCTCTAAACATTGCTAAAACATTTTTAGTGATCAGCACACCAGTATACATACATCATCAATTTTGCATAATTTCTAAACATGTACATATCATGTGACTACTCTCCACCTCTAGTATTGTGCCACCCATTCTGATGCAGCTAGCTTATTCTGAAAATCCTGCTTAATCGTCACTTTCAAGACTTGACATTCTCATACAGGAAAACACCAGTAGTTGGGAGGAAGGATGGGAAGTATGTGAAAAGAGTTAAGTATTTTTACAGTTTAGTTATTTTTATAATTATAAATAAAGAATAAACATGAAAAACATAAAATACTTATCAAATCTTCTTTTTTCTTGTTTTCGATTGTCTGAGAGAGTTAACCTTAGTTTTTATACTACTTGTAGTACTACATTTAATAATTTTTATTTAATTAAATAATGCTCTAAACAATATAGACCAGTAACATTCAAAAAGTAGACAAATTCCCTTACCTCTCCAAAGTTTTCCAGCTTTCTAACTCTGAGAAAAAGTGATATTTAACATTATACAACGTTATTTTACAGATGAAAACCTTGAGTTTCTATTGGTTATAAGTAATATAAAATTAAACATAAGAGTAAACTATTAATGAAAGAGAGGATGTGACAGATGGGTGTGGCAGGAGGAGTCTGGCTTTCTAATTGGCAGCTTTGTAACTAAACAAAGTTCAAGACTATAGTAAATGTGGTTTATCTGAAGAATGATTTTATAGAATAATTTAAATTTAATTTTATACTTTTTCAAGGAGTAGTGGATAAAATAAGGAGGATGGCATGCTAAGAGAAAATGTGTCATACTAGGAAATATTCAGGATTTTTAAAACATTGCATTTTAGTATTAAGAACTTAAAATTTATATATTATTAAAATATGGATTATTAGCTAAGATTTTATGCTATTATAACTGCAATAACTTAAACAAAAAGTAGTTTAATAAATGTTTGAATATAAGACACCAAACCTTTGTGTCATGCACAGTAAAATATACCAGGGTGAATAGGGCTAATTAAATAAAAATTATTATTTGCAATACTATGAGTAGTATAAAAAAAATGAGGGTTAATGCTCTTCGACAACTGAAAGCAAGAAAAAAGAAGCTTTGACAACTATATTTTTTAAGTTGCAATCAGTTGGATGGAAGAAAGTGCAAAAAGCACAAAGATAATGTAGCATTAAATAACAAAAGCAATTGATTAAAGCAACTAGAAATTCTAAAAGCCCAGAAGAAAACATGTATAAACACATACAATTTGAGTAAAAAATGATCCTTTGATCAGATGTTAGTAACTCATGGAATTACTGTGCATGAAGGTTGTGTTGCCCCTCTTAATAATGAAAGGTTTACAGCATTATGATGATTACATTATAAATTGGTGAAATTCATATAGACATGCAACTATTTTTCAAGGCTTGTGTACAATATTCCAAGGAAGGTAACAGTTATTATTGATGCATAGAGGTAAGTAAATTTTTTAACAAGCAGTTTTCTCTAATATTCAGCTAATTCTTGATTACTAAATAAAGTCTAAATCATATCACTGGTTTGAATTAGCTTATTTTGCTTCAGAGGAATGGGTTAGATGTAACACTTTTGATTTAGATATGTTGTATGTTACCTTATTTTACAACTTTGCAAATCATCCCATAAAATAATTTTTCATTATGTGTGTAAATTTCATGTTTTATCTAACTTTAAAATGTATGATGAAATTCAGAATGTCTCCTAACTGACTGACTGAAAATTCAATGAATACTAGCAATGAAGTTGACTTTTTCTTTACCTTTTTGTTAGGTCTGAAGTGTTTCCTTTTGTAAGCTTTGAACTTTTCCATGATAACAACCACTCTACTAAAACATGCTGTAGGAGGGCCTAAACTACTGGATGTTGATGGTTGTTCAGCAGATGGAGTTAAACCACTACCACTTGGGAAGTGTTCAGTAAATGGGTCTATGACAAAACAGTAAAGATAAAACTTGAGACCACAAACAAATAAAAAATTATGATAATAATTTAGTCACATAATTTGAAATATGTTTATACATTATACTTAAATATGAAATTTCTCATCAAATAAGAAATCAACTTAATTTTTTACAATGTTTTTCTTTTTCTATGTTTAGTTGTTCAAGCAATTAAATCTTAACACTAAATTAAAAAACAGAAAACATTGAACAGCTATAACATTTCCAAAGTGATTAATAGCATAAATAAATACAATACGGTATAAAATAAACATTGTAAACATGCAGAAGATGTCTAATGTTACCCCCAAATAAAATCTTATTATAAAATTACAACATATCACTTACAAACAAAACATTATAAAATATGTGTACCAACTTCAGGTTAAAGTTTTATTCATGAGATTAATTTAAAAATAAATGCAAATAATGAGATAAAATGATTTACTTACATTTTATTATGCTCTACTGGAGTATGTATATAAAAATTATATGTGCAATGAAGTATCAATATAAATTAAGCAATTAACTGTGCACTACTCTACACTATCTGTGAAGTAAATATGCTGAGAGTTACCCATAGCAAATAATTATGTTCTGTAGGAGTTCTCCACAAATAGCTAAGTGTTCTTTATGAATCAATGTACAATGTCCAACAAACTATGTATACAGCATATGTATGATTCATTCATTATTAGTTTGAATGGCTACAATTCCAGTGATGTATTTAAGATGTGCAATTGATTCTTACTTTTAAATGATGAATAATGAAACCTAATTTTTAATCTGCATTTCTTAAACTATGAACACTAATTTCTAATTATTTCACTTTCTTACACTATATGCATTGGCAGTAACATTAAAAAAACAGTATTAAGATTCATGTGAATTCAGCAAAATCTATATTTAAAGCAAAATTTGAACATGCACTTGCAAAATTATGTGAAAAAACAAACTAAAGTTTTCTAAACTGCCTCAGTTAATTTATGACATACTCTTTGAAATTCTCATTTAGGAAGAATCTTAAAGACATGAAAACTTTTTCCCCTAAAATATATATATGTTTGTTAATATCATTATTATTGAAATATTTAAGTGATAGAAGCTGAGAAGTGAGTTTAACCATCCACACATAGCTGTTTGAATTAACTTCACTTTTTTTTTAAATATATCTTTTTTAATAAGAGAACATCTGTGGAGGACCAGAAACTAGTCTCCATTTGAAAATTATAAAACACCACAAAAAACATCTTCCTTGATCATAGAGAAATCATACCAAATCAACACAAAAAATGGTTACTCTTGTTTTTAAGATCTGTTCTGAGGTTTTGTGACAGTTATCAAGCAAACTGCAAATTGTGTTAGCATGAACATCAAAAAACCTACTCAATTATATAGTACAAAAATTTAAGCAACATTCCTATTTGTTCCACACTTAACCTGTCACACAAGTAAACTAAAATGAAGTAACGCACATCAGAAAACTAATAAGGAAGAAGTATCTGAAATGTCTGGAAACAAACTAATGATGCACATAAACAAAACTTAACCTCAAGTTATTATGACAAAGTGAAAGTTAATGCAGTCTTTGGTCATGTTTAAATAAATAACATCACATAAATAAGACAGATCTTAAGGAAAGGATAAATAATAATAATAATCAGAAAGCACTAGACTGTATAACCTCTCAAAAAACAAGAAAAGTTTGTTCTTGCACAGGGAAACAAAGTTAAGAGCAAAAAAGGTGGCAAAGAAAAACCCAAAATATTATTCTCAATAATAACTGGCAGAATCCTTTGGATAGAGAGAGTGCTCCAATTCTAAATCACAATTTTAATATTTTATCTTAGGATGAGATGGCTGATCCTCAACCATAATCAGTGCAATTGAAAGTTGTGGAAAAATGGAGCCTTAAAAAAAAACAGAGTTAAGTAAGGAGGTGCACACAGACTGAAGTTAACATTTTCCTATAATGAAAACATGTTTCTGATTGATTCTTACCACCCCTCACATAACAGCTTTTCTCAACCTGTACTGCTCTATCTCTATACATGTGCAAATATTCACTTGCCACTAGTCTTAACATTTCCACCCGCCCTCACATTTTAACATGAAGCAGCTTTGTGATGCCGTGCAATAACCCTTCACCAATAAAAATGCAACACAATTCCTAACAAGCTAACTCCCTCTATAAAGTTTAACTCAAATTCATTTCAAAATTAAGTAACATAAGAAGAAAAAAAACACCACAAGTGGGAAAGAAGGATAGGAAGTATGAGTGGAGATAAGAATGTATCAGAAATACATTTTCAGTGTAGGAAAAGTGTTACCTTCCGATATAATATCTACCTCCTCTCACATAAAAGCTAAAACACCATACTGACCTGGTGGAAGGGCAGGTGTAACATGACATAGACATGTCCACTTAAGAAAGTGGCTGAAGGAAGCTAAGACAGCATGTAAATAGAGAATACAAAAAATACACCCATGAGGGATCACAGTACCTCTGAGCCAGAGATATTCTTCACCTGTGATGCTGATGTGACATAATAAGAGCAGAATCATAGAAAGAACCCCATAAATTAAATGAAGGGAATGCTCATGTAAAACGTCTAGAGCATGACAGACTGTAATAGAGAGTTCTACCTCAACCAACACCAACTATAACTTGAATGCAAATACTCAGCTCATTGCAAGAAGAGGGTGGGTCCCTTACTGTTTACTTTGGATCTTGGAACCAGAAGGGAACTTTTGTCCAAGGATCCACATCATCACATGTGCACAATCAACACCAGTAATTCCCAAGAAATTCATCTGAACAAGAAAAGAAGATGGGCAGCAATATGGCAGTTCAACTCCAGTCCAGGACAAAGTGGCATTGAGAATGAATCATCCAATCCCTGGAATTTTCATATGTGAGAACTAATGTAGCTGGCACAGTTCCAACCAGCACCAGTATCTCCCAGGAATTGACATATTAATTATGGTAGGAAGAAGAGTGCCTAGTCAGAGGAGTAAACTGCATTGTGGCAGAAATATCCAGTCCATAACAATATGGTATCTAGAAACAACATTAGGTTCATGGTAGGAGTGTTTATTCAACATTTATACCAGCAGAACACCACTGCTCTACTCTCAAGAGTATGATACATGACTGGTGATATAATGTGGGAGAGACATCAAGTGCAAACAAATCTGAATGTTAAATCCATGTGCCAATAGGAGAAGGAAAAAGATCTTTAAGGAGAGATGATAAAATAAACAAGAAGACATAGCCTTGAAGGGAGGGAGAGTGAGGAGATGGAGGATGACACTGAGGTTCTAATCAGGGAAGGTGGTATGGCAAGGTGGGCAGCTATGATGGAAGGAATGAAACAAAAGGGTGAGGATGGGGGAAATGAAGACAATAAATTCTTGTGATATGGAGTGTGTCTGACAATGTCACATGATAACCAGCAATAATAAATACTAACAGCCTGTTGTCAAAAATCCAGGTAAGTCATGTGTTGAAGAGTGGGACAAGATACAAGAAATTCTTAATGAGAAAACCAATGAAAGTAAACATACTACTTATGATAATACACTAATATGGAGGAGGGGCATTCCAAATGAGAAATTAGGAAGCAACCTGTAGGGATAGACTTGCCTATCTGGCAAGGTTCTAGCCAAAAGCCATTCATGAAGATACAGCATAGGAAGGGAAGGATATGATATCACATCTAAATGAGACTGTTATTGGAGAAAGGTGCAGGAAAGAGAAAGTGTTGGAAGGTGCACGCACAGAAACAGAAACTGCAGTTACACAAATTAAAACATCAACAGTTACAGCCAAAGATGAAGAATAAGAGACCAAAACCTGAAAAGCTTGGAACTGTTATGGGTGGTAACAAGATTCAAGACAACTGATATATAACATGCCATTAAATGAATGTGATGGATGTTGGCCCAAAACAGGAGGTACAACTTGTGGAAATAAAGACCTTGACCAAGTAATGAGCAAGACAACTGGGGAGTTATCAGAATGAATCATAACTAACCAGTTCATGAGAGACAGAATGAAATGAACCAACACCCAATGAAGAGCAGAAAGTTCTAAGAGTTTGATATACTGAGATGATACTGCTCCCAAACAATGTCCAAATATCTCCTGCATATCTAGATATGCACCCTAATTCAAAAGAGAGGCATCCATAAGGAGGTGTACCTCCAGACAAGGAACAGAAATACTCATTGTAATGTTTTCTTGGTTCAACCACCAGAAAATGACCACATGACCACTTCAAGAGTCACAGGAGAAGGAGAGAAGGTTGGACTATCTGAGATAGGAATTGAAAAATTCCACCAAGAGAAACAAGGTAATGAATGAGGAAGAGGAAACACTTTTCCATTTTGACCAGCCACTCTACCTGTGCAGCTTTTCAAAAAATAAATTGAGTGTGAAAAGAAAAAGTGGCATGCAAAGGAGTTAGAAGTAGCCCATCAATCAGACAATGACTTTCTGAACACCCTGTACTATGAAGAAGAGACCTAGAAGTCTAATTAGACATGTCTGAAAAGAAAATGGTTCATAACACCATTAAGTAATAGAAGTGTAAAAAAAATAAAAGGGTAAACCATAAATAACAAACATTATATTCTTTAAAAAATCAGAAAGCATTTAAACCTGAAAGAGAAAATACCAAATTATTACCTGAAATGTTAAAACATTTTGTATTTTTCTTAAAGAATTTTTCACTGAGGTAAGAGGAAACTGTTAAAAAGGATAGAAGTTGAGAAAGAAGTAAAAATGTGTCAGAAACAGAATGAGATAAGCTCTTAAAAGTTTAATTATATAGACTAAACATTCAACACTAAAGTTACTTGCAAATTAAGTAGGATCTAATTGGCTTGTAGTAAATAAATAGGAAAACCAATATAATCTAAGTTTTAAAATAGTTTAAATAATAAATCATGAAAAAATATATATGCACCAAAGAGAAATATTACCTAACAGACCTTAGTTCATCCATGTTTTACAACCAAATGAGAAAATACAGATTCAATGAAATCAACTGAGATAAAATAGCTTTGCTAGTTAAAAATGAAAATAAAAATTGTATAAAATAATTTTGAAAAATAAAGAATGAAAAATAAGTGAGAAGAAATTCTGCACTGAAGCATAGCGAGAGTTAGAGTTACAAACATTGATACTGAATAAAGGTCTTCTATTCATGTTGTGTGTGTTTTTTGCTTACTCGTAAGAGGACAACTCATAAATGAGGTTATTTTGGAATGGATATCCAAGAGATCAAATTATCATATCATAGAAACCAAAAAAGGTTTATTACAACAATATACTGAAATTATAGTTTTTCAATTCAGAGATACTTTTATATATGTATGAAACAGTCACACGTGAAACCTTCCATTGTATGTACAAGAAAATGTCTACCTAAAGTCAGTAAAGAACCTGTACTTGTACTTGGTAGAGGCTCACTATCAGTAATGTCTTCTGGGATCTGAGTAATAGTATCTCCTATTTGGGAAGACGAAGCTGACTGATGAGCAAGTAACCAATCCATGGCCTCCACAGGAGACATCCTTTTATTGAATAATACAAAACTTAATCATGTTACCTCGGAAAAACATTTTTCTTAAAATATGCTAATGAAAGTTTAAAATATTTATGTACAATACTTCATAGCTTTTACTTTATTCTCAAATCCTAGATAGCTAAAATATTACCAAAAACGTATTTATGTAAATGTAACATCTTCTAATCAATAATACAGTTAAAATTTGATTTTACATTTAATAGTAATTTCTTAAAAGCCATATGATACAGATATAAATACACTTAGTTAAAACAGATAATTATTAATTAATCTGAAAAATACTTGCAAAAAAAATTAACATACATATTTACATGTTTGTTCTAAATAATTCATTTTGATTTTCTTTATTATCCTGAATACCTTATATATTTGTAGTGTATGTGAACTTGAAATAACACTACTTGGTTATAATGGTAGTATAGCCCTTTAATAATGGACAAATATTCAACTTCTGTGCCCAGTACACAGTTGGGATTGGGAGACATAACTATACGTAAAGAGTTAAAGTAAGAATTATTGAACATCAGTTTAGCTGGGTTTTACCCATTTCACACAGTCTTCTGATATCACTATGCAATATTAAATGTGTGTTGGAAAGCTGTACTGGGGAGAGAAGCATGGCTAAAATTAACATTTTACTTACCTGAAAATATATTTTCAATAGACACTTCTGTATACAAATTAGTTATTTTCTTCTTGAAGTTGTGCTTTCTGCCTAAGAGATCAGTATGCCACCAGCCCTATGAAACACCAACCTAAAATTCATGTGAAAATGTGTTAAACTATATTACTGTGTGATGAAATATCAAGCAACAAACCCATCCACCAATCGGAATGTATTACACTTCCTTGATTAAATTTTTCCTCTATATTCATGAGCAAAAAGCCTCTTTTGTTGATGAGGCAACTAATAAAAGTGAACTGGGAAAATGATGAGGAAGGGCAGGAATATGTATGGAGGTATATATCAGAAATACATTATAAGAAAAATGTTAACTTTTGATATGATCACTTGCCTTAATACACAGGTTAGCTAGATTCCCATGTTGAGATGATGGAGAGACTGGTGCAGAAATTACTTATAGAAGTCTCCATTACAGAATACCAAGAGGAATCCAATTCGGGGCAAGCCTATGGTAGAGACTCTATACAAGACTATATCTCATCTCATCCAGGGTATACTCTTTGTCTGAGTGAAAGATTGGGAGAGGTGAGAAGCTTGAAAGGCATCATAAGGATGAGTAGAATAAGTCCATGACCATCTGTTAGCTTGTACACAGGTCATCAGCTGACTAATATGTGTAGTAATGTTGAGGTACATTCAGACTGTACTATATGTACTCACCTCCTCTACCACTGGTCTTTACAGGCTAATGCTAGCTATGGGAGAAGGGCACATGTGAAAAATATCCATACACAACCTTTCAACCATCAGACACCACAGTCCTACCCAATTCACAGGAAGGCATTGTAGTATACATAATTATTAAGGATGTTCATGAAACCACCATTCAACCATCAGATTCTATGGGACATTTGTAGCTGTTGGAGTATAATTACTGTACAATAAATCAGAGTTGGATACTATGAAATAGCAGTTACTCTGAAAGTATATTGGGTGGGGTCATCTACTTGCAGATGTAGGTAAAGGAAAAACAAACAGTGAGTAAACTGTGTCTAAAATCCACTAAGAGATTGTGATGTTTCTAGGTAAGATAGAGGTGGTCCACACTATGCTCCAGAAACACCCCTGCCCCACGTCTTAGAATGGAGGGGTCCCTTGTTTCAGCACTATCTGTAAAGTCCCAATTTGTAAGGATTATTCATGGTCCACCAGCATAGCAGTTGAGAGTTGATGAGTGAAGAGTTTTCCATGTTCTACTGGAAAAGGAGAATTCATATAAAGGAGAACTGAAAAATGTGTCCAGATTCCCAATGATTCTTCAGTTACAAAAGTTTTTTTTTTTTTTTTAAGTCAGCAACTGCTAACCAGGTAAGCAGACAGATGCACAACTCTGTTGCTGACTTTTCCATGATAGTCCATTGAATGAATACAATGTCAATCAGACAGGAAACAAAGTTTTATAAATATCACGAGTATAACTCCAGAGGTTTTGCAGAACATCTCATCTCACATTAGGAATAATTAGGCCAGGGCAGATTATCTGAGTACTTTTCTTTATTTTGGCTCAATGCAGAAATTTGGGAAAGTATATATATCCTGTGAGAAGATAATAGCCATACAGTGGGATTCAAATGTAGAATAAAGATGAGGAAGGAATAAGTAAATGAATATTCTCAACTGAAAAATGGTTGTTAATGGAAGACTGTGTGTTAATGGAGATGAGAAAGCTGAATGATGGAGCTAGTTTAATGCAAGACTAATAATTATGAGATATTTGATATGCCAGCCCAGAGAAAAGAAAAGGGTGAGAAGAAAAATTGGAGAGGAGATGTGGGAGAGCACACAATCATCTGCCTTCAAAGGGATGTATATGAGACTTATGAGCTGGCAGATCAAGCCTGTAATGGGGTAAGAAAAGAGGCCTTGGGTAGGGAAGAGATACCAGGTATGAAAGGTCAGTGAAGGAAACCACAAAAAGGAAGAGTGTAATGAAACATTGAGTGGCCATGACAGGAAAATAACATTGTCTGGATCAAAATAAACACCAAAAAGTGAAACAGAAGGAAAAGGATAAGGGAGAAAATGAGTGGCCACTGTTCTTAATCATAGAATATAAGGGAAGGAAAGACTGGCCAAAATGAAGTAGAAGGAGAGTGTAGTAACGAGAAAGTAGCAGGAAATAAAGAAATAGATATATGTTCAATGGCAAGTAGGAATAAGACTAATGTGTCTAAGAAGAGAAAAAAATCTGCTAAAGGTTTGATAGAGACCTAGATATGACAATCTAGAATTACAGTGGTAATCCAGTCAGAGAAGAAGTAGGAAGGGAGGAAGTGGACAAGAAAGAATTGAAAGGGGTTAGAAAAAGAGCTAAGTTAGAAAGCAAATTATTCAGTAACATTGGGAAAAAAGGAAAGTGGAAGAAATGGTATCCAAAATCCCAAGATAAAAGAAGCATACATTTTATGCAAGAACTGTCCTGTGAGAGAAGAGGAATATGTTACAATATAATAAAATCAATTGGAAATGGTGACTAAAAAGATAAGTGCGACCCAAACTTTGATACATGAATATGCTAGAAGGATGACATGGGTGATCAGAAAGTTGGATTGGACATACCTTACATGCAAAGATAAAGGGATATCAAACTGGATGAAAAGGGTGATGTACAAGGGCAGAGGGGGGAAAGAGTTGCAAGAAGTTAGGGCTGAGATGAGAAGAGATGAAGTAAAAGAAACAAGGTTATAATTGCCTGCCAGAGGCCACCAAAAGGACCTCATACAGTTTCCTGAAACACAGCAAGAAGAGGAGAACATGTATAATAATAATAATAATAAAAAAAGGTGTGACTAGTCTAGACTGAGGGGATTGACAGCTAGTTAAGGTATAAAGCACAAGAGGCCAGAATAGAAGGCCAGAATAAGGGGCATGGCAAGGCAACAAGAGAAGGATGAACAGCTTGAAAACTGAACAACAGTGTACAAGTTGGTGAGGAACCAATCAATGAGCAGGAAGCAGTCATATCAAGACAGCCCATGATGATGTGTATGCAGTACTGCCAGAACACATCAGGTTACAAAACTTATTCAAATAGAAGAGGCCCAGAACTATATTTGAACATTATATTCTATTTTTATGTGCTAAGGATTAAAGAAAGAAGATTAAACATTACCTACTCCAAGCACATAAAACAGAGTAAGGAGCCACATCTAAACACTGACAGTGTGTGAAATGGTATGGAGTAAATGAATATGTCTAAATCCTATCTTCAAATGGTATGTAAAGTTGTAATGAACTAGGGCAAAACAATATCTACAAAGTATACATGCAAAGAAGTAATAACTATAACAAAATATTACTGACAATGTGTGGTATAGCAATGAATAACAGATGAGAACTGAATATAACCATTAAAAGGTATATATTAAAGGAGCAAACAACTAGAATTGAACATTATCTTCTATGTCTAAATGGTAAGAAAAAAGAACTATGACAAACAATCATTATGTGAACATATTAAGGAGAAATGAATAATATCTATACATTATTGTAAAAGTGATGGAAGTTAAGAAAGCTTAAATTATATTGAAATATTATCTCCTATGTGTATATGTTAAGGAGTAACGAAATAAAGTCAAACATAAATGTCTAATTATATATACTAAACAGGAAGGAACTACAGTGAAGCATTATCTGTTGTTTGTATACATTAAGGACTAACTTACTGTGACTAAATATTACCAAGTATATATGTCAAGAAGTAATGGACTATGAAGAAACATTACCTCCTAAGTGACATAAAGAGTAAGAAACTATAAAAAAAAATAACATGTTCTATGTTGTATGTTAAAAAGTAATGAACTAAAACTAAATATTAATAACCAAGTGTACATGTTGAAGAATACGTAACTATTTCCCTACATCAACTGTTATGCATATATGAAAAATAGCAACGAACCACAATCAAAGAGTACATTATAAGTTGGACACGATAGTTAATTATGTCTAACATAGTCTTCTATGTGTAAATGTGAAACAGTGATTAACCATGTCTAAACATTATCTCCAGTGAGTTACAAGAGTTAAGGAACAAGAATTAGAACTAAAAATTAACATGGATATGTACATGGCAAAGAATGATTAACCAAAACTAAACAGTATCATCTGGGCACACCTTTTAAAGAGTAAATAACTAGAATCAAACATTAACAGTTATGTGCAAGTAGAATCAACTAAGGATAAAAGAATAAACAATTTCTTCCATATGTAAATGTGAAGATGTAATTGAACTATATGTAAATACTACCTTCTATGTGGACATCACAAGGAGTAATCAACCAAACTGAAATATTATGTCTATGTGTTAAATGTGAAAAAAGCAAACTAGCTATACATTAATGTCTATTTTTACGTGTTAAGGTTATAAATACATTTGACTAATCATGGTCAATTTTTATGTATGTATGCATGAGAAGGTGTGATGAATTATGACTAAACATAATATACTAATTAGTACATATTAGGAGTAAATAACTATGACTAAACATTATGTTCTATACTGACAAGCTAAGTGTTAAACAATGTCTACACATTAATTTATACAGGTTACTTGGTAAAGCAAGGAGAACAAGATATAAAACAGTGGGAAGGAATTTAAATCTACAAGAAGTGCAAAGTGTAGAACTAAATGCACAGGGAGAAGAAATGAAAACACAGGCAGAAGATATACACAGGGTTGGCAGGAAAAGTCAAGAGATATGACAAGAGATATGAGCTGATGTGTTCAGCTCCCTCTACACCAATTAGAAGTATTGGGTGGAAAATGGAAAAACTTTCTTTGATCCTCTTCAACTTTAGTTTCAAGTTTTTATGAAGACAAATGTGTGGTTGGATCAGAAGAAGATGGTCAAGGTAGTAACATGAACTCCACCACACACTGAATGATGGCTGTCGTGATTTCAACGGATAAAAAAACTTCCTAAATTGTTGGTAATTGTGAGTGATAGTTGTTCTCACTTCATCAGAAAAATAATTCATGTTAATTTGTGAATTCAAATTGAAAGGTTGAAAGCAAAATAAAGTAGCTGAAGTACAATACTTTAAGTTTCAGCAAAAGTAAACACATCTTCATGTAACTGCTGAGGAAAACAATAAAGATTTGTGCATGTGAATATGGAGGGAAACTTTGTGCAAGGAAGCTTGTCACACCTATTGGTGGAGAATCTTGTTGCATGACATGTCATTATGCAGTAGTGGAATTTAACATGAATTTCAGATGGAAGTTGCATAAGGCTAGTGGCATGCAGGTCTCTCAGGCAGAAAAGCACTTCTTCAAGAGAACAGAGATGAGGAACTATATTAGAATTTACTTAACTTTTTGCATATATATTTTTGATGAATAACTCACAATAAATATCAAAGCTTAAAAACAAAAAATATATCATATGATTAAGGTTTTAATTAATACCAGCTGATGTATCCACTTAAAATAGCTGAGAAACAAATTACTGTATGTACATGTACACTAATCATGCACTTATGCTTCAAGCATCCAAGATACTTCTGTTCCTTAAAACTTCAGTTTTTAAAAATCATAAATGAACGTATTAGTTAAACCTTATCTAGAAAGCATCAAGATGTACATTTTCCTTACTTTTTTATTTTGGCAATACTTAACTATGTTTAGAAATTTCTTTGAATTCAAAAATACTTTAAAATTAACAAATGTTAAATGACTAAAATGTGTTTAAATAAAAATAGCTGAGAGCATTCATTAAGTAAGCAAGCATTGTATAAAGAAGAATGTTAGATAATGTTCCCCTTTCTTCTTTCATTATTAAATCCTTAATGACTTCATTAGATACTAACTGCATACACTACTTTATGGAAATTATTCTCCTACACTGAATATAAATTTTCAACCTACCTGCTCTCACACAAAAGCTTTTCCCAATTTTCACCCTCCCTCTAACACATTAAAAACAATTATTCTTGCTTGATTCACTAGCCTATGTACCCTCTCAGTTCAAGCTGCTCATTTAGAATGCATTGCACATGTAATGACTCCACATTAATAGGTACACGATGCACATACACACACTATTGGAGTACCTTGCTCCCTTTGTATTTTATTCCATGTACTTTTCTTTCATGATTAGGCACATCATAAAATAGAAGAACATCAGAAGTGGGGAAGAAAGATGGGAATTATGTGATAGGAGGTAAGAATCTATCTAAAATCTATTTTCAATGTAGAAAAATAACTTCCAAATATGATACATACCTCCTTCCACGCAAAAGCAAGATCTCATATTGAGAAAGGGACCAGTGTAACATAGAAATCAGAACTCCCAGTGGAAAGTATCCACAGATAATCAAACAGGTGGACTCAATAATCGAATAAAAGCACACTAGGGAGGGCCAAACCACTTGTAAAACAAATATGTCCTTTACTCTAGAAGTGAGATGTCTTGAAACAGGCAGCATCAATGACCAAATCAATAATGAAAGGCCTCAGAAAACACTGGAAATAGACTCTTCCTTACCCCAACTGGACAGATGAGGTTCCATATCTTGTCCTTTGTGTTAAGCAATGGAGGACAGTGACAAAGAATTAATTGAATACACATGATATAACATGGCCAGAGAGAGAGAGAAAGCACTCTGTGAAGAATAGATATACACTAACCTCAACCACACATAACAGAGTGCCATACTGTAAGCAACCAGAATTGCAATGGAAAAGTAAGCAAATTGAAATCACCACACAAAATATCAACCACAGAAGTACACCAAAATTAACTTAGAATTATGGAGCAGAGTGTGAATCTCAACTTAACCATAAGAGCAAGGTTTCCTCCTGTAGCTAGCATTACAAGCAGCAGGAAATGAAAAAGAATCACTTTGCCAGAAAAGCATGGAAGAAAACCACATGCACCCAAAGTTGTGAAGAATGTGGAATCTATGCTTGACATTAGGAACAATGTATCACACATCTTGCAACACATACTGAGCAGGGCAACTCTAACAACTGTTAGAGCAGGGAAAATTTTATCTTGCAATAGGATTTACCAAAAGGGAGGCAAATACCAGTCTCAATCATAGAAACAAGGTGCTATCAATCTGAACTTGGCATTACAAGGAGAATCCAGCAGTAGCTTGTTCAGCTCCCTCCCACATCAGACCTCTTGAAACAATAACCTAGAAGGGAGAAGAAAAGAGGGTTTCCAATTTTGCCCTCTTCTCAAGAGAATGTAGAGAGAAATAATGTTGCTATATGTACACTACATTCAAAAGGAAGCCTTTATAGTCCATCATCCTAGAGGCTAGAAACTGGAAAAAATAATGGCTCCAAAACTCTACTCCAAGAAGGGAAGGTAAAAAGTGTTGGGAAATGTGGAGGAATGAAACACTGGAAAAAGTGCATAGTATGATTGAAAAACCATATTTTGAAAGGAAGCTACAGGGATGGGCAGAAATCCCCTTCTGCTTTACTTATGATAGTCCATGATTAACATTCTGCCAAGCATGGAATAGAATTATGCATATACAGAAAGTTGAGAAAAAAAAGTGGCACCTCTTTGAAAATGTTTTTAATATCTTATATCTTTTATAAGGTAATAGAAAAATATGTAAAACTACATTTTTTGAAAGTACTCAAAGATATCTGTTCAAATATGATATCAAATCCCAGTTTTAACTTGGTTTTCCTAAATACCTGAACTTTCAATAATTTTAGCAACATTTTCCCATAAAAAGTGTTCTGCACCTACTGTAATTTCTTATACCTTCTTCTTCCAATTAGTCTACAAAATGATTAACCAAGTTTCTCTGCAATAATTGAACATAAAAATGAAATGCAAAATAACTCAAAACAGTTTCAAAAGTTAATATTTATTCTACATTCAATTGGATTTCAGTATTGCTTCACATTGACATGGCATGCTTTCAATGAGTTTGTACAGATACTCCTGAGTGATTGATTGCTATCCTTCTTTTGAGTACTTAAAAATGTTCATCTTCTGTACTTGGCTTGCAATCTTTCATTAATCAACCCATAATTTTTCAATCAAATTGATATAAGGTGATTGTTCTGGCCATTCTATAACATCAATTCTCTTATTTCTAAGAGATCTTTTAATGACTCCACAACTGTAAAGAAACTTGTTTGATCATTTTTGTAGGCTAATTGAAATAAGAACAACAATGAAACTACAGCAGGTGCACAACACTTTTTATGTGTCCCCTACTGGAACAGCAGTAAGTCTAATCATTTCAATATAAAATCAGAAATTTGGTTACCCTCAGTGGACACAGCAGATAGCCTATGTGGCTTTGCTATAAGAAAACACACATACACTTTTTATGACAAAATGTGACTAAAATTATGAAAAGTTCAGAAAAGCCAGTGTTAAAATTAGGAATTCAGAACATATTTGATCAGATCTCACCAAGTGTGTTCTAAAAACATAGTTTTATACATTTTTTTATTATCTAATAAAAAATAGAACAAATTAACAACATTTTCAAGAGGAACTACTACTTTTGTCCACTCCATATATATAAATGCCATTAGTTAGCTGCAAATAGTTTTGTATAACACCCTATCACAACAATATGGGTTACCAGGGGTGTAGATTTTTTACATCCGATAGGGAGGATGATTTTTGCAACCACTTATGTGAACTGTTCAATTTGCAAATTGGTAATCTCTGATTACGTGAACCTGAAAGCTGTAAACATGCAGTCACAGAGTAATCTTGTTGCCACGATACTTCAAGGTTTCCATGTAGGTTTGTATAAGTGAGGTGTTGTGAACAGTTTTCAAAATATTAATAGAATGAAGACAAATGTGTCACAAATTAACTGCCACATGAATTTATTCCTGCACACTGCACAGTACAAAAGATGGCCATTACACTTGACAAGGTTACTAATAACTTTCATTGCATGAATTACACTTTCAAATATAAATAAAATTAGTAATTACCCTTGATAAGTTTATTTATATCTACTGAAAAACTGTTCATGTTGTTTGATAAAAATAATTAAAATGTCTTTGCGAACTCTCGAAAGTTACACATCAATACAATGTAGCACATAATTATTCATACTTTTCATTGAAGTAAGAATCATTTAGTCCTCTAGTCTACATGTTCCAAAACGTAGACCTCCTTTGTGATGATCTGTTTATGAATTCTTTCATAAGCTCTTCTATATTTATCTTGTTGATCTCATCTTTGTGAGTGTGACAAACTGCCACATGGTTGAGGTGGCACTGAGACATAGTTGACCTTAACCACATCTTCAACTGTCTTAATGCAGAAAAGCTGCGTTCACATTTGCAGCTGGATACTGAACATATAAGCAAAATTTTCATGAGAAAAAACACTTCACTAAACATCTGCTGGCTTGTTTCATGCATTTTACAGTAAGCACTCTTCGCACCTTTCAGAGATACTGCTTTTGTTGTTCCTTTGAACATGGGCAACTGAAACTAGAGCCGTTGTTTATAACCGAGTTGTCAATCTTGCCAGATGTGATCATGTTCTCAAGTGACAGATATTGCCTCAAGTGATTGTTGTCTGCATTGAATCTAGTGGTCAGATGTTCTATGACTGTGTCCACAAATTCAAAATATTAGCTTCTGTACTAATCTCTAACTGTCACAGAATGGTGTGCTGAGCCATCACCTGTGATCCTTCTGGGGGGTCTGCGAATGCATGGTAGTTCAATAGACACCAGATAAAGGGAAGTTACCTTGGATGATATAACTTTCCACACTGTATCTGTGGAGTGTCAGATTTTTCATTCCTGTACAAACTTGTTTTACAACTATCTGGTGGTTAATGATGTGCAATAGTTGCACAAGTATTTTCTGACTCGTCCTCTGATGAACATGGTATTTCCTCTGTATGGCAAGTTTCTATTCCTTTGCTTGAGGTCGTTGGATTATCTGCATCTGCATTGTCACTTGTGGTACTAGTAACTGGCTTGCAGAACTGTCTAATATCGGAAAGTTTCAGACACTTGCTTGTCATAATTGGTATTTGTTTCTCAAATGACTCATCAGGCTAAAATACAGTCTTTATTAAAAAACTCTAACATACAACAAACAAAGATAGAACAGAATGGAAGTAGGACTGAACTGTACAATGTATTTAAGTCGAACATGCGACCTTACAGTGACTACCGAGCCGACTGACCGCCTGGGCATCACTGGGACAATAATGTGTGCTAGTTACAACACAAATAATTGCAAGTTTCTCAAAAAATACTTAAATAATCACAAATATATTATATTCCTGTTAAAGCTCATCAAAAGGCCTCATAACGTGTTGTGATATAATGTCTATAAGCATGTCTATTAAATAAAAACACCTAACAAAAACTAGCAATGCAATTCGAGTAGAGGCTTCAGGCCGTTAAAAATTGCTCTTTTTGTGTTTTAATTATACAAGAAAATACTATAATTTTACTATATATGATAAGAGAATATATTGTTCTTTTACCATAAAGCACCAGCACTTTATTAGAGGGCAGTGATAATCTGAAATTTCATGGATTAATGAAGGCCAGAAACACAGGTCTAATGAGCCCTGTTGTAAGATCAAGGCTCAGACTAAAGGGAGCGAAGGGGGATAATGTAGGGTACGTCTGGATCCGAGTGGCCCGAACTTGTCGTTAACTGTACACTAAACATACACTATGGTCAGCAGCTTCGGCAGCTAAGAAGAGTATGGCGTTCGACAATGAAACCGGCTAGACATGCATAAGAAAAAATGGCATAGGAAAACCGCACAATATACACATAAGATTGATGCAGCTACAAGCTACAAATGGCCTGCCAGATCTAGATCACAGGAGTTTATGCTTGGTAGTATTATTTTCAAATTTCATGCTCTGTTCAATCTGTTGTGATGAAAATTTTACTTAATCTTACACTATGTACAAGACGTAGGTAGATTCTGTGATAATGCTTGCAAGCCTTGCATGTATACTTAGGCCTACTGACCAAAGTGTAGGGGGGAATGATTGTATGCACCATACCTCCCACCTAAAATGAAGGGGGAAATGTATCCCACCCATCTTCCCAGGATCTATGTCCCTGTGGGTTACAATCTTAAAGGTGGAGGTTAGAGTAAGCCATACCTGTCCAGACAACACTCACCACTGAGTGGGATCTGATTATGTAACAAAGACAAAAGGAAAATAAAAAAGATAGAAAAACTACATTTATCCAAGACAAAGTCTGACTGGAGCATGGAAAATCACAACTGGAGGGAAACTATTCCCCTAGGGAAGGATACAGCCAGATGAAGTAAGTAATGAGAGAAAAAAAATTAGTAGTAGTCCACATTCCAGCCCGGACAACCTTCTCCAGTAAAGCAACTGAATAATATGGCAAATCAAACCTGTAATTATGATGGGGAAAGGTCATGAGACACCTAAAGGTTCCATGGAAGAAATAGACAGAAATGGGAAGCAATTTGAGCATCATAGTATGACAGAGCTTGCACTGGAAACAAAAATCAATCTGGAACCAACTGGGTACAATTAGAGACAATGGAACAGATGAAAAATTGTGTGAAGGCAGAGACTCCCTTACAAATGAGGAATACTTGTTGAAGGTAATAAATGAGTTCCATGGACAGACAGGAGAACAACCAATGAAGCCAAAATCCCCAAAAGGGAAAAGATAGGGAAGAGCTTTAAAGACTGAGTTGAGATGATGTTGGGAAGGGATGAAAATAACCAAAAACAGAAAGAAAAAAATCCCTTGTATTTAACAAGCAAACCACATAATACATATGTCTTCTCCAGGAGCAAATGGATATGAACTGAAAACAAAAAGAAGCTGGAAACCAGTTATCCTGAGAAAGGTGAGGCCAGATGACCATCACAAAAACACAGAAAGGATATGAGGGAAACACAAACAGACCCCCTTCCCCCTTTTTGCAATGGAAAGAAAATAGGAAATGATACAACTTCTATGTTGAACAAGAACCCCTCAAACAAAGCAGGCATGAAAACCCAATGAAGGGGCAGAAACAAGATCCTGGTAGAATGAAGAGAAATCAGAAGCTGAAGGAAACAGGAGAAGTGAATGACAGCTAAAGAAGGAACAACTAAAGGCAAAGAGGAAATATTCTAGCCAAACTAGAAAAACTGACACTATAGATACCAATAAAAGAGGAAGTCACCCAAGAGTGGGCAATCAGTTACATGAGACAGGGTCCCTTGAATGAAGGAAAGGAATGGTTAACAATAATTGGCAAGATAGCCACCAGTGGTGAATATATCCATTCTAAAAAAACTCCTAGAACACACAGACTGGAAATGAATATCTTGACAAAAGTTGACAAAACAGAAAAACCCAGTCTTGTGGAGACTTCATCTAATTATGTAGATACCCATTTTGCAGCTAATGTCTAAGACTGACATAAGAAAAATGAGCAAAAAGGGGTGAGAATATAAAGATGCAAGTATAAGACAAAAAAATTAAACAAGGCAGCCATCTTGATGCAGGATCTCAAAGAAGTAAAACAAGCCCTCAAAACTGTAATATGCAAAAATGGAGCCACACTGAATTTCCAGAGGAAATATCTGAGGAGACAAATCCATACAAGTACAGTATCTCATTTCAAACTTGACACCAAATATGCCAAGGAAGTAGGGAAAAGCTGATGAGGATAGTTATGTCCTGAAAGGTGAAAGCATGTACAGTACTATACAAAACTGTTAGCAAAGGATAGATTTTGCCATTCTTCCCATTTCATGGAACTAATTTATCCATACCTTATATGATATAAATTTCAACATTATGGTACTGCTTCACTGATCCATATTGACAATTGAATGAGCCAAGGTGAGAATACTTATTTTTTAGAATTCCCACATACTCGTATCAAGGGCATGTTATACAGGTTTTGCTTGAACGATCATACTGATAAAATTTAGGGTCTAAAATAACTATCATTACTCCATGTGGTGTCTCAAATAAACAGAAAGAAACTAGCAACTACATATGGTACCAGCATATGTTAGAAGAAATTAGTTTAATAGCACTTACCAATAAACCTTGATAAAAACAGTGTATAATACTATGTGTGTGTGTGTGTGTGTATATATATATATATATATGTTAAATTGTTTTGTCATGTCACAGCCCAAAAAGTGTGGTGAATTGCCAGTAGAGTAGAATTTGCATAAAAGCTTTATAGGATACTGGTTGAACTCTCCAACAAATTGCTGTAAACTTGAAATGCTCCCCAAACACTGTCAAGTACACCCTAGACTGTAGGACTGATACAAGTAAATTTCAAAATAGGATAGGAAGAGACAGAGCACCTAATCTCAGTGCTAAGTAACTTCATTTATGTAGCCTATGGGAAAAAAGAAAGATTGCCACCGATCTCAAGCATAAGATAAACAATCATGTACCAAATGATAGAAAAGTGTTGAGATACACAGTATCAAAAACCTTTATTTTAATCTCCAAGTATTGTCTAGAGACCAAAATTTACTACAAAGTATAGAAACTAAACTCTTAACGATTGGAAAATAGCATTATGGACAGATGAGTCCAAGTTTGAAATATCTGGTTGAAAGCATAGGTTGTACATTCATCAGAAGAAAAGAGAAAGGTACTTACTTCAATGCATAGCACCTACTGTGAAGTATGGAGGAGGTAGTATGATGGTTTGGGGGTATTTTTCTGTTGAGGCAACAGGAGATATTTGCAAGATAGATGGAACAATGGACCAGTCTTGTCCAAGTACCATCAGATACTGATCCATTATGGTATATCCAGTGGTTTGTGCATTACTGGTAAAGGATTCTGCTATCAAGAAGATAATGACTAAACACTCATCCAATCTATGCAGAAATTACTTTGCTAAAAAAGAAACTGCTAGAGTCATTCAAATGATGCAATGATCCCACAGAGAGCCTCAATCTCAACCCAATTCAGAAGATGTGTGATTTGACAGATCAAAAAACTTGAAAAATAAAAAGTTACTTCCAAAGAAACTTTATGGGAGTGTATATATGGTGTAAACTCCTAAAAGTCTCTTTGATTCAATATGTTGAAACAATGCCTGAAAAACTGTATACAGTTATCAAAGCATAAAGAAGACATGCAAAATATTAACTTTTTGCTGAACTCAAGCACTTTTACCAAGTTTCTGCTGTACCAAATATGGAGATTCATAAAATATTGATGTTTCACCTGTGACTTACCTTCCATTGTTCTTTTTAAGCAGATCTGATTTATCCTAAAATTTTTGCAGAATACTTAGATAGAAATTTCAGAAGAGGCAAGGCATATGAACCCCAGAATCCAAGAGAGATAAAAACCAAAACAACACTAACATTACAATACAAAACACCATTGTGTTCTTGAAACTGTCACAGGTGATGGATGTTAACATTCACACACACATAATGAATTAACCACAATTCAACTTTTAGCCTACCAACTGGCATTTGAATTTGGCCACGTTATTATTTTAAAATACAGCCTGCTGATTATGTATAAATTATTTTGCACTGAAACCTACTGCAAAGATTTATTCTAACAAATACTTCTCTGGAAAGTTTTTATTTACTGAAAGAAAGCTGTATACATATTTGCAAAAATTAGTGTAGCAAAATAATCTATTAGTGAATAAGGATCAAATGGTAGAATTAAATTAGTTTGCTGATTTTTTTGATGAATTTATTAGTTGTAGAAAAATATAAAGTAAAATTACTTTTGTTGTACACAGGTCAGTTTTTTTATTTTTTCCTACAGCATACACTTATTTACATCATTTTGTAATTTATCATCTGTTGGTTCTGGATCTGGTTTCACTGTAGAGAAAATATCCAAAAATTGCAATATAAAGGATTTAATACAAATAAGCATTAAATTGCACCACAATAGCATTTCAATTACACAACTTTACGGTTAAAAACAAGTTGTATAAATTGAAGGTAAAATATGGAAATGCAAGCAAACAGTGACTTACATTTTTTTAATCTAAAAGAAATTCAAGTGTTTCTCAAAACAAAATTTTAATTAAAGATAATTAAATTAAATAAAATGGTCCATGTATCTTACCACACAGTTATTTTTAAATCTTCAAGTATTCAAATGTACTATATAAAGAAATTTTGCTTATGTATAAGGGTGAAAACTACAGTTTACATTAGGGTCATGAAAAAAAAGACATCTCTTGAGAAAATGAGTTAATATGACTTTTGGGTCAATTTTTCACTTTTAAGTTGTAATTATAAAACCATAGTTCCAAAAATATTTGAATCAGGCCCTAAAATGCATGTACTTACTTGTTAATTCTAAGAGCAATAGCAACTTTGTCTTCAGGAAATCCCATATCTGTTAGTTGTCTCATAGCCACAGGATCAACTGGTGCACGAACTGTTTGTGGAATTGGTTCTACAGTTTTTAAAAGAAAGAAACAAAATACTTACATAATCTATGGTCCAAATACTCTTATTGTACAATAACATAGAAATACAATCAGTCAAATCCCTAGAAAGTTGAATACATTAATAATTAAAATAGAAAAAGAAAATCTAGACATTGAAATGTTAAAATACATTATTAAAGCATCTAAAATGTTATTTAAAAATGCTTAAATTCCAACATACAAGTCTACATGATTTGTTACACATGTAAACCATGCCCCAATGGCCAATGTTAGGAATTTTTAGATATTTACTATTTCAAATTTTTGACAGTAGTAAGAATTATATTAAAAAGAAAAACATGGTGAATGATGAAAAGTTAACAAACTAAGCACCAGTATTAATCACAATACTTGATGAAAAAAACATTTAGGTAATCTGTAAAATATAATTTATTTATTTATTGTGTAAGTTCAAAACTAATGATAAATGTCACCATGTAATACTAAAATACTAACAGAGCTTGCAGGCCATTTCTCATACTATTAACTTATGTAACTTACTGTTACAGTCTACAATTTAGAACAGAGAAATAAACAAACAAACTACTAGCATCAGTTAAATATTTTAAGATTCAAAATTTTGATGCATATTGTAAATAGCACTACATTTTAAATATAAAAGAATGTGTTAAGTCATTACATTATGATTACTGTTTTGGTTATCTACTTTAATGTTATCATCTGTATATCTATAAAAAAACTGCTACTGTACCATTTCTACCCCTAATACAAAATATCCTTAAAAAATGTTGTATGGAATACCAGTTTCAGCTGATAGTAAGTCAAAAGAAAAAATTTCAAAAAATATGGAGATACCTGGAATAGCTTGTAGTATATCCTGAACATGAGGGTGATATCTCAGAATCTTCTCTGATATATCCACCATTGTAACAAGAATTTTCTTGAGTTCTGTATGAAACTACACCATACATGTATAAATATAATATTAAACTATATGATTTTATTTAAAACTGAACAATATATATGTAAGAGCATTATTCTATTATTAATATAATTTTCTATTAGTTTTTATGCATGTAGTTAATGCTTCTCTAAATGTTTCACTGATCTCTACACAATTTCAAACCCTAAATTCTAGAAATAAAGGTTTCAATATAATATTAGAAATACCTAAGAAACACAAAGTAGTTAATTACCATTTGATAACTTAAAATGAAATTCTTTCCATTTTACTTCATTGCCAAAGCTTATGTTAATTCACATTTTGTGTTTGTGAATTTATTTGTTTGCAACTGCAAACTTCTTCCACAGTTTAGGACACAACAGGATCACACTTTGCATGCAGAAATGTGCTAGCATGGGGGTATTCTTATGTATATAATGTAGCATCCACTACCCAAGGAAGTCTAATATACACTTAATAGGTCACACAGGCATGGTTAATCTAGGAGAACATTTTCAGGGTCACTAAAACAGAATCTACCCTTGAAGTTTATGTTCCTGACCCTACCTCTCAATCCTAAAGGCACCACATTTAAAGTAAGATTATACATGGGTATTTTAGTGCACATAATAAACAATGGCATGCAACAAAGTGCAGTAAGTAGGGAAATTTTGGCACATATCACTTACACAATATTTAACATCCTCAATGCTTACTATTGGCTTAAAATTAAACAAAGAATTTGTTTTTTTGAGTTATGAATATCCATCTATACAAATCACCTATATCTAACAATTGCAACTACCAAAAGGTTTTTTTTGTTTTGTTTTTTACATTTAATGCAAGTATCTATGCAAAGGTAGATACACAATTTTGGAAAGTAGGTGGGTTCAAGTTTTGGAGTAGAATGTAATCTCAATGACCAACAGAAATAATTTTTGCTGTTTTGGGGCTTCACAAACTCATTAAAAAATGTCTTCATCCTAAGGCCCTCTTTTGTATCTACCCTTGCTATGTGCATAAATGGCTTTAATTTAGCTGGTGGATTACACAAAGAAAGTTATTCTGAGAGATGAGTAGCCATCTATACAAAGGTAAAAGTAGAGAAAAGTGTGCTGAAAAAATTTATGTTAAATATGGTAACCCACCACTCATTACTTGTCTCAAATATGTAAATAGAAGGTAGTTCTTAAATACAATTGTGTGCTTGTTTATTGGATTTTGCACAAAGCTGTCTCACTAATTTTGAAGTGATAGACTAAAGACAGGACAGTCAGTTGACACAACAAACCATCAACCCTTGGAGTTTGACACTTTGATAACACATTCATGACATCAAAATGGATTGGCATAATTTTATTCTTTGTTGGAAACATAACAGAAATCATGAAGCCTTAGCTTTACAGTCCAACACACTAACCACTAAGCTGTGTTAAATCTCTAAGACAAGAAAATCTATCTGTACATTGGAAAAGTGAAAGACAGCATGTGTAACACATAAGCATCTGTAAAGACCGTCATTCTGACACATAAATTTTAATGAACTTCACCTCCACCTATAAAAATCTGGAGTTCATATACTTAATAAGAACCTGAAACAAGATGTCAGAAAATAAAATGAGTGAAATACTATTACTATATGAAAAATCACAATAATACTGAGTTCACAAGCCAGACTTGGAAGTATGGTGTTACTTTGTGAGAAATTCTTTTTGAATGAATGTGGAACAATGCCTGTATGAAAGAGCAGTTCAAGCATACTTTCAAAAAATGTGCTTGTTTATTTTTGAGAATGTTATAGGGTTTAGGAAATTATGAGCCATACACTTAAAAACTGTATATTAAATGAATTGAATCACAGGTGTAGTGATGGTCATGAGCTCTGGTGTTTGTCCTGTAATAATTTTCATGTTTACCTTCATTGAGGGTATTATTGTAGATTTGATCTGGCTGCTGGTAGGATATAAAGCACAATTTTCCACTTGGGATATGTCATCATGCTGAGGAGATCACTCCTTGAAGATGTGTAGTGCAATTGCAGGTGTAATATAGGTGTTTTTCTGAAAAAATCCCAGCAGTATGTTGAAGATGCAATTGATGAATAATCATCATATGTGTCCTGATAGATTTTATTTATGCATTATTTCCTGAGCAAAGTAGATACAACCTGCAGTATTTCATTACTGGCTGGAATATCAATATACTGAGAATATATATTGAACAAGAATTCATACAGTTTTCTGAGACTTTTTTTTCATCATCATTAGTTTTGTATTGAAACTTTTGGTAATTTGTTCTTTGAAAAAATCAACATACTTTGAACAATAAGAGCATCTATATGCTGGTAAGTAGGCCCAGCCTTGGGGAAATGTTTCTTTGCTACTGATTGAATTAATTAACTTTGAGAAAATGTTTTCAGACAATAAGGTACCTTCTCCCTTATCAATAAAATTCTTTGCACCAACCAACACATATCACATTGGCTGACAGTAGCTTTGCAAACATGATTTCCATATTTTTAGACTCAAGAAGACATAATTACATGTGGAACATTTGGAATTATTTTCCTTGGGCTCACTGAGTGCATATAACAATAAGTGTGATGATTGATTTCTTGTATCTCAAATAAGATTCTATTCGACCAACAAAAACAGCAAATCTTGTTAAATCACCAGTTTTGTTTTTAGCACCAGTCAAGTATTGAATTCGGCATCATTAACATCAGATGCATAATCCATACTGATTGATGATTCATTTGAATTAATCTCACTAAAACTGGAGATATAATTTTCCTCACAAATACAAGCACCTGCTCCAAATCATAATTAACTCCTTAGCTATGGAGTTTTTTTAGTTATTGAAAACAACAGCACAGTGCATAATTTGTTCCCAATTTTATTCTTTTTTATTTTTATATATTTTGTTTGTATTATGTAATATTTCAGTTTATATTTCTATATATACAAAAAAAATTTGCATGCAATTTTTTAAAAAGTAATTCAGCATGCTTTGAGCCAACAAGTGAGCCAATCATATCAACAAAAGTAAATTATCAACCAATCAACATTTAGTAATAAATTGGGTGCATTCTACAGGCATTTGCTTGAAAGAAATTAAAGCTCACCATATGGTGTGTTCTGCAATTGCTTGTCAGTTTACAATCACACCACATGATGCATTCCACAGCTATGAGGTGAAATCCCACTTCATCCTATCGAGGTAATTTATTTTTTAAATACTTTTGCTAGTTCTTCATGCTCATCTAAAAAGTATTACAATTTTGTTTGATTCAGTACAATCAACTCAGCTACACCATTAATCATTTCACCATTGGTCTGCAAGACATCCACAGTATTTTCTTTGGTAATGATACTATTTCATTTATTACAATGCTGGACAAGAAATACCACAGATTTTGTAAAATGTCCATCATTTGGACCATTCCCATCTTTAGTCTCCACATGGATAAATATTTTGATTAGTTATCCTATTTCTTTTTTGCAATGAGAAGCATTCCAAACAAACATTTTGGTAGCAACCAGCATTATCATTTTGAATGATTGCTTCCTTTATTTCTGTAAAAGGTTTTTTAGATGCACTGGCAAGGATTTGACAATCAATAAAATGGCCATATAATTTTATTTGGAGTCACCAGCAGAACTATGGTCAGAGTAACATATGCTAAGAAAACATCCAGTTTCTTCTGTTTATTCTACAAACACTTTGGGTCTTGACAATCATGATATATGCTGTCATACAATATAAATTTTGCAATAAGCTATCAATTAAAATTAATTCATTCTGAACAGACAACTGATGTCCCATATACAGTTTGAATTTGTGTTTACAATAAGAAAAAACGTTTGAGGTGGTCTTTGTGAGTGTAATGTCAGAAGTATTCAAAACTCAAAAAGATAATGAACATATATCAGAATTGTTTGAAATGGCAGTCAACATCATGTAAAGTGAGTACTTCACTTTTGAAACATGTTTCATTTAAGAGATCAGGATATTGTCCTTTGAGATTGGTTAATGCAGTAGTTAATGTGCACATGCAAACATTTTCCATCTGTGGATTTTCCATCATGGAGATCATCTGATTCAAGAACTTCAACTTATCATAAATAAGAATTCTAGAAGTATAATACATTCCTTTTTTTTTCCTTTTTTATCTGAATCTGTCAGTTTTTGAGAGTTTATAAAAGGTTGTTGCACCCACACAATTATTCCTGCTTGGAAAATATTCCATGTATTCTTTGAACACTGTTTAAAGGATTTATTGTCAAACAAATTGAGGAAGCATTTCTTCGATACCATCAATAAGTACTGCTTTTGTTCCCCAAGTGAGCACATAAATACATTTGTTGATCAAAATGTACTTCACTGCTTCCTATATATTCTCTCTCATGAATCTCTGAACACATGTGATTGTTGGAAGTAATTCTTTTCCACTTAACAAATGTTAAACATGTTAACGTGACAATGCAATAAACTCATCTGATACTTTGATCAACTGTTTGATTTCTCAGGATGGTAACAACTTGCATAACATTGCTATGAATACGACATACAATATTTTTCTCTGGCTACTGATGCTGTATTGCTAATGTATTCTCCATCAAGTCCAGTTTGCTAGTTTCCTTGGGGAAAATGATCTTACACGGTGTCTGAAATGCTTATTCCACAAACATATCACTCTTTCCTTCTCTTGATCATTGAAATCACACAAGTTCTTTTCTTTACATTCAAATACCCAAGATATGTCCACTACTCAATGGCAGTTACTGTGAGTATTAAATTTGAGCCACACTATTGATAAATATTGCTGCTTGATCAGTACGAGTCATATTTCTACATACAAAATTACATTTTTTCAATAATAGTTTCCTCCTCATCATCATCAACTATACAGAGATTGGATTTTTTTTTTTTTTCCTTTTTCTCCACATCACATATAGCACTGAAGATTTAAACTTTTAAACTGCACAAGGTTAGCTGCCACACTTAAGGGATATCTTTCCTGATGGATAAAGACCATCAAAACGACATGCACAATATATACCTGCATAACATTTACTGTAAGAGGCCTTTTACACTTGCATGTTATCTTTAGTATATCCATGATGAAAAATATTTTCAATTCTCTTCAACCATATACATTAATTATTAACTGACTACAGTTTTGAGCATTTCAGACTACAAGAAAGATGTATAGAAGAAAAAAAAGGTCACATTCATGGCCTATTAAAAAATAAACCAAAACTTCCCAGCTTGATTAGTGAGTCTAGTGTTATAGATCTTATTTAGTAAACATCCAAAAACATAGTTTCTAATTCTACACTGATCTTTTTATGCAACATGCAAAGTATTCTATTACAGAGAGGAGTATTTTCAGAAACTAACATTTTAGAATACATTTAAATAGTAAAGCCAATGCAAATTTGGGTCACACAATATTTTTAATTTACTCAAAAATAAATCAAACCTGCTTCAAGGGGAACTTGAAAAGTATGAAGTATTATGATATTTGAAATCTATCACTTCAATTAGTCTATCCAAGACACAATATTTATTCATCACAGAACCTTAAGTTTTGTGCTATAATAATTTTATCATTAACAGTACAAGGAGTAAGAACTGCTCTTATAGGGAAGTTAAAATTTACAGAAAATGTTCAAGACACAAATAAGTTGGAAATCTCCTAGAACTTTGAAATTCATCCTTTAATATATTAAACAAAATCACTGTAAAAAAGTAAAAAACAACTGACAACAATAAACAATATTTGGTGTTCACATACAAATTAATAAATATTTTTGGCCAATAAACACAAACAACATAAAAACTATCCTCTAATGAAGGTGTAGAACTCCATCTTTCCTAAACATTCTACTAAAATTAGGCTCACTATTAACTGAGAAGAATCTAAGTTTGCAAACCAAGACAAATTCTGAAATACCCCAAAAAATCAAAATCTTTTACATGAACACAAAGAAGCTAAGCTTCAATATTAACACGTATATTTAAAAACAGCTGGTATGGGTAGAGAAAGCACTAGTAGAGGAACGAACAACATTTTGACCTTCTTTAGTCATTGTCAGGTTCACAAAGAAAGAAAGGGTTACTGACCGGTAGCTGACCACATGTTTGAAGGTGGTTGTGTAATTGAGTGTAGGAATGTAGAGGGTGTGCTTAGATGTTGGATATACTTATTAATATAGGTATAAAGGTGTTCCCTTGTATTGGCTCATTTTGAGCTTGAGTTGTTGTATAAGTAAGGCTTCTTTAATTTTGCATTTGTTTATGTTTGTTTCTTTATTTAGTATTTGAGTGTTTTTTATGGTTATGTTGTGTGTATTTGATTTGCAGTGTTCAAAAACGTGTGAAGGTGTCTTTTTGTGAAATTTTGTGGATGGTTTTGTGAGAATATTCTTAGATAAACTTCATGTTCAACAACTGCAACTATATACAAACAACTTGCCTAAGCATGGGCAATGTAGTATCACCAGTTCTAGCCAATATTTTTATGACAAGTTGAAATGCAAGCAATTAACACAACATTACATCCACCACTATATTGGTACATATATGCAGATGACACCATTGTGGGATTCACATCTACAGAACACACAATTTTGTCAATCCCATTAACTCTATACATCCAAACATTGACTTCACATGTGAACAGGAAGAAAGCAATCAAATATCATTTCTTAACCTCAAAATTACAAGAACCAATACACAATTTAAAACAGGAATCCACCAAAAAGTCACCCATACTGGACTATACATTCCTTGGGACTCAGCACATGAAACAAAACAAAAACTCAACATACTAAGAAACCAAATAAACACAGTCATAAAACTATGATCAGATAAAATTAACAACAAATTAGACAAAATAAAACAATACTTCATCAGCATCAACAAGTTTCCTCCACAAACCGTAGAAAACATTATACACACACGCCTAGACAGAAAGCAAAATCAACTAACAAAAGTAAATATATCCCACGATTTAAAAAATCAGGAAACCATATATGGCTGCATACCATATATTCCTGACATCAGCAGACAAATAACGAACATCTGGCTAAAACTAGTAACAAAATATGACATTCCAGTTAATCCAAATTTATTCAAAAAGCAGGCACAAAACTAAGGTCTATACTATGTAAAAACTACACTGACAAACACCACACCAACATTATTTATAAAATACAATGTGATAACTGCCACGACTTCTATATTGGAGAAACAAGTAGAAAAATGGAAACCAGATTCAAAGAACACCAAAAGTCACAGTCACACATTTTTGAACACTGCAAATCAAATAAACACAACATAACCATAAAAAACACCCAAATACTAAATAAAGAAACAAACATTAACAAATGCAAAATTAAAGAAGCCTTACTTATACAACAACTCAAACCCAAAATAAACCAACACAAAGGAACACCTTTATACTTATATTAATAAATATATCCAACATCTAAGTATGCCCTCTACATTCCTACACTCAATTATACAACTAACCCTCAAACATGTGGTCAGCTACCGGTCAATAACCCTTTCTTTCTTTGTGAACCTGACGATGACCGAAGAATGTCAAAATGTTGTTCACTCTTCTACTAGTGCTTTCTCTACCCATACCAGCTGTTTTTAAATATATAATATTCTCTACAAGTGGATTTTCTCATCATCACTCAACATTAATACAGTCTAATATTCTATCTCAGACCAAACCATTAGCCTCAAAAAGTTACTGCCAACAAACATGTTGTTTTGAAGCCACAACAGTTTTCCAACAACTCTGCACCTAGTTCTTAAATCCAGTTCTCAATTACCTCCCCATCACATGAAATGGTTTCTCTTCACTACATTACACAGAGCTCTCAAACATACTTTATGATAAGGCCTGCATCTACACCTTATTAAAAAAACTTCTAATAAATAATCCTAAAGAACAGATAATAATGGTTATCCAAAAAGTTGTCTCTTACTGTTTCTCACACATCCTGTAAGAGATTACAAGTTTTTAATGGTCTGTATATGTTGTATCCTCACCAGGAGCACTTGATTAAGAAAAAATGAAATTACCTAAATAGCTCAAACAGCAGCAGATGTAAGAATATTTTATAACATATCTAAGTAAGGCAGAAGTCCAATTAATAACTTTAGTACTGAATGTAAAAAACCTTGTCATGCACAAAATTTCCTTGTCTAGTATTGAATATAAACTCCCTTATTCGATAACAGTGAATTAAGAAACTGATGTTAACTTCTTAACCAAAATGCTGCAACTAAAAAGCATAGTACGTAATAAGCTAACAGAAAGTTGTTTTTATTACATGTGGCTCAATAACATGGTTTTTAACTCAATATATACAAGACTATCACAATTCATAAAAAAGGAACCTATAATTAAAGATAACCATAATGAAGATGTGGAGTACATAAATGTTAGCCAACAACATTGTGCAGTTGGTGCTTTTTATAAATAAAACTTTCAAGCAAAAAATTATTTTCACTAACAATGCATACTATGTTTTAGTAAATGATTAGAATATTGCCATGGCAACAGAATCAGAGTAGATATACCATTTCTAAACCTTTAAATAATTTAATTATAATATTATATGAAACAAAAGATGTCACAAAAAAATGCAAAATGTAAAGCATAAAATGTCAAATATCTATTGGAAAGAGGCTGAAATAAATAATTATGAGCTGAAAAGAAAGGTTAGATACATGCCAAATTTCCAAGACAAAAATGTTGATACAATGATATAATACACAACAAATATGACAACTATACATAGACTGTTTAATAATATGCAAGATAAAAAACACACAATCAAAAAATTAAAACCTGACAAAAAACTAACAAAGGAAATACAGTAACACAACAGACCTACACTCTGTGACATAAATTACAAACTGGTGATTTTTATTAACGTATTACACTTTGATCAGAGAACTAATAACAGAAACAGGAAAAGTATATTGTCAGAGTGTACAAAATATGATAAACTCAGTGAATGACTGTGATCCTGGTTTATAAAATATTACTCACACACATATATATATATATATATATGTTCTGAATTTATATCATTTATATTGAAAAAACACAACTGAAATGTACAAGTAAATGTAAATGAAATGGAGCCCATGAAAACAAAATTCAAATAGGTAAAATAATGGAAATTCAACTTCAACTTAGCCATTAAATATTCATTAATCCTGCTGTCAACAAATGATTTAAGCATTCAACATGATTCACTGCTTTAATGATACATAAAGCAAACTTAACTCATACTAGTTTTATAATTGTTAATGTGGTTTCCTAACCAAATGGAACATTTTTAAATATGAAAAAACTACACTTACATCTTAAAAAGGAAAGTCTTGATATTTGGAAAAAACTCATAACTTCTTTCATAAGCTACACTGCATGTACAATATTTACAATTAAAACAATGAAGTAAAAATTTATTTAAATACCACAATTAAATAAGTAAAACAAAAAAAAATGCTCTTACATCAAGAATGACTGGCTTCTCTACATCATGATCAAAGTTATTTGATGGTAAATTTTGTGTAGCTTGTTGTATTTCTAAAAGTGTTGGTGCTCGAAGTTCTTGCTACAAAAAAAACAACAAAATATACTCTTAAGAACACCATTCACAAACTAATTAAACTAAAACTTTGAAATATTGAACAAAATTTTAAGTTAAATACATAAAAGCTAATGAGTTTACAAAAGTTCTTAAAGAATAAAGGATAGTAACCTTGTGAGACTTTATACTGTGGCAACCTTTTAAAGGTTGCATGAACAACAAGAATGTTAAAGTAGGGTAAAAAGGGAACATATCTAACAGTTTGGAATATTTTTACAAGCACAAAATTAAAATGCACATCAGAATAATTTTTGTATGTTAAAGTAAATGAAATACTTATCATGATCCTATGACAATTGGGTCTGATGAATGACCTAGTAATGCCAATATAAATGTATTGCATGATTAGAGCAATGTACAATTCTGGATATTTTACACAAAACTGAAGGCCATCTAATTCTCAGTTTGAAAGATTGCTTAACTTTCCATAACTATTATAATTTTCCCTTAAAAAGATATTCTAGTGATAAAGTTTCCTCATTTTCTGAGACATTTTACATTTCACCAACCTTAATGAAAGATGCTTTATCTTCCAAAGATTGGTTGGTTGGTTGGTTTGGTGTTTTATGGCACAAAGTAACTAGGCTATCTGTGCCAAACATCTGGTAAAAAGTTAAAATTTAAGTAAAATTAATAAAATTCATAAAAGGAAATTAAGGTAAAACAAAACACAGTTTTAAAAAATTGCATTTAAACCAATTTTTACATCTAGTTTTCAGTGATAAGTGAAAAGCTACAGTAATAAAGCGTGTAAATGACTTTCTGTAGCATAATTATAATTATCATAACTCACCAGGAAAACTAACAGTTAAGTTCAAAAACCATACTCAGTCACCTGAAGTTGGCCTTTCCCATCCTGGTTTTGAGTTATTTGATGTTATGGCCATTTTCAGAAAGTAAAGTAATAAAATTTTTAAAAGACTTGTAGCAAAATTTTAATTATAACTTGCTAGGATGACTAACCAGCATTTAAACCAGCAGCATTAGTCACCTGAAGTTGACCTTTCCTGTCCTGGTTTCAACTTATTTGATTTTACAGTCATTTTCTAATTTCAAATCGAACCAGATGGACTTTGATTCTTAAAAGGAAATCACATTAAAAAAAGGTCTAATTTATAAATTAAAAACTTAAAAAGCATTAAAAAGATTAATAGCCTTTAAAAAACTAAAAACATTTCCAAGATGGGCAGTGTTACCATCACCAATAACACTGTCTAACATTATGGACAAACCCTGGGACAGAACATGTTTAAAATGGTGCCATTGTTGAGAGTTGTAATGGCAGCAAGACAGTAAAATGTGGCTTATTGTAATCTGAGTGTTACATAGATAACACATTGGTGCATCAGTCCCAGATAAAAGAAAATGATGAGTTTAAAACTGTGACCAATGCATAGTCTAGTTAGAACAAATTTCTCTTTCCAATCCTTACAGTAGCAAGATGCCAAAGTCTAATAAAGGGTTTTATTTAGAAAAGCTTGTTTTCGTGCTGCTCACTCCAGGTCGACTGCCAACTGGAACAGAGTCAAGCCTTGAATACAGGACCATAGTCCATGTATGGAACAGGCACAGCAGTGATAGTTTCAGAGCAGAGAGATTTAGCTGCAATGTCAGTGAACCCATTCCCATGAATACCAATTTGGCCTGATATCCAGAAAAACTGAACAGAAGACGATGTTAAAGAGAGATGGGCCAGCTGGTTTTCAATATCGGTGAGAACAGGGTGTGAACTAATGTGAAGCAATTCCAGAACTGCTAGGGAACTAAGAGAATCAGTATAAATAGTGCAGTTTAAGTACTGCAAGAGAAATGGCATACAGTTCAGCAGTGAACACAGAAGCTGTAGAGGGAATTCTGCATGCAACCACCGAACCACAACAAACCATGATAGAGCCCACACGGTCACCTGATTTTGAACCATCTGTATAAATAGGAAAGGAAGGATGGTTCAAAAAAATGTTCAGTACATAACAGACAGTATTTCCAATCAGGAGTGTCTGCTTTTCTCAGATGACTTAAAGATAGAACACATTTGGAGACTGTAAGAAGCTGTGGTGGGAGGGGTGAAGAGTGGATATAGCAACATTATCGAAGGACAGACCCAATTCATCCAACTGTGCCTGAATACGATGGCCAAAAGAAGCAATTGCAGATCATCTGTTCTGAAAAAGTATGGCCCACTGAGGAAGGAAAACACAACCCCAGGTAGGATGTTTTGGTAAGAAATGAAGTTTCAAAGGATATAGTAAAGACAATTACAAACAGCAGAGGTGCAAAGAAGGTTCATGAGACTCTGTGTTTAAGCTCTGAACTGAGGAAGTGCAGAAAGCTCCCAGTGCAGAGCCAAAATCCCTGATGATGAATGGAGTCCAGCATGTTTAAGACAGAGTTCCTGGCAGAGTTTCGATCGAATAAGAGCCCAATAAATTTTTAGCATAGAACATCAATCCGATACCCAAGTGGTGGAAGAGAGGAACCAAGGATATTCAGTGCTCTTGTACATTTGACCAATAGCTGCTTGATGTGTGATATAAAGGACAGCTTATGGTCAAAGATAAGCCCCAAGAACTTTGTCTCGGGGATTACATGTAGCACAACTACACTGATACGAAGTTCAGTATCAAAGTGAATACCCCGTTAGCAGCAAAAATGCATGCAAACGATTTTAGTGAGAGAGAGAACTTAAAGTCATTTGTTGTGGTCCACTTCACTGAACGATTGAGGGCTGCCTGTAGTTGCCGCTCACTATACCTCATGTTTGACAACTGACATGAGATGTGAAAGTCGTCAACATGGAGCCCCTTTACAACAGTAAGAGGGAGTTGTTCAATGATAGCAATAATCTTTATACTGAAAAATGTGACACTCAAATTACAGCCCTGAGGGACTCCAAGTTCCTGTAGAAAAGAACTGGAAAGTGTTGAACCCACATGAACTAGAAATTGCTCGTCCATTGAAAAATGTTTAATAAATATGGGTAAATGGTCATGTAACCTATATACATGGAGGTCTTGCAAAATGCCATACCTCCATGTTGTATCATAAACCTTCTTGATATCAAAGAATACTGATCCAAGATATTGTAATTTGAGAAAAGCTTCTCTGATTGATGTTTCAAGTCAAATCAGCTGGTATGTGGTGGAGAGCTGTTGTCAGAACCAACACTAGGTGGGCGAGAGGAGATTGTTTGATTCGAGGAACCAAACAAATTAAGCATTAACCATCCTCTCTAAGGTCTTACAGAGACAGCTCATCAAAGCAATTGGATGGTAGTTTGAAGGAATCTTGGGATCCTTCCCAGACTTAGAGAAGGTAGGTAGGACAATAGTCTGGCACCAGGCATCAGGAAAAACATCCTCCTGTCAGATCCAGTTAAAAACAATCAGAAGAATAGCAAGAGAAGCAGGAGCTAGATGGTGCGGCATTTCACAATGTACTGCCAGACCAATGAAGAGCCAGTTTGAGTTCCACCAGTGTAAAGGGACAAATATAATCATAAAGACAATCAGCTCAAAAGGAATGAGGTGTTCACTCTGCCCGAGTCTTGATGGCTAAGAAGGTGAAAGATAAAGTAGAAGTGGTAGATACCCTGCAAAAGCTGTCACCTAGAGTATCAATAATGCTCCGAGTATCAGGTATTTCCTGGCCATCAGAGAACAAGGTCGAGAGGGGGACAGAATTATATTGCCCACTGACCTTTCGAATCTTGTCCCATATGACTTTGGAACTGGTGGTAGAAGATATGCTGGTTGTGAACTTAATCCAAGATTCTGTTTGGCTTTGATGTCTTACCCACCGAGCATGTGCATGTGCCTGTGGGAAATCAAGACGCTGCCAGAGTGTGGGATACCTATGAAGCGTATCCCAGGCCTGTTTTTGAGCCTTCTGTGCCATGTGGCAGGCAGGATACCACCATGAAAAAAGATATTGTGGAAAACATGTTGAGGTTTTAGGAATACACTAAGCAGCTGCCTGTATAATACAGTCAGCTACTGCTACCACACAGTCATCTATTGATGGCAGGATCAAGTTCTGTGAGAGCAGTAAAAGAGGGCCAGTTTGCTTGATCCAGCTTCCACCGGGGCACAGGAATCGGATGGCATCGACCACGACCAGTCTCTCTCAAACTTATAAAAAAATGATCATTCCCTTGTGGATTATTGTCAGTCCTCCAGGAAAAGTGGGAGAATAGTGAAAGGGAGCAAACTGAGAGATCAACAGCTGTAAAGAACTGACTAGGTGCATGAAAATAAGTATATGAACTGCTATTGAAGAGAGAAAGGTTGTGATCAGAGAGCATATGCTCTAAAGAGCAATATCCCCTCTGGGGATGATGTCCATTAAAGTCCCCCAGGTTTTAAAAGGGAGATGGCAACTAATCAATAAGAGCATCAAGGTCTGATTGATCATAGGTCACTCCACGTGACAGGAAGGACATACAGGATGGTAGGAAGCAATCATCCAGATTTGAAAGTAAACCTCGACAGTTCCATTGCATGAAGATGGCCATTTTTATTTATCTGCAGATGAATTGGGTGGAGAAACCTTTTGTTTATGACCACATCTTTTTTTCTTTACTGTCTTTATTCGAAGAGGTCTATCGACCTCCATGGATCCTGCCCTGGGTTGACTGAGCAAGTCTTTGCTGTTGGAAGAGGATTCCAGGGACTAAGAATGTGAATGAATGATTGTTTTACATCTTGGGGTGGGAGAGGAAGATGTACCCAAGGAAATGCCTGTACCTAAAATCAAAGGAAGTGATTCTTGGGATTTACTGCAATGTATGTTAGGGACAGAGATGGATGTTGATTCATCAACTTTTTTAACCATAGAGATCAATAGACTTTTCATTTGGTTTGAAAATTATTCTTTTGGAGGCACAGAGAGATCTGTTTGCACTCCCAATGTAGTAGTGGTACGAAGTGCAGCAGCATATGTCCAAAATATGGACAAGAACTTTCGAGCCTCAGAATAAGTAATGTTATGAATCATTTTCAAATGCTGCAACTCTTTTTCTTCTAACCATTTAGGGCAAGAACAAAAGTAGGATGGGTGAGAGCCATTGCAATTGATACAACAAGAGTACATTTCACACTCACAGGCATCGTGATTCTTGCCATCACAACTAGCACACGTCAAGGAACCACAACATGATCTCTTTGAATGATCAAACCGCTGACACTGGAAATATCTGAGAGAGTTTGGAATGTATGGATCTACCCTGCAATTATGATAACCTGCCTTGATGGCGGCAGGTTAACGTGATGATGTAAATTTCAAAATGAGGACATTGGTCAGCATCATAATTCCATCTTGGTGAATGGAGATACATCTCACTGCAGAAACTCGGTGGATGGAGAAACCAGTGAGAATCTCTGACTCAGGGATGTTCTTCTAATCCCTCTCAACAGTAACTCTTTATAATGAATTCAAAGTATCATAAGGTGTACCCTCAACAGGTACATCCCCAATTGCCTTTGAATACAAGGGGAGTTCACAGTGTTGAGATGTGGATGTTTCCACCAATGTTACCAGATCGAAGCTTCTTTACTGACTTTGGAGAGCCAGCAAGTCACTCTAGTCCCTTCTGAATGTAAAAGGGAGACATCTGCCCTAAAGTTTTGTCTGAAAGAGAATGTAGTATAAGAAAATGAGGTACAACAGGTGTTACAAATGTTGAACATTGTTGCTTATAATCTTCAAAATGCAGTTGTTTACCTATGGACTGTTTTTCACTATTTTATTTAAGTTTTTATTTGAAGGATCCGTAATAAAAAAGGAATATTTTGGTGCCCACTGACCCCACCCATCAAGAAGCCCTACGAGGGGATGCACTACAATGCCAAACAAGAACACTGCAGCAATGCCAGGGTTTCGTGATCACTATACCCAAACACCAGCATCAGATACAATGTCCACAACACCTGTTGAGAACATCCAACACTGGAACTTGGTTGACCCTTGCCAAAGCAGACCAGCCAAATGACCCAAGGGGGGCCACCCCAAAGCTGCCTGTCTATAGGAATTCAAGGCTAAAGTAGTTTGTTAGGATTGGACCCCTCAACCACCAGGATCCTCCCCTCCCCTTCATGGGTCACCATGCATGGTAAACACATGGGTGAATGTTTAGATCCCAGAGGAGGTAAACTAAAAGAACAGAACCTTCCTTGGGAGATCCCATCACCACGTAAAGGAATCCACACCAAGGGGGACTCCAAAGGATAGTTATAATTTTGCTATACTGAAAACGTATTTCTGATAGGTACATTCCATTTCTCACAAATATTCTTGTTTTTCTTTGTTATTCTTCATTAGAGCTGTCATCTATATGCAAAAATATTTTCACATGCCTCAAGTCTCGAGTTCCCATGTACTCCACAATCAATGCAATTCAACTATAATCCAAAACCAAAGTATTGGTAACTGAAATACATGGAGGTGTAGAAAATAGGATCATCTCTTCAGAAAGTCAACTACAATCCAAAATCCAGCCATTCAAAATCAACATCCATGTTGATTACACCTACATGTAGGTGTAGGAAAGAGGATCATACCATCTTCACCTTAAGTTCAACAGACCAAAGAGAGATACCATGCCAAATGATCTGTCAGCAGGACACATGAGAAAAGTGATAATAAATTACTTATACAGAACCCCAATATCTGGACAAGCAGAATAATCAAAATGTGCCTCTACTGTACAACATCCCATTAAAACATAAGACAGGATCCACCTTCAGTGCAGTATCATCTTTAGTATATCAAAATCTTTGAGATGAAGAATCATAGCAATTTGCATGTTTGTCCACCATGACCAACAATGTGTTAGCAATGAACATGAGGAAAAATAAGTGAAGGAAAAGAGACACTAATAATACATGTGGATGAGGTGCAAGCAACCAAAAGAGAGGTAACTTGGTCTTGAGGCCTGTAGCAAAGGTATCAACATGGGAAGAATTTCATTAAAGGGAAAGATTCCTGAAAATGAGGGGACCTAATGCCCACTCCATGATATATATCTGATTAAGGTGCAAAAGACAATCTGTGATTAGATTGCAAGCAACCAGTACATGCCACACAATAAGGCAAATGTGATGTGCATGAGCCCACTATAATATATCCAATGTTCAAAAACACAGATATCTGGACTAGGTGCCTGCCCTCTTGGTAGCAGATATGTTCTGAATAAATCACCACCAAACAATGTCAGAATATAAGATGACAGTAATGTAACATTCAATGTACAAGTGGAAGCTTGCAAACCTCTTTCATCTACAGACCAATAAGCTACTTCCTGATGAGTGACTCACCCCTGAAGGGATGCACTTGGGAAAAGATGTAGATGGGAAAAGATGAACCCAGGAGAAGAAGGCAGCACACTCACAGACATATGGGTTTTGTGCAGCCCTCAATGCAGAATCTCAAAGAGAAAGTGAAGTGGGGATGGAAGGAGGATTCTGAGCAAAATTTCAGTGTTTGTGAAGCACCCAAAGAAGGGATCTCATATTGGCACAACTGAGAGAGACTAGTGCTATCATGGGAGATAACAATCACAAAAACAATAGAACTTCAAAGCAGTAAGTGACAGCTGAGAGAGCATAGTGAAAAGTTCCACTAAAAGAAGATATAAATAAAAAACAGGGCTTCACCGATATTTGTGTTAAAAAAGACCCCAGATGGACAAGATACTTAAGGGGAGCTGAGGAAGGACTTCTTCAATACGATCAACCAGCCCACCTAAGCCACCACAGAAAGGAGCTGCCCAGTATGATTAGTTGAGTCCTGTTTGGAATAAGTCAGAAGCCAGTAATCCATGTAATAATTAAACCACAACCCCAGAGCAAGGAGATAACATGCAGGTGCCAAGGAAAGTCCAAAATTGGTAAACCACTCCAAGATAAACGAGCTGAAGATAAGGACGAGACTGAGGTGATATTGGCATACACAGATAAGCACTGAAGATATCCATTGTTGTTATCTACAGCTCTGGAGAAAACACCCATCTCAGGGTGAGAAAAACTCCATAGTGAGCTTGAGTAGCGTTATCAAGCAGTTGAGGCGAGATAAATCAATTACTGACTGCCAATCCCTAGTTTTCTTGAAGACAATGAAGATATTGGAAGAAAAAAACCCTGAAAAAATGGGAAACAGGTTTGACTACCTACAGCAAATGCAATTCCTGAACAACTTCTGACAGATACTAGCTGGTCACAGGATTTCAAAGAAGAAGGAAAGAAATGGTGAATGAAAAAAACCAGAGGTGGGAAAAGAAACTAAATGATGAATCTATCTCAGAATTTGAAGTAGTTTTTTATCATTTACAAAGGTATGCTAGCAATGAAGAAACTCAAACAGCCAAGCTTCTACCAGATCTAAACCCACATAGCAGTCACCAGTTTGTGATGGTGGTAAATCATCAAGAAAGATAATAAGAAGTACCCCAAATAGAAGGAACAGATAAGGGCTTGGAAAGTGGAGAATGAGAAACAATTAGGTGCATATGAGGCTCTGAGTGAGACAAGTGGGCTACAATATTTGTAAGAGTGGATTGTAGGTGGACCAGAGTCAACTGGAACTCAAACGTTTCCAGAACCACAAAGACATAGTCTCAGAAATAAGGCCATGCATAAACCCCTGAGATATGATGATGATGATAAATAAAATTCAGCCAATATGATATCATGACCTATATGTTCCCAACAACAGAGAAACCATGTACGTAATATACCACAGCCAAAGATGGTATATGGACTAAAGTGGAGGAGAGAAAAGCAAGGGTATTTGCAGAAAACTCCTCAGGATTTCTTAGGCAAGTCTCAGATAAGAGGTGCATGGAAGAAAACTACTATAAGAGGTTGGTAAGAGTGATACTCAGGCAAAAATACTGGGCATGATTTGGATTCACATTTAATTCAGGAGCTATCCCCAAACAGGTAAAAAGTAACCTAAGAACTGCCAATATAAAAATGGTTAGTCTGCTTGATGGTAAAAAGGAAAAACTGATCAGAAGTCCTTGGGCAGTGTGGCATGCTAATCCCTTCACTCAATTGTAAGGTAAATAGATCAGTATGAGCCTGAATATCAGGAGAAGACAAAACCAAAAGGGGGATTGAAAGATTTTACATACAATAAGGAAGGATAAGGTAAATAAGAAATAGGTGAAATGGATAAAACATCATAAACCTAAGATACAAAATCTACAAAGACTGAATTAGGCCTCGGAAATTCCTCAGATTGGGAATGGGAAGAAAAGGCAAATTCTGGAGACAGAAAAAAAAAATCAAAGTCACATCAGCATCAGATGGCTCAGGAGGAGCCTGAGTGATGTCTGGGGACAAAGGTTAGCCCAGATAACATTTAATCTCACAACTTATAAAAACAGATATGTCCATCCTTTATGTATCTAAAGACATCCTTACTGTTAATTTTTAAATTTTCAAACTTTCTTTTCATATAGTTTTTGAATTTTTTAATTTCCTGTCTGACCAATTCTCTTTATCTTCTATTATCCTCCAAATCTCCATTAATGTAGCCAATTACAATTTCTTACTTTATAATGCTTTAATCTCATTTTAGCCCTCATACTCTTTGTGAATGAACCTCATTTTTTACTTGCAGTTTCTGTTGTTTGTTTTTCTCTAAGAAGCATGTATATTTCAAATACTTAAAATTTTTCCACATTTGACCTGCGCCTCTTATTAATTCAGTTTCTCAACTCACAAACTGGTAATTTTTGTCACATTCCACAAAAATGTGCTTTTTGAAATTTGTAACCAAAATCCTATTTCTTTACATGCAATAAAACATCAAACCTAACTGAGCAATGGTAACTTGCATCCAGATATTTCAACTCCATTCTCTCAACCATTTGTGTATTCAAAGTTAAGAATAAATCTTAAGTATGACAGTTTGTAGTAGGTTCTCTGACCAATTGGTGTACAAAACCTATCTCAATTACAGACAATAAGATTTATAACATTACATAATATCAATAACTAAAACCTTCTGACTAACTGATATACAAAGAAGTTGAGCACATTATATTCTGGACCTTCATCACATCATTATAATTGATGTTACCTCATCTGGTCATGCTCCGTTTGATTAATAACCATCCTGACAGTAGTTCCACAGCAGTCTCCATTATGCTGTTATAAGGCTGTTATACCTGAAGCACACCACTTCTCCCAAAATTTTAATGTACAAGTTTTCCAGCATCGTTTTCAACAATCTGATTACACCAAAACTGATAGTTGCTGCATTAAGTAACTTCGCTTGTGTGATTTTGTGTGGAATAGATGAACACCCACTTCATTTTCCAGTTAACTCAAGGTATGAAATGGTTAAATTGAAGATATGTCTGGAAGTCTTATCTTTGTGAACTTGTATCCTGTTAGCCTCAATTTCAGAAGAAATTTATTTTTATTATATTGTGTACTGTTGCCTGGAAGAAGTGGATAGGTTTTGCCATTCAACTTTAATTTTGCAGTTTCTTGCCTGTTACTGTGATTAGGATGGTACAACTTGTTGCATGTCTCTTTCTAGATGACCCTAGTGAAGCAGGCTGATCCTTATTCCTTTGTTTTCCAGTACCATTAAGTATAATGGATATCTCCATCTTGGAAATTCAAATTCTACAATCTCAAAACATCTTTATGATAACTGAGTGTGTGAATACAAAAAAAGGCCATTATATATTTTTCTCAAAATCAATCTTCCATGACATCACAATACCTACAAATGCTGTTGTTAACGTTATACATTACATTCCAGCATAGTTTTATATCATCGGTGGTGGTTATGTGACTAGCTGATCTGCATATTGAAAATTATTTTAATATAAGATAGTAAGCCCTCTGTAAAATACAGATTTAATAAAAAGGTCACTGATGAATGCAGGTCTTTCTGTATTTCTACTAAAATTCATACAATTTTATTTTTCAAAGTTATCCAAAACAGTAGTAAAGTCAATACATTCAGATAAAATGGAATAGAAAAAGTATATTAAATTTGTGTCTCTCCATTATTAACATGGCAACAGCAGATTATTTCACATTAATGACAGTGAAACATAGTTTTACTGTATTTTTAATTACATTTTAGCTGGGTTTTTTTTTTTTAATATACGAGATAACTCCAGTATTCACAAGTGAATATCTGTTTGCTTTATTGCTTTTTTTTTTAAATACCAGTTTCTTCCAAAGTCTTTATACACTTAGTATTGGTTTGTTTTTCATCCAACAGAAAGAATTTAATATTAAAAAAAAAGAGAACATGCTTTATAACTTTCCACCTATAATTTAGGAAATTAAACCATGATTACTCTTGTCAATCATATATCTTTCAAACTGTAGCCACTAATAGTAACAGAAGGTGAATGAACATACACATGTAATAACAAAAAATGAAAACATGAATAACAGCTTATTACTATGCATAATGGCAATTTATTTTTAGATCAATGTGTAAAAAATAGTTCAGTTTTTCAAGTGTATGATCATGTATTCGCATTTATATTAGAAACATAACACTTTATACTACTTCCAAGTTAATGTAGTTATGTTCATGTCAAATGATTGAACAATTAAAAGAATAATCATTACAGATAAAAGTTATAACACTACCTCATCAAGTTGTTTTCTCGTATGCTGAGATGTTATTCTCCTTTTTAACAGTAGTAGTTCATCTAGAATGTATAAAAGCAACTACAGAATCAGAGAATGTATTTTTTTTAATTTGACTTTAAGAGAAACATTCTATTTTTAACATGTGCCAAATGAAATCTTAACTCTATTTTGTATATTAAAAATTAATTCAACAGATGACTTAACTTCTCTAACAGATGAGTGTGTACCTTAAAATGTACACACAATACTAAGTATACATTATAAATAAAATTACTAAAAACTTTGAAACAATTTACACAGTACCTTGAGCTAACTTTTGATAAGAAAACATATCACAAACTTACCAAACAAAACATACAATTAACTATTTAGAAATTCTCACCTGATGATTAAAACAAAGCTGTTGGAATTAACTATGATTTAACAATAAAATCTACAATGTAAAACCTATTTTGAATGTCCTGTCTATACATTTTATTTTCGTAAGGTATTACAAATTACCAACATAACAAAGCAACTTCAATCTTTACCATTCTCTTGGATTTGCTCATTAAACACAGTGCTTTCATCAGGTAAAGGCCGATGATTTGATATTAAAACCAATTTATATTGTTCTACAGATTTCACAGAATCAACTGGGTGATAAAAATGGCTCAAAGCCATCATTTTAAGTTTTTCGATGGTAAATTCTGTAAGAATATCGACAATCCAATCATTTCCTGAAGAATCAATAATACTGACTTTCATTACACAAAGATTGTTATAAACTAAACACAATCAAACGATTAGTTAACTTGTATTCCTATTATATCGGTACCACAAGTAGTAGAACTACTGTTATTAAAACGAGTCCAACTAAATTTTCAATGTTGTTATCGTAAGTGTCTGAAGCCTAATATCACTAGGGTAAGCTGACTCTACACCTTGTAATTCTAACTCTGTGAACTACCAAATTTAGGACCACGCATAAAACCACACAGTACTTCCTAACAATATGTTTACTTGATTAAGTATTGGTAAAACAAATAGCAATACGATTCGGTACAACAACTTCCACTTCTTAAAGTTTTTGTTATTGATTACTGACCAGATACAACTAACTACAGTGACACTTATTAAATAATAATTTACTATTAATAATTTTATAAGCTTAGAAATAATTCATGCATTACTGTACATGCTATTTAATGCAGTTTGGATTTTTACTATCATTCCACTTTAAGGTACACTTGAAAAAAATATTAATTATGTTACTGTCCTCTGGTGGGTCAGCTGTAAGTTTGTGCGTTTACAACTCCAAATTGCGGGTTTTGATTCCCCGCAATGTATAGATATAGTATTGATATGATCACTGTGTTATTTGCAAACAAAACAAACGAATAAACAATTACTATACTTTGCATAGCACCCTAATCTTAATATCTACTAAAAGTGATTCAAGAGATACTTCACGAACAGATATCGATGTCCAGGCCACTTAATAAATGAGTAAATATACTGTGATTTAATATTAACTTTTTGTCACTTTCTTATGATGTTTATTTGTTGTTGTTGTTTCTTATTTCGCGCAAAGCTACACATGTGAGGGCTATCTGCGCTAGCCGTCCCTGATTTAACAGTGCAATACAGTTATTAATCACCACCTGCCGCCAACTCTTGGACTACTCTTTCACCAACGAATAGTAAGATTGAGAGTAACATTATAAAGCTCCACGGCTGAAAGGGCGAGCATGTATGGCGTGACGGGAATTTGTACCCGCTACACCCAGATTATTTACTGCGCGCTCTAACCACATGGCTAACTGCTGGACCCAGTCTCTTATGACAGCAGTTTTTCAAAGAGAGAAGAAAGAAAATGTATCAAGAACATTATAAATATATTATTTCATCCATTTCACAATAACCTGAATATTTAAAGTCAGCAAATTGAATTAAAGTATGAATATCATACAATTTAATAAAATACTTCTTTAGCTTCTTACATTTTATTTTGAAGTATGAACGGCACAGTATGTTTATATAATTCAAATTTGTTTTATTTATCTCGAAGACTGTATTTGTGAAATAAAAATATTGTTTGATCTTATTATATGTAACCATAAAATGCCGTAATTTTAGATATGTGAATTGTAACTATAATATACTAACGAAACATTACCTGATGATCGTTTATTTGTCTAATATCATAATTCAATAAACTAAATATTATTAACAAATATAATGGGGCCTCTGCCAACTCGGGTATACGTTCCTCGAGTAAGTCGTGTTGGAGACACTTCATACTTTATACTATATATAGGGATATGGGAACACAGCCGCGTTAAGTCTCCGATAAATGTTTCTACCTGGATTGTTTTACACATAAGGGAAAATTCATATATATATATACACACATTATCATATATGAGTTTAAAATATAAAATTATAAATATAATGACATTCACATGTAATATCCTGCATCTGTAAATGTTAAAGCTGATGGATCGCCTGGATCATCGGAAAATTCGTCCTCAAACTCCGATGATTATGAAGCAGATATAAAAGTCGATGGGATTGGGTCAGAAGAAATTGCATCAGCTGACTTGAGCTTCATAAAGTCATAAATATTCGGCTTTCCTTCTCAAATCTTTCAAGATTTCTCTGTTCAATGCTCGGACGTCACTAAACTCTCTTTTAAATTTAATGCTTTTCTTCATTATGGAATCCATGTCTACAGTTATTTCTGTGAGCTCATTTGCCTTGTAGAGGAAATCGGACACAGTCTTTGCTGTGAGGATTTCAGCATGTCCTCTCTCCTCAACATCTTTACTACTATCACTGTCGTTGGAGGTTATTAGAACTTCATGTTATTTATTTGTTTGCTCTTAGTAATCTTAGCAACTGAAACACCTCTTCATTTTTCATATTATCAAACCCCGATTTTGGCAATTTCCTTCTTAACCGTCGAAAAGCCCTTGAAATTGACTTCATGCAAAAAATGATGCCAGCTTGCACTTAAGATACTCTTTTACCTTGTCTCATGACATTTTGGTGATGTCGATACTGTCCTAAATGCTATAATCTTTCCAAAACATGGTTAAGTTTTCGAAAAAAACTGGAATCTATGGCTTGGTTTGCACCAAATAGACATTTCTTCTATATTAAGACTTGGTCTATTGGATATGCTATTGGGAGGTAAAAATATTACCTCCACATTATATATGTAAAAATTTTTCGTTTGGGTTGTGAAAAAATTTTTACGTAGAAGAGGGAACAACGTTTCGACCTTCTTCGGTCATCTCAGGTTCACAAAGGTGAACGATAACCGAAGAAGGTCGAAACGTTGTTCGCTCCTCTACGTAAAAAATTTTCACAACCCAAACTAGTCGTTTTTACATATATAATTTTCTCTACAAGTGGGGTTTATCGACGTCACTGATTATTATCTTCACATTAACATGGCTAAATTGAACTGTGTTAGGGTCATGGACAAAAGCATTTTAAGAGCCTTAAAGGTTCTTCTTCGCCAGCTATTGTTTAACCCCATGAACAAAATGATTTTGCAATCAGCCGTTGAATAGCATCCTAGTTACTCAAGCCTTTTCATTTGAAAACTAAATAAGAGGCAAATGCCGCTGATTCTTGTCTTTTAATGTTCGTGGGTTTGCGGAGTAGCACATTAACGTAGGCTTGAACTGAAAGCAAAAAAGCAAAGTGAGCCTATACTTTAAACGCCTTAAGCCCAGATTCTACCTTCCGCTTCTTGATGATGTATGTCCTGTTGCTCATCTTTGTATAAAAGGGTCCTGTCTCATCTGCATTAAATACCTGTTGGGGGCATATCCTTTTTCCTTAATGAATTCAAGGAACCACGGCTTGAACTGTGCAGCTGCATTGCTATCGGCTGACCTAGTTTCATCTTGTAGGTTGAAGCATTGCTTAAATTTGGCAAAGTAACCTTGTCTGGAACTCACTGGCAACCGCAGTACTTCCACCCTCGTTGAAAATTACGTATTTATACAAACTTTCATCCGTACAGCTACGCTATGAACAACTTTTTTGTTGTTGTTGTTCATCTGTCCACAGATTCAATAATTTCTCCATTTTTTTCCGTGAATGAATTACTTCTAGGCACTTGAGAAATCTTAACACTTACAGGGGCAGAAGCCTTAATATTTGCATGAATTTTCTCTTCACCCTCCCTAATCGTACGTATGGAAGATTCCTTCACATCATATTCCCGGCCTGCGGATGCCACACTCATTCCGCTTTGTAACCTATCAAGGATCTAAATTTTCTCAGCTATTGTCATAATTTTGAGACTTCATTTGTATCTCTAACATGTGGAGATGTTTTAGGTTTCGATTCCACCTTCTTATATACAGGTAATTAGGAGAAACAGCAAAAAATGGCAAAAATAAATTGACTACATGGCATTGAACTTCGCAAGATCATTTAGACACGTGATAGAGATAAATTGCGACTCATGAAGCTGAAGATTGTTTATTTTTATCCTTAAGGCTATTCTTTACTATGCATTTCACAAGGTTTTTACGTCTAACATTCAGAATTTTTATTAAATTACTTTTTGTATAGTATAATCTCTCAGCTAATAATCCATATTTAATAGTATATAAATTTTAAGTTCTTAAATCTATAAGGCAATATTTTTAAAAAAATCCTATCAGGAAAGTTATATCAAGATCAGTTTGAAATAATTTCCAAAATGAACAGGGGAATAGTGAACGCTATTCCTTTTGCTGCTTATTTAGAAGGATCAGCTGTAATAACATTAATTAACCTTCTAGCTTAGAGTTGTAACAACTATTGTGCATTGGTATCTTATCCAACAGTTTTATTCTAACACACCGGAAGAGAGCGTCCAGAGCAGCCTTTTCGAACAGGGTACGGATGAGGGAAGATCCATTAACCAAACTTGTAAAAGATTTAGAAAGGATTGCTCAGTTATCTAACCTGAATGTTTTAGGTGAAATAATTGAATGATTGGCATTTGAACAATTTACAGACGTCATAACAGGTGAGGATATAAGAGTTAAACTGATGTGAAGTAGATATGCATTCTTTAACTGAAGCTTTCTGCTAGTCAATGAAATTAAACTTCATTAAAGTTACAGATAAATAACTAAAGACACCATCTTGAAGTTACGAGATATTCAGATTAAGCATTATAAAAGCATTAACTTTCTATGAAAGTGAAATAATTAATCAGATAATTAGTTATGCAGAAAACAGGAAGCAGATGAATGTAAGATAGGTGAAAGCATGTATTGGAAAGAAGTGTAGATTAAATGCAGCAGATAATACCACGAAGTGGGAAATGTTTGGAAAATATGCACATTGAAGTCAAGGATATCAGAATGTAATATCTGTCATTAAGTTAAACAGACAGAGCCAAACTACACGAAAGAAATAACAAGAAGCTAATCAGACATCAAACATACAGGAAATAGACAAATTCAGCAAGAAATATTCAGTCCATTACAAATAAAATAAGAAATTTATTATTGGATAAAATTGCCCACGAACACATCGGTTTAATTATGGAAAACCTTGTACTTTTTGACAAACGCTGTTTCTACTGCTACAAAAGGTCAACTTGATTAAGAAATAAAAGGTGGGAAATTATCTACAGAGATGAAGAGAAGAGAAAAATGTTGCAAATAGCAAATGAACATATGTATTGGCAAGAGGGACGTTCAACGCCACCTTTACTGTGGGAAGCTTTTTTGCACTTCATGATCTGTAGTTAAATGGCATCGAGGGAGAGTGCATATTGGCATCTGACTTATGCTGAAGCAAGGGTGCAAGGTTAGATTAGTTTCAAATACATTCACAATCATTTCATCTGCGTATCATGAGCCTCAGAAAACTAAAATCCAAAATATTTGGTGAATGTACAGATTAGTGTAATGTTTTATTTTATTTTTTGTATTAGTGCTTTTGTTTTAGTGCTTAAGTGACTTCATAACCAAGAAAAGGAGCAATTCTGTAAATTGTTTTAATTTAGATGTTAGATTGAGAAAGCTGTTAATAATGGTGATTTAATGATCGAAAGACTTTAAAAAATATCGAGAAACAATATTAAAATTACAAATATAAATATGCAGTTACTTAGAATTTGAGTGCAAGTCAGTCAGTGAAGTAATAATTTGACTAGTGAATGAGAATTCCGAGAAGTTAATAAGTGATTGCTTTAGAGAAGTTTACCAACTTTCTAAAGCACTCTGGGTACAAAGTTTTGTGTATTTGCTATTAAATTTTTGAACCTACGTGTTTTCATAACATTACGAAGTTAGCTCTGTTTTGTTTTTTGAATTTCGCCAAAGCTACACGAGGGCTATTTGCGCTAGCCGTTCATAATTTAGCAGTGTAAGACTAGAGGGAAGACAGCTAGTCATCACCACCCACTACTAACGCTTTGGGTACTCTTTTACGAACGAATAGTGAGATTGACTGACACATTATAACGACTCCACGGCTGAAAGGACGAGCATGTTTGGTGCGACGGGGATTCGAACCCGCGACGAAGTTAGTTAAAGTGAAAACGTAAATTGTTAACTTAAGCTTACATGTATATATATATATATACAAATAGTCTGTAGCAAACATTAATGAAGGAAAAATAATCTGTAATAGTTATATGGATTGGACTTAGAATTATTTTCACCAACTATTTAAAAAAATTAAAAATATAAGTAGACATGTTGAACTAAGTTATCGATTGCAAGGCAGAGGATGCTATAACTCTCATGTAGCGTTTAGCTAGTAGATATAGGATAGCAAAGTTTTTCGTGGATCTTCCAAAATATAGAGGATTGTTTTCTTCAGGAATGTAAGGGCCATCGAGGTAACTGTTGATTCTTGTATCCTCTGAAGATGGGGTGGTTGGTTTGTTAGAGACAGAAAAGAAACTAAAGATATTTCTTCTTTTGCAGGGGCCCCCAGTGGCTCAGCGGCGTGTCTGCGGACTTAGAACGCTAAAAACCGGGTTTCGATACCCGTGGTGGGCAGAGCACATATAGCCCATTGTGTAGCTTTGTGCTTAATTTAAGACAACAACAATCTTTTGCAGGGGGAAGATTTATAGTCCTCTTTTGGTTCTAGGGTTGCAGGATTATTGGTTGAGAAAACCTTTTTGAATTCTTATTGTAGAAGCATTTGATTGAAACTCTAGTCATGTTTAAATTTGGGATCCAATGCCACAGCCAAGCTGAATACACTTCATTATTCATACAGAACCAGCTCAGCGTGAACATGCTCTTCTGTGCAGAGATGAGATTGAAATTATATCTGGATTGCTTGTTGTTAATTTTAGTCATCACCCTATAAACACCTTTTGAAGAAGTAACAGATTTTATTCAAAGTCAGAACATTGTTACTTTTTCAAAAGATGTCAGTATTGTTATTGTTATTCACACGTTTTCAAACACTGCAAATCAAATAAACACAACATAATCATAGAAAACACCCAAATACTAAACAAACATTAACAAATGCAAAATTAAAGAAGCCTTACTCACACAACAACTCAAGCTCAAAATAAACCAATACAAAGGAACACCTTTTTACCTACATTAATAAATATATCCAGCATCTAAGCACGCCCTCTACATTCCTACACTCAATTATACAACCGCCTTCAAACATGTGGTCAGCTACCGGTCAGTAACCCTTTCTTTCTTTGTGAACCTGACGATGACTAAAGAAGCTCGAAACGTTGTTTGCTCCTCTACTAGTCCTTTCTCTATCCATACCAGACGTTTTTAAATACATAATTTTTCTCTACAAGTGGGTTTTCTCGTCATCACAGATAAGTAATGCCCTAATTCTATGATGTTACAACTATCTACACCATTTATCTCTGGAGTTTCATACTATCAAAAGTTGCAGATTTTGGGACCAATCTCTTACAGATCAGTAATATGAAGCCCGTGAGAATCTTTCAAGCACCTTGTACAAAATCTTCGTAATACTAATACGTCTAACTTTCAGAAGATTATTGGTTTAACCAATCTATCAGGTTGGAGAAATTTCTATATTAGTAACTGAATTTACAATATTTATAGACTCATGAATATTCAGTTGTTTTTTTTTCCAATTTATGCTGTTGTTAAGTTAAAACTCATTTCAATTAGTTCAACCACTAGCTCTTGGTGTATGGATTAAAGGCAGCAACTTACGTAAAAAAAGATCTAGTAGGTGCCAAAAATTTATTTTAGAAAACAAATATTTATCAATATTCACGAATTCCCATTGTTGATCGCATAGTGGATAGTTACAAAGAATATTTTTATTAATTTAATGTTGCACTATTATTTCAGTAGAAAATTGTGTTTACAAAGGTCTGCAAACAGTGAGAATCAATATTAATCAGTGCTTATTTCTCTTGTTGTGCATACTATTTTTACAGAACAAAGGATACAAAACATTATCATCTTTGACTAGATGAAGCCCTAGATATAGAAATCGAAATGTTGTCTCATTAAATAGACAAGTGCAGTCCATTAAAATCAAGGTTCTATGATTTGGTCAATATGCTTTAAGATTAAAAAAAAGGTCCTAACTTAGTGTGTTGGAAAGTTAACCCTGTGCGCTTTCTTGGCTAAAGAGAAAGCAAGCCAACAAATCCCAGAGAAAAAACACGAAAAACAAACCTGATTAAAAACCTTGGATGAAAGAGACCATCTTAATATCAGAAAATGCTTTGAATTTTTTAATCCATAAAAATAGACGCACTAGAAATCATTTTTCAAAGCTGGATCCATATCTAACGAAGCCATTTAATCTAATATTTGCTCAAAGTTGTCGATTTCAATCTCAATCTACTCTCTCCATCCACTTACATTAAGGTGGAAAATAAAACTGACATGATGCCTTGGAATTAAAGAACCATTTCAATATGTAACTTTGGATGTAAGTTCTAGTACGTATTCTATTAGCTGACGTATATGAACAATGCACGGTGATGACATAGAGCTTGTGAGGAGTTACATAGGGAAGTCCAGTTCAGATGCCGAGCTCGTAAACTACTTTTGGAGAACACTGAAAGTGCATGCAACATTTAATTGAGATGGGTAAAAACTTAGGTATAAGAGGTGGAAATACAAATGTACAAAAACTGTTGAGAGTGACATGTAGAGGGGGCAGACCCGAACACTAAGCACCATATGTTACACCCCACTTGGGCACAACAATGTTTGCAAAGTTTGATCACTATCTACAACATAGTACAGGAGACACATATGGGCCTTGGGGTTTACATACTGGTCTGATTCAAATGCCATCCAACCATTTTATTCTTTAAAAGACTGCAAGGGTGTGTGCCAAGTTTGGTTGAGATTAGTCAAAAATTAACTTCAGGGACTAATATGGTCAAATACATAGCTAAACCCCCATGCCATTTCTCATGGTTCTTTTGAAGTTTGGTGGAGATCAATAGAATAGCATTGAGATACGTATGGGTTCCTGGGTAGTATTTGCTAAGATTGATTGAGGTCAGTCAATAGTGTGAGAGTGAAAAGTGGGCACATAGGCGACGTATCTGCTTTATGTACAGATACTGCAAGTGGGGCACAGTGCTTGAGATTTTCGCATTGTACGTTAATCTGTTTTACAGAATTTCAAATCACTTAAACTTCAGCTGTTTCTGCAACACAACCTACAGTTCGTATTAGTTTACTCTAGTTGTATATCTAGAGATATTTTCTTAATTATAGGTATATTCTCTAGCCAGTTGCTATACATATAAAATATTGTTCAGTGTGATCTGTAATTTTCCTTGTAGAGTTTTAGTCTTACATAAATCAAAGTGGGGTCTCTAAACAGAAACTAATCACTATTTCTTGAATGATTAAGTCTAACACTATTACTGTTTCGCCGTAACGGGCATATGAGCATTTGTTTCAAAGAAATGTATTTAGATTTCGGATTGTACTTTCTCGAGCAAGCATATAAGCCACCAACTCGGGGAAATTTACGTATGGAATAAACAACTCACATAGAGACGACTGAATACAAATCAAGTAGTCCTTTTATTTATACACTGTTGAGCATTTCTTCTACATCAAAACTCTCAAGGTTGTCTTGGAACATCTCCAAATAATTGAATTATTCGCTTTGAAGATATTGATGTTTATTACTAAGACCTATTATGTTTAACAACAGTGACACAGCAGTACTTAAGTTTTCAACGAGGTTAATACAAAAAATTCTCTCGGTCATAATCCGTATAACTGTATTAAAAACTCTTCTAAGATATTGTAAAGTAATTTCATTTTAAGCACTTTCAAATATACTATTTCTTTAATACAGTTAATGTTCTTCACTTTTCTCTCTTTTACACTATACATTATTGAGCCTAGATCAGAAATAGCATACTTACAAGGAATCTGTGTGGCGAAGTTCTTACAGAATCTGGATTACCACCGTCTTTTGAAGTTGGATCAGATCCTCGAAGCAACATGGTCAGTGTGGAGAAGTCGGTGTTTGAAGTCGTTAACATAACATGGAATATACATATATACACACACAATTTTGAGAGCTTTTCTGATTATTAAGTAAGTTAAGCAGATTTACTTTCAAAAGTAGTTAGTTGAACTCGACTTGTATAAGTAGACTATTCCATCAGATTATGACCAAAATTCATTCTGTTATTGGTCCTTATAGAACTTATTTCTATTGCTTATTTAATATATTTGACGAACTAATCTGAGGCGTAAAGATACAAACCATGTAACTCTTGCCTCTTCATTATGAGTATTTCATTTTAGTCTTTCATCACCTACGCCCGGCGTGGTGATTAAGACGCTCGACTCGCAATCTGAGGGTTACGGGCTTAAAATCCTGACATATCAAACATGCTCGCCCTTTCAGCCGTGAGGGCGTTATAATGTAATATTGAATCCCACTATTTGTTGGTAAAAAAGTAACACAATAGTTGATAGTAGGTGGTGATGACTAGTTGCCTTCCTTCTAGTCTTATACTGTTAATTTAGGGACTGCTAGTGCAGATAGCCCTCATGTAGCTTCATGCGAAATTAAAAAACAAAACAATCATTATCATCCTGTTAACTGCTTTTTGTGTGTAACATTGGTTCATGTCATCATGTGTTTTATCTAACTATTGTGGTTTTAATAACATACCACGTCTGTCGGGCGCGAAAATTGGTCGCTGTAAACTTTTGCACCTCTTGTTATATGAAATAATTTTAGTGTCTACTGATTGACTGACAGACAACACATTTCTGTAAATTGTGCGAGTGATTAAAACAGATGACCCTTCCAGGCAGTTGCTAGCTCTCTTTCGGGGAAATGAAATATGATATTGAAAGAAAAAAAAAAAGAGTAAACTATTATAACCTTAAGAATATAGAAAAAAAGATGTGTACACGTGATTGGATTGTCTTACAATTTGAAGGACCTTCTGTTTTGTAAAACATGTATGCTAATGAATGTTGATATATTTATATGTATATTTCTTTAAATCAAATAGATTATATAAATATACTCTTTAGTTTAACACTATTAACATATTAACAGGCGTTTGAAAACAAATATTATATGAACCAGTGCATATTAAGATGAAATCTCCTGAAAGGACATCGTTGTTTATTAATAGTAGAATAAAATGTTATTTACTTATTGATATTATTTAATCTTATGATTTACTTAACATTAGCGTTATGTCAATAAGAGTAAGTTTTAATGTTTTGCAAAACTGATAATTTAACAACAAATTCTTTTGTTTTTTTACAAAACAGATGTTTGTGACTTTTGTAATAACCTCATCAAATGGAGCTTTTACAGTTGCATCTTAATAGGAGGCAAACAACCAGTTCACTTTCTTCAAGGTCAAGAGCCGCTTAGCAGTGTGTGTAGTTTCTTTACTCTTGGCTTTCTTGAGCTATGAGATTACAGTTCCTTGGAATATGTTTTGTTTAAAAGAGTTAATGTCCGTAATTCTGTGAAAGATAGTGTAACTTGCGCAAATATGTTAGTCTGTGAAAGAATTTTTAAAAACTTTCTTATCCTACATGTGTTTTTAACTACCTGTGTATCCTTTACGTTTTATTTTCAAAGAAATGGGGAAAACAAATAGGCTCTCTAAATATTTAACAAAGGAAGTGTCTTGTTAGTTCGTTTCGTAAAGTAAGAAGTAGCGAAGACAAAAATAACAATCGATTGGAAAGTCGAAAAGTTGAATGTTAAATTTATAATGTATTTTTCTAACTGTCTCTTATGCTGATAGATCTGAGGCAGTAGTCTTGATCACAATGAAGCAAATGCCTTGGTAAATTACACACGCTTAAGCAAGCACGGGAAATTTGTACTAGAGGTACTGAGAAACAACAACGTTTATCATTTACAAAAGAGGGTCGTTCTTAAGCATGCAACTGATTCATTTTTAATATAAACATAAAATAATACTTTATAAGCGCCATCAAAATTAAAGTTTCATAATGAGTTTATCGTAGCCAGTACCTCGAATCTTTAAAAATCGTATTATTCGAAGTTGCTATTTGTTTGTTTGTTTTAGAATTTTGCGCAAAGCTACACGAAAGCTATCTGCGTTAGTCTACTCTAATTTATTAAAGTAAGACTAGAAGGATAACATCTAGTCATCAACACTCACCGCCAATTCTTGGACTACTTTTTTACCAACGAACAGTAGGATTTCTGGATGTAGAACAATAAGATTACAAGAGAAGCACTTTTCAAATAATACTGAAGATCAATAAATCGCTTGTTTTCTTTTAAATGATTTTTGTGTCCAACAAAATGAAATTGGGAATTAGAATGTTCTACAGTAAGTTTTATATTAGGATGAAAGTGAATTAATCTTAAAATTGTTTATCATGATTAATGTATTTAAAACTAGTACCATCGACATAGTTTATGTAAGTTAAGGTTGAACTTCAAAAGGATGTGCTTTTAATTTCTCTTTTTACATAAAAGCAAATTTAAAGACTATAAGAGCTAGCCATACATTCACAGGGACGTTATTTATTTGATCATACAATATTTTCTCAAGCACAAAGTGGGAATTTCTTATAGCAACATAAAGTAACTTTCAAAAAAACGTATTTAGGAATCTATTGAGTACTTTTCGAGTGTCTAAAACATATATTATGATACAAATGTCAGCATCTACTAAATGTTGGACACATTTTAAATATGAACGAATATTTCTTTTAGCTTCTTTATATGGGGTTTTAAACCATAAAATTTTAACACTTCTTCCAATGGAATATTGTTATATAAAAACACAATGTTATAATATGTTCACTAAAATGTTTGAGCAAATTTTAATTTTGTTTTCAAATGAAAGAACTTTAAAACAATCTTTCATTGTTACGGTTTAAACACCAAAAGGTCCGCCATGGCCAGGTGGTTAAGGCGTTCGACTCGTAATCCCAGGGTCGCAAGTTCGAAACCCGGTCACACCAAACATGCTCGCCTTTTCAGCCGTGAGGGCGTTATAATTTGACAGGCAATCCCACTATTCGTTGGTAAAAGAGTAGCCCAAGAGTTGGCGGTGGGTGGTGATGACTAGCTGCCTTCCCTCTAGTCTTACACTGCTAAATTAGGGACGGCTAGCACAGATAGCCCTCGAGTAGCTTTTTTGCGAAATTCCAAAACAAACAAACAAAACTGTTTTGCCACAGGTGAAATAAAAAGTTCTTGTACAAAACTATTCTCCCACAGGTGAGATGAAAAGTTCTTGTACAAAACTGTTCTGCTACAGGTAAGATAAATGTTCTTGTATAAAACTATTCTTCCACAATAAGAAGTTTTTCTTCAAAAGTTTATATAACAAGCATTATGCTGTTGGAATACATTTAGTAAAAGAACAAGCTTTTTGATAGGTAGAATGGTTAATTTAGAGATGTAGAAACATAACCTGATTCATTACAGAGTTATATATGTAAAGCCGGCATACTTGTACCTGATAGGCAGTATTACAGAAATAGTTACTTTTGTGAAGGAATATCTTAAAGTTTTCTGAATGCAAAAAAATATTTCCACGTCACAGGATTCACCCTATATATACATATATATATATGGAAAAGCTATTTTTACTTGTACGTGATATTGAACCAGTAAGAGCACTAGGAGGCTTAAACGTAAATATTCTAAGTGTAAATTACAGATATATTAATTGATTACTGTATTTTTCAATAAAACTTTGTCAGCTTTCTTAGAACAAGTGCACAGAGAATATTTGGAACTGAAAGGTGTATATATTAGTTAAGTGTAAAATATTTTGTTATATTTTGAGTGTAGGTCACTAAATCTCTGTTAATTAGCTAACGGTTAATTTTCTCATATATTTCAGAATTTATGCTGATAATTAAACCGTGATTTTTCATCTTATCTATTTGATAAATGTGGAAAGAGAGAAATCCAACGGTTAACGTGCCAAATCGCTGATATGAGAGTCCAAGGTTCGAACCGCTATGTTATTCTGATCACTCGTCATGCTCTTAGTTGTGAGAATACCATAATAGTAATAGAAAAGCCCATTATTTGGGTAAAAACACTGCAAAATTAAGTTTTCAGGTCCACCAAGATAAATTGCTGTCACTTATGTCAAACTAAGTCATCAAAACATTCTAAAGAAGTTATTTATTTCAGAAGCATAAATCTAAAGTTTATAATTGCTTTGAATTTTAATTAATCTATATCCTAAAACAGTATCGTTTTATCAGTGATATATTTACCTCCACCTCTGAAATTGGCAGAGGTTGTATTTCACCACCTTTGTGTGTGTTTTGTCAGCAATATTTCTTGAAAACGGCTGAATGGATTTTAAACAAAAGTGGTGTACATCTGTACTATTGCTTAACTTAGAAGTTATTAGTTTTTGGAGGGTCAAGGTTAATTATCACGGTCACGAAAATAAAAAATCCCCATCTGTTAATATGAGGACCGATTTTTGATACTATTTTTGTTCTATAATGCAGTAAAAAAATATAGGAGTTTCATTAAACTTGGTGGACATATTTAGAATATTATTCATCATTGTCCTCTCGAAAATGGTTCGTATCAGTTGATAAATACAGACGTACGGACACATTTTCGTATTTTTTGAGAGGCGAATATGATGAACGCTGCCTGGTAAAGATTGCACTCTACTGAGTGTCCCTCTAGTTCATTAAAAAAAAAGTTGTATAGGTGCCAGGAAGAAACAATATAGTTTTTTATGAGGCTCTTAAAATTCCAAGTTGTTTAACACTGAATACTTAGCCTTCGTACGAAGCTTGAGATAGCAGTAGCAAATGCGACACTAAAACATACAATTAAACGGCGTAAGATGACTGCTAAACATATTTTGAAAATAATTTTTTTTAAATATGTGCTGGTAAAGATTTGTTATTCATTAATATATTTAAATCTTCATTGGAAAAATGTATCTTTATGAGCTAATGAACTATAATTATTTTTGTTAATGATACACACGTTGTTTTATATTATATTAAATTTACTAATTTTTAATTTGTCTTCCTATTAGCAACCTCTTTGGCACAGCGGCATATTCAGAGACTTCCACTGCTAGAAACCGTTTTTTTATATCCATGGTGGGCAAAGCACAGATAGCTCATTGCGAACTTCTTAATCACAAACAATACTTTCCTATGATTACAGGCCCAGCATGGCCAGATGGTTAAGACACTGGACTTGTAATCTGAGGATCGCGGGTTCGTGGGGGCGTTATGATGTGACAGTCAATTCCACTATTCGTTGGTAAAAGAGTAGCCCAAGAGTTTGCAGTGGGTGGTGATGACTAGCTGCCTTTCCTCTATTCTTACACTGCTAAATTAGGGACGGCTAGCGCAGATAGTCCTCGTGTAGCTTTGCGCGAAATTCAAAACAAACCGAACCAAACCTATGATTACGCAGTAAGTTTGTTTGATGAATGAGCTGGCTGATGTTACATATTTGGAGAATGCCCATGCTATGTATTTACCAAGATTGTAACTAAACGATTCATATACTGCTGCATACCATATATTCCTGACATCAGCAGACAAATAACCAACATTTGGCAAAAACTAGTAACAAAATATGACATTCCAGTTAATACCAAATTTATTCAAAACCAGGCACAAAACTGAGGTCTATACTATGTAAAAACTACACTGACAAACACCACACAAACATTATTTATAAGATACAATGTGATAACTGCCACGACTTCTATATTGGAGAAACAAGTAGAAAAAATGGAAACCAGATTCAAAGAACATAAAAAAGTCACCTTCACACGTTTACACTGCAAATCAAATAAACACAACATAAACATAGAAAACACCCAAAGAAACAAACATAAACAAACGCAAAATTAAAGAAGCCTTACTTATACAACAACTTAAACCCAAAATAAACCAATATAAAGGAACGCCTTTATACCTATATTAATATAATAAAATAAATAAAATTATATATTTAAACATCTAACACAGCCCTCTACATTCCGGCACTCAATTACACAACCTCTTCCAAACATGTAGTCAGCTTCCGGTCAGTTACCTCTTTCTTTGTGAACCTGACGATGACCGAAGACGGTCGAAACGTTATCCGCTCTTCTTGTAAAATATTTTCTCAACCCAAACGAGCCGTTTTTGCATATATATTTCTCTACAAGTGGGTTTTCTCGACATCACTGATTTACAGCTATTAGTTTAATAAACTTTTGTTCTCACAAAATATTATATTTTCCTAATAAACATCAATCTTACCTTCGATAATTATTTTCTGAAAGCAATTATTTCCTGTAACGATGTTCATTTACAGGTGAACAATAAGTGAGAAGTTTTTTGGCCCTGCATGGCCAGGTGTTTAAGGCACTCAACTCGTAATCCGAGGGTTGAGGGTTTGAATTCCCGTCACAACAAACATGTTCGCCCTTTCAGCCGTGAGGGCGTATAATGTGGGGCGGTAAATTCCACTATTCGCTGGTAAAAGAGTAGCCCAAGAGTTGGCGGTGGGTAGTGATGATTAGCTGCCTTCCCTTCAGTCTTACACTGCTAAATTAGGGACGGCTAGCGCAGATAGCCCTCGTGCAGCTTTGCGCGAAATTCAAAAACAAACAAATCCAAGTTTTTATACTCGAAAGGAATATTTATTTTCGTAAAACTTTGATACTAATAATCGTTCTACCACCTGAGGGTTAGGCATACTTTATAGAACAAATAAAACTGTAGTTGGGTATTTTTCATTTTGTATATATACATGGAGAGAGAACGGAGTCACTAAAAAGACCATGAAATATCAGGACAAGAACTTGGAGCATACTGGATCAAACGCTTCGAAACATATAAATTCCATTATCAGTGAGCTGTACAAATGTATATAATGAAGAGAATGCACGAAATATTATCAGATACATAACAAACTGGAAGAGTATTAATTAAGTAAATTAAAAATACACACGTTTTTTTAACATAAATTAATCATCGAAGAAAACTCTTTGATACGGAATGAAAACTCAGATATACAATAACCAGTTTTAGTTTTCTTCACCTGTCTTTATTTCAAATAACTTATATATTTTTCTCAAACACATATAAGTTATTTCACTTGTTATGTTTCGGTACGTTTTTATAATTACTTTTATTTTTTATGTATTTAAAAAGCTTCCAATCTGAATGTTTAATTATACACATAAATATTTTGTATATCATCTGTATCCTATATATGTTTATAGATCATTGATAACGAAATTTCTAGATTCTGAAACGTTTCGTTAAATATGTTCACAATTCTTGTCATAATAATTATATGTTTTACAAAACAGTTTTGATCATATACGTATTGGATGTGCGAATGGAAGATGGTATTCTTAACCGTAAAAGACGCAGCCTTCATAGTGTATTTTCCTTTTCATTCAGAGTTCGAATCATGATATACGTAGAGTATGCACTGTACAAGCTTATTTAAATCAATACTGTTTTCTGTTTTTTTATAGCAAAAAGAAAAAAGAATTTGCCTGACAGTTTGAAAGTTCAAGAAAAAGTGACTGACAAATACGACACTTCTCCAGTTTTTGACTCATCATATATTCACTTATATTTTTCTTCAATTTGATCCCGTACTATTCAAGTCAGTATATCTACTTTTAGCTCTACTCCACTTTCTTGGAACTTGTGAAGCTTTATGGTGAATGATACACTATAATTTGTGAAGCTCTATGGTGGATGATACACTTTATTTTGTGAAGCTCTATGGTGATTTGGTTTGTTTGGTTTGATTTGTTTTGAATTTCGCGCAAAGCTACACGAGGACTATCTGCTCTAGCCGTCCCTAATTTAGCACTGTAAGACTAGAGGGAAGGCAACTAGTCATCACCACCCACCGCCATTTCTTAATTTCATTAAGTACAAGGGATGTCCTCTTCTTAGAAATTTTAAATACCTAATATTTACACGTTTTTATGATCTAGAGCGTAAACATCAATTTTTGGTGTAATAAGTCTACTTATAAATTGCCAAAATGTAGTTCCGATATGTGCCATTCCACCGCAACTTTAAATCTACTGTTGTTATCACAACACTTAATGATTTGCATATTCTGGATTGTTTTATTATGACACACACAGTCCTCTGCAGTATATTTATAATCTAAACAAATTAAAAAAATACTAAAATATATATTAATGCACGTATCGTTTTATCTATAGGCAACGTCACATTTGAGAAGTTAACAAACTTGGATTACTCAGGCACAACGTATTTCTCTATCCGTAGTATTTCCCTGTACGAATGTCAGAGCTGGTGCAAGGATGAAGAAAACTGTGTGGCCGTTCTCTTTACTTTATTCGTGAATCCTTTCGCCCCTGTTCAAAACATTATATGCATCTTTCAAAACAAGACTGCATCTATTAAACATTCAGTCTTACCACAGCGTAAAGTTAACACATACTACCTTATCAAAATACGCATTAGTTCAGTTATGTATTTTTGTTTATATAGGAAGTATATCGTATTTGCTGTAACATTTTAATGATTAAAAGTATTACTTAAATTCTCTTAATTCAGTTATTTGTATGTGCTTAACTCGTATCAAATGTTATGATATTTAAAGGTCTTAGCCACTTTATGCATAGAGTTAACACAACTTAAGTGTTTTTCCATGTCTTCAAACAGTTTCTAAACCTAACGACTTTAAAACCAGTAGACCAAAAATTTGTAATAAAAATTGCGCTAAGTTGAGAATTTTTCTACAAACCTCCTAATTTGTCTATTACGGATTCAAAATCAGAGGTATGTAAAAAATAACATATCACGTTGTTTTCTGTATCACACAGATCACACCCCTAAAGACCTTTTGTTCAATATATTAGTATAAAATGCAAAACGCTTATAAAAACCGCAAACAACAAATTGTAAAGCTTTGTGTACCCTCACATGGATCTAATGAACCTTGATACCAACTTTGGTAAAGAACTATCCACACCCTGTGAAGTTGTTACATGGACATACAACAGACAGTACTATTATATTTATATAGATTTACGAAAGCATGTAGCTGCTTTCAGGATGAATGCTAACTGCTTTACTAACAGTAAGTAAAGTTGAATAGAATTTTAATGTTTATTTTAATCGCATTTGTATTTCTATAAAGAAAATATTTTATGTTTTATGTGTATGAAAGAAAAAACACGTTTTTTAATAACTGCTTCGGAGCTTCTGTGGGTAAGCTGTCGGTTAGCAGACTTATAATGCTTAAATCGGAGGATTTGGTTCCCCGCAATAAAGATATAATAAGATAATTTGTGTACTGAATTTCTTGAAGTAATAGATAGGAAGGAAGTTAAACAATATCATCTGCTGCCAGCTCTTTGGCTAGTCTTTCTCAAGAAATAACTGGATTAATCGTCATATTATAACGATCCCACGATTAAAATAGTGAGCCTTTTCGGTGACGGAATTCAAACTCGTGACCCACAGATTGCGAATAGAGTGCCCTATCAACCAGACCATGCAAGGCTGAAAGAATGGGTAGCTCATTGTTAGGTTTTGAATTAGAAAATACAGTCAATTTTTATTTGTATATGGTATTTTTGTTTATAGCAAAGCTGCTAACGCTATCGGCCCTAATTTTTAACTATTAACCAGGGAGAAGGCACACTTTATCCAAGCAGATAGATTGACTGTCATCCTAATAACACTTTCGAAGCTGAAAGTCCGGGCAATGTTTTATGTTATCGTATAATTCTAACCCGGTGTGTCAGCTCCGAAATCCAGTATTCTACCTTAGAGCCAATCCGAGCCTTGAAACAAATAAACAAAATATTTTATCAGTACTCCAACTCGTATCTTTATAGAATAGTCCATTTATTTACATATGTAATATACAGTATATCAAATGATTGCTTGAGCCAGACAAGTACATGATTTATGGAAAATTAATTAGGTTAGCTTGCAAGGCCAGTTGCAGTCCATACTTCTCGATGAATAGCCTGAAATCGAACAAGAAACCCTTTGACATCCTGTTAGTTCTACATGCTACGTCAAGTCGCGGTCCTAATATAAAGGATTACGAGTCGCACGCCTTACGCGCTAGACCATGCCAGGCCCCAGGTGATGACACAAGAAAAATGTCTACAAACCTGTACTTTGGAGAACGAATTTCTCTGCCGGTCACTTTTGTACTTGCCAGAAGCACGGTATGGTCAACCTAACTGTGTCTTGTTCCATGTGGATCATGCCACATTTCCAAGAGGAAGGTATACGTTTTTCAATTCCAGTCCGATCCCCTTGTTAGATGTCGGCGAACGTGGAGGAAAATATTTGGAGGCGATTTGTGGAAGTAAGTTTCATAAATTCTTTTTCCTACAACACGGTACTGGATGATCAGTGATACATTTTCGTATTTTTTTCTCATAAAATAAAAATAAATATTTATAATTATTCCTTAAAAAATCTGAAAAACAAAAACAGCCACAGTTTAGCCTGATTTTTATCAGGAAAATTAGTCCTCTTAAATTTCAATGCTTTACAAACACCCAATACCGTGACTATAGATAAGAATAGTATAATTGTTTATTGCTAACCACATAGCTGGTTAATTGTTTATCTGTGTTTTACCGTGTATAAACCATCAAGCTGATCATTATAAAATAGTTGTCAACGCCTCACCCGGAACGTTAGAACGGACTTCATTCATTCTTGTATTTAAATAGGTTCTGAACAGGTGATGAAAGCTGAGATACTGTAGTAAAATTAATAACAGTTATTATTGCCGATAAAAAAAGATTAAAATATAAATATCTCAACCTTTAAATAAAACTAGTCGAATACAATGTTGTGCTGAAACAATTTACTCTTACAAAATCTAGATCAAAGAGAAGCCGAGGAAATCAAAGGCAGTTCTTTCAAAATTCCCCCTACAGTTGATTATGGAGCTCGGAAGACATCAAATTATCCAATTACTAATCCCATCAATGGTGATCTTTCATGCGATGATTATAGATTTTGTTACGATGGTAATTAGTTAATAATACTAATCAAAATATACACGTTTTAATCCAAATTTGTCATACTAAGTATAACATTTTATTAATTTTGCTTAGATACTTTTACTTTGTCACATATTTTTTGTAATACGTTTATTATTTACCAGAATATATTTTAAAAGGTAATTTGAAGTCTTGAGTTGGTTTATTTAATTATGTGTTTGTATACAAACATTATTAAGCACTTCGTTTCACCTTACTATGTGGTTTAGTATCATTGCAGTGCAAGGATACCAAGATGATCGTCTTCGTCCAAACTAATAAGCTATTTCGTGGACAAATCTATGCTTTGGGAAGGAGTAGAACCTGTGAAGCTAATGTGTACAATGGGATTCAATTTGAACTAGAAGTGTATTTGAGAGGTCAGGAATGTAACACCCAGTCCTCGGTAAGTGCAGGAAATCAATCAGGACCTTCACATACTAACAACAATTTCATACATTTTACTTTATAATATAAAGCACATTTTTTTATCCACACCTTAAATTATGCCAGTTTTATTACGCTAATGTTGTTCTTTGTGCTAAGAATATGAAAAAAAAATCTGCTGTTGTTACGTCACATATCATAATGTTCGTATTATAATGTTTAATTTCACGCAAAAGATATACTTTAGACGTAGGTGTTAGTTGTTCCTAATTTTTATATGGGGAAGCAACTACTCAACACCACTCACTGTCAATTATTGGACTATTCTGAGTCAATAGTGTGATTGGCCGTCATATTATAACGCTCTCTCCTCTCATGGCTGAAAAAATGGGCATGTTCTGTGAAGGGATCCGAACCCGCGACCAGTAGCTTGACAATTTTTTTATATTAGGGCACATTTTCGAGACAGTGTCACAGAACCTAAGTACCTCAGAAAGACTGGGTCAGGAGCTGAAGCCTAAACAGTGTTGACTATTGTGAATGGAGGTTGAGTTCCTTGGACACATTGTCAGGAGAAATAGAGCATCACTGTATCCGGTTAAGAGGCCATGGTGAGATAGTCTTAACCCATGAACAGGAGACCCACATTTTTCGTTTTTTAAAGTCGTATCATTGAGGACGTGTAGCCAATTGTTCATTGATAGCAGTGCCATTGTCTGCTCTCACGAAAGTGAAAGCACACTGATTGGAGTTAATTTACTGGGTGATCCAGTGCTAGTTTATTCGTGCCATGACTATGAGTTTCTCTTAGTGTGTGGGTTTTCTTACAGCAAACCCACATTAGGCTATCTGCTGAGTCCACCGAGGGGAATCGAACCCCTGATTTTAGTGTTGTGAATCGGAAGACTTACCGCTGTACCAGCGGGGGACTTCTCTTAGTGCTAGAGGAGAGCTGGAGCAATGCTATCACAGTTGCAAGATAGAACGAAACATGTGATTGTATATCTAACAGGGATATATTATTTTGCCACATGGTAAGATCCTGACATTTTGTGGAATTTCCAGATTCTTAGCACCATGTGGAAGTTTAAACAACTACTTTGTCAGCAATAGCTCCGGCAAACCATAAAATAGATGGCTATGTTAAAGAATGGAAGTTGATGTTCATGCTTCAATACCTCTGGAATGAGCAATTGGAGAACTCAGACTTACCATTGATACTTGTTGCCGTAGGTGTGTTTTTAACTCGTAAAACCACAAAGAGTAACATCTTGACCTGAACCAGACTCAGGAAGTTTCAAAATTAAAGCTTAAAAAATTATGTATTTTTGTACATAAATATATAATTTAGAAGAATAAGGTATGTAGTATTTGCATACAACATCCTACCTGATGCAAGTCCACAATCCAACATTAATTTGAACTTAAAATGAATTAGAAACTTATAACACGTTGCAGAGGATTGACACAAAAATGACAGCCCTTGGTTAGACTTTACATGAGCATCAAAGAATGGCACAGCGTGGTAGCACATCCAACAACTTTCCGTACACTGGACTCACCTGTATGAAAAGTGTCCTGTCCTAACACACACTTCTGCTTGCTCACGTAAAGTAATACATAACAAAACCTATGTATGTATATAAACCTATAAAAAAACATACCATAAAATACATATATATAGAAAATAAACAAACACACATAAAAATAAACATGAAGCGAGAAGGATACGAAAGAAAGTGGGAAATTGTAATAAAGGGCAATACTTATAATAATGCTGAAAAAAGCTAGTACTGAAAAGGGTAACACATACAAAAACTGTAACAAAATCAGAGCTTTAAACTTAATCTCAGAAAGATACATAAAATTTCTTTAAGCATGGCATGTGTAACTTCTAACTTAAAGTTGTAATTGGAGTAGCATCCCTGTAGCTTGCTTGTCAGGAACTTCACTGGTTAGTCCTTCGTCTCCACACAGAACAGTATAAGGAGCAATCCAACTAGATTTGAATACTTTCACAGAACTAAAGTATAGCAAAGATACACCAAATCGTTTTTTCATTTGGTGTTTTTTGCTGCTTTATTTCCTTTGTTGATATCTATTACTCCACCACTCCACTTACGCTTGTGGACACTATAGTAACTCTACTATTGGTGATGAGAATTTCTTAAATAATAACTTCATGTCCAAACATTAACATGCTTGTATATCAAAACGGCCGGTCTTAGGTCGAAACGTTGTCCTCTACTTTATTTTAATAAAAGTGTTAATACCCATCGCACCCGTCATTTTACTTTCAGTGGGTTTCTCCTTATCACGAATTAACATGCTTGAAGAACAGCTAGTGGTATGTTACTCTGTCATATAGTAAGTCATTAAAACTTACAGCTGATTATCATCCTAGCTAGATTAATCTGAGCTTACAAACTTACAAATCACATGCTTTACAGTTTAGACAATTTGCTCGCTAAACTGTTAGACTAGAGATGATTAGGTGAAATAAACTCTTCAAAAAAGGAAACGCAAAAGGCAAAATTTGAGACAAATTATTAACACGTTTATTCCGGGTAGTTCTGTATGACATGTGTGAAACTTTGCACATTCACTGCTGAACATCTAAAGTCTGCAAAGGCGAAGTCCACGCTCACTAGTTGAAGTTTAATGTCACTCAACGTCAATAACAAGTATGCCCCTCGTGAGCATCAATAACTGCTTGGCATCTCCTGCCCATGGAAGCGATGAGATGACGAATCACATCCTGTGGAATGGCTGTCCACTCAGCCTGCAAAGCTGCTGCAAGCTGAGGTAGAGTCTGCGGTTGAGGTTGTCGCCGTCGCAGACGTCGGTCCAACTCGTCCCAAAGATGTTCGATGGGGTTTAAATCTGGTAATCTGGAGGGCCAGGGAAGAACGTTGATGTTGTGGTGTCTCAAGAAGACAGTGGTGAGTCGGGCTGTGTGAGGACAGGCGTTGTCATGTTGAAAAACGTCGCTGACGTTCACCATGATGGGTTGCATATGGGGCCTAAGAATCTCATCGACGTATCGTTGAGCCGTAAGATTCTCTCGAATGTGCAAAAGGTCTGTTCTGGCATTGTAGGCGATGGCAGCCCACATAATGACGCTGCCACCACCAAATCTGTCAACTTCCTGCACACAGTTTGCTGCAAAACGTTCACCTCGGCGACGGTAAACACGGGTCCTTCCATCCTGCCTACGAAGCATAAAACGTGATTCATCGCTGAACCAAACATGCCTCCATCGTCGATGAGGCCATACCCGATGTGCCCAAGTCCACTGTAGCCGTGCTTGACGATGTTGCTGGATGAGGATGACGCCTCTGACTGGATGTCGAGGTCGGATTCCTGCATCTCGTAGACGGTTGCGTACGGTCTGATCGGAAATCCTACGCAGCCCTGATATGGTTGAGGCAGTAGACGTCGCAGTGGTGGTCCTATCCCGAAGGTGACGTAACCGGATGTAGCGATCTTGTGCGGGCGTGGTCACACGAGGTCTGCCAGATCGTGGATGGTCACGAGTTGATCCATGTTGTTGGTGACGATTCCATAGCCTTGTGATGGTGCTTGGGTGGACATTCACAGCTCTGGCAACATCTGATCAAGATTCGCCTGCTTCCAAGCGACCAAATGCGTTGTTGCGTTGTGCTTCTGTCAGTCTTGGCGTAACTGTATTGCGTGTCGGTGGCTTAACACTGAGCTATAAAAACCGAGAACCCGTCACTTTCATAGGGATTTTGCTCATGTTCCACGTGCAGAACATGCAGATCTCTCAAACAAATTTATTGGACACGAATGCGTTTTGGCGAAAAATCCGATGTTTTCCTCTGTTTTCAAAGTGCACAACTTTTATTGTCATTTTGGTCTGACAATCAGTGCCTTAACACGTTTAACATCAATACTCTGAGCTTGTAACGTTATTACATATATTTCTCTTTAAAATAAAAAAAATATCCCTTTTGCGTTTCTTGTTTTGAAGAGTATATTAGTTTTTACCACATTCAGCAACCAACACAACTCGACATAAAACAGAATTAGTTTCTTAATTTCTACAGATCTTAATTGGCGCGTCAAAGTGAGCAATTCATTGTTCAACCAACACACTGGTGAAGATCTAAACTAAAGTATCCATAAGTGAATATGCTTCAGCTCACTTGTTAGAGTAATTAATTACTGTCAAAATGTAATGATTACTATGGTAAATTTCAAAGGAGAGGTATGATTATATCCATGGCTATTCTTCAGGACGGAGAGTATACAATTGGCAAAATTTTCCTTGGCATGGAAAAATTTTTCCTTTGGGTTGTTTACAAAATACAATGCTTACACTACCGCTCAACATCCCTACGGGAATGTGGCAAGTGGAATCATTCTTGTTGTTTAACTTTAGTAAAGACTCACCGTTATCCCAAATATATGTGTATTATGCACGCTTGGAGTATTTTGGCTCTTAAAGTTTTGGGACTACTAACTGCATCACATGTTTTTTTGCACTATGTTTGTGTGAGCTACATATGTAGTAAATCACTCCCTGTTATGCCTCTGATCAAACAGTTGCCAAATGTTCTTTGTTCACAAATTCTATTCCTAACTCGTGAGGGTTACGCCTATACTTTCTGCACATCAAGTATCACTGAAGCTTAAGTCTGGGTAGTTTAGCTGTTATTGTTGCAGCTCTTCTTCGATTAAATTTGGCATAGTTTTACCATCAGGATCCATGTCACATACAAGGTTTATTATTACACTTTAGGGCTCATAGAAGTATTATGTTTGGGATTTGTCTATACATTTTACTCTCAACTGCTGTAGAGAAAATTGTACTTGTGCAATATTATAAATTAAAACATGATAATACCTTCCAGTTTGACGGTTTTTAAATTACCCAAATAGTACAGAAACAGTCATACAAATAGTGACAACAGTGATTAATATGCATTATTACTGGAAATAACTGCCTGTGTACTTCTGCACTGCTCTCATCCTTTCCCCGATTGGACAACGGTAAGTCTACGGATTTACAATGATAAAATCTGGGGTTTTATTTCCCGTGCTGGACATAGCAGATATCCTAATGTTGATTTGCTTCAGAATGAGCAAAAAACATAAACCCTGTCCTGTATTTGTGATAGCACTGCTCCGTTTCCAGTGTTTCTGACATCTGTATTCAAAATGAGTGGAATGTCTCCTTTAAGATATGCTAACACCAAAGCGGATTTTAGTCACTAAAGTGACTATTTACTATTTCAGTCCATTTAAAATGGGATTCAACTTTTTTTAATGCTAATGGCAACACTATTATGGTAAAACAACTCTGGTCTGCAAATAATTTGTATCAAGCTGATTTGAGAATGTAAATGTAGATTCTGGCCATTTGCCACTAAATTGTAGAAGGGATCTCTGTCCTTACTCACTATATGTCAGAGAAACTAAATGTATTTGCACGAGAGAGTAATTTGTGATTTCGTTTTTAGCCTTGTTTCTCACAGGCATTTAAATGTCATGCCCGAGTGTTCTACTGTGATCTGAAAAATGCAACAAAATGTCAACGCATCTTTAATATATATTAGGCATTGTTCCAACTGAAGCCCATAAAAAATGAGTTCCATCAGCCATTCAATTCTTAGAGACCTACTCAGGGGTTAAAAGTGATTCTAAGTTGGATACTTTTATTTAGTTCGACCTGCTAATAGCCAAAGGTTTCAACTCATTATAATTGCCAGTATTAAACCAACTAACAGAAGATTGCTTTACAAATTTTTAATGTAATTCTTTTTCTTTAGTTTGTTTTTTTTAATTTCGCGCAAAGCTACACAAGGGCTATCTGTGCTAACCATCCCTAATTTAGCAGTGTAAGACTAGAGAGGAGGCAGCTAGTCATCATCACCCACCGCCAACTCTTGGGCTACTCTTTTACCAACGAATAGCGGTATTGACCGTCACATTATAACGCCCCCATGGCTGAAAGGGCGAGCATGTTTGGTGTGAAGGGGATTCGAACCCGCGACTTTTGGATTACGAGTCGCGTGCCTTAACCACCAGGCTATGCCGGGCCTTTTCTTTAGTACAAGCTAATAAAAACATACTCATGGTGCATCTGTACATTTGGTTTAAAAAGACACAAAATATCACTAATAAACCAAACTTAACTTAGAAGAAAATTAAAGCAAATTGTTTTGTATACTTTAAATGTATTATTTCGTTTTAAGTACAAGTTTAATTAATTTTGGAAACATTTGTAAAAATAGTTAAATAAAACACGTATCTCTGAACTTTTCCTATTTGTAACATTACATTTCATGTGGTTATAAGATAAAGCAAAGCTCTTTTGAAAATCATATGACCTCAACTTCACTCGAAAGCGAGTCACAGCTTTTAATAAAAATGTGTTACAAGTTGCCCTGAAAATCATTCCCCTACAAATGCATTAGTGCAGGAGAAGTAAGCAGAAACTTAGCGTAATAAAGTAATTTTAGATGAAGTAGAATTTAACATTCTATTAACTTGGGTCATTAATACTTTTTGTACCCGGAACATTTAGAGCAAAGACTGCACAGTGAGTGATATATGAGATTTTATGCGTCTCTCTTTTGAGATGTAAAATTTAACATACAGTTAAATTTTTATCACCAGTATTTATCGTATTTGAAACTTTTAGAGCTAACACCGCACGATGAGTGTTTTCTTACATGAGATATAGTTATGACTTGAAGATTCAAGCAACTAATAATCTTAATATGGCAAGATAGGATGGAAGTATTCAACCCTGTAGGCTTTGCTGCCTTATCTGGTAGTATGCAAACTATAAATCCCACCAGGCAGAGAAAGTATTTATAAAAAACATAAAGGTCATTACCTTTTACAGTATAGTTAAACGATGCCTGATAAACTTTACATAAAATCAGTTTATTCAGTTCTATAATTATTAAATTTCTACAAGTTTGTTTGTTTTGAATTTCGAGCAAAGCTACTCGAAGGCTATCTGCGCTAGCCGTCCGTAATTTAGCAGTGTCAGACTAGAGAGATGGCAGTTAGTCATCACCACCTACCGCCAACTCTTTGCCAACAAATAGTGGGAATTGACCGTCTGAAAGGGCGAGCATGTTTGGTGCGACCGGGATTCGAACCCGCGACCCTCAGATTACGAGTTGAACGTCTTAACCCACCTGGCCATGCCGGGTCTAAATTTTTATAGCATTATTTAATTGTTCAGCGTAACTTGACTATTCTCTCCTCCCTACTCTTGTCTCTTATGTCTTTGCAAATAAAAGTAAAAACGTATTCAAGTCGAAACTGCAGTAAAACTACAAGTAGTAACAGAATAATAAATAAAGTTGGTATTCCAGAATACTAAGTTTATTTACCATACCTGTTATTGTGTGGCTAAAAATGTGCAAAACTGAATAGTGGTCAATGACACTTTTTCTTTGTTTCACCTATTCACTGTGAGGGAAACCTCATATAAAGCACGTTCGCACCAATTCTACGTTAAGTAAAAGAAGGTTTGACAGGCGATGTACAACAGCAACAAATTTACAAGGGAAGAAAAGAACAATCACATTCATTATTTTAGAAAACTAGTTAACCGAAATGATATATGTTTAATCAGAACTTCAAATTCTCGAGCACATTGTTAACAAGTTATTCTTATCATTTTATACTCGTTATCTGGGCCTATTTGTACAGATTACCACAATGGATATAACACGGTGAGGTGAAGTCACTTTTGTGGCACAAGATATAACACGGTGAGGTGAAGTCACTTTTGTGACACAAGTATAGAATTTGCAACTTGAAAAACTAAAATACTGTTTTCTGTTTAATGTCGCAGTTTTATAAAAATATTAAAGAGCAAAATTATAAGAAAATTGACTGGAGTTGTACATTTTTTTTTACTAGTGATCCGGTTACAACAAAAGTTACTGGAGCACCGCCGGCTCCATTGCCATTAATCCACATTCTAGATGAAAGTGGAAGAAAAGCAACAACTGTACGGATTGGCGATAAGCTGACCATCAGGATTGGAATCCCAGATAACAGTACGTACTTCTGGGAAAAAACAAAGTTTTACAGATAACTCTAGGTACTATCCTCTGTAAATAATGCAGATATTGTATCATTTATCATATTAAAACGTAAAATTTTATAAGAAATATAGAAAATCAGTTCGATTAAGTAGTGTATATATTAAATGGTAATACTCCTTCATTGTGAAAGAGTAGAAAATATATCCGTCACCATCTTAATTCCACGTGGTCATTTTCTTTCCATACTTCCTTCTAAGACTTCTATTATCAAGCCTTCTTCCGAAACTAAATGCCTAAGCTTGCTCTTTATTTACTTTCTAATTTTTCACACCAACATCTTTTATGCTGCTCCATCTCTGATGCTTCAGTCTTCTCCAAACTTACGTTTCAGAACTTACCACGCTTCATATACATGTTTTAACAAAGGTTTTAATCAGTCTAATTTTCAGTATTCTGTTCAATGATTTTCTTAAAAATGGGTTATCTTTTGTAGTATTTGTCTACCAAAGTTAATAACTCTTCCTCGAAATGTACAATCAATGTCATATCAGGTTTGATCGCCATACTGAAAACATTAGTTAAGAAAACAACGTATTTTGAGTTTCATTTGTATTACATACTTAACTCTAAAATTATTCAGCTAATATATTTCCATACAAAAAATATATTAATATCAACGAAAAATGAAGGCTGTTCGGAGTGATTCAAGATCAACATTCTAGTTCACTTGCGACTTCCTTCATCTAGTGAAAACGTAAGTGTACTATTCCATTTATGAAGAACCAATTTTGCTAATGTTTATTCTTGTAAGAAAGTAAAACAATGGACCGTCCTCTGCATAAAAGTATTTGAGCATCATTTATACAAAACAGTGAATTATATTCTACTTAAATTCTTTGAATGTAATTTGTATAAAACAATGAACTATCTTCTGCTTAAAGAATTTTTGAGTGTCATTTGTATAAAACAAACAAATTAGCTGTCCTTCTCTACCTTGACTCAGAAACATATTAACATTACTAAAGATATAAATGACAAAAACAAATATGGACTAGACGTTATTTTAATGTCATTTCTGTAAGTGAGACTAGGGCCTTCATAAGAGGGAAAATATTTTCCCTTATCAAAATGTACCCATATATGTACAACAAATATTTGAAAGATGTCACGTCAGTCTCAGATTTTATCAAAATGCACCTTGTTTAGTGACATTTACAAAAATATCCCAGACCCTCTTTTCTTTAAAGGTATTACTCTTGTTTGCAGAATTTTGTTAACATCTATACTCCATTTATAGATTTCTGCTTATGCTTCTGAGGTAGAACACAAAGTACTATAATTATTTTAGGTATGAATAAAAGACTGAGATTATTATACATGGTGTCTATAAATTATTCACCCCATTATAAGCACTTATAAATTCTTTATTATATGAACTATCTTAAAACGGTTTGCGGCAATTAATAACACAACTTAAGAAATTTTTGTTTCAATTAAGTAAACTACCATAGTTCAGTCAATAATTCAGTAAACTAGGCCCGGCATGGCCAGGTAGTTAGGGCGCTCCACTCGTAACTTGCAACATGTACTCGTATATTAATGTGTTTCTTATATTTAGTATTTGTCTTCTGTGTAGCACACTATGGCATTTTTGTGAGAAGTTGTACAGTTATGGCTAAAGACGGCAAAAGCGTTTTCAAAATTGTCGACGACCAAGGGTAAGAATATCTTCTTTTTTCTTTTCTTTTTTCTTTTCTTTTTTTTTGGGGGAGGGGTTTAGTAAGCAAAATCATTATTTTTAAAACTTTGAACTAAAACATACATAATAAAAGCAGAACACCTTCAACGATCTTGCGGTATTTTGTAGTAAAGCAAGTTCTGACTGACTTTTTCTTCACCTTGGGCTTCATAAAATCTCTCGGTTTATTTTTTTCACTAGAATAATGAATAACGGTTAACTAGAAAAAGGTATTTTAGACGTATCTTATAAAATATTTACTTACAGGCATAGCCTATCATATTTACATAATTAGAATTTTAGAAATGGCCCATACAATCTTACAAGAAGCCCACCTGGAGTATCCATTCCCTGGACACAAGTTACGTAAAGTCTCCCGGTTGGTTGTAGAAAGTTTACAGACTTACTTCGCTAAAATTCGGAGTTCGATTACCCTCGTAGAGAGAGCGTAGATAGTCTGTTGAGTATCGTTTTGCGATAAAACAAATTCAACAATAAATATTACCTTGAGGAAGGTAAAGTTTATTTGTTTTTGAATTTCGCGCAAAGCTACACGAGGGATATCTGCTCTAGCCGTCCCTAATTTAGTAGTAAAATACTAGACGGAAGGCAGCTAGTTATTACCACTCACAGCCAACTCTTGGTCTACTCTTTTACCAACGAATAGTAAGATTGATCGTAATATTTTATCGACCTCATAGCTGAAAGGACAAGCATATTTGGGATGACGAGAATTCCAACTCGCGTCCCAGAGATTACAAGTCACGCACCCTAACCACTTGGCCACGGAAATTAAAGAGATTTGAAATATAAAAACGAATTTCTAAACTCTATAAACAGACATAAAATTAACAATAGAAACTAAAGGACGAACATTTCTTATTTCGACAAAAAATGATTATATCTGAAAATAACTATAATGTTTAAGACCACTAGGAGATACAAGCTGGAATTATGTATCGACAGGCTAAAAATTAAAAAAGAAACAATTAACTGTCCAATAAGACCAATAGTTTCTAATATGTGTACCCGTAATAATGAATTATGTGATTTTCTGTGTAATTCTATTCGAGAATGCAGAAGTAATGAATACACAGTACGTTAGTTTATTGGTTGATTCGTTCGGATATTCGCAAAAAGCTGAATAAAGGTTATGAAGAAATGGTGGAATTTGACCGTCATTCTTATAACGCACCCACGTCCCCAAAGTAAAAAAACGTGACTTTGCGGCAATGAGATACGAATGAGAACTCTGGGATTCAAAATCAGACAAACTATTTACTTGGACACCTACGATCTTTCTCGGTAAGAGAAAAGTTTTGAATTTTCCAGTTTAATGCATGAGATCAGCTACTAGGTGGCTTTACATTCGTTTAAAATATGTTTAAAAACTGTGAAGATAACACCAAAATATATTTTCGCACCAGGTTATTAAAAAAAATCAGTGGCATCCAAAGTATGTGGTCCTGAACCGCACCATAACATTTGTTTTTCGCTCGCTAGAAATACTGTTGTTGTTTTAGCGGATAGCTACACAATAGACTATCCGCGCTATGTTCATCACGGGGAATTGAACCCTGAATGTTAGAATTTTAAGTCTGTAAACTTATCTTTGACCCACACAAAAACCTGTTCCAGTATTGTCCCTAATATGCCGCAAGTTTATTATCATCCAGTATTTCTGAAAGATGTAATCTTGCTGAGGAAGATAAATGAGGGGACGAAATTAAAAATTCAGCAGTCTCTCATTTATCAAGCTACTGCTAAAATCTTAATTACCAATATTTAACTTTATCTGTGTACATATACATCAGACTTAATTCGAATTATATGTTGAACTAGGAAACTCAAATCTTACTCAAAGCTTAGCCTAGTGGTTAGTACCCTTGTTTGTGGATCCGAGGGCCTACGGTTTGAGTCACATTCCACAAAAATTGTGCTTCGCACTTTGCGCCTTGGGTGCGTTATAAGAATGACAATCAAATCAAATACTTGATTAGACTTGCCCAAGAGTTGGTGATAAATGGTGTTGACTAGTTGCCTTCCTTCTGTTGTATCAGGTAAAAAATTATAGACGGTTAATTCAGTTATCTGTTTATTAGTTTTGCGTGAATATTCGAAACAAATCAAGCGAAATTTCTGCTAAGTTTTGGCTATTATCCTTTTGTTTTGGCTTTCTGTGATTCTAAGTACAACTTACTAATTATTATTATAGCTCATTGAATCATTAAATTTAACAAGCAACTACGAGCCGAGTATTAAAAAAAAAGAACATGAACCATTTTTACAGTTTAAGAACAGTTCTAAGTTTATAATGTTTCAAAGTCTCGTCTGAGAGCATCTTTTCAATTCCTCGCATTATTTGTTCTGTAGTCATTCGTCATTGCATAAATAAAGTGTTAGGTAATTTTAGGGGTGACACTGTCAAATAATATTTGTGAACTTGACAATAACCAGAAAATTACTTAATTAATAAAACATTGGTACCTGTTTAGTTACGTATTAGTATGGCTTAGAAAAACTACATTTTTGCATAAATACGTATATTTCTAATTTTACAGGTGTCCAGTAGACAGTTCTTTATTTCCATAATTTATTCAAACTGACCGAGGTCTTGAAAGTGTTTATGAGGCATTTCGATTCACAGAATCCTATGGTGTTATATTTCAATGCAACATAAAATATTGTATAGGAAATTGTGATCCAGTAAGTTAAATTTTAGCTAAAGGTATTTGAACTCTAACCTAATCAACTACAAGCTTTAAATTAATCTGAACCAGAAAACTAACTTCTAAATACAGGACTTAAATCTGTATGAACAATAGAACTTACCATCAACCACATGATTTAACTAAAGGAGGGAATTAATTATCAATTATATAATTTGCATTACACTAATAGAAATACTAATTAACAAAAATATATAATATAATGAAGGCACCAAATATAAATTTGTTCTATTACTGCAAAACTGTAAATTTGGAAAATCTAAAGTAAAATTTTCATTTGATTCATTCACTACATGTCACAGAATTAAATTCGTTTTGGGTAATTGCAGTCCACTTATTGGTTCCTTGTGAAAAGTAAAACACACCATACATGCAATACACGACTTGAAATTATCAAAACAAAACAAGTGATTACAAATGTATGTGCATACATATATATTTCAATTAACTAGACCATTAGTTATAATATTTAAATTAATCCAAACATGACAGCAAATTACGATATGAAATACTTAAATTCATTTGAAAACGACAATAAACCATCAGTTAGATTTAAAGTAATCTTGTAAATAGAGTTAGAAGGCTTACATTAATAAAACACAGTTCGCCATTACTTAGAGGTTTTAATTTAGTGTCGTGAATAAGAAAACTACTAATTAGAGGATTTACGTTAATATAATAAAAAGTCAATTAACAATTATAAAACATCTGACCATAATCTAGGACGCAAACTAATAACTAAGCATAATTTTTAAAAAAACATGCATGCATCTAATGAAGATAAATAACTAAAAAATTAATTACTCTAATTAAAAAGGTACGCAACTATTAGAGAATTAATTGAATTTAGAGTTAAAGCTATAAAAGTTTATTCCAACTTCTGAAGGTATAAAGACTAGCGCAAAAGTTTTTACATCGAATTTTACGCGATTTTGAAGTGTTTTTGTGTTATTTTGTTTTTATAGATTATTTGTGGCGAAGATAGAGGAGTATACAAGGCATGGGGTCGCCGTAAGAGAGAAGTACATTCCAGCTAGGGTTCTGAGAGCATGACTGTTAGCCGTGAAATTTTTGTTTTAGACTATGGAGACAAAATGGGAAATTTATTGAGAAATGACTTTCCAAAATACAATCGTGAGTACCCGTCATCACCAGTTCGTTAAATTATAAGTACCTGTCATGAACACATCGTTAAATTAAAAGTACTAGCTATTAAGCAGAAACCACCCGGAGAAAATAATCTAATGCAACTACAAATTGCAGCAGGTATTGTAGAATTAATTTTATGGATCTATGAATGAAAACAAAGAAGGATATGTAATGATGTTTCAACCATATTAAATCTGTCATATCCAGTGCCGACGGGTCCTTTCGCCCAACAACAAGTCTCAACGTACTTACTGGTACACGACAGACACACTATTGACCACGTCCCATGCTGGTACAGAGGTAAATCTACGGATTTACAACGCTGAGGTGACTTTGCTATAAGGAAAATACAATCATTCATACAAGACATTTATTTTATCATCACTTACATGAACAACAACTGTGAAGTAGGTTAAGAAAGCGAATTTTTATTACTATTAATTATGTTGAAGTCATTTAGAGATAAGAATTACGGTAAAGATTAATATTTTTTTTTTATTTCTTAACACTAATTATTTATTGTTATTATTCTTAACACACATACAAATCACTAAGCTAGTCTTCTTGATCCTTTAGCAGAAAAAACAACCTCAACATTAACGGGAGAAAACTATATCAGCAATTTAAGAACGTATGAATGAAAACGAAGAATATATAATAATATAACACCCACACTATATCTATCATATCCAGTCGGCTTGACGAGCTCTAATATTAAACGAAAGGCCCCGTCAGTACTGGATATGATAGATATCCAGTCGACTTCACGAGAACTGGTATTAAAAGAAAGGCCCCGTCGATAATGGATATGATATCCAGTACCAGCGCTCTTCAAGCTGACTGGAATATGACAAACACAGAAGTGTCGAAACGCTATTTACATTGTCATACAAACTGTTCAGTGTTTTTCGTTTCATTTTCTATTACTGATTCTTGGAGAGATTTACAGGCGTGAACCTTTTTGTTTCAATAATTTTGCTTAACAGTTTTTGTAATTTCTTTTTTATGCAGCTACATACGACATGCGGGGTTCGTTTCCTCTTCGAGACTGTATGTCAAGATCAACAGTAATGACCCTCAGTATCATCAGCGTCACCTTGCTTGTAATGTATATTTGCATTGTCGCTTACTTTGTTGCACAAAGACGTGCACTTAAAGACTGCTATTAACGTATAACATTATGTAATCAGGTTGTTGTTACTACAAATATCAAACAACTGTCACGTGCGAACGAGCTAGTAATACTGTGTCCCCTAAAATTTATTTTCAAAAGTGTATTTAAGTAGATAAATAGTGTATAATATCACGTTATATCAGTAGTGTTTGTAACTAAAGCTATCAATAAGGCTTTATTTACAATAGTTTGCAAAATCTCGTACCACCGTTGTTATATGTAGCAAATATCCGTCCATCTTTGATACTATATTAATTAAACGAAATTAAATCAAGCAATTGATATAATTTATTGAATGAAAGGTGGTTATGTATGTGTGGTATATTTATTGAAATAAGTATTCTATTCATTTCCATTCGACTACATTTGTACAAAAGTGCAGTATATCGTTTTTTTATTATTTTTTTGTCAAATATCAGTGTCACTTATTTGTTTTATTTTAATATTTACAAAATTTCATTGCAAAGATATAAATAAAAGTTTAGAAATTATATACATCACAAACAAACCATATTACCGAAAGCATCAATGGATCTTGTCGACAAATTAGTAAGTTTAATTTACATATTTCCTTTTCTTCATCTAATTAGGATTAATTGACTTAGTTTGATATTGGATGGTCATAAAAAGACAAGAACAATTTTGCAAAGCATTTTCTGATGACATCATAATAATAAAAAGGTTTAAAAACACCATTTTCAGCCTGTTTTATAGCATCTGTCTGAAATCAACTATTATATTTAACTGAATCAAGAAAATATATAAATAAATTCATGTTACGACCGAACTTACGTATGAAAAACAGTTATCAGTAATATTTCAGGAAAAAGTATGGTATAACATTCCTGTGACATTTGAATAGGAATTGTTCAAATACGATACGATAATAATACAGCAGGAATATAATACTTTAGTTAAATGTAATAATCAAAATAAGTTGTCAAAATATTATATTGAGGTGGCATTATCTGTATAAACTGTATATGTTTATCGAATTGTATTAACAGTGGTGTAGGAAGGTGCTTGGCTAGTCATATAGATGGCCCAGTATTGCCAAGTGACTAAGGTATTCGACTCACAATATGAGGGTCACGGGTTCAAATCCCCGTCACACCAACTATGCTCACCATTTCAGCCGTTGGGGCGTTATAATGAGATGGTCAATTACAGTATCGTTGGTAAAAGAGTAGCCACAGAGTTGGTGGTGGGCGGTGATGACTAGCTGCCTTTCCTTTAGTCTTACACTGCTAAGTTAGGGATAGCTAGCGCGGATAGCCCTCATGTAGCTTTGCGCGATATTCAAACCAAACATACAGATAAAACAATGATAGATTAAAAGTATAAGAAGCTGCTAAAAGCAGTTCACGTGCTGCCAGAGGCAGTTCAGTATGAGAGGTTTGTCGGCATACACCTCACATAATTCATATAACGATATAATTTACAGTTGCTGTATATGTAAAAGTGAGATTGCTGCAGCACCACCAGTTCTGACGGCTCTAAATAAACAGCCCCTTAGTGGCAGACTATTGTGTCTAGGGAGTTAACAAGGCTAGATATCAGGTTTCGATAGCTGTGGTGGGCAGAGCACAGATAGCCCTTTGTTTTTAATTACAAGCAAACATACAAACTACTTAAACATGATTAATCACTACATATCTTTATTATAATATAACTTTGCATACCAGCTATTTATCAAATGGGGTATAATATTTGCATTCTTCTATAAAAGTAATAAAGTATTTATGTTAAATATGGCTTAATAAATGTATTAATGTGCATTCACAATATGTATGACAATTTTATCTTTTAAAAATACGTATTTTAGACATGTGGGAAATTTCATGTGACGAGTATTATATCATTTAAATATATCATTTATCCAACCTTATGTCATTGTTTGAAACATAATGTACGCTATCTGTAATAATCAAATATTAAGATTTAAACACCAAACAAAAAGCTTTTTCCATGTTTCAGTTCATAGTAGTTTGAAGCATTAACCAAAAAGTAATATATATTCAACATTTTCTAGATTTCCTTTCTTGGATTCACTAAATGAGGAATATTTGACGTTAATGCCAAGGGTATTATAGAACTCAGATTTTATATTGTTGTACTTAACCATCACAATTTTTAAGGTTACGATATCAGTACTTATATAGATGAAAGAAAATAATGATATATTGATAATTTATGAAATTAAAAGAAAATCGTATACTTTTAACTATTTGTTGAGATATGGATTTTAAAAACTGGTAGCCCAGTTCATACGTGTGGAGAATACCTCACAAACTAATCTGAATACTTGTTCAACAACTATCTACAGAAACTATCAGTTTTCTTACTTGACAGAGCAACAGTTTTAATTATTCAATAAACAGAAGACTAGCAATAACTTTTAATCATTGAATGAGAAAAAAGTCTAACAAGAAAATTTATTTCAATATATATATGTATTAAAATTAGTTAATATAATGCTAACTATTTCATTTTATAATTCATTATTGCTAATTATAAAGCAATTTATACATAACGAAAGCGAAATTTCAGCTGTGTAACAGAGTGTTTACATAGAAACACTCTTAATGATATGATGAAATATGGAAGATTAATTTTAGTCTGATTTATCTTCGACAGAACTTGGGAACAAGTTCACAGTATGAGTCGTTTTGGGAATGGTTGTCACCTGACTTTTATCACTAACTGCATATCGTCCTCAGCTTTATTCACACGAGTAAAGTTATCACACTCACCTATAACATTACATTATATAGATACAGCAATATTTCCTAATCTTGTTGGTGCATGTTGTTTTACTTTAACAGATAGTTATCTAACGATGATTTACGTGCTATCACTTGCACAGAAATATATAAAATTATACAATAAAAATGTATAAAATGTAACTAAAAATAATTTATAAACATACGAGTATTCCACCTAAGAGAGAACTAAACTGTTTTTTTGAATGACACAAAATATTGACCAAAATAGGGTGGATCAGTTTATTGAGGAACAGTAGTTTAGTTCAAACATTAATGTTCAATACATTTGGTTTCAAAACCTTCACACTCCTTTTTATTTTTCGCATAATAAATAATCAGTACAGACAACTATATAAATCCATTTAAACAGGGGCCCGCCAAGGCCAGGTGGTTAAGACACTCGACTCGTTATCTGCGGGTTGCAGGTTCGGATCCCCGTCACACCAAACATGCTCGCCCTTTCAGCCATGGGGGCGTTACAATCTCAGTATTCGCTGGTAGAAGAGTAGCCCAAGAGTTGGCGGTGGGTGGCGACGACTAGTTGCCTTCTCTCTAGTCTTACACTGTTAAATTAGGGACAGCTAGCGCCGATGGCCCTCGTGTTGCTTTGCGCAAAATTTAGAAAAAACACAAACATTTAAACAGAAAATCTGAATTAGATTCATCTTAGAAGAACGGTTACAAAACTGTCAAAGCTATAAATAATTTAAAAGTTATGATTTATGGTAAGCAGTCTCCGTGTTATTCAAATATATTATGTGAAAAATAGCACGTTTCTTTTCCTTCTAGTTTAGACAGGTGGAATTTTTATGTTTTAAATTTCTTATTCAAAACGTGCTGAATATGGTCACAGTAGTGCATTACTTCAACCCTAGATGTAGTAGGATTAATCTAAAAATTGGTCTACTGTTTTATTGAGTAGTTGTACTATATATTACTTTATATAAATGAGGCTACTTTACTGACTTCAAATAGAGAGGATCGGGCATAGCCAGATGGTTAAGTCACTCGACTCGTCATCCGAGAGTCGCGGCTTCGAATCCCCGTCACACCAATCATGCTGCCCTTTCAGTCGTGGGGGCATTATAATGTGACGGTCAATCGCACTATTCGTTGGTAAAAGAGTAACCGAAAAGTTGGCGATGGGTGATGTTGACGAGCTGAAACCAGCTCTTCTTAGTGAAAACTGCCTAAGCCAGCTATAAGAGAATAACATAACTATTTTACATACCTTTTAAAACCTTTAATCACGCTGGTTATTATTAACCAAGATGAATATTTCAACAGATAGCTAGCTGTTGGATATCCTTAAGGCTTAGTTGTCAAGAATGAACGAAATTATAACAGATCTACGTTTCTAATACAAACATCCGTAATATGAATTTGTGATGAGATTTACAGTACAAAGTTAAAGCAGTTTAAATGTTTAGTTTTAGGAGATTAAAATGAGAACATTTTGACGTTTTTATTAATGTGTTAAATTTCTTAGTTAATATTCTGTTTTTAATCGTCCTGTATTTATTACAATTTCATTAATTTTAATTACTAATTCCTAAGCAAATAACTGATATTTTATTCCTTATACTTCGTGAAAATAAACTTGCGAAACTATTTTGTCATTTCAATTATTTAATTTATTTACAGACATAATGATGGCTTGATCAGTGTGGTCAGTCCTGTAAATCATAATTATAAATCTGTAACTTGTAATAATTATATGTACAACTGTTAACAGTTGTAATTGGGCGGAACAGATACTGTAACTAGAAATTAATGTAGCTAAAAGAAACTTGGATTAATATTTCAGATTCGAAGATTCCTGTAATCCTCTCTGACTAAAAGTCCATTTTTGGACAATTTGAAAGTAAAGATTTCTAAATTTTTAGTGAGTTAGGGTAGTTATATTTATTTGCTGCATATGCATATTTAAGAGTTTGGAAGATCTAGGAGTTTTTTACTCCTTATACTGTCAAATTTATAGATCTTAAGAAAGGTTTCTTTAATTAATTTCACATTTCTGAATTTCAATTAATACTTTTGATTTGGTTATAGCTCATCAATGAAGGAATACTACATTCTGAAAGGTCCAATTAAAAAATTGCTATAACGGTGATATTTTTCTTTATTATTCTTTTATTAACCATAACCCGTAAAACATTTACAACAGTTTTCATGCTCTTTGCTTGAATTTTCCTTATTCGATCATTTTCATGCACTCCATTTAAGCTACGATTTCTTGCAGACATCATGTGTAGACTGACATATCCTGATCTATTTGAAAAAAAGTTACTTGGTCAGACGTAACTATATTTGATAAAAAAAACGTGTACATAAATTTGTTCAATAAAATTATATGTAAAGAAGAAAGCTAAAATGTTGTTTTTTTGTAGTAGTCTATGAAATGAAATGGAGCTAAATTATTGCAAAGTAAATATAAAGTTGTAATGCAGGTAAACTTATCTGATGTGCAGAAACGTTTGAATGCGTCGTCACAAAGTGATAAGCATATGGTTTTGAATAAACAGCATATGTGTATTTTAGACCTAACCAACTCGAGAAAGGCCATAAAAAATGTACTAGCATAATGTTGATTTTTTTTATAAAATTATATGCAGATTAAGTGTTGTTTGTGTGGAATGTTTGTTTGTTTGTTTTTGAATTTCGCGCAAAGCTACACGAGGGCTAACTGCGCTAGCCGTTCCTAATTTAACAGTGTAAGACTAGAAAAAAGGCAGCTAGTCGTCATTATCCAACCGCCAACCCTTTCACCAACGAATAGCGGAATTCACTGTTAAATTATAGCGCCCCCACGGCTATAAGTATGTGTGACAGATATTGTCTTGTTTTGTGTGACAGAGATTCGAACCAGCGATCCTCAAATTACGAGTCGAGCGCCCTAACCACCTTGGCCATGCTGGGTCTTGTGTTAAGTGCTTTGCAACAAAAAAAAACTGAAAACAATCTCTAATGTATTATTTATATAAATTGCTTGAATTTTCCCCAATGAAAATGTCTTTTCTCCTTTTATCTTTTGAATGAAGTTAAAAACATTGCTAACAGAAGTAGAAGCTTCCATTATTGTCCTAGTAGGGCAAACATTATTTTGCTATTTTAACAAGGGGTCACTTGTTTGCTTTCCTTAAAGCACGATCAAACGCTAGTTAATGTGTAAGATAAATGATGAAGTCGTTGTTGTGAAATGTTTGTCATATGCAGACATTTATTTTGAGAAATGTGCAACCATACTATGATGATCTTTGAAAACGAACTTTTTGCTAAATATTTTTTTAAATTGTTCTGCAAGTTTTCAGAATCAGTTTGGACATTCTGTCATAGAACAGTATAAAAGGTGAGAAACCCTAAATCCTTTGTTCCTGAATGAATGGGATATTTTCCCTCCAGAATAGTGAGCATTAGATCTGTAGCTACATCAGTTGGCACAATTTTATCATTCGTTAACGGTTTGATGAAGTTGATTTTTAAAATACCGTAAATTCCGGCGTATAAGTCGAGGTCTATAAGTTTGGCCTAAAAAATCATGATTTTGACATGTACCTGCCGTACCTCCTTCTCTGGCTCAAATCGCTTGGTCGGAATATTTCAGTCGGCATCAGTGGCGAGGTGTAGCTAAGGAAGTGATATTCAATAATCAACTGCGTCATCAGCAGACTTTGTCAGACGGCGCCATTTTCAAGAATTCTTATTATCCGCTGTGACTAGCTATGCCTCGCCTCTGGTCGGCATAAAAATGACAGATTTGCACTTTACAATAGAGAGCAAAAGTTCTGTCACTATGTGTTCTGAGAATTCATTTTTGCTGACTCATTCGTGCGCTTCGCCGCGCTTTCACTCACGTGACGTTTCGTTTGCCAAAGTAAAGTGAGAAATCTGCGTTGATTGGCCAACATGACATGCTTGCTCGACAAATAAGGCTTTCACTAAAAGAAGAAGTGTCACGTTTTATGCACCTTACGGTATTCCTGTCTAGACAAATTTATTGATTTTCTTTTATCTGGTGTGTCTAACCTTGCTACGCTTAGCTAGGAAATTAGCTGACCAATCGGCTCTGAATGAATTTTTAACTGTCTATCCAGTTTCAATTTCCAGTTTCAAAATGTCAGTTACAAATTTCAGTGACAAATTTTTTAAATAATTATAAATCGTTAAACAAGCAAGATGTCCAGTCAACCACGAAGAAGAATGAAATATGATGCAACATTCAAGATAAAAGTCGTTCAAGCAGCCAAAGACAGTAGCAACAGCGCAGCAGCTCGGCACTATTGCATAAGTGAAAAATTGGTCAGAGATTGGAGGAAGACAGAAAACACTATCAAAGAATTGCCCTTAACCAAATGTGCGAATCGTGGTCAAAATCAAGAAAAATGGCCAAGATTAGAGAAGGAAATAGCGACATGGGTGTTATCTGAACGTCAATGTGGCAGAATCGTAACAAGAGCCCTTATCCGACTGAAAGCTTTACAATGGGCAGCTAAGAATAAAGAAGACAGCATGGATTTTAAGGCAACAGTCAGTTGGTGTTCTCGTTTTATGCATCGTCATGATCTGGTCATTCGTCAAAAGACAAAAATTGCTCAACAGCTACCGAAAGATTTGGACTACAAGATCACGCAATTCCAGACCTTCGTCATAAATCAAAGAAAACGGAATGAATACGATATGGCTCACATTGGAAATATGGACGAAATGCCCATGTTTTTTGATGTCGTCGGCAACACTACAATTAACAAAAAAGGAGAAAAGACAGTTCTGGTGAAGACCACAGGGCACGAAAAAACAACACTTCACCGTCGTATTGGCCTGCCTCGCCGATGGAACGAAACTGCCGCCTATGATAATATTTAAAAGAAAAACGATGCCAAAAGACAAGTTTCCGCCAGGAGTCGTGGTTCATGTACAAGAAAAAGGATGGATGGACGATAGTGTATGTGTCAAATGGATTAACGAAGTGTGGGCCCGCCGGCCAGGCGCCATGCTTAAACCCAAATCGTTGTTAGTGTGGGACATGTTCAAGTCACATTTAACGGATACTACGAAAAAAGCATTAAAATCGAAAAAAAAACAGATATGGCGGTGATTCCAGGTGGATTAACATCTGTACTGCAACCTCTGGATGTATCGTTAAATAAACCATTTAAGGATTCTATGCGCACCAAGTGGAATGAGTGGATGGCATCAGGTGAAAAAACTTACACTGCCGCCGGAAATATGCGTGCTGCATCTTTGCCTACAGTGTGTCAGTGGGTAAAAGATTCCTGGGACTCTATTGATCTAAAAATCGTTGTCAACTCATTCAAAAAATGCTCAATTACCAATGCGATGGACGGTACGGAGGATGATATGTTATGGGAAGAGGATGACGATATCCCCTCATCATCAGTGGAGCATGACATTATTCCAGACGAGGATCCTTACGATGACCATTTGAATGGTGAGGAATGGGACTTTGTGTTTGATCGATCTCATGTTGAGTAGGATTACTAGTATTTTACTATTTTATAAATAAATACCTATATGTCATATCATATAATTTTGATTTGCGATGGTTTTCTCGAATCTGAATTTACTAGAATTCATGTCATGAAAAACGTCACCGCCGTATAAGTCGAGGATGGATTTTTAAACTTGAAATTTGGTGTTAAATTTTCGACTTATACGCCGGAATTTACGGTATACACGCATTTCTGTTAGAAATAGGAATGTTTCATTTGTAACATGTCTTAGGTGGATAGTGCGCTAATGAGATAAGGTTTGCAAATCCCAAATTTAAAAAATAAATAGTTTAGCTTATTATTTTATGAATAACACACATGAAAATTAGGTTTAGAACTAATTTTCCTTATTATTGGCACCATATTTTCCTTTGCCTGTTTTTATTGGTTTATTTGTTCTCGCTCACATCTTTCAGTCTTTCCTTTTGTATCGTCTGGTCCATTAGATATCTTTCCCAAACTATCTCAGATGCGCCTGTTTTCCTTAAATCGGATTAAAACGTCTCATAACCGCAGGGCTTCTTGTAGGTTCCAAATCCTAATGATGTGGCTGCTCTTCCACTTAGTGCTTTAATCTCTCAACCTTTCAACTTCGCTTTCTTACATCTCTCAACTCCAATCGATTTTCACACCGAACTTCTTGAGAGTCTTTGTTCGGATCTGAGCCGCTTCACCCTTTGGGGCTTTCTGCACATTAAACGCGTACGTAAGTTAGTAGTCATATAAATTAAAATTGTCCAAAAGTAATACTTACCAGTAGGATATAACTACGTGGTGTTATGCGACGTGTTTATAATAATGTGTGTGTTCTCTTATAGCAAAGCCACATCGTGCTATCTGCTCAGCCCACCGAGGGGAATCGAACCTCTGATTTTAGCGTTGTAAATCCGTAGACATACCGCTGTACTAGCTGGGAGCTTTTGTAATAATACTCTCCGATTTCTACCTTGGGACTTACCTGTTCATTAATTTTCTTATTACTTCGAATAATAATAATATGTCTAAGCGGCTTAATTGTATCAGGTTTATAGACGTTATTGGAACAATGCAAAACTGATTTTGAAAAGTGTATTAAGTTGTTTCTCTTTAGTTTCGAGGTATTGCAAAAAATTATTATTTAATTTATTCGCATCTTTGGTTTGCCATGTTTTTTTACTGACAAAGAGACATCTGTCAGAAGAGTCAAATATTGATATGTCAACTGATTTTGTTTGTCTGTCTTAAGTGCAAAGCTGCAAAATGACTGCGCTATGACAACATGAATTTTACTGTTATAAGCCGTCGAGTTTTCTGCTAAGTCATCGGTGGGGCAACATCGACTATAAGTTGTTAAGAGAATGCATTAAGTAAACATCTCAAAAACTTCCTTTAATCGGCCTTGGATTAAAAAAGAATTCGGTTACAGATTTATTTTATATTTCATATATAACGAAAGTGTTTTAGCAATTTAACAAATATACATCATAGGGTTCACGCATCTTTACAACAAACTTCAACTAGATTTCTCACATCGGGGTTATGAGTATGTTGTAAGGGTAGCAGTTAAATCCCTCTCTTTGTTTTGACAAAAATAATTGGTTGTGATTAGTGTTAACTAGCTGTCTTCCCTCAAGTATGTGATTTCAAAATTAGGGACAGCTGCTGCAGATAGTTATCGAGAATCTTTACGCGGGCTCCACATGGCGAGGTGGTTCAGGCGCTTGGTTTGCAATCTAAAGATCGCTGGTTCGAATCCCTGTCTCACCAAATATGCTTGCTCTTTCAGCCATGCAGGAGTTATAGTGTTACAGTCAATCCCATTATTCGTTGGTTGGTAAAAGAGTAGCCCAAGAGTTGGCGGTGGATGATGATGACTAGATGTCTTCCCTATAGCCTTTCACTGCTAAATTAGGGATAGCTCTTTTAGAGCCCATGTGTAGCTTTGCGCGAATTAAAAAACAAAACAAAACCTTTGTGTGAACATTCAAAACAAACCTGAGTCTTAGCAATTAGGAATCATATGTTTAGTCTTATACAAAACCGTTTTATTGTATTGCTTATTTTTACGTCTAGATCGATGTGAGTTAAATTTACAGGTTGACATTTAATACTACTTCGGAATTATCACCTGGCTACAAATTTGTATGTAATGAGAGCTGCGAACATTCTTATCGAAACTGCGCAACATTACCTACTTTTAGTACTCACAATCTAGCTTATTAATGTATTGTACAAATATGGCCTGCTTTCATCGAATTTTCGTTGTCTGACGCGTAATATTTATTCAAAGAGTTGTATAGAAACACAAGTTTGCGTACATCCTTAAAGAAGTAGTAATGAGAAATTCTGCCTGAAGTTATAAAGTCGTTATAACTTGTTTTCAATTTTATCTTCACCTTTTCATCTATCACTTCATCAGTTAATAATACTAATCAATTAGTCATATTGGAAAGAAAAATGAATTATACAAAACAGCAATAACAAACAAACGAAATTTAACTCTACAAAGTTAAGGGGAGGGGGTTAAAAACTCAGAAAAATGTCCTTTAATATACATTGTGAACTAATTAATGAAATTTAACTTATAGGTTCAAATAACAAACAAAAACTAGAACAGTTTATTGAGTTACGACAAGCATTTCTTCATTTCAAAGTTAATGTTTATCTTTTACTCTACGATTTTAAATACGTTTTGCCATCTACAATGAGTCTAGGTACATTACACTGTTAGCATTTCCGTTTCATTTTAAGAAATGTTTACAGTTCTTAAGATGTTTGAGGTGACACTTATTTTGGGGTGGTGGTGGTAATAGCAATGCCAAAACTGATCAAATAAATGATCAGGTAGTGTGAAGATAAAATTTCCTTAATGATATTTTATTTTTAATTGTAGAGCAAGCTATATTCTGATACTGTATTTATGAACAGTTTTCTGATAGAATATAAAGTTTACATTGCTACTTATAATAAAATAACAACTAAAATGATGCCAAGCAAATCTGTATCTTATGAAGAACCATCTTAAAAAGTTAAATTTAGTTTATAGTGACCATAGGTAGTATCTTCCCGGAACTTTAAAACATTATCTGATTAATTAAAGCATAAGTAGTACAATATTTTTTTCCAGCGAATAAAACTACACAGATTAATAAACGACTACGAAAGAAAATCAAATTATTTTCCTAGATCTGAGTTGGCAGCGATCCACTCCAAATAGTTAGTAACCTTTGTATAAACACCAGGAAATCCAGGTTCGGCACATACACGATAACCAAATGGAACCACGCCAAGTAATATCCAACGTCCATTCTCTTCTATCACCAGAGGGCCTCCGGAATCACCCTGTTAAAATAGTCCTTTTTTAAAAGCATGTTTAATGTAATATGCGGTCATGTAAGTAACCTGAACGTTTATTTAAAATTCAAGTAACATTTTGTAACAAGCGGAGAGTGTGATTTAATAAAATGTCTATAAAATGGGTAATTTCAAGCCGACATTTGTATATATGACCGTATGCACATACCTCGCTGGCTATGACAATAGAAGGTGCGTATCTAGAAAAAACGCATATGAGTTTCATCACTCACTATTTTTCCTTGCTTGAGTTACGCTTTGGAGCGACCCGGCATGTCCAGGTGGTTAAGGCGTTCAACTCGTAATATGAAGGTCGTAGGTTCGAATTCCTGTCGCAACACATATGCTCGCCTTTCAGCCATGTGGGCGTTATAATGTGACCTGTCAATCCCACTATTCGTTGGTAAAAGAGTAGCCCAAGGATTGGCGGTGGGTGGCGACGACTAGCTGCCTTTCCTCTAGTCTTACACTGCTAAATTTGGGATGTCTAGCGCAGATACTTCTCGTGTAACTTTGTGTGAAATTTAAAAACAAACAAATGTTTTGAAGCAAAAGGTTTAGTTAAAGGTGTGAAATCGCTCCTATAATTTTTGACGCATGAGTGTTGTATTTATTTGAACAGCTTGATAGAAACAAAAATATACTTCTTATTGCTTCTGTTTGAATTGCACATAATTTTGCCACCCGCTAGTACAGCGGTAAGTCTGCGGATTTACAACGCTAAAATCAGGGACTCGATTCCTCTCGGTGGGCTCAACAGATAGCCCGATGTGGCTTTGCTAAAAGAAAACACCCCCAAACTCACACACACACACGCGCACATAATTTTAGGCGATAGTTGTTTTTTATTACCGCAAAGTTATCATACTGTCAGCTATAGCGTTGGCAGTAGTAATTAATCACTTTGTCAGTTAATATTTCATGATTGTTTACTTTTTATAGTGAGAAGGTTAAAGGCAGACGATTAATGAAAACTGTGTTTATAAGTTATTGACGTCGAGACTATCGAACGTCGTGTGAAATTTATTGATGTCGAGGATGTAGAGATTTCTAGAGGGCGAGTAGACGATTAAGTGACAAATATATAGAGTGAAATGAGCGGAAACAGCAGACAAACAAAAAATTAAAGTTATTTGAAGTAAAAGTTTGACTAAGAAAATTTAAACGCAAAATTAAATGTTGTAGGACTGTAAGGCCTAAGAATTAATATGTTAAAGGAAACCTAAGTTTTAAAATAAATAAGAAATGCAGTTTATTACGTCAAAGCGATTTCTAAAAGTAATTAAACTAGCCTGAGTATGCTTTGACAAGAGAAACAAACGATATCTGAAGTATAAGACAATTACTGGAAGAGCAGTATATGAGTGTGGTAACTCGAGTCACATGTCACATTATAAGTGAATTATATACAAAATACTAGTGTGGTGGAAATATAAAGAAGTAGCCCAGCCTGTCAACTGAAACTCTAAAGCAATTTAATAGGCCTAAGTGAATTTTTGACAAGTGAAGAGAACTATATATATAGTGTTTATGATATGCTATGATCGCTATAGTGTAAAGTATTGGTTGTATATATGTTTAGTTAGTATATATATTATTTTGAAAACAAGTGGAATGCGTATTTTCATTTATATTTGAATTTATCGCCGACAAATCACAGACACCTACTGTAGTAGAAACATTAGTCCAACATCCATATTATTCAAAGCATTTACTAAATGTAAATTTACTAAATATGTATAATATTAAGAATAATAAGCCTCCGTTATTTTGAGACATACTTAATTCTATTTACGGAAGTCTTATAGCATTTAAGGACTAGTTAGTTAGATATTAACATTATGTGTTCATTGACTCCAGTTAATAAATGTGTAAACCAAAATTTTTAAAACGTATTTTCAAAAATTAATATTCCACAGACATTCGTCAAACACGAACATTAGTGGATTATCGGTCTTTTCTGTAATGACAGTGTTTTGTTGACAATTGAAACTAAAAGAATAATAATAAAAAAGCGGCGTTTCTAACATTACGTTATTATTAAAACATTAAACATTTTAATAAAAATATATTAACTATACTGTCTTTGTATAAAAGGAAACACGTGCATTTCCCCTCTTATTAGTTAATTAGACATTTCAAAAGTTTAGTGTTTATATCAAATGTACAAATATATCGAATTTGTATACATAGGATTTTTTTGGTTTGTTTGGGAATTTCGCACAAAGCTACTCGAGGGCTATCTGTGCTAGCCGTCCCTAATTTTGCAGTGTAAGACTAGAGGGAAGGCAGCTAGTCATCACCACCCACCGCCAACTCTTGGGCTACTCTTTTACCAACGAATAGTGGGATTGACCGTCACATTATACACCCCCACGGCTGGGAGGGCGAGCATGTTTAGCGCGACGCGGGCGCGAACCCGCGACCCTCGGATTACGAGTCGCACGCCTTACGCGCTAGGCCATGCCGGGCCTGTATACATAGGAAATCATTGTGTTATTTCTACAGAACACTACTGCTCTATTAATTACTATTAAAGTGAATGATTTAGTAAAGACTGAAGACGTTATCTAATATTAAATATCCAATACTTTACAAGTGTTTTTCTTTCCGTGGGGAAGTCCAGCACAAATAAGGTCGTCTGTGATCCCCCTTGGAAGCTCTTTTCCTTTTAAGGACATGTAGGAGTCGTGACACTGTTTTCTGCTGATAATTGGAATAGATATCTGTCTTAGTACGTTACTTAATTTCATTCCTGAAAACAATAGCAAATATTCTTTTGAACAAAAATCTTGAAACCAGAATGGTCTTAGTTCTTATTAATAAATAATGATAAAATTATATGGTTATAAATACATATGTATTCATCACAGAGTGTTAAGTATATTATATTAAAACGATATTAAATACTTATATCAGCTAATTACGTGACAGTGACAGCCGACATAAAGTCGCAATGAAATGCTATGTAGCTGAATCGCATTTTTTATTGTATGGCATTAGGACCTGGTTTGGTTTGTTTTGAGTTTCGCGCAAAGCTACACAAGGGCTGTCTGCGCTAGCCGTCCCTAATTTTGCAGTGTAAAACTAAACATAAGGCAGCGAGTCATCACCACCGACCGCCAACTCTTGAGCTATTCTTTTACCAACGAATAGTGGGATTGACCCTCACTTTAAAGCGCCCCCACGGCTGAAAGGCCGAACATATTTGGTGTAACGGGGATTCGAATCCGCTATGCCGGACCACGCATGAATGAATGTGGCAACATGGATTGTAACGATGTGGTAAAGTTTCAAAATCGTTTTAATAAAAGGAACTCAACCTCTGTTAACATAAATGTTTGATAAATATCAAAACATAACATTAATTTAAATATGAACATATCTATCACGGGTATATTTATATATAAATTTCATGCAATAAACATATTCAGCCGCGTTTTTGACACAGAACTATTGAACAGGATTTTCCACAGCTTTGTTCTTGCAACAATAAGTGTTTACTATAAAAGATGTTGTTTTGAAATAAGCACAAAGCTACTCAATGGGTTATCTGTGCTCTGCCCACCACGGGTATCGAAAACCGGTTTTTAGCGTTGTAAGTCCGCGGACATACCGCTGAGTCACTGGGGGGCAACTATAAAAGAAGAACCACAGCTTCAGTCGGTATCATCCAGTTATTAACAATGATGTTATTTTAATTACACTAGCAGATTGGCCAACTATACTACGGACTGTTAATTTGTTATTTATTCCAAGTGGACTTAGCCCTCCTCACCGTGGCACAACGGTATGTTTATGGGCTAAAAACCGGGTGTCGATACCCGTGGTGGGCAGAGCACGATTAGCCTATTGTATAGATTTGTGGTTAATTCAAAACCACAACAATTCAATTGCAATTAAATGTATCAAAGTACATGTGCCACCTAATTACTCAATTTCGTTTACTTACCCAAAAGGTTTCAAACAACATTATCTTTTGTCCATCAGCTGCTCATTTTCTGTTTGGCTGGTTGGAATTAAGCACAAGGCAATACGATGGGTTATCTGTGCTCTGCTAACCACTGGTATCGAAACCCAGTTTCTAGGCCGCAGACATACTACTGTGTTACTGGGGGGGGGCTACGTTTTATGTTTCTAAAATACACACTAGATTTTTAAATTCTTGAACAGTAATACTTATGTTCTTATGTAAACACATTGTGCTAATGTGGTGGTAAATCAGAAAAACAATTATTTTTAGCAGAATTCTATCATTGTACTTACAAATAATTATTTCTTAATTTACTACTACAAATAATACACAGTATGGTTTGTTTAATACACGTAAGGTTTTTTAACCAGTATATTTTTCAACAGTAATTGTGTATTTTGCTTTCTAAATACAAGCAAGATGTATTATAAAACATTATATGCAAATATACTGTACTTTGTATTTCATTAAGTAAGATTTGTTTGTAGTTAAGCACAAAGCTGCATAAGGATTTGTCTGTGTTCTAGCTACCATGGGTATCGAAGCTCGGTTTCCATCGTTGTTTGTCCGGACATACCACTGTGCCTTTTGTTGACATTCTATAAGGACAAAACTTGTGAGGTTAACGTATTTACAGCGAATGTAATTTTTAAGTTGTTGAAGATGTAAAATAGCAAATTATTATTTTTGTTATTATGATTGTGTTTATTGTTCATTTGTTATATCCGTCTATAGTTTAGTTTAACTATGAATTTCTACTCAAATCCTACGTCTAACTAATCACTTATATATTGAATAAATGTGAGTATATGACGGAATTGACACCAACTTCCCTAGTGGCGATGTACAGATACTATTAATATAGCAGAGGAAAATGTAAATTTTTGATCACCTAAGGTTGTATTCTCGTAGCCCACTCTGTGAATGAAGCCTCACTGAAACAGAGAAAGAAAGAAATTATTGCTGTTTTTCACTCGATATTTTTATTGACATAAAGAGATGTTTTTGGAATATTACATTTGCCTTTTTTCTTTTCTTGAACAAGATATTTCTTTTCTTCCTTGTTCTTTTTTCAGATTTAATATTTTAAATTATATTAATGACTTATTGTTTATTAATATTGGTGTAAAGTCCTGTCAAGGCACTTTTTTATAAAACAATATTATTCCATGTGCAGCTATTATATATTGTGTTACTAAATACTGGCACTAACTGCTGGACAATGTTAATTTTTTTTACTTGTATTATATAGTGTACAATGCTAGATATTCGATTTCTTAAACACTAGTGGACCGCCTGCAGTTTAGTTTGTGGCTGCGACAAATGTGGGCCCGGCATGGCCAAGCGTGTTAAGGCGTGCGACTCGTAATCTGAGGGCCACGGGTTCGCATCCCCGTCGCGCCAAACATGCTCGCCCTTTCAGCCGTGGGGGCGTTATAAGTTACGGTCAATCCCATTATTCGTTGGTAAAAGAGTAGCCCAAGAGTTGGCGGTGGGTGGTGATGACTAGTTGCCTTCCCTCTAGTCTTACACTGATAAATTAGGGACGGCTAGCACAGATAGCCCTCGAGTAGGTTTGTGCGAAATTCAAAAAGCAACAAAAACAAACAACAGCGACAAATGTGACGGCCAATACCACTAGATCCCAGCGACACAGTGGTACGTCTATAAACTTGCACTGCTAGTAACCAAGTTTCGATACTTGTTGCAGGCAGAGCATATATATTCTATTGGGTAGCTTTCTGCATAATTACAAATAAACAATACCACTATTAAATCAAACAAAATTATTAAGAGTGATCCATAATTTGGCAGCGAGTTCTGGGTGTTTTCCTTCTCGCCTAACAACTCAAAATTAAGAATGGCTACATGCAGATAGCCCTTGTTTGTAGATAAAAATATAATCTAATCAACTAACTTAAACAAGATTACCCTAGGTATAATTACTGTACGTTGTTAAATACAAACTAAATTTCTTCCATGCTTCCAAGTTTAGCTATTGTAATAGTTGAAATGTGTAATTAAACCCACTGTAAAACATTTTCCCCCATCCTGTCACTACGACAGTTCTTCCTCCAAAATTTTGTTTGACAAAGCTAGGCTTAGGTAAACACACTGGACGAATTCTCTCAGTGAATGTAATTCTTTGATTTAGCTTCAAAATAGCAATATCGTGATATATTAGCTTGGATGTGTAACGCTCATGCTTCTTAATAGATTCCACCTGATATCTACTCCCGTCTTCCAAGGCGGACGCTATAAGCAGAAGGAGACCTGGAAAACAATATATGGCATGTAATTAGTGATAATCTTCTGTTATACGTCATTTGTTCCAAGCTATTATAGTTGCTGAATCGTGATGATTGTCACTGACTGAATATTTTATTAGAACCCGCAACTAATGTCATTGGAAGAACAGCCTGGACTCAGTATGGCACAGAATCCAGAATACTCGCTCTCAGTACGAAAATGGAAATGAACCAAGAAACTTATAAATGATTTATAACTTGAACTCTACTCTCTTCAGTCCTTTTAGACTGGCATATCACTTGGTGAACACAGCTCTTCCCAGTGGCAGACATATTCTCTTCCTAAAAGGCATTTCATAAGGACGCTCCTCTTAAACAGGTTATTATCTTTAAATGGCTCAAGCAGACATTTAATGCATCACATGAGCAGTTTGTTTCACATAGTAAATAAATAGTGTTCCATAAACGTTTGTGTGCGAGTATGTGTCTACGGTTTTTCTGGCTAAATAATATGGAATAATTTTAGCAAAATTCCTGCTAATAAAAGAATTAGCAGATTTAGCTATGGAAGTGTATTAGATCTGCGACAATATTCTCAAGTTAAAGATAGTATCTGCATGAAGTGGGAAGCTAAACGAAATTTCATGTAATAAGGTTGGTTAAATTGAACTTAAAAGTACTTAATTAAGCATTGAAAGCAAATATGAAAAAAGATTAAATTAAAATGGCCGAAAATAAAGAAAATGACTTTCTCTCTAATTGTGGCATCATACTTTAAGAAAATACTGATCACAATATAAAACTGCTTCATGTAGCGATTAAGTAAGCCTGAATGACCTACCTTTAGAGATTAATTTTTTCCATCTAAATTCCTCAAATATATGGCAATGTACTATCACTAAGACAAATACATGAATAAAAATGTATAAATTGGGTAATTACTAATGATAGAAACATAAACATATTTTAATTACATGGCGAGCTAATGGACTCGCCATAATTTGTTTTGCATGGCTTACACGCCTTTTATCAATATTCTATTATACTCTAAGTTCTCTATTCTATTAGAGGATAGAAAGGATTGTAAAGTTTATTTCATCTAAAATTGAAACTGTAATGAATATTTATGAACTTCATATATTCAAAAGTCAGTCGTATATTAAAAATTATAATATACGAAGTGCTCGATTTTGTTCTACTGCTGACCATACGTTGAACTTTCCCTAACAATTTGTTATGAAGAATAAACTATAGATCTTATAATTTTCGACAGAACTTTTATTATTTTTAGACGTTTAAACATATCGAAGGCACAATGGATCATTGAAGTTGGAAAACTTGACAAATTATGTAGTCGAATACGTAGTTTTAAGCCAATCTTTTCATTAAAATAGCTGTTTGATTCAAGATATAGCTAAAACTTTGACAGCTTTGACTTCTGAATTTTCGTTAGCTTCACATTTTGGTGTATTTTCTCATAATTGGCATAACAAGGTAAGCCTAGATTTAATGCAATGACACTTTGGGTTAGCTTTTCTTTGGTAATTATTGTCACCATTTTAAGGTTGATAACATTGCTCTAGATTGATTTAAATATTTTGGAAGAATTTTTTCCTAAAACTGCCGATGTGCGAGTTGTTTGCTTTCACAGAAAACATTGAAGATTGTAATAGAACACTTTCAAAATACTCTTTGAGTGTTATGCTATATTTCTTTGATCATAAACCTATCTGTGGCAAAATTGAGCTTTCAAATGACCAGAAATACGCTATAGAACAAATTCGTTGAATCTAAATATGTAGCCTGTGGCATTTATACAACCCGCATATTCTGCGGCATACCACTAGTAAATCATTGTAACAAAATACAATTAATATTTATTTAGAATAATTTGCTGTCTTGTATGAATTAAATATTCTATGTAAATATAATTTTTTTAATCCATTAGAAATAATTTTTATTTACTTTAATTTAAAACAATGAGCGGCAGATATGATGTAACTCTTCGGGATAATTGTGCCTCCACAAATAAATTCTTCCCGTTTTCCAAAGGTTTCTTTAAAAATTCCTGTCTTTTGCGAAAAAAGATAAAGTAATTCACATAATATTTCATCACTTTCTATTGCAATGACAGTTTTTACAAATAAGCCCCCCGCTAGTACAGCGGTTTGTTTACGGATTTACAACGCTAAAATTAGGGGTTCGATTTTTCCTGAGTGGACTCAGCAGATAGCCCGATGTGGCTTTGCTATAAGAAAACACACACAATTTTATAAATAAAATGTTTTCGCTAAATTTAGATTATTTTACGTTTTGTCAAGAAAGGTATTCTATTTATTATACCCAAAAAATTTTCTAACAAAAACTTACTGGGATTCTCTTTAAAAATAAGTAAGACAATAAACTACAGCCACGATTTAAAAGGGTAAAGTTTCTTTAGCTATATATATACTCTTCAAAAAAAGAAACGCAAAAGATATATTTTTGTTAATTTAGAGAGAAATACATGTAATAACGTTACAAGCTCAGAGTATGTGATGTTACACGTGTTAAGGCACTGATTGTCAGACCAAAATGACAATAAAAGTTGTGCACTTTGAAAACGGAGGAAAACATCGGATTTTTCGCCAAAACGCATTCGTGTCCAATAAATTTGTTTGAGAGTTCTGCAAGTTCAACACGTGCAAAATCCCCTATAAAAGTGACGGGTTCTCGGTTTCCATAGCTAAGTGTTAACCCACCGACACGCAATACAGTTACGCCAAGACTGACTAAAGCACAACGCAACAACGCCATTGGTCGCTTGGAAGCAGGCGAATCTCGATCAGATGTTGCCAGAGCTGTGAATGTCCACCCAAGCCCCATCACAAAGCTATGGAATCGTCACCAACAACATGGATCAACTTGTGACCGTCCACGATCTGGCAGACCTCGTATGACCACGCCCGCACAAGTTCGCTACATCCGGTTACGTCACCTTCGGGATAGGACCACCACTGTGACATCTACTGCCTCAACCATACCAGGGCTGCGTAGGATTTCCGATCAGACCGTACGCAACCGTCGACGAGATTCTTTGGCCCCATGTGCAACCCATCATGGTGAACGTCAACGACGTTTTTCAACATGACAACGCCCGTCCTCACACAGCTCGACTCACCACTGTCTTCTTGAGACACCACAACATCAACGTTCTTCCCTGGCTCTCCAGATCACCAGATTTAAACCCCATCGAACATCTTTGGGACGAGTTGGACCGACGTCTGCGACGGCGACAACCTCAACCGCAGACTCTACCTCAGCTTGCAGCAGCTTTGCAGGCGCTGAGTGGACAGCCATTCCACAGGATGTGATTCGTCATCTCATCGCTTCCATGGGCAGGAGATGCCAAGCAGTTATTGATGCTCACGAGGGGCATACTTGTTATTGACGTTGGTTGAGTGACATTAAACTTCAACTAGTGAGCGTGGACTTCGCCTTTGCAGACTTTAGATGTTCAGCAGTGAATGTGCAAAGTTTCACACATGTCATACAGAACTACCCGGAATAAACTTGTTAACAATATGTCTCAAATTTTGCTCTTTGCGTTTCTTTTTTTGAAGAGTATATGTCCATTTATATAAATTTTTAATTAATATTGCTTCCTGGTCAAAACTTAAATGTTCATATAGGATTAAGGGCACTAATTTATTTAATAAGCTTATTAATATGAATTATCGAGCCATATAATAGAACTATAAGTTAAACATTAATTAAATGTAACAAGTACACTGTTTATCCAATCACGTCTCTCACTCTTAAAAAAGTAGTATATTATTTTGGTATGTAAGCATGTTATGTCTCTTTTTATCCTCTCATTTTAGCCCTGCATTTACCTCGCTAGAAGAGGGGTTTCGATACCCATGATGAGCAGAGCACAGATGGCCTATTGTGTAAGTTTGTGCTTAATCCCAATCAATCAATTCTCATATTAATGTGCAAATTTGGAAAAGGAAAGAAAATAAATTGTTTATTCTGAAATTATGTTGTCTAGATCATCGTAAGGCTGATGGCGTACTAATATTATCCTCTGGAGATAACGTCTGTTCTACCAAACGTATATGTTGCTGTGATATTTCAATACTGTGTAAGAATGCAAACAGCGTGTTCTTTGTTGGTACAACAGGAAGCGTTTCGAGAGTACGGCCGCTTTCATGTTAAAAAAGAATGAAAAGTCACGTGGTAACTCCAGTTGCAATGAGTAATTAAAGTTTAGACTACAAAATAATACAAATGAGTTGGTTGACGAGAAAAAATAATTAAACTTATTCACCAGCTTAGTGTGTAATGTAAGTTCTAATTCTGTGAATTTTTTATAAGTGAATTACGTTTGAAAGAGTTTAAGGTAAACTATCTATTAGTTAAATTTAATGTTACTTTGCCAATTATCCCGCTGATTCTCTCATCAGATACGCATAGACAACGACTTCTAACGAGTCGGTTTCATAAATCCAAGTGAACCTACCCAGTAGGCTTTCCGAATATCAGTTTAACCTCCTTCTTTATCGTTTAGAAAAATGTGTTGGGTATTGGAATATTGATTACCTGTAGAAAATGCGTAAGTTACTGAAGTATGTGTGTATGTTTTCATAGCAAAGCCACATCAGGCTATCTGTTGTATTCACCGAGGTGAATCGAACCCCTGATTTTAGCGTTGCAAATCCGAAGACTTGCCGCTGAAGTAAAATATAAAATAAGTCACGAAGTCATTCTAAATCCAACGATTATAATTTCCTTTCGTAAGAAAGTTCAAAAAGTCACAGTTGTATTCAGTGGCGTATTTAAGTAAGGGCTAAAGGGGGCTCAGCCCCAGGGCCCATGGTCTTATTGGGGGCCCACACAACCTTAAATCCGCCACTGGTTGTATTTCTAACGTTATACGTTCACACTACTAAATAAGTCTTTATAAAGATGTACACGACTTATTCTGTATTTGTGTGCCTTTCGTTTCCCTTGAAGAAACGCGGTTACCTTTAAAGTACAAAATCAAAATTTATTCGGATTTTTCTAATCACCAAGTACAAGATTTAGCAACATATTAAAAAATATATAGGTAACTCCCCCTCAGTAACTCAGTCATAATTCTGAAGGCTTGTAATACTGAAAACCAGGTCTCGATCTCCAGCACAAAGAGCTTGTTATCTAACTTTCAGATTAATAACAAACAAACAAACAAATTAAAATATTTTTCATTTTTCACTGATTTCATAAATAAAGGTCATTTGAAGTCAACTTATTCGGCATTATATTTTGTATTTATTAATGTCTCATAGATTTTTGAATTTGTCTCGTCTGAAAAGTTAGTCATTGATCACTTCTCCTAAGTTCGTTGTTTCAGTTAAATGTATATTGTAGTGTGATTTAAACTAAAGCAATTTCCTACACGAGGGACGGAATGAAAAGAATGTTTATTAGTTTTCTAAAAGTAGAAATTGTGTTCTACTTTGGAACTGTAATACTGTTGATTTTAGGTTGATTATATTCCAGTTAATGCAGATTTCCAAGTTTTAGGAAAATTAATTAAAAGATATGAAGGCTTTAAAAGCTATAATCTTTGGCATATTAATAAGTTCAAAAACTGTACGTTACCATCAACGGCCAGCTGAAACGTTCGACCTCCTCCCCGCCAATAAGTGCAATTTGTTTGTTTGTTTGTTTGTTTTGGAATTTCGCACAAAGCTACTCGAGGGCTATCTGTGCTAGCCGTCCCTAATTTAGCAGTGTAAGACTAGAGGGAAGGCAGCTAGTCATCACCACCCAATAAGTGCAAAGTGAAGATATTTCCCAGCGTTCGAACGAATCCCAGTCTAAAAAGGGTTTTGCAAAACAGAAACAGAATAACGCACTCAAAAAGAAAATTTCCGTACTTTCTTTAATGTACAATACTAATCCTAGAGAACACTTCAGTGATATATAAACGTGGAAAAAAATATAAGTTGCAAAAATACGAAGTAAAATATTGTAATTGAATTTTAAAAATATTATACATAATGTTAGAAAATAATTATTTTGCATATAGCGTTGCTAGTAATTTAGTAATAACACAAAATTATCATCAATGTTTTGAAACAAATTACACACGTAAGATGAAGACAAATTAAAAAAAAGAGATTTTAAATACTTTACTAATAAAGAAGAGAAAAAAGATATGGAATATTTGAATAGAAAAATTAATTCTCGTACTAGGAACCTGAAGATTTGGGATATTCCTGCCCACTTATTCATTAGGGCAGTAAACAGTAGGGTATACACCCTGCCAATCGACATATTGTAGGGTATTCCTCACGAATATCAGCTAAAACTTTAAGACAATCTCTGAGAGGTTTGCAACTCCCTCGTTTATTTTTGGTTGTTTTACAAGAGCCTCGTGTAAAACCAGCAGCTGCGCCACTTTTGACTCTTGAGTGTCTCCAAAACTGCGGAAAGTTTCAAAACAAAGAGTTGTCATTTTAGAAGCATTCTACTATAAGGAACATTGTTCATTATGTAATCTCTCATTTCACTAATTTTCAAAATAATAAGTGTTTATAGGATGAAGTCAAATACCTTTGAATAAAACCCTATAACCTGAGCGCATTTGGAAGGTGGACCTTTCTTCTTCAGGGGCTAATTAGAGAAATGTGTTTGTTAGGAGTCTTACTTTCTAGGTAGAATGAATATCAACTAATGTAGTTTGTTCAAACGAAATTCAAGAGTTATTTGCCAAAGTAAGTAATCGTAGACAGTCAACTTGTTAGTAGAGATAAAAGTTCTGGAAGTTGTGTTTTCACGAATCAAAAATACGTTTTCCTTTTACTATAGTGAAAATAACGTAGTTTATCGGTAATACAAGATAGCAGGTTGTCTTAAAACGCTTCAAACTATCATATTAACTTAAATAAAGTATTAGTTCTAATTAAAAAACGAAATAAAGTTTTAAAAATTCGTGTCATAATTTCAAGAAGCTATTGTTAAAAATTGTGAAAGTACTGTGGAAACTGTGTTATAAATGTTTCTTATGACTAAATGTTTATATTTATACATTTATACTTAGGCATGGTCAGGTGGTTAAGTAATTCGACTCGTAATCCGAGGGTCGCAGATTCGAATCCCCGTCGCACCAAACATGCCCGCCCTTTCAGTCGTGAGGGCGTTATAATGTGACGGTCAATCCTACTATTCATTAGCAAAATAGCAGCCCAAGAGTTGGTGGCCTTCCTTCTAGTCTTACACTGCTAAATTAGGGACGGTTAGCGCAGATAGCTCTCGTGTAGCTTTGCGCGAAATTCAAAAACAAACAAAAACAGGCCATTGACTATCATACAATCGATGTTACAACATCTAAAATACGGTACAGTGCAGAGAGTAAAAGTTCGTTTTTATAAGATTTATTTGGTGACAGTTTACAATTAGAATGATAATATCAAGTAAGCCGAGAAAAATGTTAAGGCAAACTCTACATGCTAACAGACTAATATGATAACCACACTAAACTACAAGGAAATGCTGCCAATAGAAAGCATCCAGCCAAAGTCAAATTTATCATGAAATTTCCTCTCCATAATTTAAACACATAGAGGAATTCATGTTCAACCATTCACAAACATTGATGAACTTTGACACTGAGTCGTCCTCTGGAGATCATTATCTATGCATATTTGATTGGAATGCATATAAAGAACAATTTTAACCTCACATTTATTGTACATTAACCTCCTGTAGTGAAACTGTGCTGTAAACCAATAACTATAGCATCACATAGATCACCATCACCGATGGAAGTAAAGGTTGTGAGGCCTAGAGACACCCATTCTAGTATTGTCATCGCAGATCGTGACCGTCCTTTTATATTGTACCAGTCCCTGCTCCATCTTTTATTAATTTGAGAAATTAATGGAACCAAACTTAAAGATTTTAAACTAGTTCATTGAAAGGCATTACCTTAAGGGAGGGGTTAAATAGCATGTGAGTGGTCTAGCCCTTTCTAATGCTGTCCCTATATTTTACATTTCTTTTATTATTTTTATAAGCATATATTTGTGTTTTGAAAATTGAGCAATAAACATAGTTTTAAAATAAGTTCGAAAAATAGTATCACAAACTTGTGATATCAACGTTTACCAAATTAACTCTTAAAAATCTGTCGGCACGAATCTTTCTGCACCTTCTGACAAGCAAAATAAAGATTATATGTAAAAGTTTTTAACTGTTTCTTTGTTAAAGGCCTGCTTGGCATGATCAGGTGGTAGGGCACTTGACTCGTAATCTGAGGGTCACACCAAGTTGCTCGCTCTTTCAACTGTGAGGGATGGGGGTCTTATGTTACACTCAACCCCACTGAATAATAAACACTTTACCAAAGAATTTTGGTAAAAGAATAGCCTAAGAGTGGTGATGGGCGGTGATGACTAGCTGCCTCCCATGTTGTCTTACACTACTAAATTAGGAACGACTAGTGCAGATAGCACTCGTGTAGCTTTGCGTGAATTAAAAAAAAAACTTCTTTCTTATGTTGAAAGTTTTCGCATTTTTGATATTGAATATAATTTAAGTGTGGCCCGAGTGCAAACGATTTGCCCCCCAGTGGCTCAGCGGTACGTCTGCGGACTTACACGCTAAAATCCGGGTTTCGATACCCGTGGTGGGCAGAGCACAGATAGCCCATTGTGTAGCTTTGTGCTTAATTCAAAACAACAACAACAACAGCAAACGATTTTATAACTTCAACCATTATGTTTTTATATATCTAATATTTCTAAAACACTTAACACCAGCAGATCTACAACATAAAACACTCTATTGCTTGTTAAGTGAAACTGAACCGGACATTAAATGTATTGTATAGGTTTAATTTAGCAGGAGCTGGAAAAAAAAGAACTGTTTTAACAGAGATAATGTAAAATAAATACAAAAATCGATCATTCGCATAAGGGTTTGTTTTATTTATTTAACTTCAAAAGTACAAAAAGTGCTAAATGTGTTCTATACATCACATGTATTGAAACTTGGTTTCTGGACTTGTGAGTCCGTAGACGTACAGCTATGTGACTAGGAGGCTTGCAAAAAGGGAGAAACATGTCTTTTACACTAGACAGCTAGGAACATTATTCCTGTCCCTCATTTTAACAACGTTTATAATGTTAACAACAGGCGAGAAAGTAACAATGTAATTACTAGGTCTCTTTTTATTGAAGCTAATTGCTTTTACATGATATAACATGTTTTTACTTTGCCTATTTTGTTGAATTTTATTTTATAAACCAGATGGAAGGAAACTAGTCAACACTGCTACTACTTGGACTACTACGCTTTGGACTACTCTCATTAAACCTAATAGTGTGATTTGGCCATCACTCTATAACGCATCAGCATCCTCAAAGAGCGACCTTTTTATGATATACTAACATAAAGCTCAGTTCGCACTATTATATCATTTAATATGTGACATATTTCCGTATATTTTGATGCTTTTGCTTGAAACTTACCTGTACGTATCTCATCCGCACTGATGTCGATAGCAGTTACTGTCAGATTTTGTATGATCAACGACAATAGAGGACACAAAATGACTGCCATTTCTACTTCTAAAACGTGAGAAGAAATATGGGTAAAATACTGTTGCATTATCTGAAAACAGCTAATTTTTTCAGTCAAGTGGTTAAGGCACTCGACTCGTAATCCGAGAATCGCTGGTTCAAATCCCTGTCACACCAAAGACGCTGCCCTTTCAGTCGTGGGGAAGTTATAATGTGACGGTCAATCCCACTATTCGTTGGTAAAAGAGTAGTCCAAGAGTTGGTGATGGGTGGTGATGACTAGCTGTCTTACACTGCTAAATTATGGACGGCTAGCACAGATAGCCTTCGTGTAGCTTTGCGCGAAATTCAAACCAAATTTTTTAAGGATAATTTCTATTCTGTAATATTTAAGTTTTTTTCTTAAATCCTTGTTGTTTACTTTTATAGTAGTGGTTCTTTAGTGAACATAACACATACAACCACGTATATTATGCATATATAAGGAAGATAAGATTTTTAACTTTTTCTTCTTATTCAGTCTTAAAGAAGGTCGCTGGAGTATCACACAAGTGTTTCTTTAGAAATAACTAGGGATTCGCTAATTGATGTGTTTGATATTACTAATGCTTACTAACTGTGTGGAGAAAGTAGAAGAAATATTTTCTACTGCAAGAAACTGAGGAATAGTCATTTAACGTTACAATAACGCTCTTTTAAATTAAATAAAATACGAAATTGTAACACGCATTTTAATAAAATCATAGGTATTATCACAATAATAACTGCACATAGCATTGTTTTATATGAAATAATTAACACTGTTACGTGTGAAACGACAAAGCTTTACCTATTGTTAGACATGGAATGAGAAGGCTTGACTCATTATTACGTGTGTAATGAATAGACCTGACTTACTGTTACATGTGCAAGTTTGATCCACTGTTACGTGTGAAACAAAGGATTAACTCATTGTTACGTGTGAAATTAGGAGGCTTAAGCCACTGATATATGTGAAATAGTGAGGTTCGACCCATTATCACATGTGGAATTCATGCATAGTTAAGTATGGGATAAGGAAGTGGTTCCTTATTAGACCATATTGTTTGACATCACAAACGTTCCTGTTTGATTAAATGTTCACATCATTCAAAGATTTAGTCAATTCCAACCGTACTAAAGCATCACTCAGCAAATAAACTGTAGAAAAACAAGCTCAAGTTATTATTTTACATAATATACAAGAAGTTTAGCGGTGTTTTGCTCATCATGATTTTTACCAGGGGGAAAGCGTTAATTTGGTTACATATTAGTACGAAAACAGAGATGGTACGACAAAATTGTGACGCGTGATACGCCAATACCCCATTACAATGGTATATAAAGTGTATTCGCCACTAGTTATTAGCTGTACTTATGGAACATACTTTCATCGAACTTGGCTTAATGTGTCTTTCAGTTATACATCCATCTATGTATATGTATGTGTGTTTCTATTTAAAGTTTAATAACTCGGCATAAGAGTTATCTGCATCTCGGCATCTGCAAGTGTAAGTAATGTGCAAATCTCTGCTGTAATATTTTTATTAAAAGTTATAACGTATGAACATCCAGTCTGAATGTATAGAGACCTCCAACTTATGGGGTGAAATTACCTCCCATTTTAATTCTCTGTACCTGCTCAAAGACATTTTGGCCAAATTGCACAGATGTATTATCAAGTACAAAATACAATAATTCGTCTAAAGTGAAGTAGTTGTAATCTATGTCAGTGACATTATCATAGAAAGTTATGTGAGGGTTATTTATTAGAATCATTGAAATACCTTGAAACTGTTAATAAAAGATTTTGATTTCATCAGTAAGGATACTATTGTAAAAACTACTGAAATCAAATGTTTCTATCGTTATAGCTTCAAACGCCTTAATGTTTTCCATTACACTGCAAAAAAAGGTTTTACTTCATGAACACTGTTGGGTGTTCCTTATAGATATTTGACTGCTGATCACGAAAATCACATCCAAATTTGCCCATCACGTACCTTTCATTGAAATCTTCAGTTTCACCAAGATATTGCTACAATAGAAAAACGATATCAGGGCAAGTGGAAACCGTCAATGCTTTCTGACTACTGTTGGACACTGCAACGTGATACACCGGACATTGAATATAAACGAAAATCAGGAGCAAAATACGTTTAATTGTGTTGAACTTAATAGCGTGTTAGAAATATAAACGCAATTAAATACGTTATTGCCAGTAAACAGTTAACTGTCAATTTCTCAGAGTTCCTACGTGATGAAGCAAAACCAAAACTATATTTGTGTATACCCACCAGGTACCTGCCACAATCAGCAAATACTCTTCAGGAAGCAAAACTTTTCCAAAAAATTGTTGTGCAGTGTTATTTTTAAGTGATAGGATTATAGAAGTAAAACGCTAAACAGTGGCTAAAGCCCAGATTGTCCATTATGTAGCTTTGTGCTGAAAAAAAACAAACAATTTTCTCTATACATTAGTATGAATTAAACTGGTCCTCACTTTGCTAATTTTACATTTCCTTTAATGTTCTTTGATGTATTTCAAACTATTTCCTGTTAGAATTTACAAATCCTTAGTCGCCTTTTCTCTGGTCCCTGCAATAAACCTGTATTTATACAGTGTTTTATGTAACTTTAAAACCCAAGATAATTTAGGTAAGATATTGTAAGATTTAACAGAATGTGTAACAAAATCTGACAAAACTACTATGTACTTATATAGAATATTTTTTACATCGGTTTTAACGTGCTTATACTGCTCGTTACCCAAAGGCTTTAATATTTTCAATTTAAACCCTAGTCTTTACATAGTTACAAAATAAAATTTCTAACAATGAACACTAAGTTGTTAGATACTTTATCGGCGGTATTGATGATATATTATATCATGTAAATTGTGTACGTGGTCAGTAATATATTCTTTGATATTATTAGTGAATTTCGTTAAGTGTGTATTACGTTTATAGACTGTTTATTTAATTTGATGTACCCAGTTTTAACTACGATTACTGTTCTCTTTTTAGTCCATGTAAGTAAAGTTTACTGAATGATATTTTAATTATATGTTTGGTATGTTTCCAATTAATTTCAGGACATTCTCTGAATTTTGGACCTTTTCTCATTAATTGTTGTACGTTGTAGATAGTTACGACATCAAGATTACCGGTGAGCACGTCTTTAAATAGAGAATAAATGTAAATGTGTTCATTCATATTTAGAGGATAAAATCTTGGTAACTCTTCACTGACCCTCTTGCATGAATAGTTAATAGTTGGGTATTTAATTTGCAAGTGTTAGGCAGTAATTTTGTATAGAAAAGTCTTTGAATACAGATTCTAATATAATTAGCCTTGTATTTCCATCAATAAATGGAACTGCAGCTTAAACCTTATTTTTACGTTCATTAACCGATGTTGTTTTGTCTTTACAGATGGCAGTAGTAAATAAAATTACATTAAATTGCTCATCGATCTTAACGACATATGTATTTATGACCAATTGAACAAAGGTAAGTTTATTAATCAATAACCTTACCAAGGTAATAAAGAAATCTTCAAGACATTTTGTTTGATAAAAGTCTACTAGGTTTTGAAATAAACTATCCTATGCTTTAGCCCTCACAGTTCTGTGTTTGTGTTGATGCTTACGTAGCTAACATAAGTAAATAAGTAAACATGGATTGTATTAAATTTGAAAGCTTTAAGGAATAAACCATAACTAGGGTTTTCGTGCAACAATTCTCTCTTTCGGCGAGTTTAGCGTGCAAAACATTTAAACTTTCACATCGTATGAAATCTATGAAGTATATACAAAACTTTTCTAAAGTATGACCAGAAAGTTTATTGCAGATACAGGATTTGTGGGCACTTATTCTGCCTCTCACAAACTGCGAAGTTTCGCTTAGATATTGAACATTTTCTACAGTTAAGTATACAACACGTTTAGTGTAAATTATGGTATATGTTTTGTTTATAACTTATTGTAACAAACTAACTACAGTATGTTTATTTTAATATCTATGCATATTTTAGTTTAAAATATATAACGTGTGTTGCGAATATCTTACCTATTTTCTAAATTTGTAGAAAATTCTCTAGTATAAGAATCAATGTGCGTGTTTGTAAATATTAGTATTGTTGCCAGCCGACTTTCAAGAACTAAAGTTTAGAAGTTGAACTAAAGTTGCTTGAAGTTTAGAAATCGACTCGCCAAGAGATAGTTTTCAGAATATTGTTTGTTTGCTACAGTTAGTATACTATAAAACTGGGAAGCTATAATTATGATAAATGTTTATTAATCGGAAAACTACAACATTTGACCAGGAACGTTTATAGACTTAAAACATTATAAGCCGTTCAACCTCAAGGAATTAATTTCGGACGATAGTATTTTTACAAGAACATTATATATTTTCGTCGGGAAAAACTTCGCGTGTGAAAAAACTAGCTGCTTTTAGTGAAGTGTAACTGTGTATCAACCCAGAATTAATTCGCTCATCGTGAACCGTCGATAAAATATTAAGTTCCAAAAGGCTCAGTATTGGTTGCAACTTTGTACAACTTTGAATATAAATCATTATTTGTACATTATTTGTTCTAAGAAAAAAACTGTGTATCAGTCTTGTTGGGAAGTATAAATTTGATACATATCGACATTCAATTAACTTTTAAATTCAAATTAATATTTCCGATTAATTGAAATTGTAATGCGTAACATAATAAATAGGAAACTCGTCCGAAATAAGTTATAATACGTAACAGTATCTAGTAAAAGTGTTTTTACAAACTATGTGGTTACCAGCTTAGAGAACTATTACTAGTATGAACACCACCACCAAAACAAATAAAATTGTGATTGTGTCACATCCTGGGTTACAAATACTAATATGAGTGTTAAGGCTCATTCAACTCTAGGGGTCACCGTGCGCATGCCACGGCTTTTCACAGAGTGCCATTTAACATGGGATTATGAATTTGATGTCAGAGCTATCAGTTCTCTAATAAAAAAACATTTTAGGTGTGGAAAAAAGATGCGGCCAAAATGGGTTGAGTATGTGACTTAAATGAATGAAATAAACATTGTGGGCCAAACTGGTAGCTAGACTTATAGCACTGATAAAGTTTTCGCAGCAAATATTCGTTTATTAATTAGCCAGGCCACATTTTTTGTTTAACTTGGGACAAGTTGGTAGCTATCAATTTTTATTTCACTCCTTCAAGTCATACACTGAATCCTTTCTTGGTCGCACCTTTATTTTCACATCTAAGATGTCTTTGATTAGCTGCCATGAATTTTTGTCAATACACGCCAATAAAACCACACCAAATAAAAAAGTGTTACTCGATAGTAGTCCACATTAGCTTTAAAATCGCAATCCTATTATTCGGAATAAAACTTTACTATACAGAACCAATCAGATTCTTTAAATTATATGGTAGAAGTTTCCCTCTCTAAAACAGTGTTAACAGATTTCTTTATAGAAACGCAATGGAATTTAGATTAACAGATTTTGTCATCATCACCATGCAATTGGTACACACATATTAAGCATCATTATTTATGCTAACTGCTTAAGCTAATATCATGTGACACTAAAGGACAGTTTTATTAAATTAGTAAAAGTTGTGCTGAAATGTTGGCAACAAATAATCAATAATAACCGTCCATCCATATGATTATTTCAAAAACTTCAGCTAGAAAATGTTAATCTAATTTGCTTGGACTTACCACAACTTATACATTAGCAAGTTCTATAACTTTATAGTTTTACAGCTCTACATCATCTGTCTTTAATCCTAATGACAAAAACATTCCACTTTTACTTTAATGTAAAGTTGTGATGAAAACATTAGATCAATAGTTACTGTTACTTTTTACATAGACGTGTGGAAACATTTTCGTCACATTTGAACGGTTTTTGTTGAATAACTTTGCACTTATGGCTTATATGTACACCAAATAAGAATTCTACTTCTACATATCAAATAAGAAAAGATTCCAGAAAAGTTAAGTATGTTTTTTCTATCGAATAAAGTTTCCATACTTTTTGTGCACATAAAAAATATGAAGAAATTCAATTAAAATTGGATATGTTATACCTCAGGTATTTCTTAATGGATTGCCTTGAAAATTCATATGTAAGGTAAACATTCAGTAGAGGACATCCACTGAAAATATGCACTAATTTAGATTATCACATTCCCGAGGTACAGAAGGTGGTAAATCGCTAAACTATCACTATCATTCTTGTTAATAACACACAGTGTGTCCCACAGTAGGCTATTTTGGTTGCACAACACATTACTGTGTGTCTTAATAGAGCATCAAATTGTTCGACTGTCCAGAATTGATATGCAGCAAACGAACATTGCTCAAATAGTAGGGTAGCCTCAGTGTACTGTACCCTGAAACGTTATCAAACTACAGAAAACGTTGTCCCAGGAAAGTCTTCTGGTAGACATCGAAAAATTACCAACCAAAATGACAATGTTTTGATCAGGTTAAGACGTTAAGGTCGAAAGAAGTCTTGCAACACCTAACGACAGGTATAACATGAACCAATTCATTTCAGGGTATCCAGAAAATCAATGAATAGGAAACTAACAAAACAAGGTTATTTGCAAAAAAGGTTATCTGCAAACTGATATTAACTAGAAAATAGCCATCACCATATTATTTGTGCAAGCCAGCATCTCAACTTACAGTTAGGACACTAGCGGAATATCATCATTTCAGCTAAGACCTGTTTCCAGCTTATTAAAACTGTTGGTAAGATTCGTGTTTGTCACTTGCATGGAGAATAGATGAAGGAAAACTGTATTTCCCACAGGGAACATACAAGAGGTGGTACAGTACATGGTTAGGTGGATATTAATCATGGTAGAAAAACTGACCTTCATATGATCCAGGGAAATATCAATAGCGCCTTTTACAGGCATCACATGGAAACGATATTTCTGCCATATTCTAGAGCAAGGTAATTTTGTGTTCCAGGATGACAATGCTACTTCCCACAGCATGTATACTTTACAGGATTATCTAGGCCAGGAGGACGTTACAAGAGAAAAAAACGTTTACTGATTGTAATCCCATTTAGAACAATTGGGCAGAAATGAGCCGCAAAATTACGAGTCACTATCATAAACCAGCGCCTTATAGTGATAAGTTGGGATGAAATTATGGTGGATTACATCAATAACCTTGCGGTGGTTATTAGAGAACGAGGAAGAAAAACCAAGTATTGAAGGTTTAATATGAGATAATATAAAGCTACCGAAGCTATATATAATAACTTGATATTATATTTTGTCATTATATGTGTTTTTTTTGTGATAGTTCAAATTCTTAACTATACGTCTTTCTACAGGTGTCTGATAAAATTGTTTCTATTCAAATAAATCGTTCATGAAGTCCATAAAACCTATCTCATTATACATATTACATAAGTATAAGTTTAATATAACATGGATATCTCAGTTTAACAGCACTAAATACATTTGCATTTCATTTTAATAATAATAATCCTATTTCTTAAAAAAATATACAAACATTTTGGCCAAGACTATTATATCTTTCTTACGTTTCTGCATATCAAGATTGAAATGCATCGTTTCATTTATCGGGTAGCATCGCTTTTAAGGACATTTTATACTGTTGATCCAACACTATCCCAAGAGGTTCGATCAGATTAGGAACTTTAGATTAGTCCTAAATATAGATTCTAAGCTGACTAAAAAAAAAAACAATCTTTATACGAAAATTATAATGGTGAACAATAAATAAAAATTTATTTTATTACAGATTTTCTTTTTTTATCAAAGGTATAATTGAAAATATAATACCTGAAGTTGAGGCTTAATGCTCTCCTTGAATGGCCGTGCCCTCTTCCGTGCACTGCAATTTCGCCTCATTAGCACAGCTTGAGCCAAAAACCAAAGTAATACAGTTGCGTCATAACAATGATGTTTGCGTTTTAAAGTTCTTTTTAACTTATCATATACTAATTTAAAGTTGATATATTTGTTTCAGATATACCTTTCTTTATTTTTTACCCGAGAGTATTAAAACGTATAATGGCGAGTTAAAAAGGACTTGAAAACACCAAAATAAAAAGCAACGACATTCGAAATTCTGGCTGTTATGAGCAATATTTTTTTCAATGTAAGCAACAATAAACAATCAATATGAAAAATTTTACTTAGAGAACATACGAGCTAGTTCTTGCCTTGAAGTACCGTTGTAAAAACGTATTTCTCTAAAAATACAAATCTTGTTCTCTCTTAACACGTCACTTTAACAAAGAAAACTCATTACTCTATAATGTCAGAAGCTATACCAACTTGTAACAGTTGAACCCATATGTTTAGTATTGAGTAAGTGATATTAACTTTTCCAGTTTTTAAGAACAAACAAAATAATCTTTAGTGATTATTTATTTGTTTTCAACATCAATATGTGTAAGTTTATATTTTAGGAAAACAGACAAAGTCCAGCTGATGTGCGTTAATTAAGTTTTCTGTTTTAATATTTTAGGTCTGTTATTGACATATAGATTTTCAAAACTTTTGCAGTATGTAAATATCTAACGTTTGTTGAAGTGTTTAGTTTTTATCACATCCTAATAGTTTTCATAGTGGACTGTGAAGACCATAGCACTATTAAAAAATGACACGTCCTCATTACTACTCACGAATATAGTGTAAAATAACATAAACGGAGAAATTATATTAAACACATTAAAGCGTATATTTTTTGTTTGTTTAATAAAACTTATATTAGGGAAATAAAACTATGAATGTCTTTAACGATAAATGTTTAATAAAAACCTGTTTACATCCTTATAGGAGCAGCGATAAAAACAGTAGTGAAAATCATTTTCTGTAATGTAGTGGCAGCATATTTCACCTCTTACATCTAAAGTCTGTATTGATACGTTGTAAAATTCATATGTAAAACGTACGCAAGTAAAATGTTGGTCCCATTTTGTTTTTCATAAAAAAGTAACATAAGACTTACTTGGAGAGAATATTAGATATTATATTCGAAATATGATTTAACTCGAGTTAAAAAAAAAACGCGTAATACGTGAATCACGAATTCAGAACCTTGTCGATCCATGGCCTTAGTTTTGCTACGTGAGTATAAAAACCGTAATGACCCCTTAGTTTACACCCAATTCCCCAGCTAACAATGCCAACCTGGACCCAGTAGTTCATTTCAGCGTCATCGACTAACGACTGTGCCATAGGCCCTCCACTGTCTCCTTTACAAGTATCTACAATACCTACAAGAAACGTTAATTAAATACATTAATATTTTTTACAAAAATTCTATAAACGATGCGTTTGATTTTTTTATTATCAAACAAAGAAACTTTTAACAACTGCTTGTAACTAAATATAGAACTGCTAACAGCACAAGCAATAACTCAGTACTTACGAGCTTCAGTGCTAGGAGCTAACCAAGAACTAACTACCCATAAAAAAAATAAAAGATTTTCTAAACACTTAACGCTTGTCCAAACCACCCAGTGGCACAGCGTATCGCTTTCTGGTAAGGTTTAACAACAAACAAACAAACATTCCTCAAAAGACGAGTTACTTATAATGCACCGCCATCTATCGTGAAAAGATATGTTATGTCACAAACAGTAACTTAGTAAAATATGAAATGACGTCTAAATATATTTAATGACTAAGATTATTTCTAAGTTTGTGTTTAACAACAAACATTCTTCAAAAGACGAGTTACTTGTAATGCACTGTCATCTATCGTTAAAAGATATGTTATGCCACTAACAGTAACTTGGTAAAAATGTTAAATGACGACTAAAAATATCTAATTACTAACATTCTTTCTTCACTATTTTTCTTTAACAATTCTCGTCATTAAGAACTTAAGCGCTTCGTTGATGTTTGCATTGTTCATAAATCTAAAGTGTTGTTGTTTTTTCATCATTGATGATCTTGGGGTCATCACAATGATTTAGTGCTTACCTCTAAAAGTGTAATATTCAAGGGAGATAAAAATTCAAGTTGATATCTGACTATATTTTCGAATCCTTTACCCAAGAAATGTGGATCAAACCTGAGTTAAATATTTTAGGTTAAATTATTATAAGCAACATATAGCTTGTCCATTCCCTGAATTTACAGTTTTGTGTTTTAAAATAAATTTATTATAATTTATTATTTAAGTACATTAATAATGCCCAAACGTCATACACAAACCTTCACTGTCTCCAGCACAAATCATAAAATCAGTCATTTCTTTTTTAGTTTTCTCCAAACTTTTCAGACAGGTTTCATGATTTTGGATAGGTAAACGTATTTGTTTCAGGTGATCAATGCCTTTTAAAACGCCTTCATGTCCCAGTTCTACTCGTTTATCGTGGCCCCATCCTGTTACAAAAGCACTTTGTCCTGCCTGGTACAATGTACTATTTTCTGGAATAACTAATAGGGAAAAAACGTTAATCAATTTTATGATCACATTTGCGCACAAAATAACAAAAATTACATTTATCTTTCAACATTATTTTATTATTATGATATTAAATTGATACTAAACCGACTTTCTCTTATTGTTGCCCCCCGCTAGTACAGCGGTAAGTCTATGGATTTACAACGCTAAAATCAGCTGTTCGATTCCCCTCGGTGGTATCAGCAGATAGCCCGATGTGGTTTTGCTATAAGAAAACACACACTCTTATTGTTTTTTTTTTCTTATGTAATTGAAAGGCCTTTGAAACTGCAATACCAAATAACTGAAAGTCTAGTTACAATTTATATGAAAAATCTAGAAAAAAGCATAGTCTGTAAGGTATGTATTTATTGTTTACGGACAATAAATATGAACAATATAATATTGAATAACAAATGTTACTTAAATTATTATTTCTATAAACATTACAAAGTAATTCCATATCTGAACAGTATAGGAAGTGGTTTTAGAAATATACACGTACACGAACCACAAACAACTAGTAATAGCAACTTAATGATGAATGTGTAAACAATACAAGTATTATCACAACAAATACACAAGAAAAATAAGTAAGCTGTACAATACACTAATATTATGCATGCGAATTCTATGTATTACACTTAGTTTGCATGCTACCATACCGTTTAACAGAATACGATTGTGAAGGATAGTTCCAAATGTTTTGCATTCGTCCTTACAATTTAGCCAAATTGTTCAATCACATTTTAACTTTCTCGGTATTTACATAAGTTCGTGTAGTCTCAAGAATGCTTATATAGGGACACTTTTCAGGCTTCATTATAACTCTTAGCCTTTTTAGTTCCAAGGTGTTCTATCATCACATATGCTTTATTCTTGGGATCATTGTCTTCCTCAAGTATTAATTCTCTACTCGATGAGTCGTTTTCTTGATGGATCAGAATCTGCATGTACTTGTCAGTAGTCAGGGTTGGTTTGGTTTGAATTTCGCGCAAAGCTATACGAGGGCTATCTGCGCTAGCGGTCCCTATTTTAGCAGTGAAAGACTAGAGGGAAGGCAGCTAGTCATCATCACACACCGCCGGCTCTTGAACTACTCCTTTACCAACGAGTGACGCATTATAACGCCCCCACAACTGAAAGGGCGAGCATGTTTTGTGCGATGGGGATTCGAACCCACGATCCTCAGATTACGAGTCGAATGCCTTAACCACCTAGCCATACCGGGCCCAGTAGTCCAAGTACTATCGATTTTTGCATTAATAAAATATATAGTTCCAAACATTGCCCGGCATGACAAGGTGGTTAAGGCCCTCGACTCGTAATCTGAGGGTCGCAGGTTCGAATTCCCGTCACACCAAACACGCTTGCCTTTTCAGCCGTTGAGGCGTTATAGCTTTACGGTCAATATTACTGTTCATTAGTAAAATAGTAGTCCAAGAGTTGGTGATGAGTGGTGATGACTAGCTGCCTTCCCTCTAGTTTTATACTGCTAAATTAGGGACGACTAGCGCAGATAGCCCTCGTGTAGCTTTGCGCGAAATTAGAAAAAACAAACCAAACTTGCACTAATCCATCATGCTTCAAAATAATTATTGTACATTGGCTATGATATCTTTCTCTATTTTTCATCAAGTAAATTGTCATTTATTGTTGGGAAACAATTCGAACTTGTATTCATCTCCGAAAACTACACGTTTAGAGCTTTGCTTGTTCCACTGTTTGCGTCTCGATGCCAGGTTGAAGCAGTTACATCTCAATTCAACCACTTTGTAATAACGTATGTCACTGATCTGGAGATAACATTCATACTCGTATTTACTGAAAGGTTGTTGGCAAGATTTCTAACCAACCGATGTCTGTCTGGTAAAGGTCATATGCCCAGAGACATTTTTAGATAGTTTCGGATTTCTATTTCAACCAAGTGTATTATTAATACTGCAAATTTCACATCATACTCCATAAAATATCTTGCACACAGCTGTATTGAAACACATAGCATTGCTTTAATTTTTCGCAAGGAGTTATTCTAAACCATCTAAAACTTTACTTTCTACATGCTTGTCATGCGATATCTCAATAATGGGAACTACACCTGAGCACACCATTACTTCTAGGATTGAAATGACTACCTATGTTTTCACTGCATTTATAAAGGTGTGTTTTTTAAAGGTTGGATAACAACAGTGTAAACTATCAACATGTAACAGTACTCTGCTGAAGAGAAAATCATTCCCGTAATATTTGTATATCATATTCCTCACCATTTCCATAATTATTCCCTATATACACAATTCACGAAAAATAATATATATAAATAAATTATCATTAAGCAACTAAATAATTAAGCCAGTCAGCTGCTCATGAATTTTCATATATTTAAACAACTGAGCCAATCGACCAATACTAAACTCGGATATGTAGAAATCATTATGAATAAATGTTTATTTAACTTGCATCTTCTACCAATTAATATAATAATAAAGCTAAAGGCAAACGTATATATGTTGTATGTATTTTTAAAGTCTAGTATGTTCTATGACCGGGACTTATCACGTGTGAAAAACTTTTCGATACTTCAAAAATTTCTACAGGTTTAGCTTAAACAACTAAAACATGTATTTTTTATTTAAAAAAAAGCATTTCATAGTTTACTGAAATATAAATGTAAAGTTCCTGCTCCTAGCTATTAACAAAGATGTATGCTTTACAAATTGAGAAAAATAAGTTGGAAGAATAAAGAATGTACGCCTTACCAGCTGGAGGAAGACAAACTGGACGAATAAAGCGCTCATATGTAATCGGCCGACCCAACTTTAGCAAGGCGATGTCATGATCATATGTTGTGTAGTTGAACTTTTCGTGGAGTCGTATGTCTGTCACTTCAAACTCTTTGAGGTCCGAACTGTTACGTACATTCAGTAAACCTAAAAACATAAAGTAATATAAAAGCTAAACAATATTCATATGCTAACAAACATATACCTTGCTTAACAATATACTGTATCTTCATTGTTGACAATAATAAAAATTACGAAACCAAAACATTATGAAATATTATTATGAAACACTTGCTAATAAAAAAAACATCTTTACATTTGTTTACTTGACAATAATCACGTGTAACAAAAACAAAATTACAGAAGGGGATCAACAAAAATACATAATAATTTTTATGAAAACATATGGCAGACGTGAAACGGTTCAGCACTGATCATTGTCTAATTTTTTACCAAGGAACCATGAGTAGACAATGCGTAAACAATAATATATTAACCTCACTGAACGATTTAATATCAATAAGCTATCAAAGAAAAAAAAAATGTGTGTATGTGTGTGTGTGTGTATGTTATTAGTTCCACACTTTATTCTGGTCCATAATGACCAGGTGGTTAAAGCACTCGTTTCGTAATCTGAGGGTTACGGGTTCGGATCCCCGTCACACCAAACATGCTCACATTTTCAGGGGTGGGGCGTTGTTATGTGGCAGTCAATTTCATTATTCGTTGGTAAAAAGTAGCCCAAGATAGGGCGGTGGGTGGTGATGACTAGCTGCTTTCCATCTAGTCTTACACTGCTAAATTACGGATGGCTAGAGCAGATAGCCCTCGTGTAGCTTTGCGCGAAATTGAAAAACAAACCAAACCACAGTTTAGCCAAGAAAATAAGAGACGAGGTTTCACGTGATACTTATGAAATATTCCATGTTCCTTCCTGGTTTATTAAACAGTTAGAAATTAACTTTAGCCTTTAGTGAGTAGAGGCGTGTATTTTAGTACTTAAAGTTTCAAAGAACACACGATACATTGTCCTAAAGTTCTCAAAACTAAATTATAATAAATTTTTATTATCTAGTTTCCATTTTTATTCATTGTTGTTTTCAAGGAGTTCTTGTATTAGCATTGTTCCTTGCACCTTTCAACACTTACACTGAAGTAAAGAGGTCAAAAGAAAACACTTTTTAATCCAAATGCACTGTTCTTTCAAAGCACACTTCCCCCATGCTGACTTAGTGATGAGCATGATGGCTGTAAAGCTAAAATTCTGAGTCAAATAGTTGTAAAAGGCATGGTACACATAGTCCACTGTGTAGGTTTGTGTTTAATACAAAAACAGAGCTCACCAGCCTAGGTTTGTCCCACAAATATATTGTACGAATATTACACAAGTTTCTTCTAAAGAATTATTGTTTAAAAATTGTATAAAACGTGTAAGAGATATCAGTGTGAATAGCAGTAGACGAAACGAGCAAGGTAGTGTGATATATTTAACATATAAGCAATTAATGCGAAGAACAAATGAAGAAATCAACAACTCGTGGTGTATTTTGTGTGTTGGAAGTTAAACAGTATTTGTTGTACCAATAACGTACATAGGTTCTCGCGAAATGTGGAACAATCTAAGAAAGTAATATGACACACTCAGAAGGTAACTGCAAAACTAAACTAGCCTTAAGAGTAAGATTATGTCATACTTACCCAGCTTGACAGTAACATTAGCTGGTACTAAATATTCTACTTTCTTTGGATCATCGTTTTTCAACACAAAACAATGAGCGGCTGTGAGTATCCACTCCTTGTTCACTATTGATCCGCCACATCCTAGCTGCAGTGATAGTAAATAATAATACGTTTCTTATCATTCTTATTACTACAAGAGCAAACTCGTTATATGGTTAGTTTCATAACTGCATTTTCTAAATCATAGGTTTTTTTTTAGCAGAGAACCTAATAAATGTACATACATCATTATCAACATATGTGTAACCTGAGTTAGACGAAGCTGTGATTATTCATGTAAAATCGGACTAAAGTCATCAATTCCAGTCTAAAAGTGATTATATATCTATCTCCTAAAAGGTTAAATAAACAGTAATTTGCAAGGAAGGTTTTCTTGACACTTTTTGAAATATATATTTTATCTCGTAGCAGAACTTGGTCTAATAGCAAACATTTTCGGATAATCAATTCAAGGTTCCGTGATCAGCGCCATCTTAACAAAAATAAACAAATAAGTGAAATCACACTTCACGCTTTGTGACCGTGCGTGCGTTATAAGAACGATGGTCAAATCTCGCTAGTTGACGGTGGGTGTTCTTCAATGTTTGCCTTCCTTCTAATCTATACCTTCAAAATTAAAGAAGGTTACTGGCAATAGCCCTTAAGTAGCTCTGAGCTATATTCAACAAACAAACGAATCATTTGCCTTGTATTCTTCTATCCTTCGTGTTCATTTTATTTTTGGTTTCTTTATGGTTAAAAATTTAAAATGGTACACTTCTCATAAAAGTTATAAATATTTAGTAAAATGAGAAGATCATGAAATAAAGAAATCAGACTCTTAGAGAAAACACATCTTTCTAAACTATAGTAGTAATTTACTTATTTCGCAACGTTTCGAGCAAACGCTCTTTTACAAGCCAAAAACAAACCTGTTGTTTAATGGCAATTACAGGAACGTTTTGATAAGAAACTATACACAAAAGCAGAATTTAACACGGGACAGAACTACAAGAATCTATGCAAATGTAAGGCAGTACCATCTGTTGTATGTCCACGCAACTACTTAACGTGAATCTTTACCAAAACTGGTATGGAGGTTTATTAGGTCCACCCTGGGGTACATACAAAATTTCAGTTTTGCAGTTTTTTGTGAGCGTTTTTGCAGTTTTTGCCATTACTTCCTCCTTATAGATAGAACTTCACCCAATTTGGTATGGAGGTTCATTAGGTTCATGGAAAGCTGTATACAAATTTTCAGTTTTAAATTCTACTTTGGCGTTTACACTGGAATTTTTTCCATTTTTTACCACCACCCCACAAATTTGGTATGGAGATTCAATATGAATATAATATTACTGTTTGTTGTCTGTCCAAGTAAGTACTTTGCAGGTTGTGATGTGGATGGATATCCAACAAACTAAAATTGAGATGGAAGTTTATGGGGAGATACATAAAAACGCCCGGCATGGCTAGGTGGTTAAAGAACTCGACTCCTAATCTGAGATTGCGGGTTCGAATCCCCGTCACACCAAACATTCTCGCTCTTTCAGCCATAAGGGCATTATAATGTGACGGTCAATCCCACTATTCGTTGGTAAAAGAGTAACCCAAGAGTTGGTGGTGGGTAGTGATCACTAACTGCCTTCCCTGTAGTCTTACACTGCTAATTTAGGGACAGCTAGCGCAGCTAGCTCTCAAGTAGCTTTGCGTGAAATTCTAACAATCGTCTGTAGGAGAGTAAAAATGTGATGATTAATTGCATTATTTGTTTATAAATAGCAGCCTAATTGTTGGCAGAAGATGCTGCCGATCGTTTGCCTTCCTTATGATCGACATTTGAAACTTAGAGACTACGAAAAACAGCCAAAGTTGATTTGCCATAAGCAAACAAACATAAAAAGAAGGCTGAAATTTATACTTCTTATTTCAAGTTTGTGTTATAATCTTTTTTTTTCTTCATTAGCGAAGCATTTCAAAACACAATATTATATGCACACCTATCAGCATGCAGAGTATTGCTTGTTTTGAATTTCACGAAAAGAATGGAGAGAAGATAGTTAGTTATCACCACCAACTCTTGGACTACTCCTTTACCAAAAAACAGTGAAACTGACTATCACATCAATTCGGTTCATGGTTGAAAAGGCAAGCATGTTTGGCGGGATGGGAATTCTAACCCTTGATCTTCATATTGCGAATCAAGCGCCCTAGTCACCTAACCATGCCGGGCTACGCCTTCACAGTACTTACAGTGTCATTGTACTGGAAAAAACGAACTTAGTATCTATTCCTGTATGACCTAATATTGGGTCTGGTTGGTTGTTTTAGAAAAAAGCCACATTGGGCTATCTACTGTGTCCATCGTGGGCAATCGAATTCCCGATTTTAGCTCTGTAAGTACTTAAACTTACCGTTTTCCCACCAAAGGACGCCTGTTATCAACATGATAAAGTATACATGATCCCAACGCGTGAAAGGCGATTTTTTTGGGGGGGACACAAAACATGGACACGCAAATCTATAGTTTGCCACGCTAACCACTGGGCGACACGTGGCCCAGAAGCATGTTAAAACTGAATTCTGATGATAACGAAGAGGTAAAGAATATTTATCTGCCTTGAAAGTGTATCTATCCCTGTAACATTATATCTGTCATCTGTGTTAAAACGTCTCCAATAAAGAATTAATAAAGATTTTGCAATTTAATTACAGAATAGGTCATGTGTTTTTGCACACAATCAAACAACGTGTATTTCTCCTGTCGATGTTTTTATGTGTATGTTTTTGTCAAAAAACTACGCAATGAGGTTTCGAACCACGGATCTTAGCACTGTAACTCCGTAAACAAACCGAAGGCATCTGCTTTCAGAAAAGGACGTTTTGACATTTTTGTCTTCTACTACACAAAGGTTCATTACAATGATTATAAAGATGTTATGCTGGGCCATTTATACGCAAAGGTCTTTACGGATTAAAGTTGTTTTACTTAAGGAAATACAAGGGCAAATATCAGTATGTTGTATCATTTAAATGATTTGTAGGTAAAAGCTTATTTATCTTTATAATAAAAAACTCTGATTCCTTTCCTAATTTTGAAAGCGTGATTTAACAACACGTAACCAGGTGAGGTCTAGTTTTTAGCATTTTTGAACTGTAAATATGAGGATTCATGGTTCGCGTCCTCGGCCACAAAAACGTGAAGCTATTAGTGCGCTATAAGAGTGGAGAGAAGACCAAATTCCGCTATTGTATCAGACAAGAGTATCCCAAGAGTCAGCGAGGGATAATATTAACTAGATGTCTTACATCTTGTCTTTCGCTGCTAAATTAGAGATGACTATCTGGAATGGACATGAACACAGCCAGATAAATCTGTCCGACAATCACCAATAATGAATTAACATCCAAGGTGTTCTAACTGTCGTAAGTGACCTCGGGACTCACAAATATAAAAAATTAGCAGCTTTGAAAAAAAAGTGCATTTTACAGTAGGACTTCCTGAGAAAAGCCTCTACTTGTCATAGCTAATAAAACAATAACTACTCTTTGGCATCGAACTTGAAAATCTCAGTGCCTTATGTTTTTCCACGAATACTCTATATATATATTGGGTTGAGGAATAATTCGTGAGCGTTTTTTCAAGTTAAAAACATATATTCATAAATGAAACGCTTTCGCAAAATATTTCATGTCATTTGGTAGATAATTTTTTCCTCTAATAGATGGTGTGTTTGATTTTCATAAGTCTTTAATTTTTGCTTTCATTTTCAGCTCATTTAATGGACTGTCAAGTGGACAAAATCGAGCATTTTCGACACCATCTGCTTTTCGCATTTAATTTCTTGCAATTTCGTTTAAAACAATGCATACTATATACTTAGGTATTACATGAAATAAAGTATCATAATAAATGTTTTGGGTGTAATGTGTTCATGCGTTGAAGTATTGTATAGTCTTGCATGTAATGCTTGAATGAAATTATTTAAAAACGCTCACGAATTATTCCTCAACCTAATAGATACATATGTGTGTGTGTACATACGGAGATAGGTAAATATGGATATACTAGATCGTACCTCTCCTCCCGGTGGGGCAGCGGTACAATTACAAACTTATAATTCTAAAACTCCAAAGTTTAATTCTCCGTAGTGGATAAAGCAGATAGCCCAATGTGGTTTTGCTCTGACACAAACGCCCGATACTCATATTACTCTAAATAGAGAGCAGAAAAAAAATATTACGGCCATATCTATACAATAAAATCCAGTGTCTGTCTGTAATATAACTCCTAAATCGATGGTTGCACCGACTTCTAAGTGGTAATGGTGACAAACGAATTGTTTCGGTCCCGAGGTTTGCACAAAGGTAAAAGTTATGACCCCAACCCTTCGGGAACCCGGGGTTTTCCCGAAAACCTTTTTCTTAAACCGCTCAAATTCCAACTTTTAAATAGTGCTAAACCAATCGTCTCGGTCTCGGGGTTTGCAGAAAATAAAAAATTTAATACGAGCACTTAGGAAGCCCTGGTACTTCGCAAAAACACATTTACTGGAAATTCTCGAAATAAGACCCCAAATCTGATGTTGCTTTATATAACAGTACATAAATAAGTACATCTAATAGTTATAGTTGGTAACTTGGTTAAAAAAATTAATTTGTATTATAGTTGCAATTATCATTGAACTGAAAAAGTGCAAAATAATAGTTCAAGCATTGAATTTGCATTACAGAGGCCCTGTAAATGTGGGCCATAGGCCCAAGGGTTCGGTTGTTCTCATAATATCGTGGAACAACCAGAAGGTACGAGTACACACAAGTAATTGTTTCATTTAGTTTTATTTGACTTACCATAGTCGCCATGTAATGCAACTACTACACAGCTGTAACCCACTCGTGTATGTGTACATTCTGTTCTGACCACGTGATTTTTTTTTTTCATGATGTCCATGTAGGATTTCAGTGTTATTCAGTCCCACCAATCTTTTATTAATTTAACCCTCAACAAACCTTCTAAGTTATCCTTTTCCACAAAACACCTGTCGTTGAGAATCGCAACCAGGAAACAATTACCTCCTTCAACACCTACGATTATCGTCTTTCAAAATGACAACGAATAATTGATGAAACGTTGTTCAATTATATTTTATTACAAGTTACAATTTTACAATAAGGATATTTTTAGAACAAGTACGTTTCAATCATTGGTGAAATCGTTTCCAAGTACACAAGTTTTAACAGTAAAGAATTCAGTAATCTGACGTTGTACATGTTCTAAAAAGAATCTTCCTCATTGTAAAAGCTGTAGCTCGTAGTAAAATTTATTTAATCAATAAGTAAACTCAAAATATAACTATTATCTGTGCAATTATGCATACAGAATTTAACAAATAATTCTAAGATTGATTGAGTTGTTTCAGAGTGGTTTCATATAGTTTTAACATCTTTACCTTTTCAAAATTTTCACGTTGATAATATACGGCAGCCATCCAAGGCCAAGGCTTATCAGCCCTCTGTTCTCCTGCTTTGTTCATTTCCTCCAGCACATCATCCATACCGTATCCGCACACAGAATAGTCTATGATCAAAAACAAACAACATATATATATATATATATACTAATATTTTATCTGATAAAACTAATGTATAAAATTGTTTTATTTAATAATTTCTTTATAACATTTTGATATTATTTAGTACTTTTACAGTCACTTATATACGTGCAAGTTTTAATCCCAAAGATTTTTCTATTGATTTATTGTAAAACATGTGGTATATGAGCTTTCAACGCTCAGACAACGAAGGTACCGCGACGAAGTTATGATTGCCTCTTATTTTCTGTAATAATATTTTTTTAAATCCAGACAAACCCGTGTTTAGTGTATATAGTAACAATATTTTTTTATATTAGAATGTCCTTCCTACCATTGAATGTTATTGATATTATTAAATATAAAACATTAAGAATATACAAAGAATATTCTCTAATATTGTGTCATTTTCTAGGTCTCTGATAATTAACAACAACGAGTCTAAAATGTTAATTGTAATATAACCTACAATCATTATATATTTAAAAGTGCGATGTTTATATAGTTATTATTACTCGAATATTTATACCTTGTTTATAAGCAGATCATTTGTGTGATTCTAACGAAATTTCGAAAATGAGAGGCAATCATAACGCGGTCCAATTAGGGATATTTCTGTAAAGAAATTTTATAGCACATTTCTCGTTCGAGAGTTTATAATTAGCCCATTATTAGCATAAGTTTGGTGATCTTTTATCAAACCAAACCTCAGTTACTAATAAGCTGTTCATTAATTCTATGACACTAATTCTCTTTGCATTTTAAATAACAAATCTGGAACGCTGTCTGGTCTAAAACTGTAACATTGTGGTATTGGTTCACTTATGCATCTTAAATTACTTTGCTTTAATTTCTTACGATATTTTTATATTTTGATTTCAGGAAAATTGTAGCTTACTGAATGATTTGTCAATCTTTTAAATTATCACACCATCAGTTTCCACCTACTATAGTACCAAAATATTGGTTACTCACTTTTTAACTTGTAGTTCAGTTAGACTGATTGTAATTAATTTATGTACACTAGTAATCTTTCATGTGAAATGCAAAAAACTAGTAATAAAACATAGTACGTTGCTGCGTGTTTTCTTATAGCAAAGCCACATCGGGTTATCTGCTGAGCCCACCTAGGGTAATCGAACCGCTGATTTTAGCTTTGTAAATCCGAAGACATACCACTTCACTAACGGGGGGTCGGTATGTTTCTGCTTTCAAACCATATCTAAACATTTTAAGACTATAATCACCAATAAGTTACGTGATGTTCCAAATGTATTTAAAAAGCTGATTACTATATATTTTTTCAAGAATTGCCTATTCATTTGTTTTACTTGCATCATCTACCGTATTATAACTGTTTAACGTAATTAAAATATCTAACTCTATTTTACATTTATAATACCTAAATATTAGTCATAGGTTAAACATGAAATAACAGTCATTTTCACAATTGTTTCCATCATTGTTATTTGAAGTGATTTGTATCAGTTTAAATATTTTGTAGCGTTTGTGAAGTTCATTAAGGCCGACAATTTCGTGTTTTGCTTTTAACAGTGTCTTCTACATGTCCGAACACATATATATAATACTTACCTACTGTTCCATTAATGACAGCGTTAACCAACCAATCAAAGGTTTCGTAGTTCTTTAGGATGTACACATGTTCTTTTACAGAAGACGCCATATCTTTTAATTCACCTATGTCATAATCTCCTGTTAGTGCAATACAGTAAATTTCAGCATGAGCTTCTTCTCTAAGTTCTTTAGCCACCTGCTTTGGATCGCCCCTCATATTTGCTTTCCCTAAAAATATGAATAAACTTATAACTCACTGTATCGATGCCTTTTATCAAGGCAGCATCATCAACCATAGAATTATTTACTGCTGCAATATAAATACTTATGTTAAAGTTATACCTAACATAATTAAGTTGATTTTAGGGGCACAAAAATTACACTAAAACATTAAAATAGTGTGCGTTTTTTGTTCGCAAGCATCTCTATCCAGTACAAATAACTTTTATTATCACATGAGTTAAATATATTTTCACTTATTGGTAAAAACGGATTAGTGAAAATAACAGTATACAAAGATGCCCAATTTAAATTGTTGTCACGTGATTTCCCATTAACAAAATACTTTTTCAAAGTTTATGACAAAAATTTTTTGCCATATTTGAGAGACCTCAAATTACACCGTAATCTTCATCGTTCCAAATTTACTATGCATATATCTTCGTAGGCCTCTTTGTGTGTAATTTTACATACAATATTGGTTTACCATATAATTTCATGTACATTCAGCTCTTGCTTTTGTATTTTACTTTACTATTTTGTTGATAACACTAGTATCTGGAAGCAGATGGAGATTTTCTATAAAACTGTCCTGGTGTTTGCAGTCCCAGACAGGTCAATCGTTATTCTTTAAAGGTAAAATGGTTACGTTCTTGGTGCTCTCATCATAATAAATGAAGTGGCTAGTCGCTGTCTCGAACTCTTACTGAGAATTTTTTTTTTTTCACTTTGTACTGACAATAGCAAAGCTAACAAGTCAATCCTTAGAAAGCACTGTACTGTTATGGTAAGTAGGCCCTTGTACCTCTACTAAGATTGAGATGCATTTATTAATATATTTTAATATGATGGCAATTATCACAGTATTCCCACTGCAAAAGAGTATCCTACAAACTACTGCAATATTTTTCTTTTGTTGTAACAAAAGGAAAATAGTAAAGCGATCACTTTTGATGGTCAGGGCCTGTTATCCAATCCCACGTGCAAAAATGAATTCACGTGTCAAATAGAAATGAGAAAAGGCAATAATGACATTTTGGAAGCAATTACCTACTCTTCGCTACCTTCATCCAATGTAGCAGTCAGTTATACAATATTGGAACCAGTTACCCACTCTTCCCTAGCTAACTGTGACTTCAGGTCTCAACCAATGCTACAGGCAATTGTGTCACTTTGTAACCAATTATCCTATCTTTACTACCTTACTGTGGCTTTATGTATCAAGAGATACTAGTCAATAATATATTACAACACCAAAAATTTATATATGGAAAAGCCAGGATTTCATGTCCATAATTTTACAATCTTTGAAAAGAACTGTAATGACTTCCTATGTATCAGCTTAGCATCTAGAAAGAGAAATATTATATATTTTATGTGTATCAACTATCTGTAAAGACGACTATAATGGACTTCGTGTATATCAACTTACCATCTGTGACGAGAAATGTTATAAACTTTATGTATAATAACTTTCCATCTGTGAAAATAAATATTATGGACTTTCTGTGCGTCAACTTAACATCTGTGAATAGGACTATAATGGATTTCGTGTATATCAACTTATCGTCTGTGAAAAGAAATATAACAGACTTCACGTTTATCAACTTACCATCTGTGAAGAGGAATATGATGGACTTCATTGCTTGGTCTTGAAAAGTTTGTTTTGAAAGAGGAATCATCTGCGTCTTGACATAATCTAGAGCCAAACTAATAGCTGTTCCACCCTCTGTAAATAATGGAAAACAAATGTATTCCAAAAGTAACTAAATTAATATATGTTAAATCGCAATATGCATTATTAAAGTTGAGATTCGTTTAATTGAGACAAATTAAAAGTAATCGAAATTTTACATCTTAGCAGATCCTTATACGCGAATAGGCTAAACAACCACGTCAGTGACTTCTAAAGTTCAAGTATAAGCATTTTTCATTTTGACCTAATAATTAGTAGCACACTCAGCCACGAGAACTTGATTGACTCTTTGAAAAGAATGAAGAGACGGCATCATTTATATAACACACCTACAGCTATTAAAGTACCAAACGTGTTCAACTTTATGGTGCCGAATACCCTGGATCCTTCGATCCATTCCCATAAAGGATAACTACTAGGCTATGACCGTTTCGTAAAGATGATTTTTTTTTATTTCGCGGAAAGCAACACGAAGACTATCTGCGCTAGCCGTCCCTAATTTAGCAGTGTAAGACTAGAGGGAAGGCAGCTAGTGATCACCACCCACTGCCAACTCTTGTGATACTCTTTTACCAACGAATAGTGGGATTGACCGTCACATTATAATCCCCACGACTGAAAGGGCAAGTATGTTTGGTGTGATGGGGATTCAAACCCACGACCCTCGAATTACAAGTCGAGTGCCTTATCCACCTGGCCGTGCTGGGCCCGTAATGATGAATGTAATGGAAAATGCTGTTTGGTATTTGTAATCTCATGACGTTTATCAAAATTGTTTTCTAAATTTAATTAAAGAGCAACTAAAGAAATAAAAATTCTACCTTCCATTAATAAGTCTAAAAAACTGAAATGCGCAAGGAAACGTCAAGCTGATATTTTAAATTAAATAAAAATATACATAAAAACAAATCTGTAGTAGAACTTTCAATATAACTTTGTAGAAAAACTCAATTTCTGATTATAAATTATCTTGGTTTATGTATGTTATTATTGTTAGCTGAAATTTAAAAAAAAATTACTAAAATTTGTACTAAAGGTGGCAGAAAAACAAATTCATAACTAGACTTTCCACTGTTTATTTTAACCTGTAAACTGTGGTTATAAGCTGTTCATAAGTTGTAGTTTGTGTAGGTTAGTTTTGTATTAAACACATGAATGTACTCTATATATCTTCCTCCATTCACTTTGCACAAACGCACACACACAAAATACGTATATTATTATAAACAAAAGTTGCGAACAATATATCGCTAGTCAGTACAAAATAACGTTTCTTGATTAGGGTATCTATACAATGAACGAAAACAGAAAATGTTGCTCATATTAATAGATTTTACTGTTTTACGTTAAGAATTTGTTCGCCAAATTTCGTACTAAGCTAATTAAGAATAATCCGCGATAGATAAAACGTGATAGACTAGAGAGAAGACAGCCAATCAACATCGAATCTTGCCAAACCTTGCGCTAATCTTTATATAAAAAAGATGAGATTGCCTTTACGTTATAACGTTCTCTCGGCTAAAAAGATAAGCATGTTCAATAAGAATATTCGAACATACGACCCATAAGTTTCGACTCAAGCGTTATAATCATCGTACCATGTCAGATCGCCTCAATATTTTGCTGTACTCAAGACAGGATCTTTCCATCTCTCAATCATAGGTGAGGTGGTGTTTTGGAGTGTCAGGCCATGTAAAAAAAAAGTTCCGGTAGTTATTTATCGGTGAGTTTGTAGATATTGTAGAAAAGACCGAAAGCTTCTATATCTTAAAATGCAATTCATATGATTGTAACGTATTTTAGTAAGAAATTTCGAGTAGTCAAAGAGACACAATGTTTCGGAGTGGCCAAAGTACCTTACCAGTAATACACGCGAGCTGATTGTCTCTTTTTGTGATTATCAAATCAAATTACGTGACTTTTCTTCACTATCTGTTTCAGAATGAAGGTCTTGTTCTTGACTTCCTGGTCTAGCGAAAGGCTCTGCTACTATCACTTTTGTCAGCAACAAATCTATTTTTGAGTGCCGTCACAGGGTCTTGGAATTTAATCGATGAATTTACCTCAACAAAGGCCATCAAAACGTACTACCTAATTACATCTACAACGGCTCCTCAGATTGCACATCTCGAGATCTTGCTTATGCATATAATCGAGCGAATAACGGGGAGTTATAATGACATATCGAAGAGTAACAAAGTTCCAGTCACATGGCTTGAAGCTATCTGTTGAAGAATTACTGGGCATTGGTCACGTTAATCTAAAAAAAAACAAATGCAACGATGGACGCAGAAGGGTCATGTAGTAGACATTTAGTTACACAACAATTACTTTAATTAACTATGTGACTTCTGTGACCAGTCACAACTCAGTCAAGCTTTTATTTGATTTGTTAATTATAAATTGTAATCGTAAGCTACATCCCTTACAAGTTTCACCTAAACATAATAAATCACGAAATATTTTTACTTTCGATCCCTGACATCCAGCACCTCCAGTTGAGGGAGAGACTCGATATTAATGACTACTTTTAATTAAACATATACACTTATTTATAACAAGTATAGTGTAAACACTAGCACAAAAACTAACAAAGGGAATGAAAACACAGATCAAAGTTTATGTACTACTAACCCTAATGAAGCCATAATGGCGAAACGTTGACTAGAATAAAAAGTTTCATTCATTATTACCTGTAGAGTAAAGGTTGTTTTTATAGTCTATTGCTAAACTGTGCAAAACTAGAAGTAGGAAAAAGTGGACAGACTTACAACTTTTCACCAACATATACAAATGTTTGTGTTGTAGAAAAGTTGAAATTCTGTTCTCTTCCCTTTTATATTCAGTTTTAATGTGTGTGGGTAAAAACAAGGAAATGAAAAATAACAGACTAACACAAGACTTAATATTTCATGTCTATTAAAGTGAGTATTGATAATAATTTGTTTTAATGTATTTTTATTATTTTCAGTTCTTAACAACGTAGCAAGGTAATTACGTAAGTACTATAGGTGGCAACTCCACAAGTCTGAGCACTCTGTTTTACTTTCTTCGATGTTAAATCCGTGTTATATATGAATGACCAAGTTTCAACTTTAATTCCACAGATTTTATTTGTAGATCTTAACAAAGTTTAGTTATTACTGCATCCCCTACTACTAGCTTATAACAGCACAGCATAAATGAGGCAAGAGTTTTTTGCAAACTTGTAAAACTTTCTCTCTCAAATATTTTAAACCTGCTAATGTAAATGTCTGAAATAATGATATTCCTTTATTAGAAATATTTTGTAGTGTTTAAAAAGAACAAGTATTCGTCATCTGTCCTTATCAACTCCTGGTTGTTACCTGTAAAGTTAAATTTATCCAAAGCACTGTGCACTTCTTCAACAGTTTTGTAATCTTGCGGGAGAAAGCTATTTGACACAGTAGAACTAAAACTCACTGCACCAAATCTTGTTCCTTGTTCCTTGACACCCATCTGAAATCAATAAACACAGTTTTACGAATTTTCTGAATCGTGGTTTTGCACGTTATTAATATAAAAAAGTACCCATAATTATATAATAAAATAGTCAATTATAAAGTATTCCGTAGAATATAGCCCCGCCCCATAATGTATTCGAATTTTTCAGAAACCAGAATAAAATATCCATCAAAAAGTTTCTTACTATCAAACATGTAGAGGGAAAGAACGGAGGGGCATTCCCTTCTTTCCATTTCACAAAAAAATCGTATGCATTATGATGTAAACTTGATATCGTAGTTAAACTACATATTTTTAGTAAATTTTATATAACTCATATTTTTTTAGTCTTTTGACTTACCTGCAAACTCTGATCCCATACATACACGTTTGCCCTTCCTGAAAATACTTTTATGGGCGACAATGAATGAGGACCTAAATGCCTTTTTGTGTTTCAATTTGTTCTCTCGACTCGTAATCTGAGGGTCGCGGGTTCGAATCCCTGTCACACCACACATGATCGGGGGCGTTATAATGTGACGATCAATCTAACTATTCGTTGGTAAAAGAGTAGCCAAGAGTTGGCGGTGGCTGGTGATCACTAGCTGCTCTTCCTCTAGTCTTACACTGCTAAATTAGGGACAGCTAGAGCTGATAGCTCTTGTATAGCTTTGCGCGAAATACAAAAGAAACAAACAAACAAAACAGTCTGTTCTCGGGTTTCTGAAAATGCTATTTTGCTACCATTACAGTGATGAAGATTGATCTTTTTGTTTAATTCATCAAAAGTTAATCAGTAGTCGTTGTCACGTTAAACCTAATTAACGTTGATCAACATCAAATTAAACAGCATGACTTTAGAACAGCTTGACGCATAAGATACATTACTACGTTTTCTGTTATTATTTAGTTATAGAGTCATGTAGCAAACCGAAAGCTTTGCTTGTTTTTTTGGTAAGCACAAAGCTACACAATGGGCTATGTACTGACCATCACGGGTATAAACAATTTTTAGCGATATAGACATACTGTTGAGCTACTAGAAGGCAAGCAAAACGGTATACTAATACCATATAAACAAATGCTTAGTAAGATTAACTGCAATTAATAATAACAGCACTGTACATCAAGTAGCAAGAGTATCGCTACTTTAATTAGTATACATCCCAGTTAAATACACTAAACATGTCATGAGGTATCACCGCCACTACCAATAGGCATTACTTTACAACACACACGGTCTCACAACCGGAAGTAATAAATAGGGTTCGATCTCATATAGTAGCCAAAACGTATACGCTATAAGATTTGGTAAAGGTAACAATAATGAAAAATAGTAAAATAAGATATTAAACGTACACGTTTCACTAGTGCCTTCGCAAACTTTATTGCAGAGTAGAAATATTTTTCTCCAACACTTCCCGAAGCATCAAAGACAAAATAAATTACAAGTCGTCCAGGGAAATTAAGGTCAATCATTCTGCCTCTATCCGAACTCGGCAAGTTTGCGAATAGCTCTTCCTGTTCCTCTTCCTTTTCCTCCAGTAGCTGAGTTACACGCATCATCATATCTATAGGCCTGTCACTGAAGTAAGGCTCTGTCATGTAAAAATAACAACCAGGTTTGAAAACAACAGAAATAAATCTCTCGTCTACATTCAAGTATAACGTACGCACGCTAATAACACAATTGTAAAGAGGTGTCAAAATAAACGAATTACTTGTAAAAACGAAACTTACTTTTTGCAAAAGTGTGTCTTTTTATATAGAGTGGTCCAATATCATCTTTTATAGTTTAAAATCCTAAAATTAAATAACTAAGGAAAAACAGGCATACAATTTTCAACATCTTGTAGCCAAACTCATAGAATTTTTTATTGACTGGTCAGTAACGTTCTGTGTGTGCACCATTAGCAACTTTCAGCACATGTAATCGATATTCGATTTCAGCCTACATTCGGTACAACATGTTCACAGTTACAGAAGTGATGACATCTGTTATTCTGGTGATGTTTACTATAGGAGAGCAATACATGCTATTCTTAACATACCTCCAAAGAAAAAATCTACAGTGATGTCTGGCGAACGAGAAAGACTCGTAAATATTAATTATGCCTTTAGACATAAATTTATCTCTAACACTCTCTTCTAAAAGTTTCAACTGAAACATACCAACGATATAAGTCTGAAATTTTAGATGGGTATTTAATACAATAATGGAATATTTTAATTTTGTTTAGATTTTATACTGTGTTTGTGAAACAGTTGGGTTTGATTTTGCACAAAGCTACACGAGGGCAAACTGCGCTAGCCGTCCCTAATTTGAGAGTCAAAGACTAGAGGACGTATTAATTTTCTTATAGCAAAACCACATTGGTCTACCTGTTGTGTCCACTGATAGTAATCGATCCCCTGATTTTTTAGCATTGTAAATTCATAGACTTACCGCTGTCCGAGGGGAGGCCAAGACTAAAGGGAAGGCAGCTAGTTATTACCACCCACCATTAACTCTTGGACTATTCTTTTACCAACGAATAATGGAACTGAGCATCACATTATGCGAACCCGCGACCCTCAAACTACGAGTCAAGTACCCCAACCACCTGGCCATACCGGGCCTTGCGAAGTAGTGAAACAGTTTATAGTAAACAATTTGAATCAATCGTAAATGGTATCATTAAAATTTTCATATATTTTGTCTACGTTTTATTTTAAATGCTTTGATAAACACCATCTGCCTTATAAATTTGAAAATATTGTTTTAAGATGTCCTTTGTATACAACAAAATATTTTAACAGACTAGTTTGGTTTGTTTGTTTGTTTTAGCGCAAGGTTACGTATTAGAACATCTGCGCTTTGTCCACCACGAAGAATTGGATCCTAGATTTTAGTTTTTTAAGTCCGTGAACGTATAGGTAACACATGGAAGAGGGAAAATATGGTAATTTTTTAAAAATTAATTAAAAGATTCGAGAGTACCACGTGGTTTTAGTGATTTGAGAATTTCTCACAAAGCTACACAAAGGCTATCTACGGATAACCGTGTTTTCTTATAGCATCCATTGGGCTATCTGTTTGTGTCCACTGATGGGAATCGATTCCCTGATATTTAGCGTTATAAATCTGTAGTCTTACCGTTGTCCCAGGAAAGACACGACTAGAGGGAAGGCAGGTATTCAGAAACACCCACCACCAACTCTTGAACTGCAATCGTGTGAATGAATAGTATAATCTGAACCTGAATATAAAATGTGTCATTTACATTTCAGCCACGCTGAATATTAGGCCACGGCTGATCCATTGTAAGATGTAGTAAGTCAATTCTTTTCCTTCTAAATTATTTTTGCATAAAATGAGACAAAGAAACAGTTGGTTTTGTAATTTTACTTCTAATTTCATTTTACTTTAGAATTAATAGATTTATTGCAGCAATTCATGATGGCGAGAAACACTTGAAATAAAAAGTGTATTATAAAGACCGCTAGTATGGGTATTAAAACTTTATAAATCTTTATTTAAAATAAATTACAGAACAACGTTTCGTGCTTCTTATGTCATTTTCAGATTAATAAAGAGAGTTTCCAACTGGCCATTGCTGAGCACATGTGCTGGATACACAGCTACGTTTATATGATATGCAGCTGATGTTTATGATCGGGGCAATAACAACTGGTTGCTTAGGTTCAACAAACAGGTTAAAAAGAAAGCTTCATATCAGCATCACTCACACAAGACACTAAAAATGATAAGTTAAGATACGATACACAAAAGAAAGGCCCGGTATAGCCAGGTGGTTAGGGTGCTCGACTCACACTCTGAAGGTCACGGATACGAATCCCTGTTACACGAAACTTGCTCGCCCTTTCAGTCGTGGGGGCGTTATAATGTGACAGTCAATCCCACTACTCTTTGGTAAAAGAGTAACCCAAGAATTGGCGGTGAGTGGTGATCACTAGCTGCCTTCCCTCTAGTCTTACACTGATAAATTAGGAACGGCTAATGCAGATAGTCCTCGTGTAGCTTTGCGCAAAATTTAAAAACAAACAAACAAATACATTCAAGAGAAAATGCAAACCTATAAATTTTTTTTGTTGGTAAAACATTTTACTTCACCGTCTTTAAATAGTAATAAAGGGTATGCTTCATTCATAACTATTTGGGTAAATAATCAAATAAGTGTATCCGTAGGAAACACTGAATGACATAAAACAAGGAAAGGGTTAAATAACTTTTTAAGAGCTTTAATTGGTAGTTATGGAAGACAAGTTTTAAATGAATAATCTTTCAGAAAAATGAATGTAATAATTGCAGTTTCGCACGTATAAGAAATTAATCTTTATTCAATTATTGGAATAGTATAAATTACGTGACGTCTTAAATGTTCAAAGATTCTTCCAACAGAAATCGACAGTCAAAAAAGCTATACAGAGAATACAATTTGTAAACATTTATATCATTAAAAAGCATCCATTGGAGCCAAACGTTTCTTCAGTTATTTTGATACATTATGTTTAAAATTGGATTTTTCTAAATCAAACGCAATTAATAAAAATTATAACAAAGCTAACTCACAATACAAAAGAAAAATTACTGTTTAAACAGATAAAATCTGTTATTTTCACCGGATTTATAAACAATGACACTTATAAAAATAATTTACCGTGTTATTTTTTTAATTTTATGTCACAGTTTACGAACCACGAATTCACGGTTAAATGTAGTTTGGAATTTTCAGATTCTGTGTTTATACATAGTTTAATAGTTTTCTAGTAATGCGTAAACTGATGCAGACTTTTGATGTATAATGTTTACACCGACATTTCTTTACGAGAAGCTAGAGATTATATCAGGTTAATTTTGTCTTCGTCTAATATTCGCACTGTCTTATTACATACTGTTTTGTAGGTTAACGTAGTCACCACTAAAGGAGTCGCATTTCGTGTATAATGGGTTATGTTATGATTAATTTGTTGGTTTGTTTTAGCACAAAACAAACGGGCTATCTGCACTCTGTCCACCAGGGGGAATCGAAGCCCAGAATTTAGCGTGTTAAGTCCGTAAGCTTATCGCTGACTCATGAAGAATTTTATGATCAAAGTGGGAGGAGACAGTTTACAGGATTTAGAGTGATTTTGATAAATAATAGTAAGAGAATTGTCTCATTTCAATTGCTTTAATGTAAATGATACATTGATGACACTTTTACTATTTTCAATCACAACCAGACAGTAGTGATTTTTGTAACATTTGAGCAGTAAATCTATCTTTCCTGGATTTATGCTAACTTAGATGGGTTTTTTTCCTACAACATTTGAACTTCAATTGGTGAAACTTTGGCTAAAACGCAGAATTGTGAGTAGCAACCATTTCCATAGTCAAAAACGTGTGAAATAAGGTATTTGTTTCGAGCTGAACAGAGTTGATCACACTTCTCTAGTACCAAATTTATCTGTGCAAGTCGGAAAATCAGTTGAAATATCTACAATTTTTAGTTTATCTTTCCAAAAATGTCTGCTTCTACCTTACAATATTTTCAACCCTTACAATTTAACCTTCTTAATCAAAGTATGTTCGTGAGAAATAATTCAATGTGGGTGTTGAAACCGATTTTTGAAAACAATAATTTGGTTTCACCTTATGAATTCATTTTCCAAGGGTGCATTATTGTATGTTGTTTATAAATAGAAGTTTCTCTGAATCCTCAAACAATATATAACTCCATTACTACTGCTACTATGAACCGATTATCTACCTGTGATAAATGGCATATATTAACGAAGACAGAGATTACTTATGAAATCCTACACCGTCATAAAGACTAATACCCTATGAATGTTCGGTATGAGAATGAACACCATTTGAGGATTCGTACTTTTAAGTTCGTAGCTGACTCTAAACCAGTAAAATTAGATTTTTCTTTTGAACAAAAGAGAATGAAGGTTGTTTAGTCACATCAGGACCAGCAATGGATCTTCTCAATGAAGTGGTCAAGGTGGGCTCTACCAAAAATAAAAAATGAGGGGCTGCACTTTACATCTTGTGGGTACACGTACTGTAATATCTAGGAAGCAAACAAGCTTTAACAGAAAGTATTATTCGTGGAGTCTGGGAGAGAGGCTAAATGGGAGGCTAAGGTACATTTTGAAGTATCTTCACCCCAGAAGTCCCCCCCTTACTGTCACTTTTGTATTACATACTCTTTTACGTGATAGTTATCTAAATTTGACCGATCAAAAAGTGCAAGCGAAAAAACGTATAATGTGCAACATTACCTAAACTATATTGACTGGGATATTCCTTTTCAATTGTTTGTAATATTGTGAAACTCCCACCGGATTTTTTTTTCTAATAAAAAACACAGTTAAAGAAATTACCATAAAAACGAAAATTAGCTACAAATTAATAAGTACTAAATATAAGAAGACTGGAATCAGTTCTTAATACGAACTTGAATGTTTAATTGTTGTTGTTGTTAATGTCGTTATTATTGTGTTTAAATAAGCAAGAAAAACATGGTAAACGTGAAACTACAGTTTGAAAACAAAGAGTAACAGCAAATAAAAAACTGTACACTATAAAGTTATACCATGTTAATAACCATGTAAAACTAAATAGTTGGTTTCAGGCTCGTAGGGGTAAATATCTACTATCTATCCATTTAGTAAAGAAATATTGTTATTTAGGATAAATATTGACGAGTGACAAAGTTAGGTGTGTGACAAACGTTTCTTGATGAGGAGAAACCCACTTGAAATAAAAATGTATCTCAGAACAATTGTATGGATATTAACACTTTTACTAATAAAAAAACGAGAACAAAGTTTCTACCATCCTAGGTTATCTTCAGGTTAACTAACAGGTTGACAAACTCTTGACCTCATACACCATCCAATGAATTATTTTTTCTAAATGATCTTGGTAAACAGCTGTATAGTAAGATGATAAGTAACATAAAACAATACTGTCAGTGGTTATTGTTTTTTCGGATATTTTTTTCTGAAAGCGAGACTCCTTATTTTACATGTTTTATATAGTTTTTGAACTAAGAAAAAATATGAAACCTTACCTAGACAAAACTGCTGTTCCCCTGACCACTTGTGATTTGCTTGGCAGGTTCTGTTTGATGATCCAATCGCGCTGTGACCGGCCTTGCAAGAGAATTGAACAGTATCTCCTAAGTTGTATGAGTTACCTGATTTAAATCCATTGACTGGAACGCCAGGATCAGGACAGTAATAACCTTAAAATATAAAATAAAGATGAGGTATTATAATAAAGTAAGTATAGAAACACTCAACTGTGACTCATTATTTTCAAATTCTCTCTTTTTTTTTTCTCACGACTATCAGTCTCAGCTTTTATATATGTTAATTGCTAATCATTCCTGGATATAGATTACCAACTAACTTCATACGACACTAAACATTTAATATTTATCCTATTATTTTCTAATATACTTTAAATTCAAGAATCTATACAAATTAAAACCTGCTATAATATAAATATACTAATACTCCAACATGAGTGGCACTACTAGCGTACTCATAGAAGAAAAGGTTACGATTGTATAATTACTTGACTCTCATAAGAAAATGTATTGTTTGTTTTAAGCGTCAAACTACACAATGGGCTATCTGCATTGTATCCACTGCAAGGATCTAACAATGAACTTCAGCATTATAAGCCATTACGTTTATCGTTGAGCCATCGATGGACTGTTAAATGAAGGGGTGTTAAAATTTATTAAATATATTTCAGTATATTCTTAAAGATTATGGATTGAGTGTATGAAGTCGTAAGATAAAATTATAGGATGTTAAAGACATATAATTAAAAAAAAAGTAAGCAATATGCCAACAATTTATCACATGTAAAAAGGTATCTAGTGTAGCGTGTATACGCTTTTAAGTTTAGACCTAAGAATAGCTTACTTAAAAAAATAGTCCTCCAGTGGCACATACATTTATACTGCTAAAAACCAGATTTCGAGATCCCTGTAGGACAGAGCACAGATAGCCTTTTGTGTAGCTTTGTGCATAATAACAAAATGAACAAACTTCCAAAATAAGGATAGATGATTTAAATTCAAAGTTTTTCCCTTCATATACGAATATCAATAAGTGTCTTTAGTAAATATTTATATAATACAAACTTTAACATGAATTAATTCAAAAATACAATAGGAACAAATTTTACAGCACGCAAATACTTATTTTAATAGTTACAACGCTTCGCTCCTAGATGGAGTCATCACCAGGTAATAGCTTCTCTCATATGATGATGATTCGATACTATGATTCGAAACGTTGTAGTCATTAAAATCTGTAAAAACTGCTATTATTGTATTTTTGAAGTAATTGTTCACTTTAGTAGGTTCCTCAATAAACATTAAAATAGAAAAATAAAACGAATAAAATAAACTGCACGAAAAATACACTAAACATGTTTTTATTTGGCTTCTGAATTATTTAAAGAGGTTTTGCCTTGCCTCGTAATCTTTAAAAGAAGGTATCTGTCAGTGATGACGAAAAATCCCACTTGTAGAAAAAATTATATATTTAAAAACAGCTGGTATGGGTAGAGAAAGCACCAGTAATGGAGCGAACAATGTTTCAACCTTCTTCAATCATCGCCAGGTTCACAAAGAAAGAAATGGTTACTGACTGGTAGCTGACCACAATTACACAACCGCCTTCAAACATGTGGTCCGCTACCAGCTATCCTTTCTTTCTTAAAAAGCCTGACGATGACCGAAGAAGGTCGAAACGTTGTTCGCTCCTCTACTGGTGCTTAATCTATCCATACCAGCCGATTTTAAATATATGAAGGTGTCTGTCAAATAAATAACAAACGATAAACGTTGGATGGTCACACCTAGTAAACTCTTCCTGTTCCACAATAATATTTTGTTACTTACGTTGGTGATCACAAGAAGCAAGTCTTCCACTCCATCTTCCATTTCCTAAACAAATTCTTTCTTCTGATCCTAAAATTGTGTAATCCGAAAAACATGAAAAGGTCACTCTATCTCCAATGTTAAACGGACCAGATCCCTTTCTTTGTCCATTTTCTGGAATTCCTGGATCAGGGCAAGTTATAACTAAAAGCAAAAAGTTGTTTTAACCTAAATTTCATTAGTTGTAGATATTTTTCACATAAACTATAATTTTAATACCAGATACTACAGAAATAATAAAAATAATTCACATCAGTTATAAATAGAAAACTATTTTATTGACTCACTTTGGAATTTCATCAAGTGCAGCTGTAGAATACTGAATTCAAAAACATGATAACCAGGTCGAAAGAAAAATTTTCACTTCTGTAATTTTCTTCATTGTATGTAACAATTAAAGTATTAAATCTCTCAGAGATATCACTCGAGGTAAAAAGTAAATTGTTTTTCTTTCGTTATTCATTATTTCTAATTTTAACCTTCAAAATTAAGGAGAATGAATAAAATGGAATAACATTTTGATTTACTTAACGAAAGTTCAGGAGTTACTTAATTGCTCTCTGTGATACATAAAAAGTGTGTGAGATTACTGAGTTACTTCTTTTAAAAACATCATTACACTTATAACTAACAAGCTAATTATTACAGCTAATTAGTTCAGATTAAGTCATCAGTAAACAAATGTTATTTGGATTGGAAAAGATTTCATCAGCAAAAACAGAAACTCTATTAGTGTAATTATCCGGTTTAAAAAGGCTTCATAAGAAAACAGAGAAACACTAATAGTGTCGGATTGGAAAATATTTCTTCATTAAATATAAAAACTCAATTAGCATTAATTAAACGGTTTCAAAATGGTTTCATCAGTAAACAAACAAACTCTATTGGAGTCGGATTAAAAATATTTCGTCAGTATTTTACGTCTATTAGCGTAATTATGCGGTTTGAATATTATTTCATCAGTAAAGAGAGAAACTCTATTAGTGTCAGATAGGAAAATATTCCCTCAGTAAATAATAAAACTCTATTACTATAATTCATGGTGTTGAAAAAGGTTTCATCAGTAAACACAGAAACTATATTAGTGTCAGATTGGAAAATATTTCGTCAGTATATATAAAAAACTCTATTAGCGTAATTATGCACTTTCAAAAAAGTTTCATTAGTAAACAGAAAAACTTTATTAGTATCGAATTGGAAATTATATCGTAAGTAAATATAAAAATTCTATTAGCCTAATTATGCAGTTTGGAAATGTTTCATCGGTAAACAGAGAAACTTTATTAGTGTCGAATTAGAAAAATATAGCATCAGTAAATATAAAAACTCTATTAGCCTAAATATGGGGTTTCATCAGTAAACAAACAAACTCTATTAGTGGCAGGTGGGATAATATTTCGTCAGTAAATATAAAAAATCTATTATCGTAATTATTTGGTTTGGAAAAGTTTCATCAGTAAACAGAGAAACTATATTAGTGTCCGATTGGAAAATATTCCCTCAGTAAATGTAAGAACTCTACTAGCGTAATAATGTGGTTTTAAAAAGGTTAAATCAATAAACAGAGAAACTCTATTGGTGTCGAAATACAAAAATATTTCTTTAGTAAATATAAAAACTGTGTTAGCGTTATTATGCGGTTTGAATAGACTTTCATCAATAAACAGAAAAATTATTAGTGTCGGATTGGAAAATATTCCCTCAGTAAATGTAGAATCTCTATTAGCTTAATTATTCGGTTTCAAAAAGGTTTCATCAGAAAACAAAGAAACTCTGCTAGTGTCGGATTGGAACATATATCGTCAGTAAATATAAAAACTCCATTAGCATAAGTAATCGGTTTTAAAAAGGTTTCATCAGAAAACAGAGAAATTCTATTAGTGTCGCATTGGAAAATATATCGTCAGTAAATATAAAACTAATAGTGTAATTATTGGGTTAGAAGAATTTTCATCAGTAAAGAGACAAACTCTATTAGTATTAGGTTGGATAATATTTCGTTAGTAAATATAAAAACTCTCTATTGTCGTAATTATTTGATTGAAAAAGTTTTCATCAGTAAACAGAGAAACTTTATTGGTGTCGGATTGGAAATCATTCCCTCAGTAAATATAAAACTCTATTAGTGTAATTATTAAGTTTGAAAAAGGTTTCATCAGTAAACAGAAAAACTCAATTAGTGTCATATTGGAAAATATTCTCTCATTGAATATAAAAACTATTAGCGTATATATGCGGTTTCAATAGAGTTTCATCATTAAACAGAGTAACTCTATTAGTTTCCAATTAGAAAATATTTATTCAGTAAATATAAAAAATCTATTAGTGTAATTATGTGGTTTGAAAAAGCTTTAATCACTAAACAGAAAAACTCTATTAGTGTCGAATTGGAAAATATTTCGTCAGTAAATATAAAACTCACTTAGCTTAATTATGCGGTTTGAATAGAGTTTCATCAGTAAACAGAGAATATCTATTAATGTCGGACTGGAAAATATTTTCTCAGCAAATATAAAAATCCTATTAGTGTAATTATTGGGTTTGAAAAAGGTTTAATGAGAAAACAGAGAAATTCTACTTGTATCGGATTAGAAAATATTTCGTCAGTAAACATAAAAACTCTTTTAGCGTAATTTTTTGGATTGAAAAAGTTTCATCAACAAAGAAAAAACCCTATTAGTGTCGGATTGTAAAATATTCCCTCAGTAAATATAAAAACTCTATTAGTGTAATTAATGGGTTTGAAGTAAGGTTTCATCAGTAAACAAAGAAACTCTATAAATGTCGTATTGGAAAATATTCCCTCAGCAAATATAAAAACACTATTAGTGTAATTATCCGGTTTGAAAAAGATTTCATCAGTAAACAGAGAAATTCTACTGGTGTCTGATTGGAAAATATTTCGTCAGTAAATATAAAAACCCCATTAGCGTAATTACGCGGTTTGAAAAGGATTTCATCTGTAAACAAAGAAACTCTATTGCTGTCGGATTGGAAAATATTCCCTCAGTAAATGTAAAAACACTATTAGTGTAATTACTGGGTTTGAAGAAGGTTTCATCAGTAAACAGAGAAACTCTACTGGTATCGGATTGGAAATTATTTCGTCAGTAAATATAAAAACTCTATTAGTTCAATTATTGGATTTGAAGAAGGTATCATCAGTAAACAGAGAAACTCTATTAGTTTAAGGTTGGAAATTATTTCGCTAGTAAATATAAAAACTCTGTTATCGTAAATATCCAGTTTGAAAAAGGTTTCATCAGTAAACAGAGAAACTCTATTAGTGACGGAATGTAAAATACTTCGTCAGTAAATATAAAATTCTATTAGCGTAATTATTAGATTTCAAATATATTTCATCAGTAAAAAGAGAAACTCTATTAGTATCGGATTGGAAAATATTTCGTCAGTAAATATAAAAACTCTATTAGCGTAATTAATCGGTTTAAAAAAGGTTTCATCAATAAACAGAGACATTCTGTTGGTGTTGGATTGGAAAATATTTTGTCAGTTAATATAAAAACTGTATTAACGTAAGTATTTGGTTTGAAAAAGATTTCATATGTAAACAGAGAAACTGTATTTGTGTCGGATTGGATATTATTTCGTCAGTAAATATAAAAACTCTGTTAGTGTAATTATTGGGTTTGAAGTTAGGTTTTATCAGTAAACAGAAAAACTCTATTAGTGTCGCATTGAAAAATATTATGTCAGTAAATATAAAAATTCTATTAGCGTAGTTATTAGGTTTGAATAGAATTTGATCAGTAAACAGAGAAACTATTTGTGTAGGGTTGGAAAATATTTCGTCAGTAAATATAGAAACTCTATTAGGGTAATAATTTGGCTTGACAATGGTTTCATCAGTAAACAGAGAAACTCTATTAGTGTAACTACTTTTCATCTTACTTACGTTGACATTTTGGGAAATTACTGGACCAACCGAGATAAGTACACTTCACCCATGAACTCCCAATGAGACGATAGTTTTGATCGCAAATGAAATTTAGATTAAAGCCATCAGAGACGTCTGTTAGGTTAGTATATTCAGTCTCAACAATTCTTCCGTCTTCCAGGTGTTGTGGCACCCTACATGAAGTTACTGTAATAACATGAGACAAAAGTAAGTATAGAAATTCTGGTTTAAGAAGAAAAAAAATCAACGATTAGTGAATACTTAATGAAAGCTTCACTGAAATTTGGATGTTAAAAAATATTGTGTCCATACTTTTGGTCCACTGTACACTCTGAATTATCAACTTGTTATGGATGTCTATCAAAAACATCAAATAAAAATATTTTTATAATCCACGAAAAATATCTAAATAATTGTATGTATTGTGACATCAACAATTCTAACCACTTGCTCCAAAAAAAAAACTCTAGTTACACATACCTCCACATACGGGAAACTGAGAATCCCACTGTCCATTTTCCTTGCAATATAAATATTCGGAACCGGACAACAGTCTGTATCCAGTATCACAGTAGGATTCCAGTTCATCATCAGGTAGATAGTAATCTCCTTGTTTCCAAGGCTTCATAACTACCTTAGGTATGTCCAATGGAAAAGGACAGGTTGTTGCATTGCGAGCTAAAAGATATTAAACCACAAAATATACTAGTTAGCCTAGAAGGTACTCAACATCTCTAATTAGTCAGCATTGAACCAATTATCACTGAGTGTTCTTCGTATTTAAGAACGTAAAATAATTAAATTTATAATCAATTGCTTTTGGTGTATGCCTAAAACCACACTAAACTATAATGTGGTCTCACCCAACATTTTGATAAAATTAAACTACATTCTTATTTTCGTGCAAGCCATGTAAAATTGAATAGGTATCTACATTTGAAAAAATCTTTTAATTTTAAAATAAAAAGGAAAGAGGGAGAAAAATAGGGAGCAGTCTCGTCAATCTCCAAAAAATATAAATACACATTCATGTTCACCTTTGATTTTGTGCTTTTAACTCTTACTTCTATTACGTACATATATAAAAAGTCCTTCCACTTCGTAAATGGTTAGTCTTCATTGTAATCAAACCGGACCGGGTTCATGCCTTCATAATAATCATTCTGTATTCCGAAAACTTATAATTTAGAAAATACATAAAGCTGTTGAAAGTCAACCCCAAAAATAATAACATTTAACCTGTTGACTGCCAAGTATTTCAGCTGTTACAGCAGCTCCTATGCCGGGTTTTTTTCAACAAAATTAAGTAATTTTTAAAACAAAGGAAATAAGCAACAAATACTATTTTTTTCTCTAAGCCAAACTTATAGTAGTACACAAAATGAAGAAATATGTACAAAACATGAAACAATAATTTAATAATTCACTTTCGTGTGAAATGTTCTAAAGTAGGGGTCAACACAAAGAGCCACTTTGAAATTAGTACATTCATATCTGCTTTCCCCCCCCCCTGTGGATTTGTCAGAGAACACTTTACACTTTCTAGTGGGGTGCTTTTTCTTCTCTGTTTGGGGAATAAGTGTTGAAAAGTGAGGTTCTGTGAGGCGAAGGGGAGTTTCCAAGGAAGGCCGGCCTCTGGTGGATTTTTGGCGCTGGGTGTGGTAATCTTCAATCAGGGTACAGATGACACCGAGTCTAAACTCCAGGAGAGACAGGTTGTTTCCCAGTCATTTGTAAACTACCAAAGCATTGTACACTGCTATATCCATCATGTGAAAAAATACTTGACAGCCTTGCGCATACTCGGCTAAGCATGCAACACACTGTCACATAAGTCAACCCCTCCAATATAACGATTGTAATCAATGACATATTTTGGTTTTACAATAGCTGTACCAGTAGCACGGTTGATTTTTTCTAGTGTTTTGCATGGTATTGTCATGTATTGTACTCAACATGAAAATGTCCCTCTTATCCTTCCAGTGAAAAATACCAATGCTGTTTTTTGTGCCACTTCCATTTCTCCCCTTTGGATATTTGTGAAACATTTCGGCATCCCAATTCGATTTGTCATTACTGTCCCACACAAATAGGTGTCACGATCAAGCAATGAGTTCGCTAAGGTGGGACTTGTAAAAAAACGATCCAAATAGAGCATATAATTTTGTCCAAACAATGGTTCGCCCTGTCCGCCCTCTTTAGTGCTGTACTGTATAGTAGCACCAGTGTAGATGGAAAAGTCCCAAACAAAGCCTGTTACACTTTCACATAGCTCATAACGTTTTACTCCAAACCTAGCCCTTTTAGATGGAATGTACTGTCGAAATCCCAATCAACCCTTCCATAGTATCAAAGATTCGTCAATGCAAACATGTTTGTTTGGTACATATGAGGTTCTAAATTTTTCCCGTATATGGACAATAATGGGCTGTATCTTGTGCTGTCGTTGGTCAACAATATATTCCTGGGTATTGTCAGCAAAGTGTAGCATCGATAGCACCAAAAGAAACCAGTTTTTTGACATGCACTAACCAAAAATGGGTGTGGCAAGCAAAGGGTAAGTACTGAAGTACATGAAAATAGTTGGTTTACTTTCTATACCCACTAGCATTATTAGACCCATAAATTCATACATTTCCTTCTCATTAGTTGGCTTCCATGATTTTACTCTAGAATGTTCCTTCAAATCAGCGCAGGCCATCATAGTTTCTGCATATTTATTGTTCTCTGTTACAATATGGTTGACAATTGTGGGAGGGAAGAACTTTTGAAGACAATGAAAGGGCTTTGAGTCTTGGCTCAAATCGTCGTACTGGACACCATGATTTCCTGAGAAGGGGTTTATAACTGGAGCAGCAAAGGATTCGGCATTCCAATCATTGTCATTAGGGCACTTTTTCTTGGAACTATTCTTACCACGACTTGCAATTTTACGTTTACCCCCTGGTGTTATCGCCTGTTTACCAGTGCTGGTTGATGGCCAGTTATCATCATCTTCACTAACATCTCAGCTTTGTATTTCCGTATTTTTCAAAGAATCTTCTGAATCGCCACTGCTATCTTCAAACTTTGAACCAAGTTCAAAATACAACTCTAATGCTTCTTCATTTTGTAACTTTTTTCGTGACGCCATTTTGGATCGAAGTGAAACAATTTGTAAGTAGGTCAAATGTATGTATGATGCTGACATCTAGCGTTGAAGTCAGGTATTATTAAAAACGAATTAACTCGTCCGTGGCACAGTGTTACCGATCGGCTTGGACGAGTTATCTCGTCTACGCCACTGAACTGTACAATGATTTTAAATTAACATTTAAAAATTAAATAAATAATATTTTGTATTTATAAAGAAATTCTTAAAAGAATTAATTAAAATTATAACCAAAGAAATGTATAAAAATGTTATATATATGTGTGTATAATGAAAATAAAAACATATTTACAGAATATGTGACTCACTCATTACATAGATATTGTTATAAAAAGAAACAATGTATACTATTGTATATTTCTGATGGCTTATTGAGAAGATATTTCAAATACCATTTCGATAAACAATTTGAGCCATCTTCACATACTCAGCTTGATCAGAGCGTATAACTTTTCAATTGAGGTAAAGTAAATAAAGTTTAATTTAATGTATTTTGGGTAATATTTACAAATTAAGGTAAAAAATTAATACCAAAATAAGAATTTCAAACTACAAACCAATCATCTAAAGACAACCTTTGCAAAGAAATTTTGTAAATAATTTATGCAATTAGTTTTACAAAATTAGTATTATAAAAAAGGTTTGATATTAGTTAAATAATTTTTTACATATTGGAAATTTTTAAATCTAAGTTTAAAGCTTTTACAGTTTATATTTTTAAATTTTACTACTATATTAAATTTTACTGAACATATTTTAATTAGGTTTTACTTTCTAGATCCTCAGAATATCGAAGAAAGAGTTATAAGCCGTGAAACAACTTCCATTCGATCAGAATAAAGACTCGCTACTTTGGGACTGTAAGAGTGTTTTATTGTATACATATAAATATATATAATTTTTAATAAGTTTCTTCAAATAACTAAAACCTAAACATACACCTTCAAATAGATCGTCAACAGTTAATAATATTATTATAGGCTCAATATAGAGAAGATAAAATAATTTAAATCAATATATTTCATCAGTTTGAAATATATATATGTTTATTTACACCAGTTTTATTTTTATTTTGGTGAGGTGTATCACAATTTAATATTTCAGTCTTCTTTGGATATTTCCATAAACTAAATATGACTAGCCACCTTATCTACACCCGTAGTTTCGTCACTAAATATTGCTTTTTTGTGGGTAATACTTAAGGTTATACTAAGATAGCACTATTTTAAGAATTTCAAAGTAACTTGAAACTGATTTAGTTTTACTAAGAATTAACCTGTAAGACCAAATGAGGACTGGCATAGCCAGGTGGTTAAAATACTCGAATCGTAATCCGAGGGTCGCAGGTTCGAATCTCCGTCGCACCAGACATGCTCGCCATTTCAGCCGCGGAGGGCGTTATTATGTGACAACTAATCCCACTATTCGTTGGTAAAAAAGTAGTCCAAGATCTGATGGTGGGTGGTGATGACTAGCTGCCTTCCCTCTAGTCTTACACTGCTAAATTAGAGACGGCTAACGCAAATAGCTCTCGTGTAGCTTTGTGCGAAATTCAAGAAAACTAAACCAAAACCAAATGAGAAAGTTCCTCAGTTAACATAAATGTCTACAGCCTTATACATATTTAAATTTAATTTCAGAAGTAGGGATATAACCTTAAAATCCAGCATTTCTGTTTTGTTTATAAAAGCAATGGATTTTGTTTATAGTTAAATACGTGTGTGTGTGTGTGTTTTGTTTTTATTCTAGACATTGGAATTTACACTAGAAAAAAATCAAACACGACACAAAGCAAGAAATTACATATACACACACAAACAAACAAATGTTGCTTTGCTATGTTTTTGATGTAAGGTACAATTAACCATAAGTAGATCCCCTAACAAAGTCAGTAAATGTCCAAATCCATCGTGTCACAATATCCTTTCCTCTCAAATAGAGATCGTTATCGAAAAGAAACAAACAAGTAATCTTATAATCCGTGATGACGAGAAAACCCACTTGTAAAGAAAACTATATATTTAAAAACGGCTGGTATGGGTAGAGAAAGCATTGTTCGCTCCTCTATTAGTGCTTTCTCTATCCGTACCAGCCATTTTTAATAAATAAGTAATCTTATAGTATTATAAACTACTTATCACAACTATTATATGTGTTCAGCTAGCTTTTGATATGGGTTATGTGCATTAATGAAGATAGTTTTCAAAATCCACGATTTAATTGATAATATTAAAATCGCTTTTTCATTTATGCTGTTCTCCCCTTCTATAAGGTTAATTAGTAAACCGTAACTGTTCAGAGTTGAAACCATGTACTTACCTAATTCTAGAATTAGAAAAGTGTACCTGTTAAGACTTCCTAAGCTGGGCTAAGCTAATTTCAGGACTTAGATCAACGTTACTGTTTAGAATTCTTAATGTAGATTAAACAAATTCCAGAACTAAGATCATTGCAACTGTTCTAGAAGTTTTCCAGACAAACTAGTATTTCTATACTTACGTTTACACAGGGGACGAGGGCTAGTCCAGCTTCCGTTTCGAATACAGAGAATACGGCTACTTCCGACAAGGTCAAAGCCATCATTACAGGAAAATGTCAAACTGTTCCCTGCGTAACAACATTTTCCCCATCTCTTGCCATCAGGAGACACTCCTGGATTTTTGCATTTCCGCCTTTCTATTAAAAAAAATATATATAGTAAAGAAGGACAAAAACATCTATTTAATGAATGTTCACACGATTTTGTTTTTAAATTAATTTGCTTAGCTTGCTTTGTTTCTTATTGAATATAGTCGTATTGATTAATTTCTTCACAGAATAGTAATAATGATTAAAATATAACATAAAAATCATATATCAAAATAAGATTCTCGAAATAGCAACAAATTCCACATCACATACCAATTTAAAGAAACAACATACGTGTTTTGTTAAAGACCTAGAGAAATGTCAAAATTAGATACATGAATAACAATAAGATATTAATGCTTAGCAACACAGGTCATCTTACCAAATATTTTTGATACATTGAGAAGATTTATATAATTAATTATTCAAGCGTACAACAAACACAAAGAGCCGAAAAGCCAAAACAAAACATAAGAAGCCAACAGTTTTCTCAAATGGAACTCTAGCTGTTGCTAAAATGACTAAAAAACACACACTAATTTGATTCCATATACATTATCACAGAATATTAGGCTCTCTTTATGACGGAGAATTTTGAAAAATATACTTTAAAATGTTAAGATTATATTAAAATCCCAGTTTTTCATTTTATTAATAACATTAAACCAGAAGCTCGCTTCTTATGTCAACTTCATTCGTTGAAAACATAATAATCAACAAAGAAACCTAAACAAATATTATTTTTTTTATCAGGTTAAAACTGTCGTTTTATTCGGTTGTCCAGAAATAAATGTCGGAATTCTCACGATGACATTTAGAAGCTGAATATTGATTACCTTAACGTTGGTTGGTTGGTTTAGTCCAACATTTGTCGCTTACAAGGTGTCTTAATTGTTTGCTGTTTCAATTCTACTCAGGTCTGGCATGGCCACGTGGTTAAGGCACTCGCCTCACAATCTGAGGGTCGTGGGTTAGAATCCCCATCACACTAAACATGCTCACCCTTCCAGCCGTAGGCGTTATAATGTGACGATCAATCCCACTATTCATTGGGAAAAGAGTAGCCCAAGAGTTGGCGGTGGGTGGTGATGACTAGCTGCCTTCCTTCTAGTTTTACACTGCTAAATTAGGGACGGCTAGCACAGATAGCCCTTGTATAGCTTTGCGCGAAATTCAAAACAAACCAAACTGATAAATAAGCAGATTTTTAGTCGGGCGATTGTTTTATTTAATTTAATAAGAAAAGACCCAATAAAATTTTGGGTACAAATTTCCATTCTTCTATGTGCGTAAACATTTGAGCTTACATCGTAAACGACAATTTATTTTGCTTTTTGTTTTTCTGGATATACCTTTGTCCATGGTAAAGTATTCTATATTAGGTACATTTATTTCACATAATAATTCACATACACTACTGAACAGTAAATACTTTTGTCCATGATAAACTATCCTACATTAAGTACATTTATTTAATGTAATAATTCACTTACAGTACTAAATAATAACTACCTTTGCACTTTGGGAAGTTTCCATTCCATCTCATTTCGCTTCCTCTAAACGTACACATGAGCAGAGACTTTCCAACCAGCCTGTGGCCACGGTGACATTTAAAGTTGACTGTGGTTCCCTCTACAAAACCTTCATTTCCGTTTTTAATCTCAAAAAATCCATTATTTATTAATGGCTTAGAACACAGCATTCCTGTAGACACGATAAAATTCAAACATATTACTACTTTGTTATCAAAACCTCCAGAAATATACTCATGAATAATAAGATTTATAATTCCATGCTGTCGGTAGGAAACAATTCAGATTTATATTTGGTTTTTAAGTCTTCATTTTGCAAATATTTGGATCTTTTTTTTTTTTTACTAAGAATGCTTTGAAATTTCCATAGAATATAGGATGGTTAGTCTAACTGAGAAATTTACATTGGCATACGTCAAATTTACTTTACTTATGTTAAATATCCTGTTGTTACGTCAAACTTACTGTTCTTATGTCAGTTTCAGATTTAAAACAAATTTAAATCTAAAAGAAAACAAGTTCATTTCAAATATACCGAACTGTACTATATATGTAAGTCGTGATGACAAGAAACCCACTTGAAATAAAATCCATCTCAGGACGACTGGTATGGGTATTAACACTTTTTTATATTTCTTTTATATATATGTATATGTATAACTGGTCATCAGGATAAACGTTTTTCTCTGTATAAAGCATAAGCGTTGTAGATGAGAAGACCGAAAGCTCATTACCCATTCTATTATAACAGAGAGTACTACGCCCTCGGTTTTAAGAACCTAACCTCAGATAAAATACATCTTTATCAACTAATATAGAATGAGATGTATAGAAATAAGTATTAACAAGTCTTACGTATTATGTAGCAGTGAACTGTAATTTGTATCTCGGAATTTTATATAACGTATAATTATAATATAGCATCGTCAATTCTATTCAGCTGTTTTATTCAGAGTGCAGAAATACTGCACTCTATAAAGAGGTTGAGTACGCTAAATTAAAACAGTTTTGGAGCCTTACCATGTCATTACAGACTTTTTTTCATAGTTAATCATGCTCTATCTGATGATTGTGCGTCTTTACAATAATCCCGCAGCATAGTTTTCCATTGCAAAATGCTTCGTCGTAATACTGTCATATCTAAGCCCATCATTTCTTTCTGCTTGCCTTCCATAATCCATCCAGTGTACTCGGGCGATGGTTTCTAATTGCACAGAAATCCATAGATTTTGTTTGTTTGTTTTGGAATTTCGCACAAAGCTACTCGAGGGCTATCTGTGCTAGCCGTCCCTAATTTAGCAGTGTAAGACTAGAGGGAAGGCAGCTAGTCATCACCACCCACCGCCAACTCTTTGGCTACTATTTTACCAACGAATAGTGGGATAGACCGTCACATTATAACGCCCCCACGGCTGGGAGGGCGAGCATGTTTGGCGCGACTCGGGCGCGAACCCGCGACCCTCAGGTTACGAAGCGCACGCCTTAACGCGCTAGGCCATAAATCCATAGATAACATGAACAGTTTATCTACGTGTGGAATAGTATGAATACTTATTTCTTTTCCAGCTGCTTGGGATAAGTGATGGTTGAAAGGGAGGTATGCCTGGAAGCCTTACCTATGTCAAGTCATATTCCGTTGACTTGTTTCCAGAAGGAAATTCTTCTTAATAAAGTCACATACTGTTGCCTTAGGCATGGACGGATTTGGCTTCATGAACATTCGTGTTCATGGATTCTCGCCTGTTACATGCCACTAAACTGGGCTCAGCTTGTAAAAGGGATATTTTTGGATGGTTCTAGTACCCCAGTCTCATCCATATTTCTTTGTTTTCGATTGTCGTTAAGAATATACCTACCTTTAAAACTCTAAACACCTGATCTTCATATATGAACATTTTGCATCATGACAGAATATTAAGTAAAAGTGATTACTTTTTGTGGCATCATACTATTTACAAAATGCCAAATAATGACAAAATACATTTCTATGGTATACTCCCAACTAAATTATTTTCGCTCTAGAACCAAATGAGTTTCTTCGTAATGAGGTTCTCGAGCAGGATATGCACAAAGTAATCTGACTGTAAACGCGAATGAATCTTCAGTCGTTCTTCCCTCGAGAAGACTCTCTGCCAACCCTGTGACAAGTTTAGTACAACTCCCTACTAACACAGGAAACTTCGGTTTGTCTTGCGATCGATCAACACGTGAACAGTCACTTCCTTACAATATTCGTGAGCTAAAACATACAAACCTCATTAAATCGGCTAGGGAAAGAACGCTGTTGCATTTCCGTAGACAAAATGAGTGTTATCTAATATAAGAACAGAGAACAAAGACACAAAAATAACACTAGAACTGACAGTGTTATCTGATACAAGGAGAACAGCGAACAGACACAAAATTAACACTAGAACCGAGAGTGTTAACTAATGCAAGAAAAACAGCGAACAAAGATACAAAAGTAACACTAGAACTGAGACTGTTATTTAATACAAGAACAGCGAACAAGGACACAAAACTAACACTAGGCCGAGAGTGTTATCTGATACTAGAAGAACAGCGAACAAAGACACAAAATTAACACTAGAACTGAGAGTGTTATCTGATATAAGAAGAATAGCGAACAAAGACACAAAGTTAATACTAGAACTGAGAAACTTCAACATCTTCTGAATGGAATATTTTATGTCATAAATGTAAAAAGAAAGGAAAAACAGGCCTCACGAAAAAAAATTAAATTTCTGCTTTACTGGCGGTGGAAAACACACTTTATACTCGTATATTACAGTTCGGTTAGTTTCTGTTTTACCGCAACTTTACATCGTATGTATTTGTTACGCGACTTACTGACTTGCATATTTGAAATTGTTTTGGTATAGCGTACACCACTATACGTATAAACTACTGGAATAAGGAAAAATAAACACCAGAAAGTAATGAGCTGTGAAGTATATGTTACATTTTCTTTATTATAAAAGAACATTACATAAATTAAATGTTTGTTTTTTATAGCAAGCCACATCGGGTTATCTGCTTAGTCCACCGAGGAGAATCGAACCCCTGATTTTAGCGTTGTAAATCCGTAGACTTACCGTTATACCAGCGGGGGACTAGATAAAGTCTTTAAAATAAAATATTCCATAACAGACATCTGATAGACTGTTTTATATCAGGACATAAAAAAATGTAATATAGAATACCGAATATTATATTTAGGCATTAACTAGTTTAGTTACTATTGTCAATATTTTACATGTGTTTTAAATGAATTTATGATAAAACTTACTGTCACATTTCGGTATATCGCCGTCCCATTTTCCATTTTTGCACATAAGATAAGGCTTAGTCGACCGTTGTACGTATCCTTTATCACATACATAGCTAAGAACATAAAAAGGAGGAAAATGTTTCTTGCCAGCGTCACCTGGATTTTCAAATTCCCATTTTCCATTTATCGGTGCGTTTTGAAACTTACAACCTAAAATAAAAGACAAACAGTGACCTGTACTGATTTAATTATTAAATAATCATGCTTGTATCAGTCTTATTAGTGATTATTTACATTAAATAATACTTTAGTAAGAATTTTGTTTACTAAGAGGCTAAATAAATTTTGCCTTAAATGATGTTTTTATTGTTTATTTTTAATATTTATATATATGTGTGTGTCCCTATTTACTTTGTATTACTTTTAAAAAAATTACTTTTTTATCAGAATTTTATTACATTGATAAATAGAAATTTGTCCTTATAAACTAATACTGGGATTAATGTGTAATTGTTACAAGAACATCAACATATCATCTATAAACTAGTTTTAAAACATACAGTACATCTCTCTAGAGTACTGTACTTGTATCTCAAAAGAGCCAATAACACGAATTTCAGAAATAATTTTAAAAAATCGATATAATTGTCTCACACACACACATGTGTATATGTATATATATAATAAACCGCCAAGAAGACAAGTAGTTAGGTATCGAGGACAAAGATCGTTTTACGTCACTCATAGACTGATGAAGATGTTATTAAGATTTAATTTAATAGAAATTTACTTTCCTAGTATACTAAATAATCTTCAAAAGTAAACAATCTTAAAAGAAGAAGATAATAAAAACAATGCGTTTGTTATTAACATCGCAGATGGCAAACTAATATCATAAATATTAAAATTGAACCAGTAATCGTAGCTTTGAAGCCATTTTTTTTATTGTTGGTTTACGGATTTTTTTCTAGAAAATGTGGATCCGATGTGGGAACAAAAAGATTTTATTTCAGAGATAACGACTGTTTGACATTTAAATGATACCTACTGATTAGGACGTTTACGAGAATACATACCACAAGTCCTATGTGACCTCGTAGACCCACACCAGACTAAAAATCCATACAATCAGCTCATGGTCTACCCTATTTGTCATACATTGCGAAACGTTCCAGAACTGTTTACAAAACAGTGTTAGACTGTACAGCTACTTACTCTAGTCTGGGTCACAGAGACTTGATGGTAAATTTCCTTGTGATTAAGTTTATAAACACATGTAACGTTTAGCACACAATATAAATTTAACATATGTCATGTTTTGTTATATCTTTTTATATCTTTCCAATTTTTATTTGTCCCTTTTTCAATATTTAGTGTACTTCACATGTCAAAGTCTATGAAGGACAGTGATTTTGAAGATGGCCAGTAAAAAATAAACAACTATTATTTATATAATGACATGAGAATTTTTTTGCATTCAGACCTCTCTGATTTAAAGTAGTATTCAAAAACGAAGCAAAATATTTTTTAAATAGTATAGACATATATATATACATATATATACAGCAAGTTTCTTGTGTTTCGCTGTCACGAATGTACTTTACATAAAACTACGCGAGAGCCACCTGCGATAACTGTCTTCAGTTTTGAAGTGATATACCAGAGGGAAAGCAGCTAGTCAATACCTTTTACCGCCTTCTCGTGGGACATTCTAAACCAAATAGTAGAATTTGAGTGTCAGTTTTAAAATGCACCCATAATCAAAAAGTGTGGAATGTGATTTTCTTTTTTTATTATGATAACGGAGTGAAAAATACGGAATCTCGAATCCACAGTCTGGCAGGCTAACCACTATAAGAATGAATGCCCACTAAAGTCTCCCTCGATATACCTATTGATTCGTTTGATACTTTCAATCGAAACATTCTATTCGCTAATAATATGGAAACATGTATCTATAATCATTTCATTATTTGCCGTAGAAATATATTACGATTGTTAGAACTGTCCTTAAAAAACGATAAGCACGAAAAAAACTGTTTCAAACTTTCACTATGTTCATTCCACCAAGCGGTTAAAACTCAAACAGCTGCGCATGTGTAAATCGTTCTCTTAACTTGAGAGTATGATATAACTCGAGCATATTACGAAAGTCATTGTATTGACTACTTTTTTCTTATGAAAGCTTAAATACAGACATTTTATTCAATCTTTCGCGCCGCAAACACTATGAAATATTATGAAAACATAAGTAATCAATATAGTGTTTGTTTATTAAATATGTGTAAGTACCTTATTTAGGTACTTGCAAAAATAGTACGAATATTATTCAGGATATTTTTGGTAGTTTATCTTTTTGGAAATTTCTTCCTTTACTCACGTGCATTCGGAGAGGATATGACTGATTTACGTCCAAAGAAATGTTCATATTTCTCTCTTGAAAAATAAGCATTGCCGAAATAAAGTATTCTTTGTTTTTACATAACAGCTAATTTGCTAGAAACGTGTGATCTATTTAGTTTTTTGTTTCACAAGAAACAGTAATGAACTTACCGTGGGCTAAATCTAGAAAAGGTCCCACTGCTGACACTAATATGATGATACAAGTCGCCAACTCTGTCATTCTGCGTTAGACTCTGGGATTTCTATAAATTCTAAATAGTAAAATAGAATTGAGTGTTACATACTGAATATATACATATATTCGTATATATTTCTATTTATAACAAAGCTACTATGACTTTATAATGTCTTACCTAATTTTGAGCTACTGACCAGATGTAAAACAACCAGTCAGCCGCACCCTGACACCCACCATCCACGTTAAAGAGTTGACTACCGCTTTTATAATACTCGCATATCTTTATACTTTTGTATAAAGCTTTCCCTTGTCATTTCTCAAGGGTCTTATCCTCATCCTAACATTTTGTTTACTCCTAAGATATTTGAAAACTCCTTACTGTTAATGTTTATGTGTTGTTGTTTTTTTTTTCAAAAATGTTTTCATACATCCTTTTGAATTTCCTAATTTCTTGTTTGATCAACTTTCTATAGTCTTCTAAATCTTCTTAAATTTGCTTCTTTTTAATTTTATCTGTCACACCTTTTGTGAGCCAACCTGTTTTTCGCTTGCAGCCACCCCTTTCTTTCTGGAAGGAATACATTTGTTTTGAATATTGAAATTGTTTCTTTATAATATTTACCACACTTAGTTAGTGTCTTCAAATAACTAAGCTGCCCAATTCAGAAGAGCAGGTTTATTCAGGAGAATAAACTCTCCTGGTTTATGGTTTATTCAGGAGAATGCAGGTCTTGTTGCATTCCTTTAGAATTTGCTTTCTTGAAATTTTGAATCAAAATATAATTATTCCTAATTTCTATTTGCAGCACAACATCACACCTAATACAGAAATGATCATTTGTATCTAGGTGTTCCTCAATATCCTCCCTCTCAACTATTTCCGTATTAGTCGTTAACGATAAATCTAAAATAGCGTTATTTCTAGTAGATTTCTTGACGAATTGACCAAGAAATCTATCTTGAGCAGTTTTCATAAACTTTTCTCTCTCATGGTTTGACTCTAGCGCTTCCCAGTTAACATGTCTGAAATTAAAATTACCCACAATTAGGACTTCATTAGCTGCAGAAATATTAATCTCACTGTAAAGTTTCTCAATAATTTAATCAGTTTCATCTGGTTGTAGTCTGCCCCTATTAAATAACCTATAACTATGTATTTCAAAGAAATTTCTGTCCTTAAAATCATGTACATTATCTATGTTTCAGTTATTTCCATTACATCAAAATCTTCTATTCCTTTCAGTGCCCTAAAGTTGGCCCGGGATGGCCAGGTAATTAAAGCACTCGACTCGTTATCCGAGGGTTACGGGTTCAAATCACCGTCACATCCAAACATGCCCTCCCTTTCAGCTATGAGGACGTTATAATGTGACGGTCAATCCCCCTATTCGTTGGTAAAAGAGCAGCCAAAAAGTTGGCGGTGGGTGGTGATGACTAGCTGCCTTCCCTCTAGTCTAAATAGCTAAATTAGGGACGACTAGCGCAGATAGCCCTCGTGTAGCTTTGCGCGAAATTCAAAATAAACCAAGCCCTAAAGTCATTTATTTTTATTCTTATAAAATACAGTACAATAGTAACAATTAAGCCTATTCTTATAACTACTTTTATTCTTATTTTTGTATGTTAAACTTTCCTCTGCATTCTAATTTTGTTCTACTTAGTTTATCTTTATCCTCACCGCTATCTAGTTCTAGTTTAAAACTTCTCTTAGAACTCAATTAATAGCCCTTGCAAACAACCCAGACCCTTTCCTTCTTAAGAGTAAACCATCCATTCCACAAAATTTCTGTCCTCCAAATAAACTGATCCACTGAGTCAAACTAGCTAACCTGCTCATCGTTACTTATTAATTTCAGGCAAGCATTTGTCCCTAGTGATCTAGTCAAAATTTAATAACCGTAATTAACTCTTGGTATTATCCCTGACACAGTGAATTTATGGACTTTATCTTTAAATGTTTTTATAAACCCACTGAACTTGTTAATTAGTTCCTCTTACGTAGTCTTTCCTAAATCATTAGTCACTATATGCACAATAGAGACTGCATCGTTGTCAATCTTCTTCATTATACCTGTTGCTCCGTCAGTTATATCTCCTACCTGTTCCCCAAGGTATCATAACCTAACTCTTTTCTCCCTATTTACCCAGTAGATTATTCTATCCATATACTGTGTCAAGAATATATCTGTAATATAACCTCTTTATTCCTTTTGCTTCCCCTCCCTCCAATAGATCCTCGTCTACGTATGCCAAGAGCTGAATTCGTTGGCTTAACATAATAGGCTCTTTACAATTAAGTTCACTACTTTTAACCCTAATACTACCATTTCTAACTTTTTGAATATCATCGTTACTAAAAGCTTCAGTTCCTTAGTTCCTTTTAAAGTCCTTATGTCATTTCTCACAGTTTATATTTGTGTTTCCTCTCCATATAAATTAAACGTCGTCATTAATAGTTTCCCTAAAGTTGAATAGTAGTTCACAGTTTCCAAATACAACTTATTTATTGCACCTATCGCACATAACAAACAGGGAAAGCTTAATCCCTAAACTAGTCCTAACCATTGCATTATTTGTAAAAATTAAAATAAACATTCGATACTGTGATTAAATACCAGTATCCTGTTGTTAACACTGTTAAGCCTATGCTTGATAGTTAACTAGTTTTTAAACTGTATTTATTAAATAAAACAATGTATTTAATTTGTTTTACAATCTCACCGCAAGTTAAATTATTACTAAGCCTAACGAATCGTTAATCGTACTAAACCTTAACTAAGGTTGTATTAAAATCCTGGACCTGGCATGGCCTAGCGCGTTAAGGCGTGCGCTTCGTAATTCGGGGTTCGCGCCCGAGTCGCGCCAAACATGCTTGCCCTCCTAGCCGTGGGGGCGTTATAATGTTACGGTCAATCCCACTTTTCGTTGGTAAAAAAGTAGCCCAAGAGTTGGCGGTGGGTGGTGATGACTAGCTGCCTTCCCTCTAGTCTTACACTGCTAAATTAGGGACAGCTAGCACACATAGCCCTCGAGTAGCTTTGTGCGAAGTTCCAAAACAAACAAACAAAATTAAAATCCAAATTAAAAGCTTATACCTGTTATTTTAGTCTCAGTCTAGTAATTCTTTGTTATTCAATTCTAATATCTAAAGATTAAAATGATAAAACCAAATAACATTAAACAACTTTAAATGTTATAAGAATTTAGTTGTTTTTGTTTTTTTTTAATTTCGCGCAAAGTAGCACGAGGGTTATATGCGCTAGCCGTCCCTAATTTAGCAGTGTAAGACTAGAGGGAAAGCAGCTAGTCATCACCACCCACCGCCAACTCTTGGGCTACTCTTTTATCAACGAATAGTGGGATTGACCATCACATTATAACGCCCCCACGGCTGAAAGGAGAAGCCTGTTTGGTGCGACGGGGATTGGAACCCGCGCCCCTCGGATTATGAGTCGAACGCCTTAACCCACCTGGCCATGCCGGGCCTTTTAGTTGTTTAGCATCCTTTCTTTTTGAATAGCGCTCCCTGCCCGAATAGGGGTGCATTACATAAAACGTTTATAACTTCACTGCAAATGAAAATATAAACACGAAATTTTCAGAGTTTCTTTGGAACGTACATAGTCGGGTAGCCAGTTCTGTTCAAACATCTCAATTTCTTCCAGAGTTTCCTATTGCCACTGAGAATCATGTTCTGAATGGTTTGGGTTCAGGTGAAGATGGAGACTGTACCTGGGGTGGAATTCCTGGACTGCTTTTTCGGGCCCTTCCTTGAACCGCTGTCGCTTTTCCCCGTGATTTCTCTGACTTTTATCTGGTAGTGGACCCACGCCTCCTCGGGTTTTAACGATGTCTCTTCCCTTGGTTACTGCCAAGTTGCTTTCTGTTTTTTGTCTACTTTCTTCACCACTGTTTTCCGAGTCTTCTTCTGAGCTTTCATACTGAAAACAGTCACTCCCTGAGTTCGAATCTTGCTGAATTATTTCCAAAAATTGAGCTGCAGTGAATGATAAACGCCAGGGTGGAGTCATCTTGAAAACTTTGTTGACGAAAATTTTCCCTTTCTTCGCGTCCCGGAAACAATACTAATAACATGGTCAGGTTTATGAATAGGTAAATAATCCAAGATAAACATCTAAGGCTCATGAATATTGAGTGGGAACTTTGCATTTACTCGTAAAGTGCTGCCATCTATTAAATGAAGAAGACACTCGTGATAACAAGAAACCCACTTGAAGTACAAATGTTCTCAATGTGCCACTATATATTTTTATCATCTGGTAGCGAAAACATGTATGTATTTGCAATGGTTAGGTGCAGTCATCCTACTACTGATATGGTCTTGTTTTAATAAAGCGCAGTGCAGAGGTTTGCATTTAAATACTAAAATCAGCAAAAATACTATCGACTTCAACTACCTGAGTATCATGGGTGATGCAAAAGTTGTAAGCTGTCGTGATTTTTCTAAGTGCTGCTCTTTCCGCTGTTTGAGAAGTGCACTATTTTTTGTTTAGGTTTCGTCCCAAGTTCTGAAGCACTGGTTGTGTTACTTTTGTGCAGGCTGTTACTGTTTTCTGCATCAAACATTCTAGATTACTTGGACGTGTGATAAAACTAAGTGTTTGGTATGTTTATTAAAAAAGTGAAATAATGGAAGATCGGGAGGATTTAGGGTTAATACCGTTGACCAAACATATCCCATCTATCTGTTGAGAAAAGCAACTTACGGGTTTCACCTGAAGTTCAGTGCATGTGGGGAGAGCACAATATCTTGCTGAACTACACATCTTTTAGCACGTTATGAAAGTCTGTAATTGCTAGTTCAACAACAAGAGTAATATATCTTTCTTCAGTTAGCATCAATGAAAAGTGTACTAAATATAGAAATAATTTAATCTGTTCTCTTTAATCAGATTCCTCTAACAAACCGTCACACATTGATATGGATTTGTTAATTTCCGGGCAACTTTGAAAGATGGAAGTAGTTCTGTCTCGGACTCTGGACGTTTTGTTTTATTTTTACTTCTTGTACAATATGTTGACTTGAGCTCACTTATATTTTAAAAAGGTGTCTTTCACAGCATTTAAAATCGATCAAGGAACAACTTCATGAAAGTGACCCTTTTGTGTGGGTATTATGGATTAAGTCAACATCACACAGAGACTGAATTTAATTCAGAGAATCTTAGACACACAGATGCTGGTCACCTATTGGCCGTTTCGTGAATTTGTTCATCACAATCATAACATTATTGTTTATTTCTTATATAATGGAAGTTTTGTAAAATTGCGATTTCATGGACTATCTGGAGAGACTAACTGTTTCTTTTCCTTTTGGTTTGGATACCCTAAGTAAGGCGTAAAGATGAGCTTAAAACTTCACAGTAAGAGTAGAACATAGAAATATGATGTTCATGAATTTTATATCACCCTGTAGTATTTGCTCTAGTACTTTCCAGATAGTCTATAGAATCGTTAGAAAGGATGCTAAACAACTAAAAGGCCCGGCATGGCCAGGTGGGTTAAGGCGTTCGACTCATAATCCGAGGGGCGCGGGTTCCAATCCCCGTCGCACCAAACAGGCTCCTCCTTTCAGCCGTGGGGGCGTTATAATGTGATGGTCAATCCCACTATTCGTTGGTACAAGAGTAGCCCAAGAGTTGGCGGTGGGTGGTGATGACTAGCTGCTTTCCCTCTAGTCTTACACTGCTAAATTAGGGACGGCTAGCGCATATAACCCTCGTGCTACTTTGCGCGAAATTAAAAAAAAAACAAACTAAATTCTTATAACATTTAAAGTTGTTTAATGTTATTTGGTTTTATCATTTTAATCTTTAGATATTAGAATTGAATAACAAAGAATTACTAGACTGAGACTAAAATAATAAGTTAACTAAGTGGATAAAAAAAGCAGATGGTTGTAAGAATTGGAGTTCAGTCAAACTTAATTAGTGTTGCAAGTAGTGTACCTCAGGGCTCAATCTTAGGGCCATTGCTCTTTCCGATTTACATCATTAATGACGTAGATAAAAGTATGGTCAATAAATTAGTTAAATTTGCTACTGCATTATAAAAGGCTTTAGACCATTTAGTAAGTCGGGTTAATAAGTGGCAGATGAGTTTTAATTATGATAAATGAAATATATTACATGTGTATTATTATAATTTTAATTATAAGCACAATTTGAATGGAAATAACCTTAAGAATGTCATGAAAGAAAAGGATATTTGCGTAGTAGTTGATCAGTATCTTCAGCTAAAGAGGTTATAATTTCACCGTGTAGGTTAGTCCACATTTAGAGTATTCTATTTGGGGTCATCTCTTTACGAAAGACATTGAAGTGTTGGAAACAGTTCAGAGGAGGATTACTAAAATGGTATCTTGAATGGAGGGGTTGTTATATGAAAAGATATTAAGATCCTTAAAATTATTTTATCTTAAAAAAGGAAAAGTTAAAACGGATAGGATTATGGTTTCTAAGATTGTAAAAGGAATTGATAATGTTGATGCATGAACATTTTTCATACTTAACAGCGAAAAGTATAGAACCCAGGGACAACAAGTACAGATTAAAGCAATGGAGGATCCCCCTTCAGCTAAGACAATTTTATTTTTCAAATAGGGTAGTTGACCTATGGAATGGGTTGCCTTCGGAAGCTGTGGACGTATTAAAGTTGAGAGAATCTAAAAGCTTGATAGATATATGAATGTCAAGGGCTGGCTTTAATTTATTTATTTAATAGTTTTAGTTTGGTTTAAAGGATGTGATAGACGAGTTACACCAACAGGTCTCTTGTTGTCCCTAAACATTATGATATGTTAAGTTACAATTATGGCTAATAACAGGCGATTTTACTTCACTTTCTTACTTGTTATGGATTATTAATCAGAAGTGTGTAGACACAGCATTAAAGGTATCTAATGAAGCAAGTACCATTTTATTTAAACAAGTAGATCAGAATACTTATTTACTACATAGGTTTTGGAGTGACCTAGTAGTTAGTATCGGGAATATGAGGATTCGATAGTCGTTACTGCCAAAACAAGCTTTGCACTTTGGAACTGAGTGTACGCTTTAATATTTGTGATGAAATCTTGGTATTGATCAGAGAAAAGTAACCCAACATCTGACAGTAAAATCTGTTGACTAGCTCTCTTTCTTTCAGTCTGTCAGTTACAAATTAAGCATAAATAATGTAGCTTTGTGAGAAACTGTGAAAAACAAAAAAGAAACCTTTATTATCAATTTGTATTTCTATTCAGTTCATTATTCGATAATTTTAAATAATCTAATGAAGAACCTTGAGCCAGGTGGTTAGGGCGTTCGACTCGTAATCTGCAGTTTGCAGGATCAAATTCCCACATTTCACCCTTTCAGTGATGGGGGAGGGGCATTATATGTTTCGGTCAATCCAACTATTCGTTAGTAAAAGGTAGTCCAAGAGTTGGCAGTGAGTGATGATGGCTAGTTATTTTTCTTCTAATCTTACACTCCTAAAATGAGGATGGCTATCTGCGATAGCCATCGTGTAGCTTTATGCAAAATTCGGAAACAAACAAACCATTTTAAATATAACTTTATTAATATTCTTCTGCAAGTTGTATAAATTTAATGCAGCATCTGTACTGAAACTGATTCAAAGATAATTCTGTTATAGTTTTTCAAGTTGATATCTAGGGATTTTGACCAATAGATCTTGCTTAGAATAGAGTATTTCGATATTTATAAACAGAGTGCACTGTGATTTCCCGAGTTTCCCCTGAGTAGGAAAAACAGGCGAGTAGCAGAATCTTTCAACACTTTAAAGAAGAAAAAAACGTTTTGATTAAAATGTTATATTACTTCAGCAGCAAGTTAAAACTGGTTGAATATTTTGCACAAATTCTATACGTTAGTTAAGAAGCCGTAATGTGGATCTCAGAGCCTGTACAATACAGTACTTTTTTTTTAACTATAGGTGTTAGTATTATATACGTTCTACAAGCAACGCATGACACAATTAGTTATGAACTACACTAGTTAAAATGGATACTTTTGTCTGAAAACAGCAAAAACCTGTGGAATTAAAGAGTCATATATCTCTTTCATGAAATGTCTACTGAAATCAACGCGTCTTCCTAGAGAATTATCTTATTTTAGTCGAGATTTTTATGGAGAACAGTGGCGGATTTAAGGTTCTGTAGGCCCTACATTCCATGTAATTCTACATAGAATTTAACAATGGGTCCTAACTCCCTCTAGCCCCTACCTAAGTACGCCATTTCTGGAGGAACTGAATCTTAATTTTGCTGTAGTAGCCTTTCTGAGTTTCTTGATGCTGCGTATAAATCACAAAAATAAAGTTAATTAAAAAAAAAATTAACTTGCAGCATACATTTGAGAAATTTTTCAAATATCTCCATTAACTTGTGTAGCTTTGCGACATAAAAAAAGTACGTTTTACTTTGTAAAGAATGAAAACCTGTGTTAACACGCATTCGTTTCTAACGGATAAAGACATTGTAAACATCGTAAATGCGAAAACTTGAAAAATAAAGCAAAATCTAAATTTAAAGAAATTTTCTGTTCATTGGAAGATACCAGGAGACAGAATACTTTGCAAAAACTTTACTATAATACAGAAAAAATCAGTCACTGATCATATATGCACTTTCAACTGTTTACAGTTGGCTTGAGGGTTTGAAGAAATTCAAACATCTGTAAAGTATTTTATAATAACGTATCATATTATCATGATGCGCCCTATTGAGATTCCTGTTCTGGAAAAGAATCTTATGGATATTATTGTTTTAAATTACACATTTGGCTATGTGTGCTCTATCCATCGCGGAGAATCGAATCTCAGCTTTTAGAGTTGTAAGTCTGTACAGTAATGGACAGTGCCTTAAGGCACTTGTGTGGTTTTTATTTTTTTTACTTTTCTCTTTCATTTTTCTTCTTCATTTGTTTCTCTGCTCTTTCTTATGCACGTGTCCTTATTATTTAAAATGTTTATTTCTATACACTTTATTTCCGAGTGGTTTTTCCAAAATAGATAATAACATTCAGGCAGCCTTATGATCAACCTAAACACTGTTAACACGTTCTACTTACATATAAACAAGTAACAAGAACTTGTCAGTCTACAGCAACTAGCAGAATGTAAGATCGCGGAATCGATGCTGATCAAAGTGCAAGTCTCTATTCTACAATCACATTTATGTTGAAAAGTGATATGGAAAAAAACATTTCGAAATAGTTTACTATCGCGGCTTATTCCTACCACATGTCAGTCCACACATATGTATACAAGACCAAGATATTCACATTTAACCAATCACAAAAGAGCCAGATTTGGAAATGAATTTCCTCTTCAAAAAACTCTCGTTGGAGTATTGGAATATACTTTTAAAAGTACTCTTGTTGGATAATTGGAATTTTATTGTAAAATCACTCTTATTGGGTTATTTTAATATTCATTTGAAAATTCTCTCGTTGGATCATTGTAAAATCCTTTTTAAAGCAATCTCGTTAGGACATTGGAATATCCTTTTAAAAGCACTCTTACTGAAACATAAAGAATAACGGCATTTTGATACCGATAACATGTATTACTCAAATTATCATTTGAATATTATTTGTAAATTTAGAGTAGTGTACAAAAATTATATTTTTTGCAGTTTGCTTTTTTTTCTTTTTTTTTTTTTTTTTGTTGTTGTTATTAGAATAAAAGAATGGTCTACCCGATTAGAGACCCCTAAGGGTCAGGCAAAACCATCTCTAAATATGAACTGCGGACCAGAAGGAAGAAAACTAAAAGCATGATTAACTGTCACTTTTACATCATAGTCACAGTTGAACGTGGTGTGCCTGATAACAAAGCATCTCAAACCGAGACCTTCCCATCCTCGGTCTAGTACATTAAGTCACGCGCGGGTAGTTTCAACAGTAAAGTACAATTGAGACTAATAATTTTATTCTCAAAACCAATAGTGTTTCAGGTTGGACATATGTTACATTGTTGTACAATACTTATGACTGCAAACATACTATTTAGTTAATCAGTAAATCAACACTTACAAACTATGTCTTGAATTTAAGTGCTTACTCTCATATAAAGCCTACGAACTTAATAGTTTTTGGTATCATGTAGATTAATCATCTTTCTAGAGAATACATTCGTGTTGACGTCACTTTGTATGATACCATAATTTTTAATCATCCCAAAACAAAATTTGAGTGATTTGATATATCCAAATTCAACAGAAGCGAAACCAGAAATAAAAAAAAATAACATATGAATTGAAAGTAAACATTTATCACTCTTGTACTACATTACTAAGAATAAAATGTCGAAAAAAATAACACTATGTTAAGTGGCAAAAATTTCTTGGTGATAATCCTCAGCAAGTGGTGAGATTTTGTGTGTGTGTGTGTGTGTGTGTGTTACTTACCATATATTAAACTAGAAATTATTTTACTTTCAGATTGTTAAAGGAAGAATAAGGACCATAGTCTCAGGGTTTGAATTTTCTTAGACTGTAGAGTCCTCTATTTCTATTTCTTTAGTAGGCCTGACATGGCCAGGTGGTTAAGGCACTCGACTCCTTGGTTTATTGTAGTATTATAATTGATTGATCTATTCTGCCCAGTTGCAACAGTCGCATCTATTATAACACTCAATTTTGTCTTTCATAAAAAAGACAAAAAAGACTCACCGTACTATCTAGAGTCGCAAGCAAGTGCACTTCGTTTCAATGTAAATAAAAGAAGGACGTAAATATGCACTTTCGTAGACATTTTGTTCAATCCGCAGAATCACATTATAAGTTTATCCCTAATTAAACTAAAGCTGAAAATACGCGTGATACAATGTTTAAATTATTTCTTTGTCGAATAACGGAAAGTTTCAAGGATGCCCTAAACGATATAGAGAGAATAAAATACATGTCCTAGATTCCGTTGGCGATATTTTATTTCATATAAATTCCATCAATAAATGCATTATACCTTATTTTGAAAAATGGCTGTAGAAATATATAAGATAAAGACAGAAAAATTAAGAATGAGAAGAGAATAAATCTGCATAAATATCGTGTGAGAAATCCACATTTAAGCGCTCTACTAGCTAGAACACATTTTAACAGCTGTCTTGATAGTCCGTTTAAAAGTTCAAGAAACCTTTATTTAAAGTATATCCTTTTTGGTCGTGTTATAATGAAATAAGAAGGTCGAAATATGGAAAAGTATTTGTTTTTGTTTTTTAATTCAGGTCCTCTTTCAATATTAAACCATAGATGGAGCTTAATATATATATATATTTCTTCTCTGTTTTTAAACGTATATTTTGATATATAATACATCAATGTAAAAGGTTAAAAGAAGTAGGATAAGTGCTTTATTATACTGTGTATTAAATATATATTTATAAATATAACTTTGTACTTTATTGTAAGTTTTAAGTATATTGGAAAGTTGTACCAGAATTATACAGGGCTTATATTTTATTACGAAGTAATCCATATCTTTAATTAGAGATCTTATAATTTGCTATGGTGTGACGGATTTACTGCTGTATATTTATTTTGGTGCTTTCACTCGTTTATGTATAGTTTTATTTTTCGCATATGGCGTATATTCTTGACTGTGTATTGTGCATCTCTTGCCTGTTCTCAAAATTTGTAGAACATTCTTGAGTGTAAAAAATCAACCATACTTGTCTGACGAGAGCGCACTAGAACATTGTCGGAATCTCTACAAACTCGCATGATTTCTATAACAAGCGTCTAGCCGAGAAACGGAAGTAACTTGTTTGTTTTTTTAATTTCGCGCAAAACTACACGAGGGTTATCTGCGCTAGCCGTCCCTAATTTAGCAGTGTAAGACTAGAGGGAAGGCAACTAGTCATCACCACCTACCGCCAACTCTTGGGCTACTCTTTTACCGACGAATAGTGGGATTGATCGTAACATTATAACGCCCTTACGGATTACGAGCTGAGTGTCTTAACCACTCTGGCCATGCCGGGCCTGGATTTTTTTCTTCGCTCTTTATTAACTTCAGAGCATGTTTTTGAAATGCTTTCAATAATTTCCTGCATAACTATCCAACCAGTGCATATAAGGCTCTATATGGTATCAAAAGTTCATATGAAAATAACATGTTTTTTTACTCATCTATTTCACAAGCAATATATCATCTCACTTTTAAAATAATATTACCAGTATTTCTTTCCCATACTCTCCACATTCTTTGGTACCGTACAATACGTGGTAATTAAGATGTATTTTTGTCCACGACAAAGACACTTTTTTCCTAACACACAATTTGATGAAGTAACAAATCAGTATTCGATCTTGACCACAACTCGTGAAATCAGGTACTAAATAAACCTTCTCAACATTTGATAAATAAAAATACACAGCATATGTTTTGTTTGCTTTTCCTTCGAATTTCGCGAAGGGCCTGGCATGGCCAAGCGCTTAAGGCGTGCGACTCGTAATCCGGGGGTCGCGGGTTCGCGCCCGAGTCGCGCTAAACATGCTCGCCCTCCCAGCCGTGGGGGTGTATAATGTGACGGTCAATTCCACTATTCGTTGGTAAAAGAGTAGCCCAAGAGTTGGCGGTGGGTGGTGATGACAAGCTGCCTTCCCTCTAGTCTTACACTGCTAAATTAGGGACGGCTAGCACAGATAGCCCTCGAGTAGCTTTGTGCAAAATTCCAAAAACAAAAAACAAAACGAATTTCGCGCAAAGCTACATGAAAGCTATCTGTACTAGCCAGCCCTAATTTAGCAGTGTAAGACTAGATGGGAGGCAGCTAGTCATCATCACCCACCGCCAACTCTTAGGCTACTCTTTTACCAACGAATAGTTGAACTGACCGTCAATTATTACGACCTCACGGCCGAAAGGGTGAGCAGGTTTGGTGTGACGGGGATTCAAACCCGCGACCCTCAGATTACGAGTCGAGCGTCCTAACCATATGGCCATGTTGAGCCGTATACGTTTTGAATTTCGCGCAAAACCACACGAGAGCTATCTGCGTTAGCCATCTATAATTCAGCACTGATACATTAGAGGTGTGTGTGTGTTTTCTTATAGCAATGTCACATCAAGCTATCTGCTGAGCCCACCGAGGGGAATCGAGCCCCTGATTTCAGCGTTGTAAATCCGTAGACATACCGCTACATTAGCGGGGGACACATTAAAGGGAAAGAAACTAGTCAACACTGCACACTGCTAGCTATTGAGTAACTCTTTTACTTAAAAGATATATCAAACTACCAAACAGTATTATAAAATCATGTATACATTAAAAGAGGAATTTATTTGGTGTAAGTCGAACGTAATTGAAACAGAACAACAATAAAGAATATACTTGACTTACCTAAATAAACACAGTAATTTACCAGTAACCTTTCTTCCGCTCTTCAACCCTGTTTAGTCGTTTATAAGTACTTGTCTAATACACCAAGTGCAACATATCTTTAGTTCCTTGACAGGAAAGTTGACGTATTTCGTCACGTGGTCTTCGATGTGTCGATTATTCGCAGAAACTCTACGCTGGCTTCTCTCCGAATGCAAAAACTTTCTGGGTAAAATTAATTCGCAATGTTATTATAATCAACATATACACTGACAAGAGAAGGTTTAAAAGATAATTCAGAAAATAGGAACTCGAGACTCTGCAGTTTGGAGTTAAATTTCGAATCCAAAAACGAACAATATCAATCGAAACATACAATTCCTGCAAAACCAATGTCAGTAAAAATTAAAATGATATCTCTAATACAGTATCTCGTAAGGAACGGGAAAAAAGAAATAATTTCTTGGAATGGAATACAAAAATCGACTATAACATGTGTAATAATTATATCTAGTCGGCATCGTTAGAAAATGTGGTATTTCAAAGACTAACCAAACAAACATTTACCTGACCTTTGTAATAAATAACAAGTGATTTACAATCCTATTATTTCGAAAGACAGTTATATTGGTTTGTTGTAGGCGGAATGAAAACGACAAAATATGATGTGAAACGGGACCGAAAAATAAAAGACTTTATTTTCTGGACAAGCAAAATGATAGCTAATCATACTGTAGAGCCATTGCACTGTGATTGCATTAACATGATTGGATGAAACGTATCTCATTGTATATAATGAAATGAAACAACGATATAGTTTTCTTGAAATAAGCTGGAACTGAATAATTAAAAGAAATACGCGTCGAGCTCAGCAACACAAAATTAAAACACTTTCAAAACAAGCAAGTTTGTTTGTTTTTTTAATTTCGCGCAAAGCTACACGAGGTTTATCTGCGCTAGCCGTCCCTAATTTAGCAATGTAAGACTAAAGGGAAGGCAGCTAGTCATCACCACCCACCGCCAACTCTTAGGCTACTCTTTTACTAACGAATAGTGTGATTGACAGTAACATTATAACGCTCCCACGGCTGAAAGGGCGATCATGTTTGGTGCGACAAGATTCGAGCCTGCGACCCTAAGATTACGAGTCAAACGTTTTAACCCACCTGACCATGCCGGGCCCTAACAAGGAAGTCCTTACCTGCGAGACTTTACTCTCTGAAGTCAGGAACTAATCTGGTTGGAAATCGTCACACCTATTCCCACGTTATCTCTCTAGTTGACAAATCAGAAAAATGGATCCCAAGCACGTGGAGGCATCTTTATTTTGTGTCTAAGAAGTTCCACATGCTTAAGATAACGTCGAATACAACCTTTCAAGAAACGCTAAATCAGCATACGACCTCAAATCCTTGACTGGATTTAGCATGTTTTGAATTAGAGCTTTAGCAATTAAAAAAAAAACGTTATATCATATGAATATATAATATAAAAGAGTAAAATATAATGTATTTGCGTATTACACTTTTATGCAGAAGAACAGACCAAGCAGAATGTTTGAAAAAAGGGTTCTTATTTGTGAGATCAAAAGCCAATATATACTCTTCAAAAAAAGAAACGCAAAAGGCAAAATTTGAGACAAATTGTTAACAAGTTTATTCCGGGTAGTTCTGTATGACATGTGTCAAACTTTGCACATTCACTGCTGAACATTCAAAGTCTGCAAAGGCGAAGTCCACGCTCACTAGTTGAAGTTTAACGTCACTCAACGTCAATAACGAGTATGCCACCCGTGAGCATCAATAACTCCTTGGCATCTCCTGCCCAGGGAAGCGATGAGATGACGAATCACATCCTGTGGAATGGCTGTCCACTTAGCCTGCAAAGCTGCTGCAAGCTGAGGTAAAGTCTGCGGTTGAGGTTGTCGCCGTCGCAGACGTCGGTCCAACTCGTCCCAAAGATGTTCGATGGGGTTTAAATCTGGTGATCTGGAGAGCCAGGGAAGAACGTTGATGTTGTGGTGTCTCAAGAAGACAGTGGTGAGTCGGGCTGTGTGAGGACGGGCGTTGTAATGTTGAAAAACGTCGTTGACGTTCACCATGATGGGTTGCACATGGGGCCAAAGAATCTCGTCGACGGTTGCGTACGGTCTGATCGGAAATCCTACGCAGCCCTGGTATGGTTGAGGCAGTAGACGTCGCAGTAGTGGTCTTATCCCGAAGGTGACGTAACCGGATGTAGCGATCTTGTGCGGGCGTGGTCACACGAGGTCTGCCAGATCGTGGACGGTCACGAGTTGATCCATGTTGTTGGTGACGATTCCATAGCCTTGTGATGGTACTTGGGTGGACATTCACAGCTCTGGCAACATCTGATCGAGATTCGCCTGCTTCCAAGCGACCAATGATGTTGTTGCGTTGTGCTTCAGTCAGTCTTGGCGAAACTGTATTGCGTGTCGGTGGCTTAACACTGAGCTACGGAAACCGAGAACTCGTCATTTTTATGGGGATTTTGCACATGTTGCACTTGCAGAACATGCAAATCTCTCAAACAAATTTATTGGACACGAATGCGTTTTGGCGAAAGATCCGATGTTTTCCTCCGTTTTCAAAGTGCACAACTTTTATTGTCATTTTGGTCTGACAATCAGTGCCTTTACACGTGTAACATCACATACTCTGAGCTTGTAACGTTATTACATATATAATAATCCCTTTTGCGTTTCTTTTTTTGAAGGGTATATATTGTGCAAAGCATGTTAATGCCAAGGATATATATGGGCGTGTCTCTCAGAAAATGTGTAAAGAATACGTGTATTGAGATTAAATCATACGTTGAATTGTAGAAATCCAGGATATATCGGTTTAAATAATATCGTAACCAGGAAGCAGTAGAGAGCAACTCCTAGGACTAATTTCAAATATTTATCAGGTTCTTGCACACAGCTTAAATAAGATAACTAGATAACAGTTACAAATAGTATGAAAATATGAAAAGTTTCAATTACATTACATTTTATCATAATATACACATAACTTTTTTCTGCATCAGTAGCAAGCAGTATTTTAAAAGACTAGTTACTAAGGTGAAATACTTTAAAAATCAGAAGCCAGTAAACCTTTTCGCTACTGACAGATCACCTTTTTTTCCGTTTAAAAGACATTCAGTTATTTTCTCAAATCCTTAATTTTATTTTTTTATTCAGCTAGAATAGTTAACGCAAATATTTTTATTACTTCTGCATTAAATCTCCCTCGTACATTTAAGAGTGAATTTAAACCTAATATGATTTAGTATTTACTTTAAACACCATACTTGGAAGTATTTTGAGAGTCGTAGCTTCGTAGTATTTTCTTTGTTTAGTTTACGTGAAATAGCGTTTGCTTGACGAATAAACATATACGAAGAATAACAAAGTATGGGTATTTTGTTAGATAAGTCAGGTCATGGCCTCTTACTTAGTAAATGTATTATCAGTTTATAATTTCTTAAGTAAATGCGTAATACTATCGTTTAGGGCGAAGAATCACCTTTTTAGGATTGATAGTCGTCTGTCGATTGATCTTGCACAACATGTTCGAAATTATGCTTAACATATAAACATTCACTGACTGACGTAATACAAATAATCCCACATTGTAGCTTGTACCCTAGGATCCTTTTTTTAAAAAAATGTGCATCGTATTTTTTTTAATTAATGTAAACTAATGTGGACATCTGTTAAAAATTAGAATCTTACGAACACTTTTATTTTAAATATGAGATTAGGGATCTAGTATTCAGCCTATTTTGTGAAAGCCATTTCAAAAGTTTTAGTTTAGTGAAAATTTTAAATTCATTTCACTAAGCTCAATTCAATATTTTAAATTTCCTAAGCCTATACGTTTCTTTCTTGCTTTCTTTTTTTTTAGTTTTGCACAAAGCTACACGAGTGGTATATGGGGCCCCCCAGTGGCACAGTGGTATGTCTGCGGACTTACACACTAAAAACCGGGTTTCGATACCCGTGGTGGGCAGAACACAAATAGCCCATTGTGTAGCTTTGTGCTTAATTCTAAACAAACAAACAAACAAACAAACAAACAAACAAAGTGGTATATGGGCTAGCCGTCCATAATTTAGCAGTGTACAATTAGAGGGAAGGCAGCTAATCATCACCACCCACCGCCAACTCTTGGGTTACTCTTTTACCAACGAATAGTGGGATTGACCGTCACTTTATAACACCCCCACGGCTAAAAGAACGAACAGGTTTGGTGTGACGGGGAATTCGAACCCGCGACTCTCAGATAACGAGTCGAGTACCTTAACCACCTGGCCATTCCTACCCTTAGCCTAGCACTACTAGTGTTCGTTTCAGTGACATCTGTGAAAATAAAATCGTTGTTGACAGCTAGACAATTATTTCTTTCAACTACCCAGAATAGTTCTTATAACGTTTTAATTAGATATTATATTTTTATGCATATTACGAAGAAATTATTTAGTAGGAAACTTTCCAATTCGTTTATATACACAAAAGAATTTCAAACGCTTCTAAGGCTATTTAATCACTAATGTATGCTCCATTATTATTAATCACTTCTTGCCAAAGATTACAAGCTTCTAAATGCCACTTCTATAAACTTCTTGGGGTTTGAAGGAAAATAATGTAGAGAGGGTAGTTTTGGCATCTTCACGTGTTCCAAGGTCTTTTCCATCAAGATAGTTCTGCAAACTTCGTAATAGATGATAATCAGATGTGGCAAGATTTGGAAAATATGGAATTTTTTTCAGTCTAGCTCATCAATCTTTGTAGATGTGATCCTTGCTGTATGGGGCCTTGCATTATCCTGATGTAACACAGTACCTTACGATAGATCAAAGCAGGCCTCTTTTCTTTCAGTAAAACATTCAAGCGCTCTAACCGTTGACAATAGAAGTCTGATGTAATCGTTACATTGAGTGGCAGCACCTCAAGGTGGATCACACCAACAATATCCCACCAAAAGCTTAACAAGACTTTCCTAGTGTGGAGATCCATTTTTGGCTGTGCTTTTTTATAATATATCCATTTTTCATCTCCATTTACTATCCTGTCCAATAAAAGGTGGGTTACGTTCAAGAGAGTGCAGAGAAGTGCAAATGCCCACTCTTGCTCTAAAATAGGCTTTTGTCAAATCAAATAGGGACCCATTTTCCAAGTTTTGACACCTTTCCAAGATGTTACAGATGACGGTGAACTGTTGAATTGGTTGAATTAAGCTTTTGTGCTAGTTCTTCAACTGTTACAGCAAATCTTCAACAAGTGCAGCCAGGTGCAAGTCATCATTAAACTCAACAGGACGACCTTAACGTGGTGCATAACTTAAGCTGTAGTCACCTGATCTGAACTTCTGAAACGATCTTTTCTTTCATTTAGAGACTCTGCACCATAAACACCTTGAATGTTTCGTGTGGTTTATGCTGCACTATTGCTTTTTTTAAACTCATAAGACATTATATGCCTAATGTTATATATTTAAAAACATTAACTCTATACATCCCAATATTAACTTCACATGTGAACATGAAGAAAGCAATCAAATATCATTTCTTAATCTCAAAATTACAAGAACCGACACACAATTTAAAACAGAAATCCACCGAAAAATCACCCATACTGGACTATATATTCCTTGGGACTCAGCACATGAAACAAAACAAAAACTCAACATACTAAGAAACCAAATAAACACAGTCATAAAACTATGCTCACCAGATAAAATTAACGATGAATTAGACAAAATAAAACAATACTTCATCAACATCAATAAGTTTCCTCCACAAATCGTAGGAAACATTATACGCACACACCTAAACAGAAAGCAAAATCAACCAACAAAAGTAAACATATCTCACGAATCAAAAAATCACGAAACCATATAATGTTGCATACCATATATTCTTGATATCAGCAGAAAACTAACCAACAGTTGGCAAAAACTAGTAACAAAATATGACATTCCAGTTAATACCAAATTTATTCAAAAACCAGGCACAAAACTGAGGTCTATACTATGTAAAAACTACACTAACAAACACCACACCAACATTATCTATAAAATACAATGTGATAACTGCCACGACTTCTATATTGGAGAAACAAGTAAAAAATGGAACCAGATTCAAAGAACATAAAAAGTCACCTTCACACGTTTACACTGCAAATCAAATAAACACAACATAAACATAGAAAACACCCAAAGAAATAAACATAAACAAACGCAAAATTAAAGAAGCCTTACTTATACAACTCAAGCCAAAAATAAACCAATACAAAAGAACACCTTTATACTTATATTAATAAATATATCCAACATCTAAGCACGCCCTCTACATTCCTACACTCAATTACACAACATGTGGTCAGCTACCGGTCAGTGACCCTTTCTTTCTTTGTGAACCTGAGATGACCGAAGAAGGTCAAAACGTTGTTCACTCCTCTATTAGTGCCTTCTCTTCATAGCAGCCGTTTTTAAATATATAATGTTCTCCACAAGTGGGTTTTCTCGTCATCATAGATACATCTATCTTTATAAGGATTTGTTTGATTAATGATCTGAAAAATTGGAGTTGGGTTAGTTTCTTTTATTTGTCTGAACAATTTTGTACACATCTTCCTACATATTTTAGTCATTAAAGAATTCTACAAAGACAGAAATGATGATGCACTTCCTGTATTAAATTTTCGGACATTACTTATGGAATGACCTGAGATAACATAAAATCGTGTATACATTGACCACTTTTCTGGAAAATGTATGTATGTAGTGAAAAGCATTATACTCTGAAATCTGATTTTTTACCTTAAATGGAATACGTGGACCAATAATTACCACATTGTTTTTGTCTATTCAGTATAGTAATGAGTGAGAATCAAATTGATCACTTGTTCTTTAACCAGCAGATTACCACGTTTTCAACTTTGTATTTCATCTCTTTTTAAGTTAAAGCTCATATCTAACTATTGAAGTCATTCTGGACTTATTAACACAACTATGAAGATAGAACGCCAAGTTAACATTTCACTGAGAAACAAGTGTGTCACCACACCGTTGAATGTGAGCAATCCATTGTCTGTTTTGATTTCCTCTTTCGTTTCACCATTTAAGGATGAACAGAAGAATAAGAGGTTAAAGGAGTTAAGCAGAGATACTGTAAGAAAAAATATTAAGACAATACAACTCTACCAGAGGTTAATAAACGTCTGGATTTCTCCTATAAATATGTAGGATCCTTGTCTGGCCATCAGAGAGCAAGATCGATAGGGGACATAATTATACTGCCCACTGACCTTACGAATCTTGTCCCATATGACTTTGGAAGTGATGGTAGAAGATATGCTGGTTGTGAACTTAATCCAAGATTCTTTCTGGCTTTGACGTCATACCCATCAAGCATGTGGACGGGCATGCTAGAAAGCGATGCAGTTCGAGAGTGTGAGGTATCTACGGAAAGTATTCCAGGCCCGTTTTTGAGCCATCCGTGCCATGTGGCAGGTAGGTTTTCACCACGGACGAGGATATAGTGGAAAACGGGTCGAGGTTTTGGGAATACATTGTGCTGCTGCTTGCATAATACAGTCAGTTACTGCTGCCACACAGTCGTCTATTGATGGCTTACAGAAGGGAAGCAACTTGAGAGATCAATAGCAGTAAAGGACTGACTAGATACATGAAAATAAGTAGAAGAACCTGTATTGAAAAGAGAAAGGTTGTGATCAGAGAGCATATGCTCTAACAGTATCAGCACTTCCTCAGAGGGGATGATGTCCATTAAAGTCCCCCAGGATTAAAAAGGGAGATGGTAACTGTTCAATGAGAGCATTAAGGTCTGATTAATCATGTTTCATCAGGCGACAGGTAGAGAGAACAAACAGTGATTGTATGATCCAAGGAAACACGGATGGCTACGTCGATGGGTGTGTCGAGCGGCAAAGACAGGATGGGCACATGCTGATCAACCAACAGTGCCACCCCTCCATGCACTCGTCCACCAAACAGACTGTCATTTCCGTATAAAGAAAACCGCCAAAAGGTGACTGTATCTGCAGTCAGAAATGTTTCGTGTAAGGAAAGACAAAGAAGATGGTAGGAAGCAATCAGTGTTTTGATGTCATCTAAATTAGAACGTAAACCTAGACAGTTCCTTTGTATCAAGGTGGCAATTTTTATTTATGTGTAAGCGAATTGGGTGGAGAACCCTTCTGTTTACGACCACGTCTTTTTTCCTTACTTTCCTTATTTGAGGGAAATCTATCAACCTCCATGGATCCTACCCTGAGTCGATTGGGCAGGTCTTTGCTGTTGGAAGGGAATTCCAATAACTGAGGACGTAAACGAATGATCATTTTGCATATTGGGGTGGGAGAAAATGTATCCGAGGAAATGCTAGTACCCGAAACCAAAGGAAGTGGATCTTGAGGTTTGCTGAAATGTATGTAAGGGACAGAGATGGGTGTTGAAATTGATTCATCGACTTTTTAACCATGGAGGTCAAAAGACTTCATTTGGTTTGAGAACGATTCTTTTGGAGGCATAGACAGATCTGTTTGCACGCCCACTGTAGTGGTGGAACGAAGTGCAACAGCATAGTCCAGTATGAAGTGGTGGACAACAACTTTCAAGCCTCAGGATAAGTAGTTATGAATAGTTTTCAAACGCTGCACCTCTTTTTCTTCCAACCATTTAGGACAAGAACGAAAGAAGGATGGGTGAGAACCATTTCAATTGATGTAATGATGATTCGTTTCACACTCATAGGAATCGTGGCCCTTGCCACCACAACAAGCACACGTCAAGAAACCATGACATGACGTCTTTGAACGACCGAACTGCTGACACTGGAAACATCTTAGACAGTTTGGAATATATGGCTGTAACCTGAAATTAAGATAACCTGCCTTGATGGTGGTAGGTGGACATAGTGATATAAATGTCAGAATGAGGATATTGATTGGCATTATAATTCCATCTTTACGAGTAGAGATATGCCTCACTATAGAAACTCTTTGAGTGGAGAAACCAGCAAGAATCTCTGAATTGGGGATGTTCTTCAAATCCCTCTCAACAATAACTCCTCGTGATGAATTCAAAGTAGCATGAGGTGTAACCTCAACAGGTATATCCCCAATTGCCTTTGAATGCAAGAGAAGTTCAGCGTGTTGAAATGTGGACGTTTCCACCAATATGTTACCCTATAGTCCCTTCTGAATAAAGAAAAAACAGAGACATTTACCCTAAAGGTTTGTCTGAAAGAAAATGAGGTACAGTAGGTGTTACAGATGGTAAGGATTGCTGCTCAGAATCTTCAGGGCGTGGTCATTTACCTATAGACTGTCTTTTCACTATTTTATTTAAGTTTTTATTTGAATTATCCATAATAAAAAAAAGAAATTTCAGTGCCCACTGACCCCATCCACCATGGAGCCCTATGAGGGGACACTACAATGCCAAACAAGGACACTGCAGCAATGCCAGGGTTTTGTGAGCACTATACCCAAACACCAGCATCAGATATAATGTCCACAGCATCTGTTGAGAACATCCAACACTGGTACTCGATTGACCCTAGCCCAAGTTGACCAGTTGATTGACCCAAGTGGTGTGTTAGGGTCACCAAGCACGGCAAACAAGTGGGTGAATGTTTAGATCCCAAAGTAGGTAAACTGAAAGAACAGAACATTCCCTGGGAGGTCCCCTCACCACATACAGGAATCCGCAACGAGGTGCCTAATATTTGTGAACTGAAAACTTCAACTTCCTAAGCAGGAAGAATGTACGAATTAAGTGAAAAAGTCTTAAATATCTGTGTTGAATAGATATTCGAGTTAAAGTAACAAAACACATTTACTACTTTGATTTTGTATATTGTAAATTAATAATCTACCTGTTGGTTCTTATACAAAAGACACGAGTATTTGTTGCAGCTTTCTTGTGGTGGATAATTAAGATAAAAGTTTAAAATATCTACGATTAGTTTTAAATTCTGAGAATTAGAAAGCACCAAAATTTCAGGTAAGGCAGTTCATTTTCTTATGTCATTTACAGCATATTTATGTAAGACAAAAGTTTCATCACTTGTGGCTCTGAACTCCAAACACAGGAGTAGGAGAATATTGAATCTGACTTTTGGCCAAAGCTTGCAAATATTATACAACTTTATCTAAAATGTAGAAAGGTTAATTTACAATTAATGTTAATATTATAATGATTGTTATGCACTTATTTCGTTTTATTATATTGTTATTATGTGATCTGCCAAGTAACCTCTAAAATACAAAATTCTAGTATTTCACAGGTGTTGGATAATCCAAGTTCAGCACCAAGTGTTTCGCTGCCTGTCCTTGAACCCACTTAGCTCAAGCAACAACTTGCTTGAAATACTTGATGAAATAATCCAAGTCCTTTTTGACTTTTTCCTTTAACACTGGTAGACTAATGTTTTACTTTAGTATCATGGATATCACACAAAATATTTTACATTTTTCTACAGTTCTAATTCGGGACATAACCAATTCAACTGAAATTATGTGTTAATTTAAACCTAGATACTACTGTAGTGTGTTATGTGGGTACATCATGGATTTTCTACCTTCTATAATGATATAGAATTACTCCAAATACTGATTATTTAGTTTCTACCGTGTCATGGTCTAAGACTTGATAACATTGTTTTAGCCAATTTGCATTTTGTTCTCTAGGTAAAGTCTCCTCTGTTTGCAAAGATATTACAATAGTGTATGCAGTATCGATATTGAATAGGTTAGTACTGAAATCATTACTGCTGGCAGGTTGTGACATTCACAAAAGCTGATAGCCAAACAAGTGTCAAGGAACAGTTTGTTTATGTTTTTGAATTCCACACAAAGCTTCATCAGGGCTATCTGCACTAGCCTTCTCTAATTTAGCAGTGTAAAACTAGAGGGAAGACAGCTAGTAATCACCACCCAGTGCCAACTCTTGGGCTACTCTTTCACCCAAAACAGTGAAATTGAACATTACCTTATAATGCTCCCATGGCTGAAAGGGAAAGCATGTTTAGTGCAACAGGGATTTGAACTAGTGACCTTCAAATTATGAATTGAGCACCCTAACCACCTGGCCTATCAAGGAACAGGGGTCACAAACTTATTCCATCCACTGGACAAAGAAAGCAAGATAACATTCTGGGTCAAGGTATGCTTTTATTGTGACTCGTTTGGTTTATTCCCTGGTTAAGTAGAGCCAATTGCCAAATTATGTACACAAGAACAATGTTTCTAATATATTTTTCACGCACCTTAAAATTTAGTCAAATTATCTGTTATTATGCAAATTTGTTGTTTTACCTGAAAATACCACAATAGCAGCAAGATTCAACTAAAGCAGTTATCTACTCTTTAATGGAGTAGTTTGTATTGTATCCTCTATTGCACTTAGTAAATCATTATTTAGTGTTTGTGTTTCCAAGAATATTTCTTTAATTACCCAGCAAAACACTTTTCAGTTTCTTTTAATTACTTTTGAGTTCGATACAGTTTGGTCATTTTCTTCACTCAACTTATTAAAGTAGAAATTGACTTCCAAAGTATACAATTAGTTATTTAAAAAAAAAAAAAAAAAAGTAATAAAATTTCTGTTTCTGTTCATCTTTACATTGAGTTTATCCTCTGGTAAAACTAAAATGGTTGCCAAACTTGAGCTATTTGTTTACGTAGCTATCCATTTAAAGTTGATCTTTGAGTCCATCTCAGTTACTCTGCCTCTAATTCATTAATACCATTTAATTATACAGTATACTTAATAGAATGAATATGAAAGAATAGATGGATTAAATGTGTTTCCATCTTTCCTCTATTGGAAACTGAAGAAAGCACATATATCATTTATTGTTAAAGCATTACCAATGTTTTTCATGGTTAAAAGTAAGAAAATGACATCTTTTGAACACTTTATTTCACACATACATGTATCACCTGAAAGTATATCAGGTACAAGCACTAAAAACTTGATGATTATAAACAAATACAATATTGTAATGGGTATGTTTTATAGAGCACATCTCCAGTATTTTATTTTCTGAAATTTCAATAAAGTTTAATTATTTTTTATATAAGATGATTAAAAATTTTCAAAAAGTTTCATAAACCTACAGTATTTCACAATAACTTCATATTAAAATTCTAAGGAAGAAATGATAAAATCTTGTAAAAAAGTAAAAAAAGTATTTTTAACACACTACAATAAAGCAATATTACCTTGCCTTTGTACCTTTCCAATATTTTTTTTTTTTTAATTACAACTACCAAAGGCACACAATGGCATTCTAAACATATCCCTTTGACATACTCTCTGGTACATGTTTAGATTTTTCAAGATCTATATTCATACAGGGTGTTTCTTCAGTTTTATGAGTCACACATTTCAAAACTTCAAGACCAATTGCTTTAGCCAATGGGGGAGGAACTGCATTTCCAATCTGTTGTAATGAAAAATTTAATTATTTTTCCAGTCTTTACAAATTATTTTTCATCAGTGCTTATATAGTAAGACATTTTTAATTTTAAGTTATACATCTCAAAAAGTTCATAAGCTGTTGGTTTTATGATCTAACACCTATAATTTTCCTTCTCATATGCACGTAAAAATGGAAATTGTGATATAAAGAAATAATGAGTAACCACAGTAACTAGACTGAACAAGATTAACAATAAAGAAAATAGTTTCAAGAACAGAAAGAAAATTGGAACATCATCTTATCAAGAGTAAATAACACTTCATAGTCCAGGTTATCATCAGGGGGAAAGGTGGTCCATCTTATTATTAAATATCCTAATAAAATACTCAGCCAGTTAAATATTTTATGGGGTGAGTATCCAACTACAAAAATATTTTTTGTCGTGATGGAAACAGGTCATATACATAACAATTACATAGCTGATAATGAATTTAAATGTTTAAATCATTAAAACAAAAAATCTATAACAAACATAGTTTATTCAAGTTTTTCTGTTTCAGTATTTTTACGTAAAGCTACACAAAGGGTTATTTGTACAGTCAGCCCTATATTTTCAAATTATATACTAGAGGAAAGGCAACTAAGCAACATCACCTATCACCAACTGTCAAGTAATTAAATAGTGGTATTTGGCCATTATTATTCTCAGAGTGCACTCACAGCCCAAAATGTTTCAGCAAGGAGTCATGAACCAGAAACCAACATTTAGATTGACAAACTATCCTAACCACCAACTCACATCAAGCTCATTTATTTAAATATATATATTTTTAAAACAGTCTGTTCCTGTAAGATATTTATCTGACAAATATTTTAATTAAAATAATTTGTTTTTTTATAATTCTTACAGATCAGTTCTGCAAGAATATTTGTGATACATTTAGAGGTTTAAATATTTAAAAAGAAGTAGACATTCATAGTAATTAATATATTCTATACTTTTGAAATAACCAACTAATTCAAATAAATTTTGATAATCATTGTTATTTTACATCAATAAAAAATATTATTCCCAAAATGAAAAAAAAGAAAGAAAATTATCAATAAACATCAACAAATAATAAAAATAAATGAACTGATTTTTGATTAGCAGTAAAATAGTTTCAGTATTAAAAGGTAAAATAACAATTAATCAACTCTGAAAATTATTATTATACAAACAGTTTAATTACACCAAATTAATAGACAAATAATTAAATAGCTAGTACATTTTAAAAGTTATAATTCACAAAATAATTGAAAGCTAAATAAGAACTAAAAATATAAGAGGTTACCACCAATGAATTCAAATAACTGCACATCACTTATCTGTAAATAATAATATTCAAATCTAGTTAAGAATACAATTAACAGCTTTTCCCACTACTTGAGTTAACTGTTAAAAATTACAAACCCTGCATGTAAATTATTCTCCCCCCTTTTTTTTAGTTTTTTTGATCCCACATCTCCTAAGATTGCATTGTGAGTAATAAAATCAAGCCCCCACATCTTAGTTTAAGCTATATTTCATTGTCATTTTTATTATCTACACTTTTCTTTTCAGAATATTAATTTAATTTTATTCTTTGATTTATTATTGAGCAAAAATCATACACTTACTTGTCGATGTCGATCAAGAATGTTACCAAAGAAACGGTAGTGATCAGGAAACCCCTGTGATCGAGCACACTCTCTCACACTGACCACACGATGTTGCTCAGGATGAATAACGCGACCCTGATGAAAAATAACAGAACCAGAGATCATATTTTACACTTGCTAACTGCAAGTTAAATAGGTATGTCAAACGTGATATTATAATAAATTGAATATTTTTAAAAGTAAATTATTTTAAATCCTCAAGCATTTCACAAGTATGGAATCAATAACATACAAAATTAAACTGTTAAATCCATTTTTGAATACACATTTCATCAACATAATCTAAAGTCCAAATGACTACATAAATTGTGTATTAATAGTGTACAATAAATTTTGTCTTTTTTTATAGTAATTTCATCTTCCATCTTACCGAGTTAGTTTCAGCTGCACTTGCAGAATTTTGCAAGTTGTTTAAAAGTAAATTTCAATCTTCATTAAATAATACTTCTTTTTCTAATTTTTTTTCATGCAAAAATTCAGTGGGTGAAAGTTTTAGGTACTACATTGTTTTATAGATGTTTAATTTCCAAAGAAAAGAAAGACAAGCAAAATTATGCAAAATTGTTGCTCTGTGTTAAGTTCACAAAACAATACTTGAGAATTTGCCCTGGATCAAATTGTTATGTTGTGTTAACAGTGCCGTCTACCTCAATAAACAGAACATATGCAATCACATTTTTCCCGAGTCTCAATTAAAGCTAATTTTCTCAAATAAAAATAATATGACAGGTTTCAACTAGATAATTCATTACTGATCTTTACTTTAATATGCTAATTATCATAAATTATACAAAATGTGATTCCACATATTCTTTTATGCTGAGCATTGCTCAACATAATTAATAACGTCCTGATAAACAATAATCTTCTAGGATAATACCTACTTTTCATATGCACCACTTGTAAATCTTTTCTACTATTAACAACAGATTCAAAAAAATTTAAAAGTGACTTAACTATAAGTACCCACAATCAATAAAAAGCAAGCTAAATCACTATGATAATTGGAATAAATTTAGTTAATTTAAAAATAGCCTCAGGTTACAACTTACTGCACATTATTAACTATACCTCATCACTCCTTAACTCAAAATGTTAGAAGAGTTACTGCTGTGATTCTGAAGTCAAGTTTATGAAATTATATAACATTATAATAGAAGATATTTAACTCACACATATTTTAAACTAACTGGTAATACAGTCATCTCCTAATTCAGTCATGCTTTTTAATATTGATTCCACAACACAAAACTAAGTCATTACAGACACAGTGAATTATACAAAATAATTAACGAGTCAGCATCACATCACATTCAACAGAACAATAACTGGCCATTACAGCTAAGCAATTCACTTGAATATTCAATATAATTAATCACCTATGACCACTTGTTAGATTGAGAGCTAACACAATATATTAATCAAAATTATGTTTTAGTTAGTTTATGTCATGAAAATAACCAACTAATCAAGATTGGGAATCCCAATTATTCCCATTTTTTATTACTCCAACTACCAAAGTACTTAAATGTCATTATTATTTTCTATTAATTCAAGATTGTTCAGTTTAGCTTAACTGTTTAGGGTTACAACTCATCAACTAACTGAGATCTTTCTTTTCAATTATTACAATCTTTTATTATTTCAACAATTCAAACCTTGTAAGAATACTCAATTAGGTGAATATTACTGACTAATAATTAACCGATTAACAAATTCCACTAATCACCCAGCTCCACCGACCAAATTCTTGGATTTGAGCTTTTAGCTTGACAGTATTTAACAATAAAACTACAGAGCCTTCTAACTATAGACCTAATGCTTACACAAAAACAAACTGTGCTTAAACTTGCCAAACAGTGACTGTCATATACCCTTTATACAGTATTATCTAGATTTTGGCCTTTTATAAGAAAATATATCTTCATACTATGCTTTTTGTAGGAAAAAAAAGAGTAAATTCCAGCACACGATGTATAAACATACCTGTGGCTAACTTGCATATTAAAAAATAAAGAAATAACTTTTACAAACATGGCTAAGTGCTTCTGAAAATGGGTCCAGACTTTGATGGGGTGTAAAGAATTAGTCTGAACTAGGGAAAACTCTAAAAAATAATTCAAGGTCAAATTATGGCACTAATGAGTATGTCCAAAATACACCTTTGTGCAAATTAATTGAAACAAATGGTCATTTTACAATATTTTCAGCATTGCAGCCTGTGTAGGCTCGCTGGACCTGCTGATTTCTTTTAATAGTCATTTTTTCACACAGATGGCATCATTAGCTGCGTTATGCAGTATGATTAATCTATTTTTGGGATATATGACGAATTTTTGAGGAATATTACATCATTTGAAATTGCATTAGAAGGGCAAGGAAACCAGTCAAAAAACAACTTCTTACCAACTCAATGAAGAAAAAATGGTATCAATGGGGTCTGAAATACAAGAAGTGGATGCAAGAACAATGGAGGAAGGTGTTATTCAGTGACGAGACTCATTTCTTCGTACAGGGTCAAAGAAGTCTGCATGTTCTCAGGTGAGAAACTTCGAGAATCTCACATCAATCAGTTCGTAAAACATCCTTTGAAGATGTTTTGGGGCTTTTTCAGCTACTATGGCGTCGGAGGCTTACATATCGTAGAAGGTATGATGCGAGGACCACAGTACATCGAAGTTTTGCAGAGAAGAATCGTTCCAGAATTGAAAAAGAGATTTCCAGATGGATCTGGCATTTTTCAGCAAGATCTGGCTCCGTGCCACACATCAAAACTTGTGAAGAATTTTATAACTACAATGTGAATAAAGGTGCTGGACTGGCCTGAAAACTCTCCGGACTTAAATCCTATTGAAAATCTTTGGGTTATTTGTAAAGAAAGACTTCAAGTAAAAGACTGTACTACAAAAGATACGTTAATTGAGACCATAATTGAGGTGTGGTACCACGATCCAAAAATTAGTAAAGATTGCAGTCAACTCATGGACTCGATGCCAAAGCGGATTAATGATCTTAAAAATAAAGGCAGTGATATCATGTATTAATTTGTGACTAATATTTGGATTCTCAGAAGTAAAACGCAAAAAACTAAAAAAAATCGTAATTTTCCATCTTGTTTCAATTAATTTGCACAAGGGTGTAGGACATACGTTACAGTAACTCATTATTGATTGTTTAATAAAAACCAAACCTCTTATCAAATTTATCTTAGTACAAGCTAGAGATACACTAATAATGCATACTTACACCTGCTGTGAAGTCAAAAGAAACAACATATATGAGGGTTATGAATAAAAAACCTACTACGAGAATGTCAATTTTCATATTTTGAGTTTGTAGTTTAAAACTGTTTTGCACTGCACACTGCAAGTAAAGGGGTTAAGAATTCAAACTATGCAAAAATTATATTGATATTTTTAACACTTCAAGGGTATATGATACCTTAAAGAACTTAATATTTTAAGTATTATGTACAACAGTTGCATGAGTCCAAAAGACATTCATGTGAAAACCAATATTTCTGCTACTTTCTTTCTCCTTTAGAGTAATCCATGTTACAGTATGACATTTGTGGCCAAGCCAGGCCCTGCTATGTGAAATTTTTATAAGCACTGGCTGTTAGCTAGAAGTCAAAAACAAATTTAGAAAAAATACTACTCTATTTATATAGATAACATACGACAGACAGCACTACTGTATTCACACAGATAACGTACGACAGACAGCACTACTGTATTCACACAGATAACGTACGACAGACAGCACTACTGTATTCACACAGATAACGTACGACAGACAGCACTACTGTATTCACACAGATAACGTACGACAGACAGCACTACTGTATTCACACAGATAACGTACGACAGACAGCACTACTGTATTCACACAGATAACGTACGACAGACAGCACTACTGTATTCACACAGATAACGTACGACAGACAGCACTACTGTATTCACACAGATAACGTACGACAGACAGCACTACTGTATTCACACAGATAACGTACGACAGACAGCACTACTGTATTCACACAGATAACGTACGACAGACAGCACTACTGTATTCACACAGATAACGTCACGACAGACAGCACTACTGTATTCACACAGATAACGTCGACAGACAGCACTACTGTATTCACACAGATAACGTACGACAGACAGCACTACTGTATTCACACAGATAACGTACGACAGACAGCACTACTGTATTCACACAGATAACGTACGACAGACAGCACTACTGTATTCACACAGATAACGTACGACAGACAGCACTACTGTATTCACACAGATAAGCGTCACGACAGACAGCACTACTGTATTCACACAGATAACGCACGACAGACAGCACTACTGTATTCACACAGATAGCGTCACGACAGACAGCACTACTGTATTCACACAGATAGCGTCACGACAGACAGCACTACTGTATTCACACAGATAACGCACGACAGACAGCACTACTGTATTCACACAGATAACGCGTCGACAGACAGCACTACTGTATTCACACAGATAACGTCGACAGACAGCACTACTGTATTCACACAGATAACGTACGACAGACAGCACTACTGTATTCACACAGATAACGTACGACAGACAGCACTACTGTATTCACACAGATAACGTACGACAGACAGCACTACTGTATTCACACAGATAACGTCGACAGACAGCACTACTGTATTCACACAGATAACGTACGACAGACAGCACTACTGTATTCACACAGATAACGTACGACAGACAGCACTACTGTATTCACACAGATAACGTACGACAGACAGCACTACTGTATTCACACAGATAACGTACGACAGACAGCACTACTGTATTCACACAGATAACGTCGACAGACAGCACTACTGTATTCACACAGATAACGTACGACAGACAGCACTACTGTATTCACACAGATAACGTACGACAGACAGCACTACTGTATTCACACAGATAACGTACGACAGACAGCACTACTGTATTCACACAGATAACGTCGACAGACAGCACTACTGTATTCACACAGATAGCGCACGACAGACAGCACTACTGTATTCACACAGATAACGTCACGACAGACAGCACTACTGTATTCACGACAGACAGCACTACTGTATTCACACAGATAACGTACGACAGACAGCACTACTGTATTCACACAGATAATGTACGACAGACAGCACTACTGTATTTACACAGATAATGTACGACAGACAGTATTATATTTATCTAGATAACATACAAGAGACAGTATTATATTCATGTACACATACAAGAGACAGTATTATATTCATGTACACATACAAGAGACAGTATTATATTCATGTACACATACAAGAGACAGTATTATATTCATGTACACATACAAGAGACAGTATTATATTCATGTACACATACAAGAGACAGTATTATATTCATGTACACATACAAGAGACAGTATTATATTCATGTACACATACAAGAGACAGTATTATATTCATGTACACATACAAGAGACAGTATTATATTCATGTACACATACAAGAGACAGTATTATATTCATTTAAACATACAATAGACAGTACTAATAAATAAAACCTACAGGTATTACCTTCAAAAGTTGCAAGACTCAAGGAAAGAATAAATAATATCAATTACTGACAGAAAAAACAATAAAGTTCTAATTCTGAATAAACATGAAATAACACACTGTCACAAGCTATAGCTAAAGTATTTAATATTTTGTTTACTAAATGGAGATTTATATGATGTTAATATTTATGTTAAAACTGTAAGTTCCATGAATGTTAAGGCTTCAATGGGATTTTAAAAGTTCATTAAGTAAAATGCATTATAAAAATTCCAAACAATAAAAGATATAATTAAATTATCATATCAGAGTCAGTTAAATAGTTTTAGTTAAAGACTACAAGCTTATCTATGATTCAATTAGTGTATTCACAAGCGATTCAATCACTTAAATTATTCATTGATCAGAAAACTAGTCAGTGAATTAATCAGTATGTTTGTTATCAAATAATTAGGGAGGGAGTTTTGCAAGTTAGTGACTTGAGCTTTATTTGTGAATTTAGCATATGTTAATTTTGGAATTTCTGCTGAAGCTATGTCTTTGAAGTTAGACACATCAGCTTATAGGGTATGACTATGATTCTCAAAGTAGCCAAATGCCTAGTCATCTAATTAGTGATGAGCATGAATGGATTAATGAGATTCCTACTGTTAAATCTTTTGGCCAGCTCAGAACTGGCATGGACTGGGGATATCCAACTGTCTAATTTAAACAAAGCATTGTGATGGCCATTGGACGGTGTTGACGCAATGTGATTTCTGCCCAGTGTTCTAAATGTCAAAATGGAGAAATTCAACCAAGCGCAGGTAAACGGAAGAAGTAACTATGACTCTCCCAAGGTAGTCAAATGCCTCCTCATTTAAGTAGTAATGTGCATGAATAGATTAACAAGATTCCCACTGTCACTATATACTACCTAATGAAACCAAATAACAGTTTGTATGGAATGTAACTGAAGAAATAAATTTGTTCGATATGAATAAATGGAATAGAGTTTGCAATAATGATTTATAAAACTAATAAGCCAAACTGTTAAAAGCTTCATGTAGTAGGTATGTTATCAAATAGGCCACTTCTATAAACTGATATAACATGTATTTTACATATAAAATATATAAACGTTTCAATTGCCAGCAGTTTTTTTAATAATTAACTTGAAAACATGTTTAAGAAGACAACCTTGGCAAAATACTTTCTGGGATTCATCTCACTCTCAAATACATAATAAACAACAATTCAAAATATATCTTGACATGAAATGTGACTAACAAAGTTGAGGTCAGTATTATAATTTTGAAGTTACCTGTATACATTCTCATGTCATAAATATTCTATGAACAAGATTTCAAGAAACCCACATATTCACATTTCTCACAGTTAACTAATAGACAAATATTACCCATATCACACAGAAAACTTTTCAACATATTATGTTCAAATTAAAAAATAACTGAATTCAACATCTTCAGAAAGTAATCCACATAAAAGTGTAAAACATTTTTCATAAATATTTTTCTTCTGTCTAATGTTCTGTGACAAAGACCTACCTGTTTGCCCATTGGCTCAGGGTTTGTAACAGTTGTACTGAAAAAACCTTTCCATTCTAAACGGCCATACAAACCAGCCCAGTGGTTGTGACGGTTTCCTGTATGCGGAAGACACCATGGAATAAGAGTGTTGTCCTGTCGGTCCATAGGGTCACATGCCTTTCTTTCAGCGCAAGAACAAACCCCTCTTAAACCACCAAGAGAGTTTCGACCATTTTTCTTACAATGATGTGTGTAACGTCTAGAAATACAAAATACATTATAAAATTCTCACAGTCGAAAAAATTGACATTTTGCTAGTTCCTTTACTATATCATAAACAACAGTATATCTTTCAAAATATATTTCACAATACCCACTAATAAGAGATCAGTAAAACACACAATAGTAACCCTAAAATTTGAAATCATAACAGTAATACAAGTAAGTTCTCTATTTATTTTGAGCATGTGTTCCTAAAAAGAACAACTTTAGGTGAAACAACATAAACAGAACTTAGTTGCTCACTGAAATAATAGTATAAATGAGGGATATGTTCTTGCAAGATATTTGCCCATAATGTATAGAAAAAATACTAAACAAGTACCCAAACATGCTGTCATATTAATAACAATAAAAATATCATATTGTACATAAAATATATAAAGCTGGCTGCTCTTCATATCTTCTTCACTAGTATGCTTGTTGCCTGTTTTCCAGACATGCTTGAATTGTTGGGGTAGTTTGGAATTGTAATAAGCACAATGTGACAAGTTAAGTCATCACAGTACCAAAGATAGCAAACCTTGAAATTTTCAAAATAATGTTATGGGGAAAAAATTATATTTATATTGAAACTCTTGCTGTAACATGTTTCCAACATTATAATGAAACAACATAAATAGGACCAATGTAAATAGAAGATTTCCTACACTCATATCAAAATTATTATCATATAATGTCCAAGATTTGACTGAACATATTACAATTTTAATTGTAATATTTTCTTACATATGCTGGACAGACAAAAGATATTCCAGAAATCTAATTCACTCATATTTTTTCTCTTAATTTTAGGTTTGATATTTACAAACAATACTATTATTTTTATTATAAAGTTACACAATTCCTAAACATTTCCTAAAAATAGTAAAAATTATACAAATGTGTCATAACATTAAAACTAGTGTACTTATGGTACAACTTTGGTTAGAAACATAGCCAAATTCTCACCAAAAACTAAAGCTTGTATACTTCAGTTAGTTTTAAAATGCACATCTCACAACTGTGACTATTATTCATGTTTGAATTTCTATAGTACAATGCACAAAAATACAATAAATAGAATATAAAAATTAGGTTGGTTGGTTGATTTAGTGTTTTATGGCACAAAGCAGCTAGGCTATCTCCAACAAACATGCGGTAAAAAAGGTAAAAGTAAATTCAGTAAAATTCATAAAAGGAAATTAAGGTGAAATAAAGCAAAGTTAGTGATGTCGAGAAAACCCACTTGTAGAGAAAAATATACATGTAGAAACAGCTCATTTGGGCTGAGAAAATTTTTATGTAAAGGAGCGAACAACATTTCGACCTTCTTCGGTCATTGTCAGGTTATCAAAGAAAGAAAGAGGTGACTGACTGGAAGCTGACCACATGATTGAAAGGGGCTGTATTAAAATAAATAAATAGCATAAAACCAATGTTTACATCTAATCTACAATGTCAAGAGAAAAACTATAGTAATTCAAGTTGTAAAGAACTTTCTGTAGTGTGACTGTAATAATCATAACTCGCCACGAAGACTAACAGGCAAGTACAAAACACCGTCAGTCACATGAAGTTGGCCTTTCCAGTGATCATTTCGAGTTACTTAATGTTACGGTTAGTTTCTAATTTCAAATTGAACTACATGAACTGTGATTTTCAAATGGGAGCCACATTAAAAAGGTGTAAAGTATCAATTAAAAAACTCAAATGTCATTAAAAAGATTAATAGCCTTTAAAAAACTGAAAACATTACCAAGGTGGACAGTGTCACCATCACCAATAACACGGTCTAACATTTTGGACAAATCTTGGGACAGAATATGGTGAAAATGGTGCCTTTGTTGTGAATCGTAATGATGACAAGAAAGTGAAATGCGGCTTATTGTGATCTCAATGCTACACAAACTAGACACTGGTGCATCAGTTCCAGATAAATGAAAACAATAAGTTAAAAAACTGTAACAAGTGCGTAGTCTAGTTAAAATAACTTCCTCTTTCCGATCCTTACGGAAGTAAGACGGCCAAAGTCCAATATAGGATTTTATTTGGAAAAGCTTGTTTTCACATTGCTCACTCCAAGTCGACTGCCAGCTGGGATGGAGCCGAGCCTTGAATACAGGACCATAGTCTATGTATAGGACGGGCACAGCAGTGATAGTGCCAGGGCAGATAGACTTAGCTGCAGTATCAGTAAGCTCGTTCATGTGAATACCAACATGGCCCAGGAAGATGGATCCTAGTAAAGGCCTGTACCTGTATCCAAAGGAAGAGTATCTTGGGGTTTGGTGGAACGTATATAAGGGATAGAGATAGGTGTTAAAATTGATTCATCAACTTTTGTAACTATGGATGTCAAAAGACTTTTCATTTGTTTGGAGAATAATAATTATGAGGCACAGAGAGATCTGTCTGCACTCCCACAGTAACTGTGGAACAAAGTGCAGCAGCACATGTCCAAGATGGGGTGGTGGACAGCAATTTTCGAGCCTCAGGATAGGTAATGTTATGAATCATTTTAAAATGCTGCACCTCTTTTTCTTCTAACCATTTCGAACAAGAGTGAAAGTAGGACAGGTGAGAGCCATTGCAACTGATGCAATTAGGGTCAGTTTCACACTCATAGGCATCATGATCCTTGCCACTGCTACGAGCACATAAAGGAACCATGACATGATGTCTTCGGGTGACCAAACCATTGACACTGGAAACATCTGAGAGTATGGCCATACTCTGCAATTAAGATAACCTGCCTTGATGGTGGCAGGCAGACATGGTGATGTAAGTGTCAGAATGAGGCCACTGATCAGCATTGTAATTCCATCTTTGCAAGTGGAGATATGCCTCACTGCAGAAATTCCTTGGGTGGAGAAACCAGTGAGAATCTCCAACTTTGGAATGTTCTTCAAATCCCTCTCAACAATAACTCCTCATGATGAATTCAAAGTAGCACGAGGTGTAACCTCAATAGGTATATCCCCAATTGCCTTTGAATGCAAGAGGAGTTCACTGTGTTGAGATGTGGATGTTTCCACCAATATGTCACCAGATCAAAGCTTTTTTACTGGGTTTAGAGAGACAGCAAGTCCCTATAGTCCCTTCTGAATGAAAAAGAGAGACATTTGTCCTAAAGGTTTGTCTGAAAGTGAGTGCAATATAAGAAAATGAGATACAACTAGTCGTACAGATGGTGAGGATTGCTGCTCAGAATCTTCAAGACGTGGTCATTTACCTATAGACGGACTGTTTTTCACTATTTTATTAAGATTTTTAATTGGAGTATCCATAATAAAGAAAGGGAAATTTCGGTGCCCACTGACCCCACCTACAAGGGAATGCACTACAATGTCAAACAAGAACACTGCAGCAATGCTAAGGTTTCATGAGCACTATACCCAAACACCAGCATTACATACAACGTCCACATTGTATTCAAGGCCAAAGTCGTGTGTTATGGTTGGACACTCAACCACCAGGCTCCTCTCCTTCCCTTCACAGGTTGCCACACTCGGCAAACACGTGGGTGCATGTTTAGATCCCAGAGAAGATAAATTAAAAGAACAGAACCTTCCCTGGGAGGTCCCCTCACCACGTTCAGGAATCCACACCGAGGGGTAAAAATTAGGAAAAATTTTAAAATACTTTAATAATAAAACAAATAGCTGATTGGAAATGTAAATCTTTTATATGTTTGTTGAATGATAGTTATCAAAACCCATATTTTAAAAAGTGTGCAAAAGAGATAGAATTTCAATAGTTTTTTAAATTTGCAATTTTCAGTCTTAGATACGTATTCCACGTAAAAAAAGTAACAATCAATTCATAACAGAACCACAACTGAAAGTAATTTTTTCATAGAATGTTCTAATATTATCTTTGCCAGTTTTGATGCAAGTGTACTTTCCATATAAGATCATACATCAACATTTTAATGACCAGCAGTTTTTTAGTGATTAACCTGAAAGTAAGTGTAAGAAGGCAACCTTCCCAAAATATTTCTTGGGATTCCTCTCTCTCTCTCTCTCTCTCTCCCTCAGATACAAGCCCACAGTAATTTAGGTATTATGCTTCACTCTTTCAAAAAAGTTTAACACACCAAAGTTTACTAACAGATATCCACAATCACTTAGATTTTAAAAATATTTAAATGCATCTTATTATTACATTATCTTATACTGCTAATGTGTAAATGCACCAGTATATGTTACTTCATATTAATTTTTCATCTGTATTTAACATTTAGTGTTGCTAAGATGTACATCTGTGTGTGACATTATGTTGTTAATGTTTACATCCCTATGTACCCTTATTTAATAACACTAATGTTTAAAACTGTATATGACATGAAATGTTACTACATTCAGAGCTGTATAAAACACTCCTAATGATAATGCCTAGCATAACTGATATAATTAATGTTTACATCTCTCATGAGATAACTTGATATAACTAACACTACTATCTTTGTACGTCATTGAACTGATACTTTATATTAAAATAATGCAAGCTTTTTCACAAGTCAGTTTGGATTACGACTTGAAAGTAAAAATATGAACAACTGTAGCTTTAACGACATATGTTATATACATATAACATTACTATCAATAATCTTAAATATTATTTAATCACTTTTTTTAGTGAATTTGCTCATAATTGTACAATTGTGGATCTTAAAGCATTTGCAGGTTTTATAAAAAAAACATCCCAAAGATCTTGTTCACTATGTATCACAAAACTACTAAGTTTTCTTTTACCTTGTACTTACTCTGTACAATTTCAGTAATTTCAGGCAGATTCACAAAAGTCAAAGCCTTATAAACTCGTATTCTTTCAGTGTCACTAAATATTGGAAAACATTTGGTTTCTACAACCAACTGGTTGAAAAAGTACTTCAAAATCTTTTCATTCATAAATATCTTAGAGCCAACTCCCTCTTGTAACAGATTATACCAAAACATGATTCAGATTTTTATTTTCAAAAACAGACAAATGCAAGCCTCTCTCAGAACTTCGTTTAACATTTGCATGTATCCTCTAAAGATCTGTTCATCATGAAAGTCTGAATTTTTCAATTACAAATATCACTGACTCTGAGAATGAACTGTCTTCGTAGCCCTGAAAGTAGAATCCAGGTGTGCTGTTCAGACATTTGACAAGATGATGCCAGTAGTAACCAGTCATCCACAGAAAAATGAATTGATAGAATCCACATGGTGCTAAAGCTAGTACAAAGGTAAGAACTCTGAATTGCAGTACCTGAGCATTGTGCACAAAAAAGTCCAAAAAGGTGCAATATCTCCACTATAGGAGCATGCAAATAGGAGCTGACTAAATCGAACTTCAAAACCTAAAATCATAGTAAAAAAAAGCCAACTCAAATTTAGGAATGAATCACTTGTGAATCTTGAGGAATCTAGGCACTAATAAAGATGAAAACAAAATCAATGAAAGGACACCCATGTCCTATATCTTAGACCCAAAAACCAATGGGAATAAAACCCCAGAAAAACTAGCATAATACTCTCCCTCAGCCTGTACACACCAATCAAACTGAAAGCCATAGATCTATATTGTAAAACCCAAGTTTTTGTGGAAAATGGAAAGTCTAGAGGTTGGGTGGATAATAGTATTGAAAATGTGAACTACATGACTAATCTTGACTCAAGTACCTGTAGTGTCCATGAATATGAGAGTAAAATTACCCCATGTCCAGAAATTCTTAGAGTGAGCCCTCAGAGACTCTGAAAGCATACAATTCCAAATATTGCCAAATCAGTGGAATTTCTCTCCTCTGAACCATTTAAACACTTTAATATCTCTCCTAAAGTGAGGAGCCGAAGACTAACCTAACCAGTGAACTAATTGTATTGAGTATGCCTCTAAATACAACCTAAAATCCTATTTGCCCTACCAATAGCAACTTCACAATCACACAACTTGGATGGCTTAAGAGACTGATCAACCATTACACCAAGATCCTTTTCTTTCATGACACTCTGAATATTATTCCTATCCACATTGTATTTAGAATAAAATTATGATAACCCACTTGCAGTATCTTGCATTTATCATAATTGTAACATATCTGCCATTTAGTTGCCCAGCCCACTAAATAATCTAAATCCTTTTCTAAAGCAGTAGCATCCTCTTTCCAGCCAGCAACACCTAAAACCTTGATATCATCAGTAAATTTAAATAATTTATTGACTATTCCTTCATCTGTCATTAAGATAAACCAAACAGAGCAATTGTCTTTAAAGTGAGACCTGAGGTACACCACTTGCAACATTAATTCAGTTTGACTGACTTGATGAAAGAAAGCAGAAGGTTGTCATAAATGGAGCTCACTCTTCTATTCAATTAGTTAACTTATCCCTCACATCTATAGAAATACGTTTCTCCACAAGCCTTTTATCCTTATTCACCTATGCAGTAACATTTTTCAATGCATGTAAAAAGATTTATAAGGAAAGATTTTTCCAAAGTGAAACCACGTTGGCTATCTGATAAAATTCTAAACTTTGTTAAATAACTTTGCAAAGTACCTTTTATCAGACTTTCCAAAACTTTTCCCACAATTGATGTAAGACCTATAATTACTGGGACAACTTATACAGGGTGTTTGGAAAGTCACTGTGCAGTTATGTCTGTTAATAAATATACAAGTGCACAGTGACTTTCTGAACACCCTGTATTACCTCTCTTACAGACAGGAGTGATATTAGCTAATTTCCAGTCTGTTGGTATTTATCCATTATTCAATGACTTACAAACAATTGTGGCAAGTGGCTCACATTTCCAATCCTTGACATCCATTGGAGAAGGAGAAAAAGTATTTGACTCAGGAAAGCCTTATCATTCTTTAAACTTCTCAATTTTATTCTAACAAGCTCAAAATTTATGTAACTGTCTTGTTTTATCTATTAATTGCTCAAGATGAGGAATACTGCTTAAGTCTTCATCACTAAAACCTGAATAAAACACAGAACATTCCATAATCATGATGTACAATCCTTCCTTTATCATCCCTCAAGGGTGCTATTTCCATCCTAATATTTTGTTTATCCCTTTTGTACTTTAAAAAAAATCCTTATTGTTAATATTTGTGTTTTCAGCCAAATTTCTTCACACATACTTTTGTATGTCCTAATTCCTGTTTGACCAGCTTTCTTGATATTATATAATCTTCTCAGTTGTCTATAATAATACCAGTCAATTTAAATTTCATAAATTTGCTTTTCTTTAATTTTATCTCTTTTACAATTTGTGAGCCAATTTTTGTTTTGAATATTGAAAAATGTTTCTTTAAACATTTTCAACACTGGCTCGGTGTTTCCAAATAACTCAGCTGCCTAATTCATAACAGGTATTCTTGTTAATTCCTTTAAAATTTCCTTTCTTGAAATTTGGAATCAAAATATCATTATTCCTGATTTTCATATACTGCAAAACATTAAATCTAATATGGCAGTGATCACTTGAAACTATGTGTTCCAAGCTACCCTCTCAACCATTTATGGTAAAGTTTATTGATAATAAATAATTCTTAACTTACTGTACTTTTCTTTTATTGCTTTTTTGTGTTTCTGGAAAATAAAAATATCCTTCTATGCTACAATAGTTTCAAAATACACACACTGACAGCATCTAAAACATATTAACCTAACATCCTGAGTAAAGCAGGGTACATTCACCAGCAATAAATAAATAATACATATGGAAGAAAATAAATATAATACCAACCTGTATCCTCTGGTTTTCTGTTGTCAATGAAACTTAAGCCTAATTTTTTAACTAATGGTATTACTACATTGGATAGTTTTTATCTCATTAAATAATGCAGCTAACAACACAGAATAATAATACACCCAAAATAAATTATGTCTATCATAATTTATCTTTATCTGGCTTTCTAACTATGTGATAAAAGCTTTTAAAAATTCAGCTAAACTTGTAGGTGTGAGTACTGTAAGAAAAAGTTTCAAACTGAAGGCAAAATAGCTAATGTTCTTTACAGAGAACAATTTAATGTAATACATCATTTTATAAATTAAAACTTTGGATATTTATTGGTTAAAATTATGCAATATAAAACATCAGAGAGAACTACTGGCAATGTATGAAAGAGAGGAGTAACAAGTGGGCATGGTAAGTGGGAGCTGATTTTCTAATTTATGTTTCCAAAGACAAATGAGATCAAATATTAGAAAACTATACTTTACCTTAGTAATATCCACATTATAATGTGTAATGCACATTAACTTCCATACTACTCACAAAAGTGCTAAATAAATTAGAGAAGAGGGAAAATCTAGAGAACAAAGATCAGAATTTTCATTTTAAATATTTCTTTAACAATATTTTGATGCGAAGTTTATCCACACACAATCAAAATTCAGCAATTTAATTAAATTTTGAAAGTAACTCTCTTCATGGTCATAATATGCTGACTTTAACCTACCCAAGCAATAGGGTTAACAAAATAAATAAAAGGTAAAAATTATAAATTTATTATGTTCAAAACCCCAATATAAAAAATAGCATACTTCACAAGACCTGTTCAAGATGTGTCCAACGACTGTAACCTGATGGGTTACTTGTACTAAATTCTCCAAATGTGGTTAATTGGCTGTCACATAATTAAATAGGTTCTAAAGATATTATAAAGTAATAATAAAAGGAATCACACATAAATAGGTTAGACAGTTATGATGATTAAGGATAATTTATTGAAATTTTGTGTCACAATCTAGTTTTTTGGTTTTATTTCCTATTTATCAACTTTTCCTTTAAATGTACAATAATGATTTTGCTACTTAGTGTTAAGGTAGAGAAAATAAGAGATAGCAGAAGTATAAAATTTTACCAGAAAATATTTGAATATTAATTTACAAGACTCTAGAGGCTGTTCATATGAAATATGAAACTAAGATATATTTCTTACAATAATCTTTTGTAATAACATTTGACTTCTTGATTAGGTGGTGGTGAAGAAAGCACTCTAAATTCATAAAAAAAGAAAAAACTAAATGAATTTATACTTCCATTCATAAATGACTGAAAACTATTAGCTGAAATAATATATGCTACAATAATTCTGCATTCAAAATCAACAGAAAGACAAAACCTTATTTATAGGAAAAAAACATCTAATGATTATTATTTCAATGTATAAAACGTTATACCTTTATGTGTCAAAGATATCTACTAATGCAAAGGATATTTTCATTGTACATTACATGCACCCACAAAAACAAAAACACTTAAGCAACACACAACTATTCTATCTAATACATAAAATATAATACTTCAAGTTAACATGTCTAACTGTATGTAAAAGCTAAACTTACAATTTTCTGGTGTAAGATCCATCAGAAAGCCGAAGAACCAGGTTAGGCAAGTCTCGCCAGTCAGAGCCAGGAGCCAGTGGAATATTTCTTATTCGAGTTTCAACCAGGGAACTCATTTCCTTGCAAATATGATCTCTAAGAACAGGACTGTAATGTTTTCCTCTCATCTTCAAAACAAACAGATCATGTGAACAATAATGACCCCATCATGAAAAATTTCAAAAATGGTACCAATATAAACTTAATGCTAAAAGTCATTTCTTTTGTATGGAGTTTCAATTTCCAAATGACAGCCACTTTAGATTTGTCATCTGAAAATAGTTAGAACCAGAAAAAAAATGTTCAGATTTGATATCAAATCTACATCTTGCATTAAAATCTCATTGTTTTGTGCGTGTTGTTATCTAAGGTGTTCAAATAACAAGACTAAAATTAGCTTTGCAAGATTCATTTTGGAAAAATTCAATTTATGAAACTTGGGACAAAATGATTTACAATTCCCATTATATGTAGCATGTATATACATCAAAGAAACTACTTAACTCTTAAGTTTTTATGTGAAAAAGAAATAATGTTCCATAATGCTCACTAGGGTAAATGTGTGGGAGAGAAGGAGAGAAGATAATACTAAAAGATAGCTTTACTGTCTCACTGAAGTGCAGAAACATCAATATTCTTACATAGTATGTCCATTTAAATATTCTTATAGTTGATAAATCCTCTAAACATTATAATAAAGCTGCTTTACCACAGATTATTTACTATCATATGTTCCTAAATTATATATTTAATAACAGTCGGTATGGGTAGAGAAGGCACTAATAGAAGAGCAAACAACGTTTCGACCTTCTTTGGTCATCGTCAGGATCACAAAGAAAGAAAGGGTAGCTGATCACATGTTTGAAGGCAACATGTGGTCAGTAATCCTTTCTTTCTTTGTGAACCTGATGATAACCGAAAAAGGTCAAAACCTTGTTTGCTCCTCTATTAGTGTCTTCTCTACCCATACCAGCTGTTTTTAAATATATAATTTTCTCTACAAGTGGGTTTTCTCGTCATCACGTATTATTCCTGAATTACTCACTTTCACTCTTTGTTTAATTTCAATGTTTAGTAAAGAAATACTGACAATTTTAAACAAGACATTAAGAGAACCAAAAACAATGAAGCACAGTACTCCTGACTCACATTTACTTTAATTTACTGACTGTTCTTTTCACTCAAATTCAAAAATAAATATATATCAAAACATGGGATAACCCAAGTTTAACTCTTGTACTGCTACATTTATAAGTTCTTTCAATGTCAGGTTTATTTTTAGACATACAACAAAATTAAAAAGACATTTTAATTTTTTATCATATATGAGAAAGTTCAAAATGGTACACTGAAAGCAAATACTCTTTCTTCTTGATGGTATATAATTTCAAGCACATGTGACAATGCTTTAGAGAGTGACATTAGTGTAAACAAATAAGCAATATAGTATCATTAAAAACCTCATAAGGGCAAAATAACAGGATGATTAAACAGAAAATGTCACATCAATACTTGTTGACAATGTCATTATAAGCAATTGTTAATGAGAAAAATTTATACACAAAAGAAAAGTATTTACTTCACAAGCAAACCTACAGTGAATTCTCAATCATATCTATACTACATATAACATTTGCTGTTAGGGAATTAAGATAAGCACTTGAAACAAATGAAATTTGTGATTGGCTATAACATACAAGTCATTACTGCTGTACTGATCTAGTGGATTAGTACTTTTAGATATATGATTGGTTGATTATTTGGCATTTATTGGCACAAAGTAACTAGGCTATCTACACCAAATAACTGGTAAAAAAATAAAAGTAAAATTACTAAAATACATAAAAAGGAATCATATTAAAACAAAGTCCAATTTTTGAATTAAAACCTTAAACAGAATTTAAAAGGCCAATAGCCCTTAAAAATTGTAAAAATAACTGAGGTTGACAGCATCACCATCACCAATGACACTGTCCAATGTCAATGATGAACCCATATTAAAAATATGTATAAAATGGTGCCATCACTAATAATCGTAATGAAAATAAAATGTGGGGTATTGCGACTTGACTGTCACACAGACCACATATTGATGCATCAGCCCCAGATAAAAGTAAATAATGAGTTAAAAAACTATGGCCAATATGTAACCTAGCCAGGATCCTTATGGAAGCAAGATTGCCAAAGAGCAACAGAAAGTTTGATTTGGAAAAGCTTCTTATCACATTGCTCACCCGAAATCAACTGCCAACTGGCATGGAGTCAAGCCAAAAATAAAGGCCTGTAGTTCACATAGAGATGGGCATAACCATGATAGCACCAGAGCAGACAGACTTAGTTGTTGTGTCAGCAAGCTCATTCCTCCAAATACTGATGTGGCTGGGTGTCCACAAGAACTGGATAGAAATAAATGATAAAGAGAAACAGGCCAGTCAATTTTGAATATCAACAAGAACAGGATGAGAACTAATGTTAAGTAATTCCAAGGCCAACAGAGAGCTAATCAAATCAGTATAAATGTACAGTTGATATACTACATAGCTTCTATGTGATCCAGAGAAAGGCAAATGGTGTATACTTTGGCAGTGAACAGAGAAACTGTAGAGTGAATCCTGTGTGCAACTACTGAACCACAACAAACCATGGCAGAGCTGACAGTCACCTGATTTTGAATCAGAGAGCTAATCAAATCAGTATAAATGTACAGTTGACATACTACATAGCTTCTATGTGATCCAGAGAAAGGCAAATGGTGTATACTTTGGCAGTGAACAGAGAAACTGTAGAGTGAATCCTGTGTGCAACTACTGAACCACAACAAACCATGGCAGAGCTGACAGTCACCTGATTTTGAATCGTACGTATAAATGGGACTAGAAGATATTGGTTCAGAAAATGTTCAGCAAATAGGAAACAGTACTTCAAATCGAGAGTATCTGCCTTCTTTAGATGACTCAAAGAAAGGTCACACTTGCAAATGGTAATAAGCCATGGTGGAATGGGCTAACCAGTGGAGACAGAAACATCATCCATAGACAAACCCAATTCAGCCAGCTGTACCTAGATACGAAGGCCAAAAGAAACAATGGCAGACTGCCTATTCTGAAAAAGCATGGCCCACTGAGATAGGAAAACACAACCTCAGGTGGGATGCTGTGGTAAGAATTGAAATTTTGAAGTATACAGTTAAGACAGTCACAAACAACACAGGTGTAGAGGAAGTTTGTGAGACTCGGTGTACAAACTCTGGAATGAAGAAATGCAAAAAGCCCCCATGCAGAGCCAAAGCCCCAGATGGTGAATTGGATCCAACATCTTTAAGACCAAGGTACTGGCTGACCCATAGACCATGAACCCATAGTCCAGTTTTGATCAAATTAGGACATGATAGATCTGTAGCATGGATTCAATGCCCTTGAACACTTGATGCATAGCTGATTTAGATGTGGAATGAAAGTCAGCTTATAGTCAAATACAAGCCCCAAGAACTTTGCCTCGGGGACCACAGGAAGCAAAACTTCTCTCAGACGGAGCTTGAGATCGAGGTGAATACCCTGTTGGTGGGAGTTCACGTAAACAGTTTTTGAGAGAGAGAGAAGAAAACCATTTGCTGTGGTCTACTTCAGTAAACAATTGAGGGTAGTCTGTAACTTCCACTCAATAAACTTCATGTTCGACGAGACAACTAACACGAAATTATCAACATAGAGCCCATTTGCAACAGTAAGAGGCAGTCGTCCAGTGATGACATTAATCTTTATACTAAAAGGTATGACACTCAAGACACAGCCCTGAGGGATTGCAAGTTCCTGTGTGCAAAAAGAAAAAAATTGTTGAACCCATGTGGACTTGGAATCACTGGTCCATTAAAAACTTTATGATAAAAATGGACAAATGACTATGTAACCCATATGAGTGGAGGTCTCACAAATGGCATACCTCCATATAGTATCATAAGCCTTCTCAAAGTAAAACAAATACAGAAATAAGTGTTGTTGCTTGAGAAAGGCTTCCCTGGTTGACATTTCAAGTTGAATCAGGTGGTCCATTGTAGAGTGCTGTTGTTGGAACCCACACTGAATGGGCAAGAGGAAGTTGTTTGATTTGAGGAACCCAACAAGACGAACATCGACAAGCTTTCTTTGTAAGATGTTTGCGAGAATGGTTAAAGCAACTGAACAGTAGTTTGAAGAAATCTTGGGATACTTCCCAGGCTTAGAAAAATGGAAGATAATGGCATGACACCAAGCACTAGGAAAAACATTCTCCTTCCAGCTTCAGTTAAAAACAACCAAAAGAATAGCAAGAGAAGTAAGAAAGAGACAGTGCAGCATCTAATAGTGAATATCATCAGGTCTGATCTATGTACTGCCAGAACAATGAAGAGCAAGCTTTAGTTCCACCAGTGTAAAGAAGCGATTATACTCATAGAGACAATCATTCCTAAAGGAAAGAGGTGATCACTCTCACCAAGCTTTGGTGGCTTCAAAGGTGGCAGATGAAGCAGAAGTGCTAGATGCACAAGGAAAGTTTTTGCTAAGAATATCAACAATGTTTTGGGCAATAGCAACTTCCTGGTTATCGGAAAGCAAGATTGTAAGGGGGATAGAAGTATACTGCCCACTGATTATCAGAATCTTGTCCCATATGACTACAGAACTAGTGGTAGAAGAACTGCTAGTTGCAAACATAATCTGAGATTCCTTCTAGCTTTAACATTTTAACTGTCGAATATGTACACGGGCCCGCTGAGAAATTATGCAGTTTAAAAGTGTGGGATACCTATGAAAGGTAACCCATGGCCCAGAGCATCAAGTCTGAATTATCATAGGTCTCTCCAAGGAGACAGCTAGAGAAAACAAATAGTGATGGTATGACTCAAGGAAACACGGATGGTTACTTCCTCCAAAAATGTATCGAATGGTAAAGACAGAGAGGGTACATACTGACTGACCAGTAGTACTACCCCCTCCATGCACTCGTCCATCACACAACCTGTCATTTCTGTACAAAAAAAACTGCTTAAAGGTGACTGCATCATCAGGTTTTTGAAACATTTCCTATAAGGAGACACACACAGGGGGTGATAAGAATGAATCAAATCCTTAATGTCATCTACATTTGAACAGAAACTTTGACAGTTCCATTGTATCAATGTGGCCCATTTTTACATATGTGGTGAACTGGGTGGAGAACCTTTTAGTTTATGACCACGTCATTTTTCTTTATTAAAAGGAGGTCTTTTGACCTTCATGGATTCTGCCCTGATGAAGTGGGCAGCTCTCTATTAGTATATACAGAGTCTAGTGACTGAGGTTGAGAGTAAATAACTGTTCAATATCTCGGAGCTGAAGAATATGGGCCTCAGCATACACCAGAAGCCAGGGCTGAAGGGACCAAAGCACTCACTGGAAGGATTGGTAGGGACAGAGACTGGAGTAGACGTTGACTTACGTACTCTCTTAACCACAAAGGGCAAAAGACTCTTCACTAGATGGAGACCATCTCTAATTAAAGCATGGAAAGATCTGTCTGCACTCCTACTGTAGAAGCAAAACAGAGTGCAGCAGCATATGTCTGAAATGGAGTGATGGAAAATAACTTTCAAGCTTCAGCACAAAAAATATCATAAACTGTTTACAAACACTGTACTTCTTTTTCCTCCACCCACTGAGGATAAGAACAAAAGTAAGAGGGGTGGGAGCCACTACAACTAACACAATGAGCATCCATTTCACACTTGTGGGCATCGTGGTCCTTTCCATAACAATGAACACATATCAAGGAATCAAGACGTCATGTCTTCTATTGACCGAACTGCTGACATTGGAAACATCCGAGAGGGAACAGAATATATAGTTGCACCTTACAATTTAGATAACCTGCCTTGATGGTGGCAGGTGGTTGTGGTGATGTAAATATTAAAATTAGGGCATTGGTCAACAGCATAATTCCATCTTTGTGAGGTATTGAAGAAGTTAAAGATTGCTGTTAAGAATCTTCAAGATGTGGTTGTTTACTTAAGATCTGTGTTTTTTTACTATTTAATTTTGATTTTGATTTGGGGAAACAATAATAAAAAAGAAATTTCAGTGCCCACTGACCTCACCTAAAAGGGGACACAGTGCAATGCTAAACAAGGAAACTGCAGTAACGCCAGGGTTTTGTGTGCACTATACCCAAACATAAGCATCAGACACAATGACCACAACACCCACTGAGAACGTCCAACACTGATTCATGGTTTATCCTAATCAAAGTAGACCAGCCAATTAACCATGTGGGAGCATCCCAAGACCACACCCATCTACAGGAATTCAAGGTCAAATTGGTGTGTTAGGATTGGACCCCTTAACCACCAAGATCCTCTCCTCCCCCCTTCATAGGTTGCAATGCATGGCAAACAAGTGGATGGATGTTTAGTTCCCAGAGGAGGTAAACTGAAAGTACAGAACCTTCTCTAGGAGATTCCCTCACCATGTACAGGAATCCACCTCAAGGAGCAGATATTTAATTATCCATACAGATGTTTTCTAGTTTCAAACCATAGGGCCAGTAATGAAGTTGAACACTATATATCTTATATTCAGAATTACAAAGATTTTTATAAAAAATATTACAATGTTGTCCCAATTCAAAAAATACTTTACCTGTAAATAGTTTATCAAAATCAACTGACCACAGAAATCAATAAACATTAATTACATGAAATTCCCTTCAAGTTAACTGAAATGTTAACTGAAAAATAAATTACTGCAATACAAAATTTTCAAAGGAAAAAAAGGAATCACAATAAAATAAGCTTACAAGTTTCTGAAAATGGGACAAAGGCTCTCCATTATAAGGGATTTCTTCTGCTTTAGCTCCATTTTTTATTTCAGGAAGATCAGACATTGCATCTTGAACAGTAATGGTTCGGTATGGTGCTGAAGTTGTCCACTTAACATTAGATAGGAACTGAAAACAAAAAGTTAACTTATTTTGGGTACTACATTTTCAAGTACGAAAACATAACTGGGACAAAAACATTTTTTACCGACTCTTACTATGCGATAGGGATTATAACTTAAATGATAAAGTATATCAGGAACATCAAAAAATTGTTAAATGTTTATCAAAAAATAAAGTTGTTACAGTGGCAGAACCAAATAAATCATTAGTTCAGAGAATTTAGTGATGATTAACTTTAAAAGGATGCAAAAGCAAAATTACAAATAATGCATTTTGTTAAAGTATTTTAAAAAATCAAAGATTTTGGCAGTAACTAAAAACAGCTGGTATCTAATTATCATAAATTTAACAGTATTATGTTTAGGGACAATATGCACACAAAAAAGCCCCTTTAATGTATTAGTATAAATAAAATTTTCACAAAGATAAAAGAGAAAAAGAAACAAATAAAAACATCTTTTAACTTATACTACAAAAAACAATCTTACGTGTAAAAGAAATTCTATTATTTAAACCAAATTCAAATATTTTAATACATAATTCAATAATTTATACAATATTGTATATTACGCATTCATACTGAAAAAAAAACCTCTTTTTTTGACAATTTTTTATTCTCTTCTGTATTTCCACTCAATTTAGCATTAAAGCAGAACTTTATAATTTTCACAGTATTGAGATTCAACTACTTTAAGATGAATTTTGATATTAAAGATTAAAGTATCTTAAAAATTCAGGATAATGAAAAAGTAAAACAGTATTAAGCTTATACCTATAAACAGCTAGTAACATAAAAAATGAGATGTTTTGTGTGTGTGTATAACTAGTTACCAAAGAAAAACTCCATTGTAGATATTACACTGTGTGATAGTTATCCAAGAACAGAGAATGATAAACATGTAATAAAATACCAAAACTTATTTATGGACATCCTTCCACCCTGCACTTCTTCTAACAATTTAATTTTATCAAGGAAAATTATGTTTGTGAAAATAAAATTGAGTAATCTCAATATTAAAAATAAAAATGATTTATACACATACCTGACTAAAGATAACTGTTACTATGATTTTATAAATCATGTATATTAATTAATTCTTTATTCATGAAAGTTGTTTGCAAGTTTAATAAGGTATTCAATTTTCACATAATGGATTCAAATCAGCAACATTAGAGAAGACAGTGATGCTGCTATGGTTCTAGGGCTATCATCCAATAGGAGAAGTTAAAGCCATTTGCTGTGGGTCACTTCAGTAAACAATTAAGGGCAGTCTGTAGCTGCCACTCAATATACCTCATGTTCAATGACTTACATGAGATGTGAAAGTTGTCAACATAGAGCCCATTTGCAACACTAAGAAGGAGTTGTTCAGTGATGGCATTAATCTTAATACTGAAAAGTGTGGCACTCAAGACATAGCCATGAGGGACTCCAAGGTTCTGTAGAAAAGAACGGGAAAGTGTCAATACCACACGAACTCGGAATCTCCTCTCCATTAAAACATTTTTAATAAAAATGGGCAAATGGCCACGTAACCCATATATATGGAGGTCTCACAAAATGCAATACCTCCATGTTGTATCATAAGCTTTCTCAATGTTAAAGAATATTGATACAAGATGTTGGCATTCGAGAAAGGCTTCTCTGATTGACATTTCAAGTCAAATCAGGTGGTCAGTGGTGAAGCATCAGGTCTGACTGATGTACCTCCACACAATTGAAGAGCAAGTTTGAGTTCTACTAGTGTAAAGGGACAATTATAGTCACAGAGACAATCAGCTCAAAAGAAAAGTGTTGACTGCTCTACCCGAGTCTTGAAAGCTAAAAAGGTGGAGTAAGAAGCATAAGTGCTAGATACCTGGCAAAAGCTTTCACCTAGTGTAGGTGATGCTCTGGATATCAGCTATTTTCTGGCCATCAGAGAACAAAATTGAAAGGAGGACAGAATTATATTGCCCACTGACCTATCGAATCTTGTCCCATATGACTTTGGAACTGGTGGTAGAAGACATGCTAGATTCCTTCTGGCTTTGATGTCTAACCCATCGAGCATTTGCATGGGCCTACTGAAAAGCAATACGATTAGAGAGTGTGGGATATCTATGGAAAGTATCCCAGACCCGTTTTTAAGACTTCCGTGCCATGTGGCAGCCAGGATTCCCCCACGGATGAGGATATCGTGGAAAACATGTTGAGGTTTTAGAAATACACTGATCAGCTGCCTGTATAATACAGTCAGTTACTGCTTACACAGAGTCCTCTATTGATGGCTTACAGACGATGGCAGGATCAAGTTCTGCGAGAGCTTTGAAAGAGGGCCAGTTTGCCTGATCCAGTTTCCACTAGAGCACGCACGTCGGGTGGCAATGACCACAGCCAGTCTCTCAAAATTATAGGAAAATGGTCACTGCCTCGTGGATTATTGTCAACCTTCCATGAAAAGTGGGAGAACAGTGAAGGGGAGTAAACTGAGAGATCAATAGCAGTAAAGGACTGACTAGGTGCATCAAAATAAGTAGAAGAATCAGTATTAAAAAGAGAAATGTTGTGATCAGAGAATATATGCTCTACAGAATAACCCCTCCTATCAATATCAGCACTTCCTCAGAGGGGATGATGTCCAATAGTCCCACAGGATTAAAAAGGGAGACAGCAACTGTTCAATAAGAGCATCAAGGTCTGACTGATCAAATGTCTCTAAAGGCGACAGGTAGAGGGAACAAACAGTAATGGTATAACCCAAGGAAACAGGGATGGCTACAATTTCAAAGGGTGTGTCGAGTGGCAAAGACAAGGTGGGTACATGCTGAACAACCAACAGTACCACCCCTCCACACACTTGTCCATCACAAAGACTGTCATTTCTGTAAAAAGAAAACCACCAAAAGGTGACTGTATTTGCATGTTTCAGAAATGTTTTGTGTAAGGAAAGACAAATAGGATGGTAGGAAGAAATCAGTGTTTTGATGTCATCCAGATTAGAACGTAAACCTTAACAGTTCCTTTGTATAAAGGTGGCCATTTTTATTTATGTGTAAGCGAATTGGGTGGAGAACCCTTCTGTTTACAACCACGTCTTTTTTTCGAGGGAGGTCTATCGACCTCCATGGATCCTACTCTGGGTTGATTAGGCAGGTTTTTGCTGTTGGAAGAGGATTCCAGTGAATGAGGACATGAACGAATGATCGTTTTGCAGCTTAGAGTGGGAGAAGAAGATGAATCCAAGAAAATGCCTGTACCTGGAACCAAAGGAAATGGATCTTGGGATATGTTGGAATGTATGGACAGAGATGAGTGTTGAAGTTGATTCAACAACTTTTTTAACCATGGAGGTCAAGAGACTTTTCATTTGTTTAGAGAATGATTCTTTTGGAGGCATAGAGAGGTTTGTCTGCACTCCCACTGTAGTAGTGGAATGAAGTGCAGTAGCATATGTCCGAGATGAAATGGTGGACAGCAATTATCGAGCCTTAGGATAAGTAATGTTATGAATCGTTTTCAAACACTGCACTTATTTTTCTTCCAACCATTCAGGGCAAGAAGGAAAGTAGGATAGGTGAGAGCCATTGCAATTGATGCAATTACAGTCTTTTTCACACTCACAGGCATCATGGTCCTTGCCACCGCAACTATCACATGTCAAGAAACCACGACATGACGTCTTCAAGTGACCAAACCGCTGACACTGGAAACATCTGAGAGGGTTTGGAATGTATGACCGTAACATGTAGTTAAGATAGCCTGCCTTGATGGTGGCAGGTTGACATGGTGATGTAAATGTCAGAATGAGGACACTGGTCAACATCGTAATTCCATCTTTACGAGTGGAGATACGCCTCACTGCAAAAACTCCTTGGGTAAAGAAACCATTGAGAATCTCTGACTCAGAGATGTTCTTCAAATCCCTCTCAACAATAACTCCTCATAATGAATTCAAAGTAGCATGAGGTGTAACCTCAATAGGTATATCCCCAATCCCCTTTGAATCCAAGAGTTCACTGTGTTGAGATGTGGATGTTTCCACCAATATGTTACCAGATCGAAGCTTCTTTACTAACTTTGGAGAGCCAAAAAGTCCCTCTAGTCCCTCCTGAATGAAAAAAGTGACATCTGCCATAAAGGTTTCTCTGAAAGAGAATATAGTACAAGAAAATGAGGTACAACAGGTGTTGAATACTGCTGCTCAGAATATTGAAGATGTGGTCATTTACCTATGGACTGTTTTTCACTATTTTATTTAAGTTTTTATTTGGAGGATCCATAATAAAAAAGGAATATTTCAGTGGCCACTGACCTCACCCACCATGGAGCCCTAAGAGGGAATGTACTACAATGCCAAACAAGGACACTGCAGGAATGCCAGGGTTTAGTGAGCACTATACCCAAACACCAGCATTACATACAATGTCCACAACACCAGCTGAAGACATCCAACACTGATACTTGATTGACCCTAGCCTAAGTAGACCAGCTGACTGACCCTAGGGGAGGCACCCCAAGGCTGTTTGTTTACAGGAATTCAAGGACAAAGTGGTGTATTTGGATTGGACCTTCAATCACCAGGACCCTCTCCTCCCCTTCACAGGTCACTACACATGGCAAACACTTGGGTGGATGTTTTGATCCCAGAGGAGGTAAGCTGAAAAAACAAAACCTTCATTGAAAGGTTCTCCCTCACCACCTATAAATTGCATCACATGATAGCATACCTGTAAAACAGATGAAAAATGGTAAGGTTTTGGGACGAGATTAATCTTTTTATAGATTTGTTCAAAAAAGGGGGTAATTGCTTTACTCTGCAGAATTCTTGAATTATTTAATGTAGCATAGAAAACTGGAGAAAGTCACTAGAAATACTGAAGTTAGTACATACTGTGCCCTATTTTCAAAGGCAAGGATAGGCAAGATTGTATGAACTACAAATGCATATCCTTAGTATATTTTATTTGAAAACTGTATGAAAGACTTCTTGAAAGAAGACAGAAAATGTGTAAAGCAAGAACTTGAAGAGTGGCAATGCAGCTTCAGCTAGGGAGAAGCACAATAGCTTTAGCATTTTCTCTCAAAACTGTAATGGAAAAATCCTGGGAATGGAACACAGATCAGTTTTTGACATTCTTGAACCTCGAAAAGGCACTTCACAGTGCCAAGAAAGAAAATGTGGCAAGTCTTAGATTACCCAAAATATAATATCCCATTGGGATTGAAAAGATTAGTCCTTATTGTAACAAATAAGAGCATGGTCATGTACAACAGAACAATGAGAAATTGTTTGATAATAGATGTGGTGTAAGGTAAGACAGAATTAGATATATGCATTCTTATTTAAATTGCATGAATAAAACAATAAAAAAGTATCAAGATTAAGATAATGAGAACATTAGTACACAATGAAGACAATGCACTGGTTGTAGAAAATACAACAAGCCTGCAGAATGCCATTTTTAAATGGAATAGCAGATTGTAAACAAACAAAATAAAGCTAAATGCAAATAGCCTGTAGTAATGGTGCTTTCTAAGCAGAAAACAAATCTGAATATATGGGTTGGTAATTATCAGTACAAAAAGGTTGATAATTCAAATTATTTTGGCATAAATCTCACTATAGATTATTATAAAATGTTCTAAGATATTATTGTGGAATAATCTAGCACATTTTGGAATTATTCCATTGTTCCACATGAAAATGTTCAAGATCATTACATATATACATAATCTATGTTGTCACTCTACCTCTGGACTATTCTTTATGACATCACAGTAAGAATTATAATTTCTGTTAGGGTAAAGAAGCAGATTTTACTTTGTCACTTCAGCTGATACTGTAACAGCATATCACTGCAAGTAGAATACTGCAACTAGAAGTAAGACTACAATTTGGCTATCTGGTTCAGAAGAAACTAAATTAACAGGAAGCATACTACCTTCAAATAGTCAAGTACTACATGTATTTTCCTGCCAACAAAAAAACACCAAAAAAGACAGTTTGTGAAAGCTCAGACTGTGATTAAGGAGACTGAAGCTTTCAGAAACAAGGCTTCAATTACCATTCATCCAGCACATCATGACATTAACAAACTCGAGAAGCTTTGTAAAAACCAGATATAGCTAAAAAATTCAATACAAATAATTGAAAAACTAACAAAGCAAGGTTTGCCATTAATTTGGATGATCATTTTGACATCACTCATGTTGATGTCATATCTTTAATTAAGATCCCAGGAGATAAGGACTTTCTTCTTGCTCAGAGGTAAGGTTCTTTTTTTTTTAAAGAAGTAAGTACTGAGAGAAGTGAGGCAAGTGTGGACAGGAAAAAGCATGCAGAATAGAAAAAGTAGACCATGAATGAAACTTACAATTGTTTGGGAATCATCCTATAGCACTGAAGATGAGGTTGGTGAATATAACACTAATAAAAGTGATGAAGATACAGGAATAACCAGAGAATCATCTTCTAAATCTAAAAAGAGGAAATGCAGAAGTATTATCATTCCCAACTTAGAAACAGCTAAGGACAGAAACAAGTTAAGTTACAGAAAAACAACCCAAGTCCTTACTGCCACAGCTCACAACCTTGGTCATACACGTGCAAGAGCTAACAACCAACTATTCCTCGATTCAAAAACCTCAACACTGGTTTCATGAAGAACTTGTTGAAAACATAAAAGAATGATTGTAGCCAATAGCCTCACTTGTAGTTCACTGAGATAGCAGGCTTATTAATGATCTCAAAGGTAAATAAACATGTGAATCATCTGCCAGTGATCCTATCTGGAGCAAGAGTAAACCAGCTTCTAGGCGTTCCAAAGTTGATTTCAAGTACTGAAGAGGGCCAAGCTCCAGCTGTGGCACATTTGCTGGAAAAGTGGGGAGTCACTGATCAAGTAAATGCAGGTTGCTTTGATACAATGGCTAGTAATACTAGTCACAGAAATGGAGCACATGTGATGTTAGAATAAAGATTAACTCTCTCAACAGGGGCTTTGTCTATTTGGTTAACCACATAACCACTTTGTACTCATTTAAAGTCTTTACACATTTAATACTACAAACTTTTAATACAGAGTGTTCGGAAAGTCACTGTGCAGTTTTGTAATCACATTTTATTCAGTCTATTTCAAGCCAGCAACTGATAACAGTGTTTAGAAACAAAATAAGAAAGATCCAGGCCTGTATTGATGCCAACAGGGGTCACTTTCAACATTGTTTATAATTGTCATTCATATTTACCTCCTGTATTCTATATTGAAACATGTCTGTTAATAGATATATAAGTGCACAGTGACTTTCCAAACACCCTGTATATCTATATTTTCACAAAATGTGGCAGTCTTTCACATACAAAAATCCATATTTTTGTAGTGAAGAGTCTTAAATAAAATAAAATAAAAGATTTTTCTTTGAGTACCTCATGTATTTGCTTTGAATAGTCCACATACAAAATGATTTTCATGTTAAGATTAAAAACACTATTTTTCATCTCAAAAATCTAAAATTTAATTTTTTTAATCTCTAAAACCTCCTAAATACATTTCAAATGTTTTTTCTTCAATAATATTTCATATCTTATGTTATTTTCTCTATCTTAACCCTATACGAGATTGTTCAATTTGACTGAACTTGCAATTGCCAGCATCCCTCTTTGTGAAGTTTATTAGCAACTGAAGCATTGCATCATGCACAATGGATGGCCTCAACATCTGGATGTTTATGGGACAGTTTAAGCTCACTATTTCAGGACATGGTTCACTGCTCTTAATGCCACTTTTGGTGTTGTACTGATCTCAACTTCCTACAATGTCTTGTTAAGTATGAGCAGGTGAAATCTACTTTTTCAAACCGTGGTTGTCAAAAATTTGCAAGACATCTATGGTATCTCAAGGTAGTGTTCAGTGATATGGTATTATTTCATTCAGTTGTATCCACAGAGACAAAAAGAACAATGTCAAAAGCACTAAATAAGAAAGAAGACATGTATGAACCTCCAAAGCATAACCAACTGAATATTAGGAAGTCTGAAAATATGACAAAACAAGAAAAAACAAAAAGGAATTATTCAAGTGTCTTGAAAAATCCATCTTGATTATGACCTCAAGTCATGGAAGTTCAGAAATCATTTAGTGCATGTCAACAAGAAGGTATTATTGACAGTTCAACACTTAAATGTAATAAAAGGCAATACTAAAATGGTACAACCTAACTAAGGAGTATAATACATTCATAACAAGAAAGAAGAGCAGAAACAACAACTCCATGTTGTGAAGGATCAAACAAAATCCTTTTCTTCCTGATGACGAGAAATCCACTCAAATAAAAATATATCTCACAACAGCTGGTATGGGTGTTAACACTTTTATTGAAAAGCAAAGAACAATGTTTCGACCTTCCTAGGTTAACAAAGAGAGAGTTTGCAACTAACAGGCACAGGATTGTAGGGGATGTTGCAGTTAGATGTTAGGTTATTAATTAGTATAGATGTAAAGGTGTTCTTTTATTTTGGTTTTAGTTGTTGTATAAGTAGGGCTTCTTTGATTTTGCATTTGTATACATTTATTTCCCTCCTTAGTATCTGGACGTTTCCTATGGCTATGTTGTGTTTATTTGATTTGCAGTCTTCAAAACCGTGTGAAGGTGTTTTTTTTTTGTGTGTTCTTTGAATCTAGTTTCTATTTTTGTGCTTGTTTCTCCAACACAGAAGTTGTGACATTTATTTTATAAATTATTGTGTTGGTGTCGTGTTTGTCAGTGTAGGTTTTACATAGTATGAACTTTATGGTTTTTGAATAAACTTGGTATTTACTTGAATTTTATGTTTTGTTTTGTTTTAAAATGTTGGTTAATTTTTCGCTGATGTCAGGAACACGTGGCATGCAGCAGTGTAAGGTTTTGTAGTTTGTTGTATCTTGAGATTTATTTTTGTTGGTCTAGTTGTGAGTGTACAATTTTTTCCACAGTTTTTGGAGGAAATTTGTTGATGTTGATGAAGTGTTGTTTTATTTTGTTGATTTCATCGTTAATTTTATTGGATGAGCACAGTTTTGTAGATGTGTTTGTTTGCTTTCTTAATATGTTGAGTTATCGTTTTGTTTCATGTGCTGAGTCCCAGGGATTGTATAATCCAGTATGGGTGATTTTTCTGTGGATTTATGTTTTGAATTGTGTATTAGTTCCAGCAATTTTGAGGTTAAGAAATGCTATTTGGTTAGTCTCTTCTTGTTCACAGAAGTCCCAACCACTGAAGCCTGCAAGATAGCTTTAGAACTTTATATCCAAGGCCCTAACCAATTGATATATAACCCCCCAACAATCAATTAGTAACCTTTATATAATTCACTACCACTATAACTTTATGTTCAATAACCAAAACTACCTAAAAATTCAAGCCAACATTTTTATGACATAGACTGAATCTCAAGCGATCAATTCAGCCTTACACTAATCAACTCTTTATCAGCACTCCTTATCACATTATATCAGCATTTCTAAGATGATAATTTCAATGGGTTTTCCGACTAGTTTTTAAATGGAATATATACACACATAAAACACATCATTAACAAACATTAATTAATGACCTTACATATCTTCCCACTACTACTGGTACAGCATAGCATTTTAAGATTTGTTTGTTTGCCTTGAATTTCCCTTAAGGCTACATAAGGGCTATCTGTACTAGCCATCCCTAATTTAGCAGCAAAAGACTAGAGGGTAGGCAGCTAATCATCACCACCCATTGCCTACTCTTAGGCTACTCTTTTACCAACAAAGTGGGATTAACTGTCACATAATAACACCCCAATGGCTGAGAGGGCGAGCATGTGTGGTGAGATGATGATTTGAACCAACAACCCACAGATTGCGAGTTGAGAATACTAACTGCCTAGCCATGCCAGTCAGTTTTGAAAGTTAACAATTATATTGTACAAATTTTCTGTTCAGTAAAATACAAAAATAAACAAACCTGTACCAACAGACTGGAATACTTTTGATTTTTTAGTTTTCATAAGTTCAAATTTTCCACTTTGTTCAAACCTGCTTATATACACTGCTGGCCAAAATCTTAAGGCTAATGAACATAAAGAAAAAATATGCATTTTGCATTGTTAGACTCAACCACTTATTTGAGTAGAGCTTCAAAAGATGAAAACAAAAAAAGGGAAATTAAAAATAAAAAACTTTTTTAGCATTTAATAGGAAAAATGTGAACACAATAAAATTAGCCTAAATACTAGCTGGTCAAAAGTTTAAGACCATACCAAAAAGAAGTCCTAAACAGGGTAGGAAATGCCCAACAAGAGATCTCAGTAGTGAGTTGCATGGCCATCATTGCAAATAATTGCAAACATTTGCTTTGGCATGGTTGATATAAGCATTTGCAAAAGTCTGGCTGGAAGGAGAAAGCACCCCAGATCATGATGGAACCTCCTCCACTGTGTTGTGTAGAAAATGTCTCCAGTGAGATATCCTTATATTGCCAGTAATGTTGGAAGCCATCCGGACCATCCAGGTTAAATTTTTTCTCATCAGAAAACAAAACTTTCGTCCACTTTTCTACATCCCATGTTTGGTGCTTTTCAGCAAAATTTAACCGAGCTGTTACGCGGTGTGGAAGGAGGATGGCCTTTGAAAATGTTTACGGTTTCTAAAGCCTTTCTCTCATATATGCTGTCTTATTGTTCTTGACCTGCATTCTGTGTCCTTAAGGGCCTCAATCTGGTTCGACGATCGACTGGTGTCTTGCCAGACAACCCGTCGAATCCTTCTGTTCAACGCCGGTGAAATTTCCTTGGGCCAACCACTTGAAATTCTTGTTCCGTATCCCTCAGGGTATTTTAAAAAATTTTCACCAGCAATGGTATGTTGAGAGAGACCTTGCTTTTGCAGCTCGACAATTTTGCCATATTCAAATTCTGTCAACTTTTTAGCCTTTGTCATGTTTTTACCCAATGTAACACAGGAGATGTCAGTGAAAGATGTTGACAACACTAATGCTTGAACACAAATGACTAAATTTCGTCACATGTTTACGGATTAATGCTTCGTTTCAGTATGGTCTTAAACTTTTGACCAGCTAGTATTTAGGCTAATTTCTAAGTGTTCACATTTTCCCTATTAAATGCTAAAAAGTTTTTTTCCCCCATTTTCTTATTTTCATCTTTCAAAGCTCTACTCAAATTCAAATAAGTGGTTGAGTCTAACAGCGCACGATACATATTTTTTCTTTATGTTCATTGGCATTAAAATTTTGGTCAGCAGAGTATATTACATGATTTTCAGAAAAATACTGCATCAAATTATACCTTTTTGTCATCTACCATCACAGACAACTGACATGCTCTTGGAGCAAAGGTGTGAGTGGGTTCAGGGTAGTATGGCAATTTCTCACCAGGTGCTGCTGCCAGGATTATAGCTCTACAAGATTTTTTTTTAAAAATCATTCATTAAACAAAAAGGTAATAATAATAACAAAAAATTTTTAAATATTTTTCACTGAGGATCTAAATAAGGTTTAAAAATACTGATAACACTATGTAACACAATTTTAATTTTTCTTGTTCCTGGGCAGAAAGTATTATTTCCCAATTGCTTATGCCTAAAGTAAATGGAAAAAACCTATTTTTATCTTCAAACTTTGATTTTGTAACTTGGGAGAATATAACGAAAACATGATGGAAGACTATTTAGGGTGTGATACATGAAAGTGATTTACATTGCAGTTGCAAATCTCGAAAAACTACTCACTTCTAAACATTTTTGTATATAACTTTATTATAAATACATGTAAATCTTGATTCATATGTTGTTTTATTGAGACCTTATGTAAATGAAAATGTGCAAATTTGCCTGTTTTTACATATAAAATAGGTAAATTTCATTATCCAGGTCACAAAAGCACAGTTTGAAGGGAATAATGGCCATTGTCTGTACTTTTACAACATAAGCAATTAAGAAATAACACATACTATGTAGAATCAAAATTTGTGTTACATAGTGTAATTAATGAAATACTTTAAAGTCAAAGTTCACACCTATTTTTCATCATATCTTATTAAAAAAGAAGTTTTATAAAACAGTTTATCAAGTTAAACCAAGTTTTTTTTCAATGAGACATACTGTTAACAAGACTAGATAATGCCTTCACAAACAGAGTTCATAATATTTTGATAATTGTGTTAATTTGATATCTTTTATACCAACTTGTATTTCTTATCATATTCAATTAAGCTATTCTTAAGTGAAGCAGCATTTTGATATTTGTATATTTTCAAAGTAAAGCTAAAAAGCAACTTTTTGATTTACCTCCGCCTTGTTTGTGGAACCCCATAATTACCAGCTTGTAAAACACCAAAAGTGCACTGGTAACCCATCTGTAAAAGGCAGCGAAGTGTCAGTTTCAGAACCATACTACGTTTGAAGGAAACAAAGTTTCTCACGTTCTCCAACACAAAATATTTTGGCCGATAATAGTCACAGTAGCTCAGGAATGATACTATAAGGGAATTCTTGGAATGAAAACAATATATTAGATAGATCCATATTACTAAAAGTCTCATATAAGGACAAAAATAAATGAAACTAATTCCCACAAAATTTCATTAGAGATAAAGTAAAAGTTTAAAAAATGGTTTACTACTTTCTGAACTTTTATACACATATTCATCAGAACTTTACAAATTCAATAGAATTATCACACAAGAATTTCATGGAATTATAAAATTATAATAAATCTTTTTTCTTTATGTTGAAATTTCATATCTTTCAGTGAACAAACATTAACTTCAAATAAAAGGCCAAAGATACATCTTTTGAGTGGCTTGTTTATTTTCATTTAACTTCTTTTAGAAACATTTTGACCACTTACGTTGCCACCATCAAGTAACTGCCTCTATTTTGTGAAATACTGTATGAAAATTTTGTTCATATTGAGAAAACATATATGGGGACACCTATGTTTTGATTTATATCAGGATTAGTTCTTAACATTAACTGGATGTTCATTTGTTATACTATTAACAACTTTAAAATTTTATCTAATGAGAAAAACAATAACAGAAGAAAAATAAAAAAGAAGCATTAATTATATTATTCATGAATTAAAACCTAATTTAAATCAAAACACAGGTGTCTTATGATGACCACACAAGTAGACAACATTTTGTAAATAAAAAATAGTTAAATAAAAATATACAATATACTCAAACACTATCTTTGGACTTTCATTTAAAGTGTATTGAGGAATTCCTCTCCTCACAACAAACATTAACTTCATCAAAAGTAATATCAGTATATTAAGTGTTAGATTCCATGAAAAAAAAAAAGAGAACAAATCTGCTAAATTTCTTCTACCTTAAAAAGTGAATACTGTCGAGAATTAAACCGATTCATTCCACTAAACCCTTGACATGGAGGTCCTCCACAAAGAAGTTCTACTTCACCTTTCTGAGGAAGTTTCTGTCCTTTCTCATTGCTGGTTTGACCCTATAAAGAAAAAAAAATAAGTTCAGTATTTATGTTTCTACTCTGGTTATTAATTCAAATAAAATTAACAAAGAGAAACAACTATTGAGTGATATTTTGTTCACTATTAAAATAACAAACATAAAAGTTGAAGTACCAATTAAAATATTTCACTGCTTTATATATACATCAGTGCATAGAATCATATGCAAAATGTTATCACAAAGTACTTAAAAGCACTTACTTTTAATGCACAAGCTGTTAGTTTGTAAAATGTAAATACTACAGTTAGTTGGTTGGTTGGTTTAGTGTTTTATGGCACAAAGCAGATAGGCTATCTGCACCAAACGTCCGGTTAAAAGTTAAAAGTAAATTTAGTGAAATTCATAAATTAAGGTAAAACAAAACAAAGTTTTAAAAAAACATAAATAGCATAAAACCAATCTTTACATCTTGTCTACAATGTCAAGAGAAAAACTACAGTAATACAAGTTGTAAAGGACTTTCTGTAGCGTAACTGTAATAATCATAACTTGCCAGGAAGACTAACAGGCAAGTACAAAAACCACCGTCAGTCACCTGAAGTTGGCCTTTCCAGTCCTGCTTTTGATTTATTTAATGTTATGGCCAGTTTCTAATTTCAAATTGAACTAGATGAACTATGATTTTTAAAAGGGAGCCACATTAAAAAGGTGTAAAGTATCAATTAAAAAACTCAAATGGCATTAAAAAGATTAATGGCCTTCAAAAAACTAAAAACATTACCAAGGTGGACAGTGTCACCATCATCAATAACACTGTCTAACTTTATGGACAAATCTTGGGACAGAAAATAGTGAAAATGGTGCCTTTGTTGTGAATCGTAATGATGACAAGAAAGTGAAATGTGGCTTATTGTGATCTCAGCGTTACACAAACTACACACTGGTGCATCAGTTCCAGATAAATGAAAATGATGAGTTAAAATACTGTAACCAATGCGTAGTATAGTTAAAACAACTTCCTCTTTCCGATCCTTACGGAAGTAAGATGGCCAAAGTCCAATATAGGGTTTTATTTGGAAAAGCTTGTTTTCACGTTGCTCACTCCAAGTCGACTGCCAGCTGCCACGAAGCTGAGCCTTGAATACAGGATCATAGTCCATGTATAGGACAGGCACAGCAGTGATAGTGCCAGGGCAGACAAACTTAGCTGCAGTGTCGGCAAGCTCGTACCCGCGAATACCAACGTGGCCCAGTATCCAGAAAAACTGGATAGAAGTAGATGTCAAAGAGAGATGGCCCAGTTGGTTTTGATTATCAGCAAGAACAGGGTGTGAACAAATGTGAAACGTTTCCAGGGCCAGTAGAAAACTAAGTGAGTCAGTATAAATTATGCAGCTTGGGCACTGTTTAGCTTCTATGTGATCCAGAACAAGAGAAATGGCATATAGTTCAGCAGTGAACACAAAAGCTGTAGAGGGGATTCTGTATGCAACCACTGAACCACAACCAACCATGGCAGAGCCCACACAGTCACCTGATTTCGGACCATCTGTATAAACAGGAATGGAAGAATGGTTCAAAAGATGTTCAGCAAATAGCAGACAGTATTTCAGGAGTGTCTACTTTTCTCAGATGACTTAAAGATAGGTCACAATTGAGGACTGTAAGAAGCCATGGTGGGATGGGCCGACCAGAGGATACAGCAATGTTATCCAAGGACAGACCCAATTCATCTAACTGCACCTGAATACGAAGGCCAAAAGGAGCAATGGCAGACTGTCTGGTCTGAAAAAGCATGGCCCACCAAGAAAGGAAAACACAACCCCAGGTAGAATGCTTTGGTAAGGAATGAAGTTTCGAAGCATACAGTAAAGACAGTTGCAAACAGCAGAGATGCAAAGAAGGTTCATATATAAGCTCTGAACTGGGGATGTGCAGAAAGTCCTAGTGCAGAGCCAAGTTCTTGATAATGAATAGGGTCTAGCATCTTTAAGGCCGGTGGTCTGGCAGAGCCATAGACCAGTGATCCATAGTTGAGTTTCGATCGAATAAGAGCATGATATATCTTTAGCATAGAACGTAGGAAGAGGAGACACAGAGAATGTTCAGTGCTCTTGTACATTTGACCCATGGCTGCTTGATGTGTGGTATAAAGGTCAGCTTATGATCAAAGATAAGCCCAAAGATCACAGGCAGCACAACTTCACTAATACAGAGTTCAAGATCAGGGTAAATACCCCATTGGTGGCAAAAGTGCATGCAAACGGTTTTAGAGAGAGAGAAGGTAAAGCCATGTGCTGTAGTCCACTTCAGTAAACAATTGAGGGCAGTCTGTAGCTGCTGCTCAATATACCTCATGTTCGAAGACTGACATGAGATGTGAAAGTTGTAAACATAGAGACCTTTTGCAAGAATGAGAGGGAGTTGTTCAATGATGGCACTAATTTTTTATACTGAAAAGTGTGACACTCAGAACACAGTCCTGAGGAACTCTAAACTCCTGTAAAAAAGAACGGGAAAGTGTCGAACCCACACGAACTCGGTGTCTCCTATCCATTAAAAAATTTTAATAAAAATGGGCAAATGGCCACGTAACCCATATACATGGAGGTCTTGCAAAATACCATATTAAAATTTTTTAGGGGTGCAGGACATAAAAAAGGTTGGGAACCACTGCCCTAAACCATCAGTTTTTTATGTTTTGCTGTTATCAAGATATGGTATTTGTGTATACTTTGTAGTTATGTTTTCTTCTGCATAGAAAACATATTCGTATTTTATGAATTTGTAAACTTGACCTTTTAACTCCCCCCCCCCAAAAAAAAAATAAACAACAGGATTATCCCAAAAGAAAAGACCTATTTTATTATAATCTGCTGTTTAGAACTAGCCATCATGTAGAAAGTAGTTGGCTACAGATGGATGGGCATAATCACCACTATACCCAATAAGTTTTTTTTGTTGAAGAGATAAAGTAAATAAAAGATTATATAAACTACTATTAAAGATAAGCACATGGAAGTAAAACACATAACAATGTCACACATATCTTCTCAATAAAAAAAACCTTGGAAGCAAAAAAGTGGCCAAGTATTCAAATATAAAACTACAATTTCTATAAATTGTACTACCTCCATAACCATCTTAAGAAGAGCATTGCAGTCATCAGAAAATACTGTACATTTTGGAAAATTCAAACGAAAAGGCTTGTGCAGCAGGATCTTCTTTCTCAATAGCCCACAAAGTGTCTACTAATCCAGCCTGATGAAAACCTTCAGACAAGCCTTAGAAGATGAATCCAAAACAACCAAAATCAGAATTACTAGTACAAAAAAAGAAATTTAATATTCATTTTATTCTATTCCTTTTTTTGAAGCTGGATCTTAAAGGATCACTTTGAATGTTTTCTTAATGGTCATAGCAAAAAACGAAATACACAAGCATTACTTACTGTATAACAAACACATAGCTATAAGTAGCATTAAATAATGCTTAAAATACACATTTAAAAGAACATTCAAAAATCAAAAATGCCTTTTTGCTTTTCAATGCTTCATCAGAATTAAATCAGTTAAAATATAAAATTTAAAGACAATATTCCCTAATTATACATTCTTTTATGTCTACAAATAAACACTACAAAAATCAACATCAAAACAGTCCAATGTTACTGTAAGATTTAAATAAACTTCCTGCAAAAACAGTTCTATGCTGCTTTACAAAGTATATATTTAATACAATATTAGTACCGAAATTTGTATGAACAAAGAATTAAAAATTTTGAGCCATTATAAATTTTACTCTTTTAATCTTTTTAAAAAAAATCTGGTCTTGTTTTCAATTAAATTTTCAAGTCCCTCCATGTATGGGGTGTCATGTTGAAAGATTAGCTAGTTTAATAATAACCTTGTGTTCAAAAATAATTTGTAAATATTCTTTAAAAGTTTCTGATTAAGAAGCTGACAATATTCTGTTCACTAAAAATGGATCATAGAAAAAGATACTTATAAACAAATTGATATATATTATCACAATCATGCAAACTGTACTAGCCATCCACAATAAGTTCAAATAACTTGCAATAAATTTAATTAAAACATAATTACATTTAACAACAACATAATTCACACTAACCTCCACAACCAGCAAAGACATCTAATGTTCTTAATTTCTGAGCAAGAACAGGATATGTTTCCATGGCTACTTCTGGGAAGGTCTCCAAATCTGGTTTGTTTTTACCCTTTCCTTTTCCTTTCCCTTTTCCCTAGAATATTGATCAATAAAATAATCTTCTCATTACTTGTAATAACTGCAGATAATAACATAAAAAATCAATTTGTAAACAGGCATAAAATAAGTAAAATAAACCAATATCAATCATTCAAAATTTAGTTTTAATAAGTATTTATTAAAGTAAATAGTTTAATATCACAATACAAATTGAAATGAATCTCAAATATATTAAAATCCATGGCTTCTGATTAGACTATCAGACAGTGGATTGGAAGGTTCAAGGTTTAACACCTATATAATTCTGCTTTCACCTGAAGGATGTCAAGTTATGACATCAGGTTATGTCAGGTTATTTGGTTCAGCACAGTCATGCAGTTTAGAAGTGCTACTGACGAATTACCTTCCTTTCCTTTGCTCAGTACTTTTAAATTAGGAAAAGCTACTATGTCTGAATCTGTGAATAAGACGTTCAGCACATATGTTCTATGAAAGTGCTTTTCAGCTGAATTCTGTCAAGTTCTTTATATAAGACCATAAAACAATTAAAAATAATGCTTTGTGCAATTCCTTAACAATTACCACTCTTAAGAATAAGAAACAAGATTTTAGGGTTAACCAAAGAGTTTGCACTGATATAAAATTTTAAGCATGCAATAACAAAATAATAAAATTGATCCCAACTCCTATGGCATAAAATGATAATTTTAAAACAACAGAAGAAAATAAATACCTGGAGAATCCAACACTAATATGGAGTAAAAATATGTCCACTTACTTTAGGTTTTTCAAATTTAAAAATATTTTCAATTATTTCTTGAAAAAAAAATTTTGGCAAAGAAAATGCAGTACAGAAAGATTCATGTTTTAGTGCAAGATATACAAGTAAATAATGGTAAATTTTATACTATGTTTGAAGGACCAAAAATGGCACATCACTGTAATTATTAAAATACAGTTGAGTTATCAGTTCAGTTTTGTTACTTCATGTTTTGCCCAATAAATGTTTCAAATATTTCTAGACTTGATTTAAACTGTCACAAAAATTTAAGAAATGGTTTTGCACATTAAACATTTTGCAATGGTTACACAAGTGGTTTACAAGTTATAAAGCAACTTATATGTAGTGTAGCATATTTAGGATCTATTGCTATAAAGATATGCACTACTAGCCACTATAACTTCTATATCAATTAATTCACTATCACAGTGTCAATTAGAAAATGTTTTTTGTTAGGCACAAAAATACAAAAAAGGCTAGCTGTGTTCTTCTTACATCAGAGATCAAACATTCAAACTTTATCTTTTAGAAGTGTTTAAGCTTACCAATGAGTCACAAGAGGGCCTTATAGAAATTTTCTTTTACATTTTGTTGCAGCATGACCAAATCAGGCTATTTGCTCTGTCCACTGAGGCAAATCAAACCTCTGATTTTAGCATTCTAAATCCAAAGACTTATTTTTGTCCTATCAGGGGACAAGTTACTATGGTTACCTATTACCATCCCTCCTTTCAAATTGCTTACCACAGAGAAGACAACTCTTGGACCACTCTTTACCAAAAAATAATAAAATTTAGTACACCCACATCTCAACTGGTAAATATGTTACATTTGACACCGTGTTTCTATCCAACATGAATGCAGCTTCAAACTGAGTAACTTCAATATTCAAGCCCAAGTTGACTGTATTGTGAATTATCCAATTCCTATCAAGAAAAGTATGATGACATTTTTTGAGGATGACAGGTTATTATAAGAAGTTTTGTAAAATTTTTGCTGACATCACTGTACCATTAACAAATCTACTGAAGAAAAATAAAAAGTTCAAATGGTCTGAAACATGTCAACCTACTTTTGAAAATGTCAATTTTTTATTGTGCACTTATCCTATATTGATGGCACCTGATATTGATAAGCCTTTCACATTAACTGTTGATGCCAGCAATTGTGGTGCTGGTACTATTCTACAACTATCAGATGACAAAGGTACTAAACACCCAGTTTGTTATTTTTCTAAAAAAAGTTTAATTGTTATCAAAAGAATAATTCTTCTGTGGAAAACAAATAAAACTGGCTTTAGTGTTAGCTTTAAAATAATTTTATGTGTATGTATATGCATCACAACAACCTTCTGTCATTTACATTGATCATAACCTATTGGAGTTTTCAAACCTATTGACTATGACACTGGAGTCATAAGAATATGATATGAAGATAATCCATGTCAAAGAGGTTGATAACATTTATGCTGATACACTTCCGCACACTATATAATTTTATAACCATAAGGTTATTTGCATTGATTGTGTTATATACTGTTATGATTATTAAAATTGTATAAACTTTTTCATAATACATTATATTCAATGTATTGTTGTCAGTATATATATATAACAATTTAGTTAAAAATTGTCTAATGCCAATTTTTAATTCTCTAACAAGGGATGTGTGTGATGGATTTACTATCATATATCTACTTTAATATCCATGTTAAAGTCAAACTTATATTTTAAAATCAACATAACCTATTCTGTTAAATTTGTACTTTGAAATTCCCATCTATCCTCTAAAATTGTACAAATGAGAATCAACAACATACATGTATATGTAATCACTGTATTGTCTATACATGCAGGCTAAAAATTTCAAGAAACTCTCCTCATGCCTATAAACATAACCAATGCAACACCCAAAAAACAGGATATAATATTTGTTTGCTACAGTTAATATACTATAAACCTTCAAAGCTATACAAGTTAGTTACACTTATTAATTGGGAACTTCAAATATTTGATCAGGAACATTTATAAACTTCACACATTACAAACCTTCATAACTTCAGAAGATCTGCAATGGACATTAGCATTTTTCCAAAGACATTATTACATAATTTTAGAGATGAAAAACTCGATGTGTGATGAGCAAAGAATGCAGAGCTATCTACCTATAAGTGAATCGCATCTACATCAACTCAAAATTAATTTGCTTGATGGAAACCCTCAGTAAGACACCAAGGAAGATGAAGACCAGATAAAGGCCTCAGTATTGTTTGTAAACTTCTTGTACTTAAACCATTATTTGTAATCACCATTATCATCAATTGTGTTCTTGTATGTGTATTAAAATATATTTTTATTTAAAAAGAAAAAACTGTGTGTATCAATCTTGTTGGCAGATATCATAAATTAGATACCTATCAACATTTATTTAACTTCAATATTTAAATTATCATTTAACTCAGTTTCAGGCTATTTGAAATAGTAATACATAACAAATGTCAACACAAGTTTGTAGTAAGTTCATGTTCCTACTATACAGTTAATTGTGAAGCTATATTTTTGAGATGGCAGTTGGTGTTTCCAGCAAATACTCAGTAATGTTTCAACATACAGATACTTTTTATGTAGAATTTTGTTTCATATTTCTACTTTCACCTACTTTTGAAAATTGAATCTCTTCATTTCATAACTCTTAGTACAGGTTTGGTCAAGTTGACTGACCACGTGACCTCGTTCTGCTCATTTAACGTTGCTATAGATTTAATACTTCTAACTCTCAATACAGTGTGTATACCTTCACAAAATTCGGCAGTCGTTTAGTTAACATTATGTCTTTCATGTACAAAAACTACATTTTTTACTGAAGAATCTTATAAAATTTATATTTCATTCCAGTTCTTTAAGTACCTTACCAAATCCATTTTCATTGTATTTAACAATGTTTCAATAATCAGTGATGACGAGAAACCCACTTGTTGAGAAATTTATATGCAAAAACGGCTCGTTTGGGCTGAGAAAACACTTTACATAGAAGATCGAAACGTTGTTCGCTCTTCTATGTAAAGTGTTTTCTCAGCCCAAACGAGCCGTTTTTGCATATAAATTTAACAATGTTTTAGATAATTTGTTTGAAAATATAAAAAGTGTTATCAAAATATCCAAAAATATTTCTTTATCATAAAAAAATATTCCAATTATAAAACGTATAAATATTCTATGTTTTTTAAAAATATCCAATTCTGTTGCTACCTAAGATTTTACTACAATATACTAGAATAGAGTTAAAAGACTTTCTCATATTATTTAATAACCTATTTGATGACTTTATGAATATAGAATTGAGTATTACAAAATACAACTTTACTAAGATCCATTGCAAAAACAATGCTGTGTCTCTTCATGTGTGATAGTTATATAATTTTTAATCAACAAGTTTACAAATAAATGGTGGGTATTTCAATAATGGATGCTAACTTCTACTCAAATATGACCAATTTGTATCTGTTCTTCTATAATTTTTTTTAATGTATATATTAATTAATTTAATTATACATTATAATATAATGGAAATTTAATTTCAATAAGTAACTTAAGTTTCTGCCCCAAATACAAATAGAAAAAAGCAACAGCAATGATTCTTGTGCAAATAAACTAGATACAGACATTTATTTTGTAGAAGGCTGAGTTTGGTTGACCATTTCTGATAAAAGAAGGAAATTTAATTTTCTTATCCTTGGCTTAGCTTCTTCCCATAGTGTTATTCTAAATACCCTGTTAAATGGGATTATTATAGAACTCTATATCCAAGACCCTAACCCACCTACAGACATTCCCAGCAACCAATTAGCAACCCTCATAGAATTAACCACAATGAAGACAAACTTCATGTTCAACAGCCACAACCATGTACAAACAAGGGCCTAAGCATGGGCAACCCAGTATCACTAGTTCTAGCCAATATTTTTATGACACAAGTTGAAACACAAGCAATTAATACAGCATTACATCCACCACTATACTGGTACAGATATGTAGATGACACGATTGCAGGATTCAGATCTACAGAACACACACTTAATTTTTTCAATCACATTAACGCTATACATCCCAACATTAACTTTACATGTGAACAGGAAGAAAGCAATCAAATATCGTTTCTTAACCTCAAAATTACAAGAACCGACACATAATTTAAAACAGAAATCCACCGAAAAATCACCCATACTGGACTATACATTCCTTGGGACTCAGCACATGAAACAAAACAAAAACTCAATATACTAAGAAATCAAATAAACACAGCCATAAAACTTTACTCACCAGATAAAATTAACGATGAATTAGACAAAATAAAACAATACTTCATCAACATCAATAAGTTTCCTCCACAAACTGTAGAAAACATTATACACACACACCTAGACAGAAAGCAAAATCAACCAACTGAAGTAAACATATCTCACGAATCAAAAAATCATGAAACCATATATTCCCAACATCAGCAGAAAAATAACCTTCATTTGGCAAAAACTAGTAACAAAACATGACATTCCAGTTAATACCAAATTTATTCAAAAACCAGGCACAAAACTGAGGTCTATACTATGTAAAAACTACACTGACAAACACCACACCAACATTATCTATAAAATACAATGTGATAACTGCCACGACTTCTATATTAGAGAAACAAGTAGAAGAATGGAAACCAGATTCAAAGAACATAAAAAGTCACCTTCACACATTTTCAAACACTGCAAGTCAAATAAACACAACATAACCATAGAAAACACTCAAATACTAAATAAACAAACATACACAAATGCAAAATTAAAGAAGCCTTACTTATACAACAACTTAAACCCAAAATAAACCAATACAAAGGAACACCTTTATACCTATATTAAAAATAATAAAATAAATAATATAAAATCATATATTCAAACATCTAACACTGCCCTCTACATTCCGACACTCAGTTACACAACCCCATTCAAACATGTGGTCAGCTTCCAGTCAGTTACCTCTTTCTTTCTTTGTGAACCTGACATTGACCAAAGAAGGTTGTTCGTTCCTCTATGTAAAATATTTTCTCAACCCAAACAAGCCATTTTTTACGTATATATTTCTTTACAAGTGGGTTTTCTCGACATCACTGATTAAATGGGATTATTATACGACAATTGAAAAAATTAGTAATAGCAATAGTAATAATTTATTTTTGAATAAGGAAACATTATCCATAAAAGAGTAATTACTATTGCATAACATGAAAATCACTTCCACTTGGACTAATAGCAAAATGGACTTAATGTATTCACAAACAAATCTTCAGTAAAAAATACTTCATTAAAAAGTTTAATTTTTTTACGTACAAAAGGCTTGTAATGTTTAAAGGTAAACTAAATTTTGTGAAGATCCACATACTGAATTAAAACCAAGCCTGTTGTAAAAGGGTTAAATGTATGGAGTTGAGTGCTTATACCCACAATGTTTCATCTCCTATTGCCATTCACTGTCTGCAGCCAATTATATGAAGGCAGTTACCCTCAAAAGTTCTCATACCTCCTAAAGTAGAAATAAAATGAAACCACCCTAATATTATAAATGTGTGTGTGTGTGTGTGTGTGTCAGCTTCTCTATGTTTTTATGTGTGTGTGTATATATAAACACGGATGTTGAGATAAAAAAGATTATTTTCCCAATACACTTAGAAACAAGTAGCATACTTACTTTTCCATGCCCACCCATAGACATTGCAACTGGTGGAGGTTCCTCAAACATCTTGGTTTTACTATTGTAAGCCTGAAAAAATTTCCATAAAAACGTCTACATGTATATGCATACATATATGCCATTCACAAAAGTTTAAGTTAACACACAAACATTTACATGCATAAAGACTTTTACAAGTTCTAAAATAACTTTCTTTCAAACATTGGGAAAATTCTTCCATTAGACACAACCTCAGCTTTTGTTTATTTTCATAGTTATTTCAAGTCCTGTTATGAGATATATACAAAACATTTTACATAACATCCAATATCACTGAAGTTTCTGTATGAAATTTATTTGCTTTGTGTTTTTACAACTGATCAGGAAATTTCAGAAAATCTTTACTTATCTTCTTAAAGAAATTAGTGTCTTAGATAAAAAAAAAAGGTAGAAGAGATCTATAAACAATCCAAAACACAAATGATTTTTCACATAAAAATCATTTTATTATTAAGTTTCTCAATGATTCTTTGTGTTAGCTCTGAAACAGTTTTTAAAAACCTTTTGTGCTATGTTCATTTTCACAACATCATATTTTAATCACACAACATAAATTAGAACTTCAGATATTTTAATATCAAACCTCATTAAAATAGAATCTATTTGGTCCAGTTACAGTAAAATCTTGAATACTCTGGGTAAGGTTACCACTGTACACCACGTAACATTTTCCCTGAACCAGAGAAAAGTCTACTTCAATCTCTGTAATAAAAAAAATCATATTTCAATTAAAAGTAATATATCTACATAAAGCAGAAAAACAGATTAATACATTTTTAACATTACAAATATAAAGTCTTTAGTTACAGTAAAATTGCACAAAATACTGATTATACTTGTAAAATACTTTGTAAAACAAACATCTTCATAGTAACCTAACACTAACTATAGTGCAATAAGAAGTTGTAAGAATATGCTTACATTTACAACCAGCAGGATGAAAACAATGTAATCAATGATTAAATGATATTTAATGGTAATATTTTCAGATTAATTAAGTTTACTGTTAATAAGTATGTGGCAATAAATAAATTACAAATTATGTATTAGGCAGAAAATTCTGATATATAAAAATAATTACCACAATGCCCTTAATTAATGCCCCAAGAGGTGCTAATTATAGTATTTGTGCAGTTCTAAATCCTATTTTTTACATGTAATTTGTTGATTTCAATGTTAATAAGTGTCTATATGCTTTTGTTTTCTTCTTTTCTTTTAAATCAAAACTATAGTAATAAAAGTGGATTATATATTAGATTAGCATTGCTGTCACACAAGATAAGCTTAATAAAAATATTGGGAGTTGGAAGGGTGATAACACTGGGGAACACTTTTTCAGTAACTTTGAGTTGCATTGGATATTTTAACTGATTCTGAAGGAGTTTTAGGCGCTGATTTCAAATCTGAAATTAGTTTTTCTCTACAAGCTCTAGTTTGTATGCAATTTGAGGTTAATGAAATTGTACAAATGTGAACTTGCGTAAACCATGTATAAGCATTTTCACGTCCATATATATAGATAGCTTCTAATATTTTGATCATTCTTCTTTTGTTTCAGATCAAACATGGCTTCCAAAAATAGATATCATTGCAGAAACAAGCCTGATGCCTTCTGCTACATATGTGGATGCTACACACTCAATCGTCAGACACGTAACATATCCTCGTTCGTCAAGCGTGCCTACAAGGCATATTTTGAAGTTCATCTTGGTGATCAAGACAAGCAATGGGCTCCTCATGTTGTTTGCCACAATTGTGAGGAAATGCTTCGAGACTGGACCAAAGGAAAACGCAATGGTCTGCCTTAAAAAATAAATAAAAATGTCAAATTGCATAAAATCTGTAGCTTGCAGACAAAAACCGATTTCAGATTTGAAATCAACACACTCAAATTGACTATAGAAAGGTCTTTTTTTAAATGCAACAAAATGAGTGTTCCCCAGTGTAATTAGAGACGTGGCATTAATTAGGGATCATACAGTACTTAGAAATTCATGTTAACATCTAGCAGTGCAGATTAAAATACAAACTTAATTTTAAATCACTGTATAACCTTCAAATTTTAAGACTTGTTTTCATACACTTATAATCATACAGCATTTTTTTTTTGTGTGTGTGTGTTACAACACTAGGTTGAAAAAGTGATAAAAATATTGGATGAAATTATTCATTTGCTTTATAAGATACAAAAAAGGCCTTAGTCGTATTTAGTGGTATTAAATGCAATTTTTATGGTGCTTCTGATTAAATATTTTTTTATGTAATTCATACATCATAAGAAATTCTATAACAAAATCAAGCTATTTGTGGATAAACAATTGAGAAGTGTGTTTAAAAATCTAATGGAGTTCATCCATCCATTGATATTTTACAATACATGGAGCTTTCAAGTCTTACTCTTGTCTGTGATGTTAAAAGTTAATATAACAATAAAATAAATATACATATATAAACCCACCTGTTGATAACACTCAAACTGTCTCAATGACTAGAGTGCCCAAAGTTAATGAAGTCATGTCCAAATACCACTACAGCTGGGATTTTTTTATATTTTGTTTATACAAAGCAATCATGTTTAGGGTAAGCTCTTTCAATAATTGGGAAAGAAGAAAATACTATAATATTTCAATTGATATTGAAACACTGGATGTCGAAGTAGCTCACTGGTTACAGCATTTGTTTCTCGTATGGAAGTCTTGCAATCAAATTCCAATCAAGTTAGGATTTTATGTCTATGTTATATATATGTATATAAAAAATGGCATGTTAACAGCATCAAGCTACCTCAATTTTGCAATTCAAGATTTCCAACCGCATTAAACTTCTGAATAAAATTAGAAATAGTTCACACGTTTTACTGAAGCTTTTGACTAGCCTCTTTATATTTCTCATTTCTGTTTACTGTTTTAGTGAAACAACACCCCAGTCCTTATCAGAACCAGAATCAAATGAAAGAAAATGACAAATGCAATGATTTCTTCTAATGTTGTTACTAGATCTGCAGGACCAGCCTGGACTAGAGTAGCAACACATACATGTTTACAGACCATTATTCCTGATGCCATTTGCAACAACTCAGTTCAAGACTCAATACCTATAAACTCAGACACAGATTTATGCTATTCCATTGCCTCAACACCCTTTAATGCCAACAAAAAGACTAACAATGAAGGATTTGCCACTGTAAGAAAAACAGAGAAAAGGAGACCACGTGGGTAAGTATTAAGTCTGATGATCAAACTAACATACAAAGACTTAATGTATAAATAACCACTAACACCACCTAATGCAGTACACTTACAGTGCTAAATAATCTAATACAGCTACACAGAAACAATGAACAATTCAAACACTCATAGCTGAACGAGTTCCACATGCCCTTCATCAAAAACAAACTGCCATTGGGTTTAGAAAATACTTTCCCACATCTAAATTTAAGGAAATAAGACAACTTCCAAAAAGTGGTCTTGCAAAACGCAATCAAATGGCTAAAAAATGTTTTCATAGCAACATTAGCATACACACATCAACAGACACTTATCAATTACACACAGAAGTGTAAACTTCGATTCTGAAGAAACAAACTTAAGACAAACTGGTAGCATCTTTTCACCCTAAGAAAGTAGAGAAAATCATACCTTTCCATTCCAAACAAAATAAAATAAAAACTGTGTATTCTCTTTTATAAAAGACAAAAAATAAAGACTGCTAAATCACCATTCAAACATATCATCCAGTGCTTCAAATGTCAAAAATCTTGGCACTTTAAACCTTTTTGTAACACTAACCCCAGGTGCATAAGATTGCAGGGTGATGAGGTTGGAAGCACCAACTACTAGAGCTCTCATACATCTAGTTATAAAGCTTGCCACAAATAAAACATAAGATGAAAAGTTTTAAATCTCCCTCTTGTGGCAAAACAAACAAATGACACAGCCCAGTTTACACTTCTCTCAAACAGAGCACAACAATTACAGCATACTAGAACACCCCTCCTGCAAACTTCACCAATCAAAACATAGCTTGATACATCAATCTAGGCATATCTTTTCTGCACCCAGATACCCACTACCATCACAAAACACACAACCTCTAAACTTTTCAGTTCTACAGAAACTTAACTTTGCAGCAAATAATCATTCAGTAACCAAAAACAACACGACATATGCAACTGTTGTCTACCATAACACAACAGCACAAAACACCAAAGCAACAAGCAAGAGCCCTATAGATATTGAAGAATACACTGTTAACTTTCTAGCATTCCTCACTGAGCTATGAAAATCCTCCCTCCAATAGCAGCTACCCAAAACTTCTAACAAAGCATTAATTTCACATATATGCAACACAGCTAAGTATTATTTTAATATTCCCAACCTAAAGCCATACCAAATAAAACTTTACAAAAATAGATAAGCTTAAAACAACCATTTCAGACACAACCTAAAAATATTACATATAAATTTTCAAGATGCTTTTAACTCCGAAAAACTTAATCTCCATGATTTTGACAGCAATGTCAATACAGATATAATATTAAAACATTAACCAAATACAGAACAAGTGTCACTGTCCTTGGGTTTAAATCTTATTCAAACCCTACCACAACAAATAACAACAGTAGATGTAGCTATCCTTCTCAAGAATATTTTATCTAACATTATATAAAAGTCTCACCAATATTTTGTAACATCCATTTAGATGCTGCCAATGTTATACCAATTGCCATATATGTAGCTCCCCCTCAAAAGACCTAGATATAAATTATCTTCAAGTTTGAATAAATATACACCTTCAACCAACAGTCAAAGGGGATTTAAACACCACACAAACTGATTAATTCAACAATCAAACAAACAATAGAGGAAATGCACTCCACACACTACTAGAAAGTAACAGCATGCATGCAATTAACATCAACAAACCAACAAGGTACAACTCAATGAATGACATATAGGAAGTTTTAGATATTAATGTATCAAACTCATCAATTCCAAAATCTATAGATATTTTAAAGTTTACCTTTAAGTTTCTAGCAATCACTTCCCCATTCATTTATACTTCAATCAAACATACCACATCCAATATCAGACCTTCCACCAGTTTATAACGACAAAGAGTTCAACACATTTGTTTTTTAAAGAAGCTTAAATAAAAATCTTAAAAACTATCAAAAACTAAAATTAGGTAATGTGAACATTAAATTATGTTATAATCCCAAATGTTTTGGTGGTACATTGGACATAGGATTCACATGGGCAAACAGAGGAAAGAAACACATAAAATCATCAGTAAATGTATTAGCCACCTCAATCTTATAGCTAGTAAAAATAAATAATGTAAAGCTAACACTATTTTAAATATCCACACAGTATATATTTCATTCATTATTACATAAAGTTGCTACAGATATGTCAGACAACATGCTCAAGAAACTACAATATCAACAGAACAGAATAATATTAGCCCTAAGGCTTCAAAGTTACACCCCACACCTATTAGGTATTTAAATAAAGTTGCTAAATTACTATTACCTTTTTTCAAAGAAAGACTAAATACACTGATTATAAACTATTACAAAAAAGCAAAAACACAATAACTTTTGTTCTTCATTTCATTACAAGTGCACCACACAAAATTATATCTCCATATAATATGTACTACAGCCAAACATAGAACATGCACACACTAAGATTTGTTCAAGTTTATATAACTAACCCTAAGGTTTTTACCTCACAGCTTGGGTAGAGGACAGGTATATTATTTGGTGCCTGTCCTGTGAAATAGGGTCTCCTTATAGGTGGGGTGGGGGGTGTCCATTTCCCCTACAACAGATTACAAGACATTGGATTTATACATCCCATTAACATGTGACCTTAATTATGAGGCATCAATCTTTACTGATGGTTATTCAAATCCTGTATGTCAGCCGTGGCCTTCACTATGTTATCTTTGCCTACACCATTTCTACTTTCACCAGTTCTCAAAGGAAAATTTAAATCAAGACTAATAAAATACAGTTATCAAAAGCCCACATTTGTTAAGCATAATGTTTGCACTACAGATGAGGAAAATTTCTTTCCATTTAAAACTAAACACCTGCCACAAATCAAATAAATAAAAATAAAAAATTTAGTGTAAGAAAGAAAAAGGAAAAAAGTGATAGATGATATAACAAACCCATGAAAGCTTAACAAAAATTAGGATAACTGAAGCAAAGGGAAAGCAAATGATGCTCGTGAAGAAACAGAGTAAATACATTGATACTGAAAGGCACGCAAACAGATTCTAGCTCTCTTATGTCTTCCTTATACACTGAACAGGTACATCAGGTTGTTATTAACCCAAAACATTTTTTTATATAAATTTTCTTATAAAAATGTACAAATTTATTTTAATTCAGATACTTGCAATACTATTAAATTCCAATTTTAGTCAAACAACTATCCAAATCTCTTCCAACTTCTTTACTCGACAAGTTTGTATTCAATCACATGCTATAACTATTAGCATTTATATTAACACTCAGTCTGCAAGTCAGGAATGCATACTTAGTGGGTTGCTCCTAAACAAAGCTCACCAGTATCTCTATCTATCTCTCTCTTCTTCTTCTTCTTTTTTTTTTAATTCTGAAAAGAGAGATAAGCTGCTCGAGATATCTGGATTCTGAATTTCCCATAAATGTACCCAAGTATGTATTAATTTCCAGGCTATGAGGAAGTAAAACTCACACAACAAATGGTTGTGGGTGTACATGTTATTCAATATAAGTTCTAGTTCCTAAGTTCTAAAAAACTGTTTTCTTCATGGCTTTTAAGAGTTCTCTTAGCAGAGATGGTTGAACAAAGCTTAATGAAACTTACTTGGTGTTATAAAATGGTTAAGTGTGGTTTATGCTTAAACAAGAATATTTTTTACTACTTTGTAGCAAAAGGAAAACAGTCCAGACAGCCTCCTATAAACTACATCTTCATGGCCAAACATTACTGAGAGGCAAATTTTTCTGGATTTTTTTTCTTTTTTTCCCTAACAGATAAAATATATTAATAATTATGTTTTTTCTTTTTGCACTTTGAATACCCAAAAATACAAAACTTCTTCTTTAGCCCAACTATTCCTCAAAATGTAGCTCATTACATTAACAATTTACGTTACCCACAAGATACTAAAACTAATACACACAGCTTGTGTGCTTGCCTCATGAAATATTATTATTATATTATCATTTATTTCACTTAATTCTAAATAACCTAAAAAGATCCCTATTTTCACATTTTAATTACTTTTATAATTATATATAGACATGAAAAACAAGATACAAAATACTTATCCAATCTTCTTTTTTCTTTAATTTGTTGAAGAGAGTTAACTCTTAAGTTTCTAAGCTACTCATAATATTGCACTTAATTTTTATTTAATTAAATAATGCATCAAACAATACAGCCTAATAACATGCAAAAAGCAGACAAATTCCCTTACCTCTCCAAAATTTTCTGGCTTTCTAACTCTGCAACAACAGTCATTACAAATTCATCCAAGCTAGTTGTGAACTTTCCCACAAGAACATTGTTGGTACTCAAAGTAAAACTGACATTTAACCATTCAGAACATAATTTTATAAAATACATCATCTGATAGATAAAAACTTTGAGTTTCTGTTGGTTATAGGTAGTATATAATTAAACTAATGAAAATCAGGATGTGGCAGGAGGGGTCTGATTTTCTATTCAATAGCTCTGTAAGCAAACAAAGTTGAAGGCTATAATAAATGTGGTATGTCTGATAAATGACAATTTTATAGTGTAAATTATGTTTAATTTCGTACTTTCTCGAGGGGTGGTGGAAAGAACAGGGATGGAAACATGCTATGATTTTATGATATAAAAACTATTTTAATAACATTTTGATTATAAGACACTAAAACTTTGCATCATACATAATAAAGGAAACCTTTGATGATAGGGTTAATACGTGAAGATGCATTTGCTACATAATTTATTATCCCTTAAAAGATCAAAGATGCACCTAAAATGCTTGATCATCTAGATAAAGCAGTATACATATAAAATCTTTAACTGAACCTACAGAATTAACTTTATGTAGCTTATGTTCTTTATTAAGTATTAATCTTACTAGATATTGTTATGTTTGCACATTTGTAATTAATGGCACAAAGTAATATTTACTTTCATCAACAAAAATGCAGTAGTTTTAGCAATATTCCAGTTTTATAGAAAAATCCATTAGCCAGTATTAATTATATTTTCAGTTTTTTATAGGTTTCATACTGTATAGCGTATATGACCCATTTTCACATTCAGTAGTTTAGATTGCAAAACTAAATTATAAATTATCATTCCTGAAAGTGTTTAAAAAAACAAACACTAAACAGACAGATAGGAATATTAGTCTTGTGTGAATATAATCAATTAATGAAACTGAAAATTAATTAGTTTGTAAATTTAACTAATTGTATAGCTGTGGTTTCAATTAGAATTAAGTTTTCTGACCAGAGAAAAATTATTTATATTTCACCTAATTAATCAGGTATCAAAATCAGCACTGAAGACCTCTAATAATTTTTCTTGTTAACAAAAACAGTAACAATTAATTTCTAAGTCACAAGATTAAATATCATAATTCTAATACAATCTTTCAACCAGAAAAAAAAAATGTGTGTAAAAAACTTTTACATCTATATTCTGAAAGGAATTTATCATCAAGTACATTAAGGATCATGATAAATCAATAGTAGCCATTAAATTCATCCATTTATAACTACCTCTAAAATATCTGAATATTAACAATGACTATTTCACAGTGTTGGCTGAGCAAAATTCAAGCTTATTGTACTTATAAAGCTACCTACATCATTATATAATGAATCAAAATTTCATTATTTCAATAAATTTTCCTCTAAGTAAGTAGCTTTTCCAGATCAACAGGCAGAAAAAATACTGAACTTTACTGCTCTAATTCATTCACAAAACTGTTACATCTGGGTTCCAAATGATTCTTTCATACCAAAATGTATACTAGTATATACACCTAAAACACAAAATGCTCTACATTCAGCATATAATTAGATTTGAGGGTAAGTTAGTAGAGATCCTGATGAGTTTTAAAATTGGGTATATGAGTGCCTCACACTTGGCACTGTTGGTGAATACAAAATTAATAAAACAAGCATAATAAACACATTTTTAGTTTTATAAAGACAAATATGGATTGATATATAAAAAAACCTAACTAGCTATAGCTAGTTTTAATGTTACAAGAATATCACTGAAACAAAAAATTAAACTACAAAAGCCAAGTTACTTAAAATTTAAAACAATTTATCCTAAATATGGCTCAGACTAAAATAATTAATGATTTGTCAAAGTAAGGATACATTTTTTAAATTTTAAATAACTCAGTTTTTTAGTTTTCACTTTCTTCTCTCAATACTTTTTGTAGCATTAAAACTCTATATTACCATAGATACTTAGGTTTTGTAAACATCAATCTAATGCTTCTCTTTATAAATTTAAAAACTATTTATGATACTTGCAACACAATGTATCCAATGCTGGCACTACAAAAATATATACATACATATGCTGTCATACCTTCATCACTCCAAAACAGCAGATTAAGATCTTGCATATAACTTGCTGTCTTTAACATTTGTATGTTTTTAGGCCTGAAAATAAAGTTTTTTACATCAGTGAAACCTATTGAAATACACTTTAGGTATGTATTTCTAATTTTATTTCAGTACTGTGAAACATCAGGAACCAAATATTTTAATTATTTGAATAAGTTTCAGTTCTTTCTTAAAGATTTTTTTTATAAATTTTTGAAATTTATAATGAAAATAAATGAATGAACTCACAAAATTTTACATAAAATTAAAAGTTGTTTAAAATTTAACAAAATAATGAATACCATTTATAATCAAGCTACATAAAAATAAAAGTTGTTTACCAAAATAAGCTTTGGTTCCTTTCCTTTATCTGTGATCTGAACTTCAAAAAAATGTGAGGGTGAATGGTATGAAAAGTAAAACAATTTATTTATAATATATTGTTGCAGTATTCATTATTACCTCACACAAGTTTTGTATAAGCATTAAGAACACACTATGTACATACTTAAAACATGTTATATGATGTGTACTGGTCAGGGTAATTTTCTACAAAGTAGTAGTGTTCAAAGTAATGGCAGTAGAAAAGCTTTTTGTTATTCACATTCAACACCCACCACTTAATGTCATTCAATACTCTTTTTATATAATTACTAAATGAGCAGTCATTAACCATCAGTCTTACTGAATTTTGCAAGATCACGAGTCAAAGTGAAAAGTGGATAAAACTCAAGAAATGCCTCTTTATTAGTGCTATGGTTCCTGTTGTAGTAGAAATTTCATCTGAGTTTTTGTATTATTTCAACAGTTATAGATTTCTTTCACTGCATTCTTCATAAGTGTGATAGTGCACTGTCTTAGGTATGAGAGAACACTTGTGTGCCCTCCTCTGCACACACACCATATTTATGTTGTCATAGAAATGTTAACATTTTTCTAAACTGAAAATGTATTTCCAATAACACTTACCTCTGCTAACACTATAGCTATTTCTTAATCTCCAGGGTTTCCACTCTTTGCCCATCTAATAATTGAGAATGCTTGCACCAATTTTTTATACCCCACTCAAATGCCTTAGGCAACTTCTAATTTGCAAATTTCTCCACCAACTTAAAAGTACCTTCTACGTAGAGAATTCCTCTATCAAGGGCAAAATAGTACATGAGTAATCATTACTATAGACCAGTTCCAGTAAGACAGCTGTGTTTCCACAACTCAGAGTTGAAATTCAGGGGTTGTGGTACCCATATCCTATGTTCATGATTGGGCTATTGGACTGCAATGTTATACAAACACATACACTTTGATTGAATCCCAACCTGTAGTCATAGAATGATGTGTTTCACACCATAGCAAACACAACAAGAAAGTAAGCAAACAAACTTATTATTGTTTACAAGCGGTGCTCCAATAATAAGGTAACACCATCCAACAGGTGCCTATATGATCTTATGAAACACCCCATTTCGACTGAGCCTGTTGAAACTTGTAGCAATTATAATAAAAGTGGTTGCTAGTACAAAATTAAAAATAGAAAGTGTACCTGCCTGGTCTAAGAGTATATGATTGAGGAAAATACCTCTGTTTAAAGTCTAACAGATGTGGTCAAAATAGCTACATTGAATTGTTGAAAACCCAAGGAATGCAGGTGATGAGAAGAAGCTTGAACAACTCTGTAGAATCCATAAGGTGCTGATGCAAGACCAAAAAGAAGAGCCTAGAACTGTAGCACCTAACCTTTGTGCACAAACCTGTGAAACCACCAGGAAGATTCTGCTGTGGCAATATAAAGGTAAGTATCAATAACTTCAAACTTAATCATCTAAAGCCCTGGTGCAAAGTACCATTGTAAAGTGAGAAAAGAATCTAAAAATTGGTTGAGTCCAGATAGATCTATGACTGGATGCCAATCTTCTATATTTTTGGGTACTACAAATAACCTGGAATAAAAGCCTGGAAGAATGTGATCAACATCTACTGTCTTTTTGACTAACAATTCTCTTATGGTCTGGGAAGAGAGCTCAACTTGCTGTGAACCTGTTAGATGTAAAGCTGGCTTAGTAAAAGAAGAAATTGGGAAAAACAAGTCTAAATTCTCACTAGTCATTCCCAGATCATTTGCAAAAGCCACTTGAACCCCCAGACAGACACCCTCAGTCTTCATATACGTCACCATCTCATGACAGAATATGTCACAGCTTAGACTGAGAATGATCTCTCCCCTGGATAAAGATCAGATAGCAGAGGTGGAAGGGAAGAAGTCTGTTTGACCTCTGTCGTAGAAATGTTAATTGGGAATTTATACATGCCCATAAAACTTTTTTTGTTGTTGTTAAATAAGATAAAATTATAAATGAAAAATCAACTGTAGAAATGTCTACTTCATTCAAACTCACAACATAATTATTCAAAAACCACAAAACCCCTGTTGATAGAAACCTGTGCCAAATACTTTGTCGAGAAAAAGTGAACATATATGGATGAGGTGTTTCTATACAGTACCTAAACAGAAGACACACTGAAGTCGGTGGAGAAATTTGCAAATTTGAATTTGTCTAAGGCATTCGAGAGGGGTATAAAAACTTGAACACAAGTTTTCAGTGCTTTGATGGACAAAGAGTGGAAATCCTGGAATAGAGAAATAGCTATGGCACTGGTGAATGGTATGTTTTGGAATTCAACAGTTTTTTTATTTGGTATAAGAATGTGGCACAATCTGTGTATGTAGTAAGTGTTAAATTACATCAAATATTATAAATGCTTAAAAAACAACAATAATGGAAGATGGAGAGGGATGTAAACCCTCCAGCAACATCTGTGTTCTGAATTATCATCACATAAATTTTGGTTGAAATTGGCCAGTGACCTAGTAGTAGTTAAAAAATGGATAAACAAATAGATACAAATTTTATATATATCATTATAAACAGTCTCCTCTAAAATGCCTAAAAATGTAAACCAGTTAAAATGACATCTAGATAAGACTGTCATCTTTAATATAACTTTTTAAATGCTTGTTATCTCATCTGGCATGCATATATTTATTGTAACATGTATTACAATATAGATAAATATTCATTTACCTATAAAATTTAGTCACCATTAATTTTGAATTATTACTCTTTCCTAACTGATTATTGTGCTTGAATATGCTGTTAATTCTTCCAATACAGAAAGGTTCAGGAACATCAAGATTTGATCCTTTTACATAATCTGTCTTGCGGTAGTACTCTGGATACATCTCTTCATCCACCTGGAAGAATAGGCAAAGGAATTTTGATTAAATCTTGATACAGTTGTGATTACATATTTTAAAACTGTTAATTTCTTTTTCCAGCAATGCCATTCAAAAGACCATACATAAACACTTGTTTTTATCAAACATTGAGAAGCTCTTATAATAATCATCTCATCAGTTAATACTAATTAGTTAAATCATTTCAAAGCTATGAATGTTATAGGGAAATTGGTGATTTATATCTTTAACTAAAATGAACTTGGTTATGATATACTTTCTTATCAAAACAGAACACTCAAAGCATATCCAACTGTTGTAGTACAAAGAAACCTGTTAGTAAATACTTTGTCAAGAAATGGTGATATTATTATCTGAATAAGGTGCCTATATACATTACCAAGATAGTGGGCACAGTAATGCAAGTAGAGAGTGGCATATGACATACATCAAGGGCAATTACGTGGGGAATAAAAAGACTGCAGCAAGTGAGAAAATTTCAGACAAATGTTTAGATAGGCAAAAGGAAGTTCTGTCAGTGTAGTGTTAGAGGATGTAAGCATATTTTGAAAATATCATTTGTGAAAATATTTAGTTTTCTGGAGATTATACCTTACTGGATCTGTCAAAAAGAAACTGGATTTGAGCCCTTGTGGTCATTCACACAAGGTACCTGATCTCCATGACAACTAAAGATTCTAAAACCTAATATGTGGAAGGACGAGTTTAGTTATTTGTGGTGGTTAAATTATAGAGGCAAGTGACAATGTGAATGTAAAAATGAGATATTTAAATGTATGTATGTATATAAATGAACATTTAATTAGGTAAAGTAAAGTAAACATGTTCAGCAAACAATGTGAAAACAGTTGCAAATTATAAAAAAAAAATCTGTTTTAAAAGACAAACTTTCTATGTTCATGATGCATCTCTCTGGAGCTGACCAAGCAGAAAATTGGATCATAAGAACTGTGAAATATCTTTGTTTCATGTCAATCACAAAACAATTCTTTGGATAAAGAATAAACTAGGACACAATACAACTCTCACATGGAAGTGTCAGTAATTTCTATGATTGAATTCTGTTATAGAAAGTAACACCTAAGATTAATTTTAGCACATGATCTTCACCAGATTTGGTGTGATCAAAATTAGTCTTCAATAATTTAAAATTTTACAGATATTAAATACACACTATAAGAGAGTTTAAAAGAAAGTTTGTATAGAATATTAAAATTTGGTTATCTTTTCAAAAAATTATCTTCAAGTTTTCAAAATGAATCATAAAAGAAAAATACACAAAATGAATTCCTTGCTAACTTACATCTTTCTTTGATATCATCTTAAATCCCTGAGACTTAGACTTGTTTGGGAAGGAAAATGCTTCTGCCAGGAGGTAAACACAGTCACCTACTCTGAAATTCCATGTGTTCCAAGACACAGCTTTATAAAAGATCTTTTTTTCTTGCTCTTCCAGAACCTCCCCGACTTGTGGCATTTCCAACTAAACAAGGTTTTTTATAATCTTGAATATACTTAGTATTTTGCTCATCAAATATAACAGCTAAAAGAGTATTTCATTACCAAAATTGATTTAACTACTTATCACTTAATTAGTTTTTCAAAATTTCTTAAAACATTTTTACCATTTATAAACTTACTAAAATTAGTAAAAACATTATCTGAAACAAAAAGCATCTACAACAATAAAAAACATTATGAAAGCAGAATTATAAATTTATATCAGTGAAAGTATTTTAACACTTTTGATACACAACACTGTTTGAAACATACATAATGTATAAAGTGGTATAGGCAACAAAAATATTTTCTAGAAGAAAGTTTTATTGTAATTTAAATTGCTTTGCCAAACACATTTTTTGTCAATATTTCAAGCAGTTTCCATTTCTTCTTCACCTCATTAACATGTAGAAACAATTCTAAAATATAAATTATGAAAATTTTTTAATGGTTTTACCCTCTGTTTCTTTTTGGAGAAATGTTTTAAACACCAGCATAAACTCTAATTAAATCAATGCAAGTATATAACTGGGACTGGTTTAGTATTACAATTCCACCAACAACCTACCTTTCCAGGCAGAACTAAAAACATCTATTTCCCTGAAACACCTCAAAACAGTATCTTAAACATCTTTTTCAAAGAATTTTCACAAAACTATCAACATAATTTCACAGAAAAGAAATCTAAAAACAAACCTCACACAAAAAGATATTCTATAAACAACTTAAAACAAGGCAACAATATCGAAATTGTAAAAGCAAATAAAGGCAATGCTGTAGTTACAATGAACACAAATGAATACAATAAAAAAATGAACATCTTGTCAGATACAAACAAATTTAAGCTACTAAACACAAATCCAACAAAAACCAGTTAAATAAAACACTACTACAAATGAAAAATAACTAACACAATCTCAGAAAACATTTATTCTTACCTACAAAAGACCGACTCACACACACCACAACTATACGGCACCTCCAAACCTGATTGTCAACTACGACCCATTATATCGACCTATGAATCATTTAACTACAACCTTGGTAAATATATAGAGTGGGTATTTTCTAAATATCTAACATCAGCCAGCTCCTTTTTCAAAAACTCTTAACTTTAAATATATTCTTAATCAAGTAAATCATAAAGACTTAATGGCCAGTTTTGATGTAATCTCCTTCTTCACAGAAGTCCCAACCACTGAAATCTGCAAGATAGCTTTAGAACTTTATATACAAGACCCCAACCCATTGATACACATCCCCAGCAACCAATTAGCAACCCTTATAGAATTCACTACAACCAAAACTAACTTTATGTTCAACAACCAAAACTACCTACAAATAAATGACCAAAGTATGGGGAATCCCATGTCACCAGTTCTAACCAACATTTTTATGACACAGATTGAATCACAAGTGATCAATTCAGCCTTACACCCACCACTATACTGGTACAGGTATGTTGACAATACAATTGCTGAATTCACATCTACAGAACACAGACTTAGTTCTTCAATCACGTTAACTCAATACACCCCAACATTAAGTTCACCTGTGAACAGGAAAAAAACTAACTAAAATCACCCATACTGGATCATAAATTTCCTAGGAATCAGCACATAAAATAAAACAAAATTTGAACATACTAAGAAACCAAATAAACACAGACACAAAAATATACTCACCCAATAAAATTAACGATGAAATCAAAAAAATAAAACAACACTTCATCATCATCAAAAATTTCCTCAAAAAAAACCATAGAAAAAATTATACGCACACACCTAGACCAACAACAAACAAACAACAATAAATCCCAAGATATAACAAACTACAAAACCTTACATTGCTGCATACCATATGTTCCCAACATCAGGGAAAAAATAACCAACATCTGGAAAAAACTTATAACAAAATGCAACATTCCAGTAAACACCAAATTTATTCAAAAACCAGGTACAAAACTCAAGCCCATACTATGTAAAAACTACACTGACAAACATAACACCAACATAATTTATAAAATACAGGGTGTTCAGAAAGTCACTGTGCAGTTTTGTATGTTAACAAATATATAAGTGCACAGTGACTTTCCAAACACCCTGTACAATGCAACAACTGCCACAACTTCTATATTGGAGAAACAAGCAGAAAAATGTAAACCAGTTTCAAAGAACAAAACAAAATACCTTCATACATTTTGAACACTCCAAATCAAATAAACATAACATAATCATAGAAAACATCCAGATATTAAGTAGGGAAACAAATATAAACAAATGCAAAAATCAAAGAAGCCCTACTTATACAGCAACGGAAACCAAAATTAAACCTATATAAAGGAACAACTTTATACCCATACTAATTAATAACCCAACATCAACCTGCAATGCCCCCTACAATCCTCTACCCATTTATACTCTTACCCCTAAGATGTGTCCGTCAACAGTCACCTTCAAACTCTTTCTTAACCTGGAGATAACCTAGGAAGGTTGAAACATTATTCTCTCCTTATTAAAAAAAAAGTGTTAATACCCATGCCACACATTCTGAGATATACTTTTGGTTTAGTATTTAGTTTGTAAATACAACTGAATTAAAAAAGTACTAGTGAACAGAAGACTGAAACACAGCTCTGAATGTTGATCTGAAAATTGCTAGAAAAATACCTAAAAATATATGGTGTTCTGCAGTAAAGAGATATTGGTAAAAAATTAGCATTATAAAGATTGCTCATTTTCAGAATTAGAATGCAATAACTTTTCTTATAGTCAGAAACTGAATGCAGCAAAATAATCTTTTAGTTTTGTGAGATGGTTTTTATTATTTCTTTAGAAAAAAAACATGCTTAGGTCCTAACTTTTGAATTACATAAAACAAATTCTATAAAAACCAAAATACTTGTATGATAGCAACTACTGAAGTACTACAAGCAAATTATTACAAAAAGCAAAGAAAAGATAGGTCCTTAATAGCTATATTATCTTATCTGGATCATCAATCTGACTCATCTCATAAGTGAAGAAACTAAACCTTAGGAAAGTTGTTGAATTAATTGATAATCCTCGGATGCAAATTATTTTGGTAAAAATTACTACCTCACGAAGCCTAGTAATTCTCTTACAGCTGATACACAACTGTCTGACATCTTTAGACTTAGGTATTGTAAGATCTGGAGGATCTTCAAATCGACAAATCTGAGGTTCATACCTGTAATACAAATAATGGTATAATAATTAACATCTTTTAGTAAATTATTACTATAAGTAAATTATTTAAAAGAACATCACAAATGTATTCTGACTCCATAAAATTAAAAGACAAAGCAGTCTGAGACAAACTACAGAATATTTTTGTGTATTAGAGTAGAATGTGTTTAATTCATAAAAGGAAATTTAGTTTGATGCCATAAAAATATATATTTATACCTGTAAAATAGGAATGTGAAAAACTAAGTTCAAAATTCTAAAAGTGAGTCTTGTGGGCAAAAAACAAACACAGCATTGTACAAGCTTTGTGACATGAAAACTTCAAAGGAGAGTCTCACAACCAAGAAATATGAATAACATGAAACAAGCTTTGCAACATGAAAATGTTAAAGGTAAGTCTCAAAAGCAAGAAACATAAACAATGCTGAACTAGCTTTGTAGCTTGAAAATCTTAAAGATGAATCTCATGAATAAGGAACATAAACACAACAATGTACTAATTCTATATAAATTACTGTAATCTCAAAAATTCAATAAGGTTCAGTATACTGACACCTCCAAGCTCTGTAACATAAATAAATAGGTAAGCTTCAAGGATAAAAACCTTACACTATAATAATACACTACAAAAGCTCTGCAGTATAAGAATGATGCAGATGTCTTAAGAACAAGAAGCAATAGCACAGCAAAGTTTCTAGCATGAGAATGATACAGAAGTGTTTCATTAACAAGAAATCTTATGCAACAGTGAAAGCTATTACACCATTAAGTGATGTACGATATGCAAGAAAATCTTTACCACAATAGTGATGATCATACCATAAATGCAGAAATGCCACAAGTCAAAGTATTATATGTTTTTTACACAGCATATGCACCACAAAATTCCTTTGTTGAGAATGGAAGGAGAAACTCTGAGCTTTGCAAATGTTTAAAGCAGCCATGTTTATCTTTTCAATTTACAAAATGTAATCATAACTTCAAAACACTTATTGTTCTGAACAATAACAAAACATCATCCTAGAGATTATCTTAACAACAATGGCTATAACAAATACAAAAAAAGTTCATTATTAAGAATGCTACATACAGTCTAACTCTGAAAAAGTCCATCCACAAAGTAAAATACTCACAGTAAAAACTTAATAAGAGAGTAGTGTTACAATAACATAACAAAAGTTGTATTTTTCAGTTTGGTATCAGAATAAACTGTTAAGTTATAGTAGTTTTGAAGAATGGCATCTTCTTCATCAGAAGCTAAAGAGATTATAATGTACAGATTTTAATAGAATATAAGAAATTTTCCATTGAACAAATGGGGTTTATGTTGTTCAACAAAAAAACTTTTATAATTTTATTGACTCAGTTCATCTGGCAGACCACATGATCTCTTTGTATTCATATAGAAGTCTACAGATTTGATACAACCTTTTAATATACTATGTATATCTTCACAAACTTGGGCAGTCTTTTAGTAAACATCATAAGTCCTTCACATACAAAAAAATCATATTTTGTGATGTATTTTAAATGAACTAAAAAAATTTCCTTCAATACCTCAAGAATTTGATTTGAATTGCCCATGTGCAAAATTATTTTCATGTTAAGATTAATAATACTTTTCTTCATCTCAAACGTCTCAGATTTTATGTGTAATCTCTAAAACCTCTTAAATATATTTCAAATGTTTGTTTTCAGTCAGGCTTTGTGTTCTGTCTACACTATACAATGTTGATCAATTTGACTAACTTAGTAACCACACACACAAAAAACAACAACAAATGAAGTTCATCTAAATTACCCTTTTTATCTTTCTAACATTACTTCAAGTTACAACATGAAACTACTCATGTTTACTCCTAAATAGCTTTAAGCTTGTAACAATATACAACTATTTAAAGTTAAATTTTATCTTTTATTCGCTCTTTTTACCATGGCTAACTACAATTAGCACCATTATAAGTTGTAAATCACTTGCAAAATGTGGAGGTCGCATTACACTAGCCAATTATGTCACCCATGAGCTGTTTTTGTATGTATGCCTCATGAAACAATTTTGTTATATTATTATTTATTTTACCTAATCTAACCTTAACTAACCTAACAAGATCACTATTTTTACATTTTATATACTTTTAAAATAATAAATAAAAAATACACTAGAAAAACAAGAAATAAAGTACTTCGCCAAGAATTTTTTTTCTGCTTTGGTGACACTTAATCATACTTTTTGTACTAATAATAATAATGGACTAAATGTTCTTAAATTAAATAATCCACCAAAGAAAATAGACCAATAACATATAAAATGTAAATAATTTCCCCTAGCTTTCTAACTATGCTACAACAGCTGTTACAAGTTCATTCAAAGCAGTCATCTTTTCCGTGGAAGCAAAGCTTGCATAAGAATGAAACTGATAACTCATCAGCAAACAACATTATACAATATATAATATGACAGATTAAAATCTTAGCTTCCTATTTGTTATAGATGATACAGAATTAAACATACAAAAGAACGATTAACAAAATTTGAAAGATAGGATGTGGCAGGTGAGGGTGGCAAGTGGTCTGATTATCTGTTTAATGGCTCTATAACCAAAAAAAATTGAAGGCTACAAAAGTATGGTTTGTCTGAGCAATGACGATTTTATAGTGAGTAATTTACATTTAATTTCATACTTATCAGAAGAAAATTGGATAAAATAAAGAACAGAAATGCTTAGAGAAAAGGTGTCACAAAAGGGGAAATTCAGGATTTTTTAAAAATATTGCCATACAAAATAAAGTTAAAACTTATATACTATTAAAATATGCATTATTAGCTAACATTCTATGCTATACTAATTGTTATAACATAAAACAAGTAGATTAAAAAAATTTTGAACGTAATTCACTGAAACTTCATTACAAGCCCAGTAAAGGATGCCCATTAGGATAAGGTTAAAACAGATATCCAAGGTAAACAACTTACTAGTTCTATCAATGACATATTTTATTATTTTTAATGACAGTTAGTTCATATTTGTTAAATGGGTAGCTCCAGTAAGATTACTTGAAATGCATAGCATTAACTTTAAAACATCATTATTTCTGTGCCTGTATCTTTTATATAAAAACTCCAGTAATAAGGTCTTAATAGCACAAATGTCTTTCCATATATCAAAGAACTTCTGCACTTTGGATGCTTTGTTGCAAACTCACACTAATAAAATTAGAACTGTCTATTAAAAATAAAAGAAATCTATGGACAATTTTATAGTTAAAAAATGTAGAATTTTACAGAACTTACACTAATTCATGAATCTTATTTTGAAAAAAGTAAAATTTTTTAATGACTCTACAAAATGTTTGCATTTTAATCAAACTGTTCCTTTCTGTTACTGTCACTATATAGAAACTGTTTATAGAAACAAAATTAAACTAAAAATCATGTTTAGTAAGTTTTACCTACATATGATTACCTAAAAATGTTTTACAATAGTTTAATTAAAAATTATATTTTACTAACAAACCATTTTTGATAAAAGAATTTTTTCTTTTCATCATCATGAGCTAGTCCTTCATTTTCTTCATTATGAAAACCACCTAGTGTACACCACTTTTCTGAAACAGGTTTATACATAACCTATAAAATAAAACAAGAATTTCCTTGAAATATAATTTAAAAAAATCTAAAGAACAACCTACATATAATAAATATTAAGTGCAGTTGATACTTAGGATTGAGGAACTTCCTGGGCATTCGGGTTAATTTTCTAACTTACAAATCAACAGATGCTTAGATTAATTATCAATTATCTTTAACGTTTAGTTATTCAAAAATAACAATTTTATGAGAAAAATGGAAGCTGATTTAGCTAGGATTATTACTAGCAAAACAACTTTTCATAAAAGATAGGTTTCAAAGCTAGAGGTCTTAAAGCTCTCTAATTATAAAATTCATAAATATTAGAATGCTACATACAGTTACGACAGAAAGTGTTTGTACCCCTGCGTTGTGAGTAGTTTTTTCCTCATAACTTAAAAAGTGTCACGATTAGGATAATGAAAGTATAGTATATTATAAATATTATACTAATACACATCTACATAACTTTTTATGTAAATTGAATGACAAATAAACTGCTTATAAACAAATAACAAAACATAGGAGGGGCAGAAAGTTTTTGTGCATCTACTTTAATAGTCAATTGTGTAGCCTTTCAGGTGAATTACTTGGTGCAATCTCTCCTCATAGCCCTCCATGATCGTCTGACAGTACTCAACTGGTATTTTCTTCCATTCTTCTTTAGAGAAGGCCTCCAACTATTGCAAGTTTTTAGGATGATGCTGATGAACCCTGGTCTTCAACTCATGCCAAACGTTTTCAGTTGGGTTGAGATCGGGTGACGGAGATGGCCACTCCAGAATGTTTACATGGTTCCTCTGCAACCAGGATTGCACACATTTCAATGTGTGCTTAGGGTCATTGTCGTGCTGGAAGATCCAACAATGCCCAAGCTGCAAGTTCCGAGCATAATTCTTGAAAAAAGTGCCTAATATATCAATGTATTCTTTTTTTTTTCATAATTCCATTGACGTGGTGAAGGCTGTCTACACCAGAAGAGCTGAAGGATCCCAATTGCATGATCGAGCCACCTCCGTGTTTAACTGTAGGGACGATGTTCTTTGGAAGATTTCATTCCCCCTTCTTACGGAAAATATTGCGAACATCGTTGTGGACGAAAAGCTCGATTTTAGTCTCGTCTGACCAAATAATACTCTTCCAATAGGTAAAGGGTTTATCTACATGCTTTCTTGCATACCTCAATCGTGCTACTAAATGAATAGGCTTTACACATGGAGTTCTACGAGGACGATATGCTTTGAACCCAGAAGAGTGTAACATGTTCGTAACTGTAGAGGTGCTTACTTCAATCACAGTTTCCCTTACCAGTTTCTGTATGTCATTACGTGTTAAACAAGGGTTCCTACTAACCTCTCTGAGAACCTTCCTCTTGGTTCTCTCTGGCATTTTGGTGGGGTGTAAACTCATGCAGCATGTTTGTAATCTCTGTGTAAATTGGCACTGGCTGTAAACGTTAACTCTCAAAAAAATATAAAAAAATTTGTTTATATGAATAAGTCTAGGTTAAAATAAACTACATATAAAAGAAAGTGAAAACAGAAACAGGATATCTCAATTTCCACCAACTATGTTTGTTGTTAATTTTTTGATATTCTAATTAGCCTAAACAACATTGTCTCACTAAATGATGTACAATTACTATATTTAAAAATCAAACATACATAATACCTAAATACTAAATAGTTTTACTCAGATTTTCCTACCAAGAAATTTTTTTTTCTACATTTCTATTTTTCTCAATTAAAGTAAAACAAAAAACATGGCTCTGAAGAAACTAGTCAGTTATTCAAGCACTAAGTGTATGCTCTTAACAAAAGAGTACAGACACTTTGCATAAAGTACTTTATTCCCTCAGAAATGTTTCTGCTATACAGCATAAACCATCATGTATACATAGGGTTGTAGTAAGAGATCCGAAAAACAACAAAAAATGTAAAGTGAAAAAAAACATAACTTTACTATTAGGTTCTTAGCCCTATGGCTAGTACCATTAAAATATAAAATCATTGAAAGTTAATAAAATATCATATGTTCATACAAAAATAGTTATTATATGTTTTTGAAATGTGTTAGAAACCTCAAAACACTAACACAAGCAACAGCCTTAATGCCATTTAATTCAATACAAGAACCACAACTCTTTAATGTGTATGTATCAAAAATCCAACTTACTGAATGTTTAACAAATACACAATTTTTACAAATAACGAGATATTACAGAATTATTATGAGAGTAAAAGTAAATCAATACATTGTTTTCCACCTTTTGGCAATTTTAATTAGCTGTCAAATATTTTGTATGTTTATATATACATATATTTACACACATACATACACACTAACCTCACATCTAGAGATGACAAAATCAAGCTGAGAATCTTCACATTCATCCACAACATATAATTCCTGAGGGTCTGATGTCTCTCCTAATACTGTATCTGACCCTCGGCTATATCAAGACATGGTTTGGTTAAAAAAAACTATAAAACTCAAATCTCTCGATCCTTTCCAGAACTACAGAAAACATTCTTATACCAAATAATAAATACATGATCATAAACATAGAAACAAAATATCTGAACAATTATTGTATTAATTCAGTGAAAAACTTCTATATTTAAACTTTATCACTAAAAACACAATATGTCTAAATGACTATAAAACTTACATGTACCAGAATCCATCTGAGTCACGAAAACTAAAGCTTTATCTAAAGTATAAAAGATGAAAATGACAGCAAAACACAAGAAATAAATCTTATATTGTGAATTGTCAAATTCAAAATTTCTTGATAAAAGCTCAAAATAAGCACTTTATATAATAATATTTCAGACACCACTTTCAATCTTAAAATATATATCTAAAAGAATTTAAATGTGATTCAAATGAGGAAAATATTTGCCATGTAACTGAATAAATGGCTTTTGAAAGATAAACTGAATAAAAAATAAAACAAGCTTTCACAAAGACATCTAAAAAAAATTTTGTTATTTCTTCAGCCTGAAAAATAAGAAACAAATTGAGTGGCTGTAAAATAATAATCTTGGGTATTTCTTGGATGACAAAAAAAAAAAAAAATTCAGAACAAATTAAAATGTTTCTCCCCTAGAACAATAAGAAAATCATTTTTCTATCAGAATGTTTTTAATCTTTTTTTCATTTATATATATTGAGAGAGAGAGAGGAGGTGTAGAGTGCTGGGTTTGCAAAAATGCACTGTTGTAAAAAGAGTTAGGGCTATAAAATGTATCAATTAGCACTGAGATACCAAACTCTAACAGATTTGAATCTGTTGCTTTTTTCAATGAAAAGTAACAGAGATGATCAAAAGGTTTAAAAAATTGAGGACTCTTAAGTATATATACAAAGATATTTGCAACAAGAAGCATAAAAAGACTAAAATTTGATTTTGTTTAGCAGGTACTAAAATAGAGGTCATTATAGTACATGTTGACAATTTAATGTTTGGTACCAAGGAACATTCTCTCTCTCTCTCTCTTTTTTTTGTTTTGTTTTTGCATGTAGGAACAAATGATCCTGGAAGTTATAAATAAAAAGAACTGCTCAAAAAATAAGAAAAATTCCTACAGAGTGTTAGGAGTAGAAGTAGGTATGTTGCCCTTTCATGAATTCTCCATCAAGCTAGAATAAATTATTTTCACAGTAAGGTCCAAGAGTTAAATGAAATATTAACAATGTTATGCTTAGAGGTGAGCTATCAGACCCAGAGTACAGTGTTAAGAGTAAGTATAAATTAAATGATAAGAAGCTCTGAGAATAAATAAATTTATATAACAAATTAAGGAAAGTTTGTTTCGTTTTTGGAATTTTGCACAAAGCTACTCAAAGGCTATCTGTGCTAGCCATCCCTAATTTAACAGTGTAAGACCAGAGGGAAGGTAGCTAGTCATCACCACCCACCACCAACTCTTGGGCTACTCTTTTACCAACGAATAGTGGGATTGATCATCACATTATAACGTCCCCACGGCTGAAAGGGCGAGCATGTTTGGCGCGATGGGATGCAAACCCGCGACCCTCAGATTACGAGACACGCGCCTTAACATGCTTGGCCATGCCGGGCCATGAATTAAGGAAAGAGCAGATTGCAAAAAGAGTTTTGGTATAAAAAGTTAAATAATAGTTTCAAAGACAGATCTGTCAGATTTTAAAATAAGCTTGGTTAGTATTATTATAATATTATAGGAGGATTCAGGACTTAAGCTGAAGAAGAAGACTTTAAAACAACAAGAACTATTCAAACATTGATAGATTAGAAGAATACTGATAATAAAAATTAACTTGAATTTGAAGTTACAAGTTACATCATAGCGACATACTTTATTATACATGTTGAATTACAACCTGTTGTGGAAGAAACAGATATTTTAAAACAATACTAGTCGAGGAAAAGAATTTACATGATCTCAATACACTCACCGATTTCAAAGGCAGACAGTTTTTTTTACCCTTTCAGACTAATATTTTTTAAATTCTTGCAGTGGAAATGTAAAATAAAAACTACATAAAATTTAGTACGAATTTAAGTAGTATTTGTTATCAGCTTTAACAAAGAATTTTAATATAATTTCATTTAGTATTTTCATCACTTAGGTTGTGAAAATTTCAAAGTTTTGTTGTAAGACCTTGTTTCAAAAAATACTCTCATCTTACAATATTTAGATTTTTGATCGAAGTTCCATTTTATGTATCCACTTTTAACTTGACTGCTATTTGCTTACATATTAGGCAGAAAAATTCTAAAAATATTGGTAACTTGATCATTTATCTACAGGTCATTGAAACTACACAAAAATGAAAGCTGGAACCTTCTTTTTTATTTTTCTTTAGAAATTGCATTAAAAGGTGTTGGAAAAATTTTAAATATCAATTTTAAATTAATTTTCAGTTCAAAATTATTGAAGTAGAGTTACAATGATTATTATTACTACTTAAATTTTGAAATTTTATATTGAAATATGCTCCACACACATGACAGAGTTAACAGGAAGTTGTTATAAGTAATGTATCACACTGATATCAATGAGAAAATGTCTATTTAATGAAAGAAAGCATACATAGCAGAAAATATTTGAATTTAGTCAGGGGACCTTTTTTATATCTTAACTGTGACCATTGAATTCAAAACAGATAAACAGTGACTTTTAATTATTGTTATACAAAAGTATTCCCCATTCAAAAGGGCACTTCACTAGTGGGTCAAAAAGGGAGAGGGGGTTACAAGTGTGCAGTATTCTAAAAAATAATACTGATTTGTTAGAAAGGGGTTCAGAGGAGAACTACTAGGATAATTCCAATAATGGAAAAGCTAATTATAGTGCAATAGTATGAGATCCTGTAGTTTATTTTTTATTGATAAAAAAGAGTAAGTGGTGATCTTATTGAGGTTTACACAATTATCTGGGGAATCAATAGGACAAAGGCCCCAGGGTTTTTTGTGCTTTATTCTAAATAAAAGAAGACAATTTTAAAAATTGAAAACAGTGGGCTAGACAACAGTTAACACAGTTTTATATTTTACCAGGGTAATTAACTTATGAAATGAGTGGGCTTAAATTTTTACTTTTTCTCAAAAATGGATGTGCAGAAACAACCTTTAAAGATTAAACAGTTTTTGTGTTCCACATATCATTTTATGTTATCAATTAACTTACTAGTAGTAATGCCTTACCGACATCACAGTTTATCAACACAGAAACATTTCTGACATTTTTTATGTGCTTACCAGAACCAGTGTAAATGAAACATCTTGGCTCCACTTGGTGATTCCCACATGTAGACAACACGAGCTATGTACATAGGAGTGCTTGGGTCCTCAGGTGCTACTGATACACTATCACCACATTCAACCTGTAACAAAAAACTTTACAGCAAGAGAGTATACAAAAAATACACATGAGCTGAAATTTACAAAATAAAATTATAACACAAGCAAATTAATTTTAATTCCAGAGTAACTTGCATTTACATTCTTTCAATTTCAAAGAAACATAACAATATTGCCTACTAACCACAGTATTTCCATGTGTACAAATTCAAATTCAATTCACATTCAAGTACACTTGCTATCTCACTTAAGAATTCCTCCCTTATAAGAATCCTTTTTTAATTGGAATGCAATTTCATATATTTTCTTTAAAAGGAATTTTTTTATATAGTGATATAAAAACAATCAGACAACTCTAGATTTTTTACAATAAATAAGCTATTACTGACATATTTTAATGCTTTGCAGGATATTTATGTAAAAACTTCAAAAGTTTTTAATTGTTTTTTATTTCAGATATTCATGCAAAGCTACAAGGGTTATCAGTGCTAGCCATCTCTAATTTTGACATGCAAAAAGGAAGGTAACAAGTCAGCAGCATGCACTGCCAACTCTCAGACTATTCTAACTGAACAGTGAAGTTTGATCATCACAGTGGACTAATACAAAGTTCTTGATTAATAAGTGACAAAAACAAAAAAAATCCAATAAATGGTTTTTCATATATACTAACACATGATATTTCCCTCAACAAAAGCATTTCAGTGACAGGATCAGGATGGAAAATATCTCACAAGTTATCTGATTTTGTGAAACCTATATAGAGATGTAGCAGATGGATATGAGAATTACAATTAAAGCTTCCACATCAAACAAATATTGACTGAGTTATAACTTGCTATATCATTAGCAAAAATCCATAGTTAATAACAGTATTTGTTGTTGTGTAACTAACAGGTCTACTATAGCTTTATTCTCCAGTCATTGCATCTGTTTTTCAGACTGGATTTCAATATATCTTCAGCATACAGTTTCAAGCCATGATGATCATGGTGGGACTGGAACTTTACTACTCCTTTGAGGAATCAGCATCAATCACAATTATTCCCTCAATTACATGTATGTGCAATGTTACAAGATTATTTACTACCTGTGCAGTTATTGTAGGTGTGATCATGAAGGAGTTTTTTTACAGCCATTATGAACCCAATTTCATCTATAAAACCTATATGGCCCTCAAAAATAGGTTTGGTGTGCTAAAAAGAACAGTAGTGATAATAATAATAGTCTCCTGCCATATCAAGAACAAGGTCTTCAACCTCAAACAGACAATGAAGAAAGTATGACTAACTGGATTTGATAAAAAAAGACAGATAAATCAACTTCTGTGTGTGTGACCACTGCAGCCACTCTAAAATCTTATGTTGCTTTAACTGCTTATAACTCCTGACTGAAATGTTACAATGATATTGATTTCATATTTAGATACATCACATTTCAGATTCTCCAACAGTTTATGCAACAGCTCTAAGACATAATTATCAGAATTTTTTTTCACTTGCCCTGCCACCCAAAAACACCAATTCTGATTGAAGGAGAGATCATGTGTTAAAAAAATATATAATTCACCTAGAAAAGAACTGCATTTTCTTAAGAGAAAAGGTATAAGGCTTTTGTTCTATGCTCTAATGTAGCATATTTGATCTATCTATAAATACATGCCCTTTCAACTTGAAGAGAAGGATACAAGTGGTAATTTAGAAAACTGGTTTTGCAGAAGACATGTTAAAGTCTAGTCACTGCTTTACATAGTTCTAAGATGATCAAAAACAGATAGTGTTTTAAAAGAGAATATGATAGTAAGTTAGAAACTGTTTAGAAAATCTAGCCTGTATTTGGGTTTAATTGACAAAATTAAGATTAGTATTGCATCACTTATTCTGTATAATGTTTTGTGTACATGAAATGATAATGTTTCAATAGTCTGTTAGAACAACAAAATGTTAATACAATGATTATTATTAACAATGTTATTATGTTGTTCATACCAATGTATAACCCTGTTCTGTCACACATCTTACAAAAACATTAAATATGTGCTTTGTTTATACACCTATTTCATCACATCATGCAGTCACTAAAGTACTGATGAAGCTACAGCAGGAATACATTGATTTTCAAAATTTTTTTTTTACTTTAAATATCTAGCTATATTTTTTATTTATCCTAAGAAGCTACTTTTTTTTTTCAAAAGGTTCCATAAGGCAGAATAATAAATTATCAATCTTAATTGCAAATCACACAACAATAAAGCCATCTATAATGTCTTAAATTTTAAATAACATGCTTTGAGCTGCAGTTAAAATGAACAAAATCAAATACTCAGATAACCATAAGAAGAAAATTTTACAAGAATGAAACTTAACTAAAATATAGTTTAAGTTAAAAAATACAGAACACAATACAGTTCAAATATAATGTACAGAGTAAATATTTTAAAACTCAATTTTGTTAGCTTTACACATTAATTATATAATAAGTTTCTGTCTTATAAAGCAATTCATATTTCTCATGAAAAATATATATATACACATACTTATAAAAGAAGTGATAAAACAAACTTTGGTATCAGTAGAATTTATTCTTCATAGTAGAGTACTTCTACTCTTCAACCTTCAGTATTTTGCAAAGTCAAACAATTCTGTGTAATCATTTCTTTATGTCTGAGTGAAAGTTTTACTTCTGTAATATTTTCATGGACATGTAAAATGTTTGTTTCTGTTTGTCAAGCAGTTTGTTAAAATACAAAAAAATCCCACCTCTAGAGTATTTTGATTTTCTTAAAAGATGCCATATGCATCTGACAAACACTGATATTATTGAAATTGCATAAAAACAAATAAAAATATAAAAACACTTACAATATCATCATTTATCTTTACGGCCTTGTAGTACTTATTTCCATCTTCTATTTGATACGGCTTGTCAACCCAAGTGATCACAGTCTTAAAAGAAAAAAAGAAACCATACAACTGGGAAGATGCAATTATAATTAAGTACCTCTGTTCAAATACAATGAACAAAGAAACTTCAATAAGTTTACTATAACAGTAATAACTAATCGCAGTGTTTTCAGATCATTCTGTTGATCTCACTGCAATAAAAAAATATTATTCTGTATACAAGAAATATCTCCTGCAAATTTTTATTGTTGCAAAAAGATACTGACAACAGGTTAATTTTGTTTGGTTCTATACTGTTTAAAATGTTGGCACAGAACCAGATAACTTTTGCAATAAGTTATTAAACTAGAATTCCACAATATGCCTATCTTAACTCATACTTCTGATGAGTTAAAGCAAGCATCAGTTCATAAAGTCATCAATAGCACTGTTCCAATAACAAACAGCTGACAGATAAAGTTAAACTATACAGGCAACCTCATTACTAATTTTTTTTTGTAATATTGAATTTGAGTAGCTTGAAAATATTTTTTTATTAAAAATTAAATTAATATTTCATGTTTGAATGCTTGTAGTTAAAACATTTTTCTTCAGAAATGTTTTTTTAAACTACACTAATATGTAAACTAACCTCTAATTTTTTATTGTAAAGATTATTTAAAAACTAATGTTTAGTCTTTCTATTCTTATGTAACACAAGCAGTGATATGTGGATATTTTTCTGAGCCCATTCTCTTGTCATTTGTTTAATAAAATGAACAATACTAATTTTAGAATGAAATTCCTTTTCAATATGAATATGATCTAGAATCATCAGCTCCAAAACACTCAGTATAAAACACACACTAAACTTAATTTAGACACTAATCACCTTGTCATTTTATATTTTCATTCCACCTTGTACCAACATGAACCACATTAATCTAATCCATTTCTATGCCATTTTGTACACATACAAACCATCATATTAATAGTTTTAGTCTACTTCTATGCTACCTTAAACCAATATGAACTATTATGATAATAGTTTATTTATATGCCACTTTCTACCTTCAAGAACCATATGTTAAGTTTAGTCCATTTCTGTGCCACCTTGTACCAAAATCAAGGTTCATACATCTTAGGAAATTTAGATTTCCAAGACTTTTCTAAAACTTTCTATAGCCCTCATTAACTATTTATTCTGTATATGTTATGCAAATGTATATACACATATGACTAAAAATGAAAAGTAATGATAGCATATAAATTATCAATTCTTTAACTTTTCCACCATCTCTGCAATTTCTTCATGCAAAATATTTAATTCTAAATACTTTTCTTTTGTTTTCCTAAAATTATCTGTTTATGCCATGTTGCTTTGTTCTTTGGCTTCGTCCACAACATGATCATAAGCCTCAAGTAAGGATGCTATGTATTTTTCAAATCCTTGGCATCTTGTCTTAAGTTTCATAATATCCTCAAGGATAAGTTTCCTTTTCTGTGTCTTTTCATTCAGTTCAGTCATCTACTTCTGTTACTCAAGATATTGGGTTTATTTCTGTCTAACATTTTGAATAGCAGTAAGCAATTCCTTCAACAAAGGAACTTTCAGAATTCCCCCAACTCACTGTACATAATCATAGATTAAGCATTGACCACAAAAGAAGGCATCCTTCATGTTTTGTAGCATTAATCCTTCATCCACAGAAAAGCCCTTTTAACAGTTGCATGATCATGAGACAGTATCAAAATGAGTTTGAAAATGCACCATAAGGACTCATAATCCAAAGCTCTGTCCATGTGTTTAAACAAAAAAAAGTCAAATGTATAGGTTTGTTGCTCAAAATCCTTGAAGATGCATAAATTTAGCTTCTCATCTTGAGGTAAATACAAGTCGTACTATCTTCTGAATTGAAAAGTTTCAAATTAACAAGAATAGACAATAACATATTAAAAATATGCTTTATCCATAATATCTGAGCTGTATTTTTAGTGGACAGACGACATTAAAAGTGAGTACTTCAATGGACACTTCAATAAACAAATCAAAACAAACTCACTGAAAAAAGGAAACTCTTCTCTTGGAGTTGCCTCCTTTGTGGCAATCAGTACTTTCATGTTTTCTGTTGCTACAAACGTATATCGGCATGCTTAGCTGATTTGATACTTTCTGCACTGCTCAAAACAATTTTCAACAATTTAAATACAGTGTCGGTTTTAGGTAGCACATGCATCACAACCCTTCTCAGAATATTTATGATCACAAACTCAAGATAAAAGATTATGAAAAGCAGTACAAGGTGGTTTGTCTGATACTTTGTTAGAAATGGAAAGATTGATTCAGATATTGAAACATATCTTTGCCATGGAAAATATATCACTTGTTGCAGATTTCACAGTATTAAATACTTAAATTTTCATAACTGTATAAAAGTTTGATTTGGCTTCAACTGTTTTAATGTGTTTACAAATCTGAAATAATTTCAATTGCCCTTTGTACAACAGCTCCATTCTTTTCCCATTGGGTAGAAAAATTTCAGTGCATATATAAGAGACCTAGTAATTTTCTCAGTCTTTCCATCTAGACAGAAAATCTTTGAAAAGGCAGCATAGTGATTTGAGTATTGCTTCTAAATCCCAATCAAAGTTATTGAATGCAGTACAAATAGCCTCATGGACTGTATAGAGACCACATTCCCCAATGTTAATTAAAGATGGTCCAAATTTGTAGTTTTTAACTCTACTTGTTTCTCATGGAGTGATCATTTAACATTTGAACATACCATTCCTATCTACAAAAAATGATAAAGAGTAAACTCTTTTTGTCAGCTGCAAGAAATAGTTTAAGAGATTATTAGTCCATGTATGGCTGAGAGATTCAAAGTCCAGAAATCTAGTCATCAAACAACTGCTTTCTGAGTCAAAGTACAAAGATACCCATCAAGGTAGTCCTTTTGGTTTTTACCATTTGAAAATCTGTTATACAAAACTGCAAAATCTGTATCTTTTTCAAATCTCTTGATACAAGTTTGATTGATACAGGGAGTCAATCCAAAACAAGCCACATATGCACTATTTTTTTTCTCCACAAAAGAACTTGAATATAATTTTACTATCTGGGAACATCTTTTTAAAATGATCATTTGCATTTTTACAAGTTTTGTAAATGTGCCAGCTAATGATGGTCTTCAGAACCCACAAAATCTCAGCTTTTCAATAACTTATTTTGAAACATATGAATCAAATCTACCTGTAATGAATAATTTGCATAAAGTGGTACTGGTACCTAGATGAGGTATTGAAAAATAATACAAGTTTATTAAATTTAAATAACTGATATTTAGTATATTCTCTTTAATATTAAATTTAACTTAGAATTATAATTCCCTTACTTGCTGGACTATGGCATTTTGTTGATTTGTCACAACATTAATCCTAACTGCCGATGTTCTATCTGGTCAGTGTGACTGCTGTTGACGATTGCAATTTATGTACATTAGCCTCACACTTTTACCCCTTCATATGACTTATCAAATCAGTGAAACAAGCATTTTGCCAATGTGCAACCATAATGAGCCATTCCTTGTAATCATTCTCCACAAGCCATATATTGTTAAATATACATACAATCAGCATATTTTATACAAATCAATAACACAGAACATAAATATAATGATGGGAAAAAATATTAAGGGATTGCAATTACATAATTGTTTGAATGGTGAGGCTTAAAAGTGAAAAGCCTCATTCAACCTTGTATTGCAGAAGCAATACGAATTGTTATTCACAAATGTGCATGTGTGGCACATGCTTGTCACTAAGTGAAAACATGGACTCACTTGGATGATCATTGCTATTATTATATGATGCAATCATCAAATGAACAAATTATGGAAAACACTATTTTATAATAGTGACAGAAGAAAATTTTCACTTTCCATGACTTTTAAATATTTCTTTTGAAATAAAGGACTTAAGATTTAGATAATATAAAACAAGGAATCATAAAATATACATCATAATGTTAATATCATTCATATACATTGATTGTAAAGATGTTTAATTAAGCTTTGAATGTAGCACAGAGACTTACACAGAAAAATGTTAAAGTGTTACCTGTACTGAATGGGTTAATAGTTTAGTCTACTGTTTACACTATATTGCACCAATATGTTTAGTTCATTTATATGCCACTTGCATAAACCATTACATTAACAGTTTAATCCAATTATATGCCATCCTGTACCAATATGAATCATTCTGTTAATAGTTTAGTTCATTTCTATGTCACTGTAACAAGAAAAAGTATTACATTAATAGTTTATTCCAATTATATACCATCCTATATCAACACAAACCATTATTTTAATACTTTAGTCCACTTCTGTACAACCTTGTTTGTCCATCATGCACTTACATACTTTACAGAAATATTTTTTTCAGGATTATAGAAAAAAATTACAAATTACAAGAATAAAAATTCGTTCAAAGTTACAAAATGCAGATTAGAATTTTACAACTTTTTAACATCAAAACCAAAGCTTTATTCAATAATATGAACTTATTGGTTAAAATTAGTAAATTTTATTCATGCATTTATTGATTCCTAACCTTCAGAAATTATATATCTAATAACTTGGCCCATGCTTGTAATATATTTTCTCAGCCTATTCTGTAGCTCAGTATTAAAAATATTCCAAGTGATTATTGAAAAGACATTTCAACAGGAAATTATGTAATGTGGCCAACCACAGATCTTATATTACTAAGTTTACTTTTATCACTAAAGTTTCAGTAAATAACTTGGATACCAAACTATATAATGTGTGTGCAATACTAGAAAAGGTCAGTAGCTTCAAAATTAGAAAGCACCATGGTATAGCCAAGTGTTCATATCTATCTATCCATGTAGACATGCTTGTGTAATGCTGATAATAATAATAATAATAAAGAGAAATATATACTTCATAAAAATTAAAACATAACAGCTTTTAAGTTAATTTAAAAAACATATCAGAAGACTAATTTTCATATCAATCAAGTATTTAATATAAGACATTTAACTAATGTATTTCAAAACTTTTGATTTTGTCAATTAGGTTAACAACTTTCATAAAACAGGAAAGCGTGTTATAAAATAAGTACTACATATTCATCAAGATGAAATGTTGGAAGTTATAAAAGCAGATACAAAAGTAGCTTGAAAATGACAATAGAATAAAACAATTAATAATTTAAATTCTTCTCGTACGTTCAAGAGAGAAAAATTTAAGAAAGTTGAAAATGGAAAAGTCAGCTCAATATTTGAGAAACGTTTACATGTGCTTACACAATTCTATCAACTAATAAAGCAGATATTTTTGTCCATGAAGGAAACTTTTATATGAAAATAAAATGGATAATGTATTAACAAATTACTAACACTATTGCAAAAAGTGCACATGGTTTTACCATATTTTTAAAAGATAGGCTTCAAAACTTAATATTTTAACTTGAAACCACAATCTGCCACCATTTGTTGAGTAACTGCTCATAAAATGTACTGACAGTGACCAGTCCAGATTTTTACACAAATCACACAAAAAAACATTTATTATTGTGTTTCTGGAATTTACGTTTTCACTGTTTCCAGATACGTTTAAATCTTTCAAAAAATAAATTTTTCATGGGATAATAAGAATAACGTTTTATTAATGTTTCATGTCCATTAACTTTCAATGAATGAAAGACGTGTAGAAGTGAAGAAAAATAATTTAACAACAAACTTAAACTTTCTTATTAATCTTAAATTCACAGGCAATGATTTATAAGCACAACAAAGTGGTTTTACTTTGGAGGAAAAAATCTACATGTAGTCTGACTTCTTCCTGAAAACAACAGACCAGTGCTTTGTTGAAATACATAGTACATTTCCCCAAAATAAAACCACTAATTTATGTTTATAAACCATTGTTTTGAAAATTTACTATTTCATTAGATGATGTGCTTCCATAGATTTTTTTATTACTATTGTTCATAAAGTAATGAACATGTGAGATTATATATTAATTTACAACTTTATATTTTTGTGATAGTATTTTAATGTATATAATAAAAACATAATGTAAAACTACCAAAACACTTAAAATTCTATCTCTGAAATCAGGCTAATTAAGCTCAACTCTGATCAACAACAAAGTAGTAAATGACTCTTCACAGTAGCTGTGAAACTTTTAAATTTGTTGATGATGAAGAATGTGGTACAGCTGAGTGAAGTATTCAGGTAAAGAATAAATTTTATTTATTACTTTTATATAAAACAAAAATATCACAAAAAGTTTGAAACATTCACTAAAGTAATAAATATATAAGTTATATTTTTAAAGAAACTTACAAGAAAGTGTGGATTCAGTTACATTATTTTTAACTGATAGTTTCAGTGATCCTCACAGACAATGGCAAAACTGACTTTACGTTTCTTTACTAGCTAGCTTATAAAATATGACAAAAGTCAACATTTTCTTAAAATGAAAATGTATTTCCAATAATACTTTTATCTGCTAATAACATAGCTATTCTTCAACATCAACTTTGTGTATCTAAGCATTGGTATCACATACTCCAGTTTTTCTTAAATGCCCTTGGTATTATCTAATTTGCAAATTTCTCCATCTTTCTCAATATGCCCTCTATCTCAGTACTATATAAATATATATAAGCACCTCACCTAGATAATGTAATCACTTTTCAAGACTTACACTGGCTCTTAGTGGGGAGGCAGGGTGGCAGAGTATCAATGGAGGGAAGTATTATTGGAAACACTGCTTGAATAATTAGCACCCATTTGTATACCTACCATTTATTTATAAATATGTTTATCAAAATGAATATATTATTATATATGCAAAAACTGAGCAAATCTTTGAAATTGTTAGCAGTAAAAGTTTGTTTTTCTATCTTTGTAGGTACTTCTATAAATTGGTTTATTAATGAATTAATCACTATTACCAAATAGTTACGTACTTACTTACACTATAAGTAGGTCATGGTCATTTCTTAAACTTCAGAAAAAAAAACATTACTTTTAACCATACCTTTTGTTTCTTTGTTTGATGTTTCTTCATAGTTTTCATAGTTGTTTCTTTCACTTTCTGAAAGTCAAAATTGGATCTGGTTAGTAAATTTAGATATAATTAAAACAAACCAATTTCAGAAATTGAGATAAAAAAATAAATATTCACTTTAATTATCAAAAATTATATATAAAATCACCCTGTCCATATCATCTTCCATTTCCTCATTCTGGGCATCATCATCTTCTGCTTCTTGAACTGCCATATTTGGACACCTGAAAATAATTTTTACAAATTTAATAAAAAAACACCCTGTCCATATCATTAAAGATCTTACCACTTGTTAAACTAACTTTTAAAGCAGTTTGGTGTTTGTTTTTTGTTTTTTTAATTGTTGATCCAAACATTTCATCTTATATATCCAATCAATTCCAAGTTGTTTATAATTAGAGTATGCACACTTTTACCCCCACTTGTAAATAAATTTTCAGAACCAAAAGAGCTTTAAATACTTTTGCTACACATTACTAATAAAATTAATATAAGAACTCCCAGATCTCTGGTTTGATGTTTAAGTGAAGTAAGCTTCACATCAGAATCTTATTTTCTTAACCTAAAGATGACCTAGGAAAGTTAAAACACTGTTCTCTCCTTATCAATAAAAAGTGTTAATGGTCATACCAGCCATTCTGAAATACAAAATCCTATTTTCACATCTACAGGACTATAAATAGCCAATACATCAAGAAGCCAAAATATACTGCTCAAACCACTAAGTTAATGTTACATTAACATTCCTGCCATGAAATTGGTTGAATTGACTCACTTCATAACCATTTTGTTCACATTACAGTTTCTATATTATAAGTGTGTATCTCCACAAAATCTAACAGAGTTTTAGCAAATAATATATTTTTTAAACAAAAAATAAGGTTTTTTTTAATGAAGTACTTTTACTAAAACATTTTTTCATGAATATTGCCTTTCATTTTTCACTAGTCCAAGTATGGGCTTTATCCAGCCACTGATGCAATGTCTCACAGGAAAAAAGAAAGAGAATTGAGAGTGGAAGAGAATCCCAATAAACATTCCATCGCTGAAGAGATCTCCTGTGGTCATGAGAGAGAGAGACCAATGATGTCATGGAAGACCCTATTCCCAAAAGCAGAAGAACCTCACAAGCAGTAAGTGACTAAGCCAAGAGGGTATGATGACCCAGAAGTTCCAATGAACTTAGCTGAAGCAGTACTCAACTAACAGTCACGTCATAAAAGACGCCCAAATGGACAAGATACTGAATGAGACTGCGAAAGAACTTCACCAATTTGACTAGCCATCCCCTCCAAACCATCTCAAAAGTAGCTGCCAAGTACAAGTATTAAATTCCTTTTCGTAATTAACCAGAAGAAGCCAGCCATCCATTTAAAGAATGAAACTGCAGTCCTTGAGATCATGTTATAAGATCGGCAACATCAATCCATGCCATCCAAAACCCTGGACAAAATGACCATGGTGAGCTTGGATAGTGATTTAAATTGGCTAAGAAAAGATAAATTGATTACACTGCACAACAAAGGTTTTGCTTCTTGAACACTGTTGGGTGTTCCTTATAGATTTTTGGCTACTGATCATGAAAATCACATCCAAATTTGCCCATCATGTACCATTTCATCGAAATCTTCAGTTCTGTCATGTTTTTTCTTATATTTGTGTCCAAAAATGTTCGTTTCTGTAAGAGACCTATGAACAATGTTTTTGCAGTCTGGGCATGACCAGGCATGAAATCAGGCCAGGTTGGAAGCGCTGTTCTGTGGAAGTGTGCAGCCCGGGTATGCCTGGGCAGGCCAAAGACAGCTTGACACTGTATCAGCAGGCTATAAAAGTGGCTTGCAAACACAGATGCTTCTCATTGGATTAATACAGACCTTATAGAGTGTACGTATTGTTTAAGAATATAACATTGCCTCAGTGGCACTGTAACAAGTAAGTTAGATGTAATAGACATTTTACAGGACGATTGATGTCGGTCAGTACGTCTCGTCAATATTGTAACAGCCGCGATACATTCTGCTATATTTGTGGCAAGTATACGCTTGTTCATCAGAGACGCTCAATGATTGCTCTTGTGAAAAAAGCATATCATCTGTGCTTTGGCTGTAAAATTGGTGATTGACCAGGAATGGGCACCTCAGATTTGTTGTGTGACATGTGCTGTCTGTCTGAGAGCTTGGCTCAGAGGCACTCAAAAGGCAAAGCCGTTTGCTGTCCCAATGATATGGCAAGAACAGAAAGACCATGTGATGGACTGTTACTTCTGTTTGACTAATGTGTCTGGTTTCTCTGCCAAAAACAAGAAGTCAATTGAATACCCTAATCTGCCTTCAGCAATGAGACCCGTGCCACATGACAACAGTCTTCCAATTCCGAAACTACCAGAGGAATGAACTTTAGACAAACCAGACGAAGAAACTGCAATGCAGGAAACTGGCAGTAACATTGATCCAGATTTTGAACCGTGCTCCTCAGGCAATCCACATCTCTTAACACAGTCAGAATTAAACAATCTGGTCAGAGATTTGAGTCTGTCAGAAGTAAAAGCTGAATTGCTAGGCTTGAGACTGCAAGAATGGTGTTTGCTGTCACCAGGTACGAAAATTTCTGTTTTTCAAAGCTGCTAAGATGATATAACCAAATTCTTTGCACAAGTTGACAGTTTCTGTTTCTGTTTCTGTGTTGACATCGAAGTATTGTTCTCTGCTTTAGGTTGTGACCACGACCCGCAAGAGTGGCGTCTCTATTGATTCATCAATGTTAAGCCTCAAAGCTGTTCTATCACACAATGACAATGTTCACCCTTCAATACCAGTTGACTATGCAGCACACATGAAAGAAACCTACGAGAACATGAAAATGTTGCTGAAGGACATCCAGTACAGCAAGTACAACTGAAATATCTGTGGAGATCTGAAAGTCATTGCTCTGTTACTGGGACTGCAGCTCGGCTATACAAAGTACTGTTGTTTCATCTGTGAATGGGAGAGTTGTGCAAAAGAGTCACATTACTCTAGACAGAGCTGGCCACTCTGTAAAAAGTTAGTTCCAGGACAGAAAAATGCGGTGCATAATCTGCTTGTCAACCTGGCAAAGATTTTTTTGCTTCCTCTTCACATAAAATTGGGACTTATGAAGAATTTCGTGAAAGCAATGAACTAAAAAGGCGAAGGTTTTCGTTATTTAAGACAGATGTTCAAGAATAACTGAGGCCAAGATCAAAGAGAGCATTTTTGTTGGCCCTCACATCAAACATGTTATGAGTGACAAGTGGTTCGAAGATCTGTTAATTGGGCCAGAAAAGATTGCCTGGAAAGCCTTCAAAAGATGTTGTTGACAATTTTCTTGGAAATTACAGAGCCCCACATTACATTCAGCTGGTGGACAAACTTCTCAAAGCATGCAAAACAATGAAGTGCAACATGTCACTCAAGATTCATTTGCTCCACTCACACCTGTACTTCTTCCCCGCAAATCTCGGTGCTTTCACTGACGAACACGGTGAAAGGTTTCACCAGGACATTGCTACAATGGAAAAACAATATCAGGGTAACTGGAATCTGCCAATGCTTGCTGACTACTGTTGGACACTGCAATGTGATGCACTGAACATTGAATAGAAATGAAAATCTGGAGCAAAACAATTTTAATTATGTTGAACTTAATAGCTTGTTAGAAACATAAACTCAATTAAATACGTTATTGCTGGTAAACAGTTAACTGTCTATTTCTCAGAGTTCCTACGTGATGAAGCAAAACCAAAACTATATTTGTGCATACCCACTAGGTAGCTGTCACAATCGGCAAAAACTTTTCAGGAAGCAAAACTTTTCAAAAAAATTGTTGTGCAGTGTTACTCGCTACCATACTTCAGTTATCTAATGAACAGCAAAAAGTTAGGAATAAAAATCTTTGGAAGTATGGGAAACAGGTTTGATTGCCTGCTGCAAGAGCAATTACCCAACCACTTCTGACTGATACTGATTGATCATGGGATTTGGAAAAGGACAGAGGAAACAGGAAAGGAGAGATCAGTGGTTCAATAATATAAGGGATTTTATGAAATACATGACATCTCAGAAATGGGGCTTATACACAATTCCTAAGAAACGTTAAGGGTAAATGGATCCAATCCTATACAACATAATGAACTATAAGGTCCAAACAACATAAACACCACATACTTAATGCCAGAGCCGAAGACAAAATGCTGACTAAAGTGTAGGAGAGAAGGACATAGGAATCTCCTTCAAACCCCACAGTATTTCTGTGGAGAGTTTCAGAAAAAGAGGTGTATTTAGGAAGGATACCTTAAAAGGTTGGTAAAGGTAAGAAATAAGTAAGGATACTGGGCATGTGTAGGACAGACATACAACTAGGAAACCACCCCCCAAATACCTAACAAGTAGCTTAACAACTGTTGATCTAAAAATGGATAGGCAGCACTGTGGTTGGGAAAAGAAAAATAATCAGAAGCCTCACAGGGCACAACTTGCTAATCCTCTCATATAACCATGAGGCCAATGGATCAGCAAGAACCTGAATATCAGGAAAAGGAGATTCCAGAAGGTATCTCCATTAAACCCCACAGGATTTCTGTGGAGTATCAAAAAGCAGGTCTATGTAAAAAGAATATCTTAAGGGGTTGGTAAGGATAAGTAATAAAAAATACTAGGTATACATTAGGCTTACATATGATTAGAAAGCCCCCCCAACTTGATTCCAATCACTGAGGAGCAAAAGGCTTGTGATATGCATAAAGAAAACAGTTACATTTGAAAGGCAGCACTGATCAAGAATAGTTTATCTTAAGAGAAGAGGGAAGTACCATAATGAATTTTGTTTTTCACCTCAGACTTCCACATATTCACCCCTCTTTAGCTGTATTCATTAAAAGTACCATATGTAAGATGTTCTGTAAAAAATAATTTGAACACTCAAAACTTTGATTTTAAAAACATTATAGTAATTTATTATTAGTAATTTAATTTTTTTTGCAGTAGTAATTTCTTTTTTTTTCAATTATTTTTTTCAGAGATAATGTAAAAAGTACAACTTTTTTATAACCATCTGTAAAGAATATTGTTTTTGACACCTCATGACAAAACAACTAACTATGCTACTGTTTCAGTTGACCTCAAGGTCCTGAACTTCAAATCTAACAATTACATCTTTTTTATGTATTTAAGTGAGATACAACTTTAATACTAAATCTGATGATTTTTTTATCACTGATGTTGTCCAACAACTTGTCTTTAGAAATGTATGAATTTAATAAAATTAGATCTACACCTGGAAAAAAAAATTTTCTGACTTTAACATTCATTATAATATGATTGCCTAAAATGTATGACAAATATGGAAGAAAAATTCATCAAAAGTTGGTACAATATACTATTTATATATGATAAAATATACTTTAATATCAATATTATTTTTAATTGTAAACATACACATGCTACATAGTTTAAACTTCTACAATCAAAACTAATACTGGTATGAAATCTGAGACAAAAGTAAGCTGAAATGTTATGGTGGAATAAAAAGGTAGAGAAAATATTTTTTTTGTTTTTTTTACAATTCTGATTATGAAGTGATTTTCATGTTAAGATTAAAAACATTTTTCTTCATCTCAAAAATCTCTTCTTTCATTTGCATAATCTTTAAAATCTCATAAATATATTCCAAACTTTCTTTTCAGTAAAACTTTATATTTTATCTGTCATTTTCTCTATCCTAATTCAATACGAAGTTGTTCAATTTCAGATACTGCGTCTTCTACAAGTTATTAATCTTTACACCTGCTTACGCTTAACTGTCATTATACTGCTATCTGGCTGGAAATGATTAAAAAAAACTATTCTTATTTGAGTTCTTAATACCCACATATCCTACCTTCTTTTTGAACAAGCTTGTTTACTACGACCACTTCCACCAAACTTCACCATGTCTTTACAAGCACTACATTTTCCACAGTCAGGCAGCTGACAAACCTGTAAATATTTAGATAAAAGTATTACAGTACCACAGGCATAAAAACGTTTATTAAACTTAAATGTATACAAGAACAAATAAAATACTTTAACAAACAATAATAAACATCTAAATAGTTACCATATTAACACATGAGCAACCAGAACCTTAAATTATAATTTAATGTCAATCTACCTAAAAAGTGTCAATATGCTGTTTCTAACAGTCTACCAAATTTAATAAATTACATTTTACTTTTGGCTTGTTAAGATATAACATAAAGTTTGTATGCTTTGAAACACACTCACCTCACAAACACCACATCTTTTACGTCGAACAGTAGGACCTTTATAATTATTACCTCTTTGTAGTTGCTCTTGAAAGAAGTGCTCAAACACAGCATGTACCAGGGGTGTTGTTGTAGCAAGTGAAAATGACGGCCTTTTTATCTTTATCTCTCGTTCAGCCCGTCTCAAAGCTTGTCTGTCCATAAATAATGCACTATATATTTCAGCTTTTGATCATAAAGATTTCTAAATGGAGCCATTTTAATTGAAAATCATTTAAAAAATTGTAAACTATAGTTTATCAGTGGAAGAGAAAAACAAAATTCTGGACCTATTTCAAATAAAAATATTTTTTTACTAATAAAAAATTTACATAAATTCAACATATTCTTTTATAAACGAGTCAGAGAAAGTTTTAATAATGAAAATATTGAGGAGAAAGTCTTAGAAGACGAATCTACCAAGGCATCATTAGATATTTTAAATGCCTCAGATAATTGTATGTAATAAGGAGAAGTGAGATACAGTAAAGTATAGGTTCAGAATTATATAAAAAAATGATGATGACTCAAAAGAAATATGTTAAGAAACATTCTGCCATATGTTTAGATTGTAATGAGCTGATGCCATCAAGGTCAATAAAAGGGTTATGCAAGCTGCAGACATTGCATTAATTAAATGGAACCAGGAAGAATCTCTGACAGCTTGAAGATGCTGCAAGTATGAGCTAAAGCTGTGGATGATTGATGATATTCAAGCTTAAAAATGCTTGAAAAAGAAGCAAGCTAGCACTTTGATCAAATATCGATAACAAGAATGTAAGTATAGATACAAGAAAAAGAGTCTGATGATTCACCATCTCTATTTATGACCAATGTATTAGCAGATTTGCAATCATAATAGAATTGACCAATTAAGTATTAGAACTATTTGCGAGTAGTTGTGCATATTATTTAGTAGATCAAGGGGATACTCAGGAAAATCCTAATAAAACCTTATATAACAGATGAAAAGTAAGCACCCTCTCCTGAGAAAGAAGTTGCCTTTAGACTTCACACAAGTTCCCTACATTACTTCAACATGTCCATCACCATAATGAGACAACCAACTGTTTCTCACCTGAATTCTTTGTAAGTATTCTAATGCCATTACTCCTAAGCATCAGTTATCCTATTAAGCGGTATAGAGTTAAATGAATATTTAGTAAAAGTATTAATTAAAGTGGAAAAGTTAACTTAACTGAGAAGATATATGTTGGATGTAACCATTAAATGTATGAATAATTTAATAAAAGAAGTATTCTTCAAATCTTAGTCTCAAATCTTCTTTGGTTTAATTGTAAAGCCTCAGTGCCTATATGCTCCCCTCACCCACTGAATCCTCACTTAAAATAAATAAATTGTGTAACAGGTAGTATTAGTCAAAGCTCCTGCCTAATGTTACACTACCAAAGCTATTATGTTCTCAACTCTCTCTGTTAACTAGACAGGCAGTTGCTCCCAATATCAACATCATTTATGAACAGGTTGTATTACAAAAATCTAAATATTTCATAATCAGATTAAATTTTTACAATTGCTATGTAAAAAATACAAATACAATGTTAATTCCATTTTGCAAGAATTTGTTAAAGTACTGCAACATTATAACACTTGATTTAGAATATGAATGTTTTGTATTTCTTTCATCAAGTTTGAAAATACACCAACAGGTTTACTTGTTTTATATCTGTAAACATCTTGAGAAACATGATAAAAGCACATAAGATTAATGGTTAAAAAACACAATGGTGACTATCTAGAAACAACTATTGTATTAAAACATATCCAATAAAAATTAAAATACAAAGCTATTTTGTAGCTTCTGAGCCAAATCAATAAAATGAATGCAAGGAAACAAATGTTTTAAGTTCATTCTTGCAAATAAAAGTATTAAAAAAAACACCATTAGCAACAATGCACTTGAATTAAGTGGTATACTCTGCATATTAATGCTGATTATTGAAGCTAGATTTAAAATAAATGTGCAGGTGTTAATTCATTAAAAACCTTAGCAAAATTAATCTTGTGTATTCTAAATAATGTTATAAAAATTAGCAGAACACATTTACTTTAATCCAGGACTGACAGACTAAAATCTCACTGGATATAAAATTACATAGGGCAGGTGAGATCCTGCCCTCAACCCTTTTATAGTTCACTCAATCAAATACCCTATTTCATAATTTAAAATCACACAATGAGTTCAGCTGTCTAGTGTATGTCCTTTAAAAATATGATCTGAGCACAAAGTATAATATTTTGATTGTACAAGATGAAGAGGCGTGCTTTAAAGAAATTCTTAAAAAGCTTGAAACTCGTGTAATATTCTTTTAGTGAACCTAACCAAAGGACAAACACACATATATATGAAAGCTACTGCTTTATTTTTTAGGAACTTCAAAATATTATAACTCAATTACTCACCATAAAAACATAACTGAGAACCCTTTAACAATAAATCACTTGATACAGACAATTATAAGTTATAATAAAACATTACCAAAGACAGAAGAAGCTATCTTTTACACTCCTACTTTAATCTAATTCATACATCAAATAAATCAACTTAAATATAAATATTTTAAGGTAAAAGTTTCACCTACCGCTTTCCAAGAGTAACACCAGCCAATTTAATCAGGGCTCTCATACAAGGTGAAGCTATTATAAGAAATTCATCATCTGCAGCAGCAGAATCATAACTCTGAATCTGATCTACTACAAACTGAGCATGTCTTAGGAGAGATTCTTCTGTGAATGATGTCAATCCTTGAGGTGGTACAGTGGTCTACGAAGAATAAACAATAAAAAAATGACAATCACACCTTAACATTTTCATGAAATGCTAAAATTATGTTAAATTTCTCTGGCAGAAAAACAAAAAATTGAATGTTATATCAGTTTTTGAAAATGCTAGAAACAACCAGTTGATACAAGCTTTGCTAAAAATTTCTTACTTTATAAACTGTTTAGAATAAAATACTCTGATTTTCATAGAAACATTCACAACCTTTGGGATTAGTTGTTTTTAATTAATCTGTAGAAAAACCAATTAAAAAAATACCTGTAGCAAAAACTTGAGTCTCACAAAATCAATTGAATTAAAATAAAAAATTACAATAATAAAATTAACTTAATGTTTTGCTTAATATATCAACAACTTTATGAAAATTAAATATTAAATTAGGTGGCTTTCAAGATGAAATCTAAGATAATAATGCTGTGAAAGAATGCTCAAGGAGTCAACAATATTTTCTGACTTATGTTAGTCAATTTGTCTACACTACAAATATGAAAATATATTTTTGTTGTATACCAAGACACTTAAAAAATATTTTACAATTTATAACTGAAAAGTTAAAAGTCATTTCAAACATTTCAACTTTTCCACATTGTTATTATAATTATATTATGTTTGTAACTGATAGCATGTTTATTGCCTGAGAGGTAATATTTTACAATTTAAAAAATACTTATAGAATAACCAGGACTTTTGATGTCTCAACAAAACAAGTTTAAACTTTGTAGGCGTCTTGACATATTTTCTCACTCACTCACTACTTCAGAAAATCATTAACAATCAGTTTGACTAATGCAAGCTTTCCTAAAGATTTACAGTTGTAAAAAAAAAAACAAGGAAATTCAAAATGATTAGAAATCAGCATTTCACTGCTGTTTCCTTTCTAATAATATGCTCTTTTGACTTTTCTGATAAACATTTAATGAATTTGTAAATAAAACACGCATCAAATTTATTGGATATGAAATGTTGTTTATAAATATTTTATTTAATGCCGAATGAAGTACAAAACTCTCAGTTGTCACACAAGCTAATCAATAACTAAGTAAAACTAAAAGAACTGTAATCAAAATATATCTCAGAAAAAATATTTAAATATTTTTAGTTATGAACTTATACACGTACTTTAAGATAAAAAAAAGTACAGTTTCAGACAGTACTTAAAAGAGGAAATATCCATAATATTTTAACTCTAATAGAAAATTAATAGTTATAAATTTACAAACTCTGATCAATTTAAAATGCTACACACTCAGAAATGTCTTGCAGCTAAGCTAAATTAATTGCAATAAAATATCTTAAGGTATAGATTTTGGCATTTAAGACATTAATCTAGTGTTATAACTAAAAGATAAAATTTAAAATACAGACAAAAACCTAGATTTTATTAATTTCAAACTAAGCTTTTACTCTAAACATTTTTAATAAAGACCTACATTTCAAATTTCTTTACTTTAATTTTACTGGTTATTCAAGTGTCTTAAAAATGACACTTTTATAGGTTCAAACTTAGGTTTGGATCTTCTTATTAGACTTTGAACTTCAAAATAATCCCTGCAAAGCTTTCAATAGTCATGAAACCTTTGATAATAAAACATGGAGAAAAACATTAAACTAATTCACACAAAATTCAAATAAAATTTCATAGTGAATATCAGTGAAAAAAAGTATTGAAAAGCTATGGAAATGGACAAAAATTAACTTTTGCCTGTAAACATATCTATTACAACAAAATGCAGTGTAGAAAAGGATGTTTTTTTTTACTGTTTTGTTCATTATTAAGCATAAAGATATACAATCAGCTATCTTTGTTCTGCCCACCACAGGTATCAAAACAATTTTTAACATTACAAACCTTTAGACTTGCAACTCAGTCTCTGAGTATTAGAAAAACAGTATTGGTTTAATGAACTAATCTACCTGAATTCTATTCAGCAAATCTTCATATGTTGCTTCAGGGTTATTAGCAAGAAATTCAGTAACTGCCTTACTAATATGAATCTTTTCTTTCATGGCATCCATAAACGGTTTGTAACTCTCGCTTGGTTCCATCAAAATGTAGTCAGCAAATGCTATAACACAAAAAGCACATTTTTTTCCAAGTTTTTGAACATATGCTATAAAAAAACCTAATGGTTATTTGAAAATAATCAAGAAAATTAAAATTATATATACTTACAACATACCTTACACAAAACAAACATCACAGTTAATAAAAACCATTTATTAAACTACTTTGCAACTTTTCCCACTGTTGAAGGCTATATACGATCAGTGAGTAACATGTTCAACATCACAAAAGTTACTAATTGAGTAATGAAAGATACTGTGTATACTTTATTTTTTAGTTACTCAGTTAGTTACATATTTATTAATCAAAGCTAAGTAAATTAAGGATATGTACAATTACTCTAAGGATATTACAACTGAAATATTCTACTTGAAGTTAGGCTTACAAGAGAAAATGGCCTGAACAAATGTCTATCAATAACTGAACTGAGCATTATATTTACCAAGTAATACTAAATAGTCCAGCCATCAACAGTACAAATTACAACAATATATATATAGACACACACAGTCATATGAAAAATTAGGACACCCTATGAAAGCCTGTGTATTTTTGTAACATTTTTCGATATATAGATATTTAATCTCAATTTTAACAATACTGAGAGATTATAGGAATATAACTAAACAATAAAAACTGAAGAAAAGACTTTAAGATATTCTGTAAACGTAATGCTACAAAAATGCATATTCGAACTGAGGAAAAAGTTAGGACACCATATCCCCTAATAGCTAGTGTTACTCCTTTGGCTAAAATAACTAAAGTGAGACGCTTCTTGTAGCCATCTACCAGTCTCTGACATCTGTCTGAAAAAAGTTTGCCCCACTCCTCAATGCAGAATTCTGTCAGCTGTGAGATGTTTGACTTGTACATGTACGTTTCAAGTCACTCCACAGCATCTCAATGGGATTAAGATCTGGGCTTTGACTCGGCCTTTCCAGGACTCCCCATTTCTTAGTTTTCAGCCAGTCCTTGGTGGATTTACTGGTATGTTTTGGGTCATCGTTCTGTTGCAGGGTCCAGTTCCACTTCGCTTTAATTTTCGTACAGATGGTCTCACATGATCCTCAAGCACCCTCTGATACACAGTAGAATCCATGGTGAATTCTATGATTGTGAGCTGTCCAGGTCCTGCTACAGCAAAGCAGCATCAAACCATGACACTTCCACCTCCATGCTTCACAGTTGGTATGAGGTTCTTTTCCTGGAATGCTGTATTTGGTTTATGCCAAACATGTCCTCTGTTCTGGTGTCCAAATAATTCAATTTGGACTCATCTGTCCAAAGAACATTATTCCAGAAGTCCTAGTCTTTGTCTACATTCTCTCTGGCAAACTTCAGTCTGGATTTGATGTTTCTCTTAGAGAGCAAAGGTTTCCTCCCTGCACACCTCCTATGCAAGTTAAACTTGTGCAGTTTCTTTTTGATTGTAGAGGCATGCACTTTCACATCAACAGTAGCCAGAGACTGCTGTAGGTCCCGTGATGACATTTTAGGGTTTTTGGAGACCTCCTTTTAGCATCTTGCGGTCTTGCTCTCAGGGTGCACTTACTTGGACAACCAGACCTGGGCATGTTGGCAGTTATTTTAAAAGCCCTCTGCTTGTTAACTATTTTCCAGGCAGTGGAATGGCTGATTTCAAATTCTTTTGAGATCTTTCTAAATCCCTTACCAGACTCATAAGCTGCTACAATTTCCTTTCTGAAAGCCTCAGACAGTTCTTTTGCTCTCATTTGGAATTTATTTACAATAAAGAAAACAGGACAAAAAGGCAAGACGTGAAATATAAACAAGCAAAAAAACATTAATATGTACAAATGGATTAAAAAAATGAAATACTAACAATATTAATTACAGATAAAAAAAAACATGAAATACATGCAAACATGAATATGTACAAATGGGGAAAAAAACATGAAATATTTACTAACATGAATATTTACAAATGAGAAGAAAAAAACACACACATAAGAAGCGAGAGTGGAGGCAGGGAGGCTCAGAAGCCGACCTCCACCCGATCCCTGACCAATGCATAAAGGGGCAAGACATCCAGCTGACAGAGATGGTAAAATGTCCTGGAACCTAGGCGCTGATAGTCCACCTCAAGGAGGAGTAACAGCCAATATCTGGCTCTACCCAGTATCAAAAAGTACGACATACGTCATGCACGAACCCCCCAGCATCTGGAGACCATGCACCGAGACGGAGTGGTACAGATGAGAGAGCTGGCACTTGATAACCAACACGTAAAGTGTTGGGGACAACGGGCTGCCCTGACGAACCCGTTGTAAGATGGAAAAGGAGGACGTCAGATACCCGTTAACCAAGAGCCTGCTCAAAGCTGTCGTGTACAAGACCTTCATGTAGTGAACAAAAACTGGAGGGAGGCTACACCTCTCCAGAACGAACCACAGAAATCCATGGTGGACTCGATCAAAAGCTTTGCTCTGATCGAGGGACACAAAGGCAACAGGGATATCCCAATCCGTGATGTAATGGAACAGGTCCCTGAGAAGCACCAGATTTTGTTGGATACTTCTGCCCCACACGCCACAAGTCTGAGTGCAGCAGTCCAAGGAAGGCATGACTGCACACGAACGGGCACACAGGACCTTAGAAATGACCTTTGCATCCACATTCAGGAGAGAAATGGGGTGCCATGAGGAAAGATCTTCAGACTGGCTGGGATCCTTACAGATAAGTGTAATTAGCCCATCCAGCATTTCCAGTGGCAGAGAACCCGCAGCCAGGCAGCTGTTAAAAAGCCGGACAAAGGAGGGTCTGACAACATGCCACACGTGGCTGTAAAATTCCACTGGCAGCCCATCTGGCCCAGGATACTTACCAAGCGGCATGGACCAAATGGCCGACCAACACTCACCCAAGAAGACTGGTTTCACCAGCTGTTCGTGAAAGAAAGGGTCGAGGGAGGGCAAAAAGGAAGTAAGGTCAACCCACAACCCCTCGTCCACGGGCGAAGCTGAAAACAAATGGCGATAGTAGACGAGGCCCGCGTCCAGAATGTCGGAGATGTCAGATAACGAATAACCATTCTCCAACACCAGACTGGAGATGTGTCTGGTGTGACCATGAACCTGTCTAAGCCTGAGAAGAAGGCCCCCCGCTCCTCAGACTGGACAGGCGCACATACATTGACAAGCCGAATCTTACGACCCCAGCAACAACATCAATGTACACCACCTACCCCTCAGCATCACTATGTGATGCCAGGATGGTCCCACTAAAATGCGGGTGGAAGAGGATCCCAACCCCACGCGAACGTGTAGTGCCAAACGACCAGAAGGCACAGACAGGGTAATGGGATGAGAAAGAAAAATAGTCCCTCCGAGAAGCAAGATGGGTCTCCTGCAAAAAGATGGCATCAACCGCAAAGCAGTTGAATAGGGAGAACGCGTAGAATTGCTTAGCAATGCTATGCATCCCACAGATGTTAAGAGTAATGCAAGATAAAACCATCAGCCAAACAGTCCCCACGCCACAGACAGAAGGGACCACTTCACACTTGACAACCTGAACACGGAGAACGACACAAAAGGCTCAACGAAAGGTGTGGTGCTCACTCTCACTTCAACAGTCAGGAGCACACCAAACTGAATGTGTGAGGTTTAAATAGGGTAAGCCTCATTCGCAATGCTGAGTAACGATCTTCTAATCACGTGCACCTGGTGTGATACACCTGTGTTTGAGTTGAGCCATTTTAAGTGGGTATAAATGTGGGAGTGTCCTAACTTTTTCCTCAGTTAGAATATGCATTTTTGTAGAATTACATTTTACAGAAGATCTTGAAAAGTTTTTTCTTCAGTTTTAATTGTTTAGCTATATTACTTCAATCTCTCAGTATTGTTACAATTGAGATTAAATAACCATTTATCCAAAATTGTTACAAAAATACAGAGGCTTTCATAGGGTGTCCTAATTTTTTCACATGACTGTACATATATATATATATATATATACATATTTTAGCTTCTTCCTTTTATATAGTAATTATTATAACATATGAATTACTTCAAACAGCACAGGCTTATGCGTGATTTCTTTAAAATTCTAACTATATTTCATGTGAAATACATTTAAAGAAATATTCTTTTTTGTTTTTATTTACATATGAGAAAATGTTTCAATGTTCTCCAACAGAAATGAGAGTGAACGACTAAAATTACCTCAATAAAGATATTTTTCTCTCTATTATTATAAATACTGCAAAAGTGTAATGAAACAAACTTACCAATTGAGGAAAATGTGTACTCCAACAATAAAATTACAAAAACAAGATCAAATATTTAAGTTTATTACCTTTGACTTTATATAAAGCACATAACAAAACTTTATCACAGACTTGTTTTAAATTATTACAAACCATATATTGTAGTACAACAGCTATAAAATAATCAAAAGCTATGAAATTTGGAGAAATTCCTAACAGAGAATATGTTATTCTTCAATGCAATTTGTAGTTTATAGAGAAAAATCACATAACCTGTTGAATATTAAAGATGAACTGGTGGCAATTCAATACGATTATTATAACAGTTATAAAAAATATGAAATAAGCCACAGGAACAACTTATTTACAAATAAGACATTATTTTACCTGTAGAAAATCCAATCAATGCTTTCTCTCCTCCATCAAATCCTGCAGTCCACCACTCATTAATTGGGCCCATGTTTCGAGTTGGAATTCCTCCTAGGGGGTAAAATAATTTTAGTTTTAAATAAACTTAATTGTTTTATAAATTATTTAAAAAAAACACACAAGAATTCATAAAAAAATTCCACATTAATCTTACTCATTTACACAATAGCTGTTTGATGTGTTTTTTTTCTGCAACTCATATGTTAACTCTTTCAACATAGACTCGGTCTATTTCACCAACCACATGACCTCTTTATACTTGTTTAAAGTATTTATAGATTTAATACTTCTAACATTCAATATAGTGCATATATCTTCACAAAATTTGGCAGTCTTTCAAAATACACTGTAAGACTTTCATATACAAAAACATTATATTTTAAGCACAGTATTTTAAATAAATGTAAAACAAAGATTTGTCCATTAATATATTGAGTATTTGTTTTGAATAGCCTGTGTGCAAAGTAATTTCCATGTTAAAATTAAAAATATTTTTCCTCATCTCAAAATCTCAGATTTTCTTCAGGAAATCCCTAAAACTTCCTAAATACATTTCAAACGTTTTTTTAACAGTAAAATTTTATATTTTATCTGCTATTTTCTCTACCCTAACTCTATAAAACATTAATTTGACTGACCTCATAAACATAAAAAAAATCTACATAAATCTAAATTACTTTTTTCTTTCTATAATGACTCCAAATTGTAACATGAAACTACACCCATTTATTCAAAGTAGTTTTAAACTTCTAACAGTATGCATGTATTTATAATTAAACTGTTTTATTGCACTTTTGATTGCTCTTTGAACTGTGTAACAGCTATCCATGCCAATAATAAGTTGGAAATCACTCAGGGAACATGCAGCTCATCTTATGCAATTGAAGTATATTATGAAATTTATATGCAAAAACGGCTCGTTTGGGCTGAGAAAACACTTTACACACTTTGTTTTACACAAATAATTTGAGAAAGACAACAGAAATTGTATTGTGTAATATTCATTTTTTAAGAAATCACATGTGAATTAAGTGTTATTTGTGTGATATATTTTGCAACAACTAAAGCTGAAAGCAAAGTTACTCATCACACTATGACAATAACAATGTGCCATCATGTACCATACTTGTTGTACTGAAAAGATTGACCAGGCAAAAGAACACACAAAGTGATTCTGAACAGAAAAATCAATATACAATCCAAAATCCTCAGAGACCTTTCTAACAATATGTAATTTGTAACATTTGATCAAGAAACTTCCAAAAGTTCTGAACAGACAAATGCAAATATATTATTTATACAGATAATATCATTAAAAACTCTCAAACTCCAAACTGATCACAACATATATATGTTTTTTTAGATTGTATGGATATGCAAGTAGTAGGTAAGGTGTAATAAAGATTATTAAACCCAATATGCTTCCACAAAAATGGAAAAAGTTTAAAAATAATTCAACACTAGGGGTGTACAGAAAAATATGGCATGTTTACACATTTACTAGAATTTCTAAACAAAAGAACCACTGTACAAAATTTTTAAATTAATGATCATAACTTGGAACTAGACAATTGGAGACTTACAAGCATTGACTAGTAAGACACATTAAGTTCTTTTGTTTTTGTAATCATTTTGTTACATGAAACAATATTGTATGTTACTAATTTCTCCTTAGTTTAAACTTGACAGACATTTAAAGTCAAATTCAATTCAATTACTAACAACTTAGTTCTATAAAACTGAAGAAATCTCCTTTATACATAATGTTCCATTCTCCTGAACTGACAATTCAATAAAAAATATACAAATATTGAAATATCTGAGGATGTGCTTTAGTGCAGGAAACCTGAAAGTTAGCACCCTCAGAGATAGAGGACGAAAAGATACAAACACAGAAAAACTTTTCAAAAAAAAAAAAGGAAATAAATGTAGGGATGGCTAATATCAAACATTCAAAAACAATCCAAACAAGAGAATAGGGATAACAGTTGCATCAGCAATACATAATAGAACAGGCACAAAGTGTAGTAGAATGTCAACAGATAAAAACAGGACAGCACAAACACAACTATGACTAAATAATTAGGTATATTGCTGGAAGTTACTTCTTGCCCATGCTATTGTGTACAGCTGATGCCAATGGCATCCCTACGATCTTGTTTGCATTCTTTTTGAAGGATTGATAAAAGCCATCCCTACATTTACTTCCTTTTTGCTTGAAAAGTGTTTTTTTTCTCTACTTGTTTGCTTGTTGTTGTTTTTGTATGTAGTGTTTCAATAAATATAGGAAGGTTGTATTTATGACCAAGTTCTTAACACAATTAGATTACAATGTAAAATTTACTATTTATCTATTATTGAGTAGTAATTCCTGTGCAACCCTGTACTAAAGTTTTTTAAAGCAACAACACATTTCTATAAGAAAGCTAACTTCAAGGGGTAATGATAGCCTCACTTGCACATGAATCATGTTTTTCTTAAAATTACTATTAGTTATTAACAATCCTTATAAAAGCAGATATTCCATTTGAAACTGTATAAATTAAACTGGCTGGCACTATTGTTTTAGTTTTTGAGTTATTATGTTATGAAAAAGAAGCAGAAGTTCAAATTTTATACTATGATATGTATGAACATTCAAGGATACTGTAATAAACAAAATACTGTATAGTATCATAAAGTCCTAGTGACCTACTGCTATTTAAAATACCATTCTGATAAACAATCCAAGCCATCATTTACATAGGCAGTCCTACTGCCTGTCTGATTACATAAACAAGTCTTCTAATCATAAAGCTGACCCGTTATTCGATAAACTGAATTTAGTACATTTTCTGTGTTCTTAAATTATAATAATTGTTTAGTGGTTTAAAGGTTATTAAGACTTGCCATCAATTTCATGTATGATACAAAAGAAGTACTTCAACTTTATAATATATATTATAAATTGATTAAATTAATGATACCAAAGACATCTTTTTGATGAATACTGTTTAGCAACAATAATATTAAACAAAAATTAACAAACATTCTCAGTTACTGAAATTTTATAAATGTATGATGCAAAGAGTTTAAAATTGAATAACTGAATAATAAAACAACTGAGTATACATGTAGCATACAAAAACAAAATATAAGTATCAAATAGTGCATTAGAAATAAAAGTTTTAAAGTTACTTACAATAGGATAGAGTATAACCAACCTTACTTAGTGGTACATAAAAATATAAGCAATTGTAAGAAATTTAATAAAGACCACTATTCCTTGTTTAAAATATGTCTACTATTAAGATTTTCTTTTATTTGTATCACAAAGTAAGAACATCCTTTCTTACAGTTTATATCAAATGATAGTACAGTATTTAAGGCTAACATCTGATTTTTCATTAAATGGGAAAGAATATCTCAAATAGCTAAATTAGTTTTACTAATAAAAAAAAAGGATTTTGAGGGAAAATTCATTAACTTTCAAGGTAATGAAGAGTCAAATAGTTTAATACTATGTAATTCACAAGTTTTCAACTGTCAATAATTTGCATTTAAAAAAAGTTAAAGAGAAGCAAGTTAGTCAATAGCACCCACTGCCACAATCTTTGTGCTACTCTAATGAAACAGTGGAATTTGACCATCACTTTTATAACACCCATAGAGCCCCAAACTGCAAAGTACACTTTTCTAAAAAAATGGTAAAAGTATAATATCATCCAGTCTTACATTCATTCTATCAATTTCAAATTTGAACCTCAAAGCTTACCCTGTGAACTAGGATCTTCTTCATAGATTGGTTTTACAAAACCACTGAAGTACAGTTCTTTGTTCTTCTCTATAAGTCCAGAGTCAAAAGGGCACAAGTGTATGTTACGATCATACACACTGAAACCACAAGAACCATTATGTCAGAAAAAAAAACAGATACACATTAAGTCAGTCAACTTGCAGTATGTAAGGGTAAGCTCTGCTATTTCAGTATAATAAATGTGTGTGTGTGTGTTAGATTTTTATGAGACAAACTGCATGCTTTCACAACGATGACAAAACAAAAAAACTGTATTGATATAGTTTCTCTCATTATTAATAATTAACTATATATATATATATATATATATATATATATATAAACACATGCAGATATACATTTAGATACTGTATCTCAGAACAGCTGGTATGGGTATTAATGCTTTTATTGATAAAGAGAGAACAACATTTCGACCTCCCTAGGTCATCTTCAGGTTAAAAAAGATACTGTACATAAAAAGTAAATATTCAAATTATTTCAAAACTTTTATTCACATTGTATACAAAATCATAAATTAACATAATAAAAAAATACAAAGAACCATAAATTAATATGGCAAAAGGACTTACAAAATGAGAAGAACTGAAAATAATTAAACAAGAGTTCCATAAAATTTAAAAACATTACGTTGAATTAAAAATAATATCATAGAAAGCTTTAGCTTTTAATTGAAACCACATTAGGCATCTTTAATTGAAACATACAAAAAGAAACCTGATGTTAAATAAAGACTCAATAAAAAAAATAGGATAATTTTATTAAAAACACAATTCATAATGGATCAAATTTAGATGTTGAGGCCTTAAAGTTTTACTGTATACAGTTTGTAATCAAGGTTTATGTAAAAGTAAACAAGACATGATTGTGTTCTTAAACCTAAGAGGTATCAAGAAAACATACACGTGTTGAACACCCAGTTGTGAGTCAATGTGACATATTTTGTGAGTTCATTCCCAAGTAAAGCTTCCTGGCACTTTCTCTTCATTAATTTTGAACAGAGACTTGAACTTTCTGTAATATCTGGAATCTGAACTGCTCACCAATATGGCTGCATTTATACTATTACAAAGCTATGAGAATGTTACACCCATACCCCAATCCAGCTTCCCACACAAAATATAGCAATGACTGCACATATTACACCATACAAGACCTGGTTTCTCAACTCTCTAAAGCTCCTTTTAAAAGTTCTGTAAATATAGATGGCTGTGTAAGGCTCACTGAAACTCTTATCACTGTCAAATGGCTAAGTGTGATAACCACCTAAATGTGAACACTTCTATTGTTTCGTACATGAGAAACGCAGTCTAGCCAATCCTCTAAACTTGTATAGCATGTACAAATTGCAGAATACAACTGAAAAGTATGTTCTTTTAGGAGTAAAGTGTGCTGTTTGTTTTCAGATTAAGAAATTGGGAAATTTATCAGAATATACTGTTTTGAATATAACTTGGACAATAGAAACACTGAAACCCCTAAATAACCACCTCAATCCCTAAAATTAGGTCTTCTTGACTCTCAAACTAGGTGTTTTAAATATAATTTTAGGAGTTTAAAACCAATATCTAATGTCAGAAATATTCATTCTCTATTTCTGCAATTTATATGAACTAGCATATTGTAGGTTTGTTGTTACATGTCCTGAGATGGCAATAGCTAATCATCTTGTAAACATGGTCATAATGGAAAGTGAAACATAAACAGTGTTAAAATGATTATCAATAACAAATGCAAGACAGAGAAAAAACTTCAATCCTCATAACTTTTGTAATAAGAATTATCAATTGAGACTCAAGTCTCAAAATATAAAACAGCAGGTTTGGCTCAACATTAGATTAATTTATAACTTGTACTGTTTAGGAAAGAGAGAATATTTCCCTTAAAACAAAATGTTTTGTTTTCAAGAACTAAACTATTAGAGATAGTAGTGTTAAAAATAAATTCAAATAATTCTCATATCATAACCATCAAAATCCAACTGAATTTCTGTCTTACAATTCTTAAAAAATCACAGTTTTTGTTTTGCTAAAATGACAACAGAGTTTTTTAGAAATAAAACAATGAAATCCAGGAAGTGTGTGTGTTAACAAATATAAGTTCTGAAACATTATAGATAATAAATTAATCACTATTATTTTTAGAAATTTTTCATTATTACAATACCTGAATTGAGTTATTTTATGTTGAGGTCTTTCACTAATGTCTCCCATATTGTCTTCATTTTCTTCTCCTGTAAACAGTGATAGATGAGGGTCTGTCAGCATAATAAATTCTTCCACCTTAAAAAAAAATTTAAAAAAATGAAGTGACATGCGTGTGTGTGCGTGTGCGCACGCGCACACACACACGCACACATTCACAGAAGAATATTAAATATTAAACCTGAAGCACAGCCACATGGTCAAGGTCACACTATTAAACAGAACACTACCACCAAGCTCAAAATCATTCGCTATTTCAAGTATATGTGTTTTATGAAACCTTGGTCGACCATGCTGATACAACAGCTAGTTTCAAATCTCAGTCACTAACAACAAAACGTTCTACATTGTTAACCAACTCAATAGTCAAATAGATCTTAGCATAAAAAGTATTAAAAATTACATACAACAGATCAGATCATAAAAAAATACTTAGCAGACTACAAAATCTAAAGTAAGGCTTTTTGTTTTGTTTATTTTTTACTAAACAAAACAATAAAATTCAATTTAAGTATAAAGCTTTTGTATAAGAATTATATAACTTTAAGAAGCTGGTAAACATGCTTTAGAATACATAATAATGCTAAAACAGCCTTTGTACAACAAATGCTAAAGCAAACATTCATTGACAAAGAGTAAGCATATTCAGATTTTTATAAATACAGATAACAACACCTGTCACTCATGTATCTACAAAACAGAAGTTTTTTATCTACTTTATGCCTCAAATTGTTGTGGGGAACTGGCTGAACCAATGAACAACAGGACAAATTGATGAAGGAAATTAGCAGAAAAAAATGTGAAGCCAACAATAAAGAAGTAATTTTGATGCTGTGCATAGATACTTTTGCATCATATGAATAGTTAATGTGCTATTGACTCAAAACAGTAGAAGAAAGCAGCTCTAACTCTTATCTACAGTATCATGTTTTAAGTCACTGGGAGTTAAAGTTCCTACACTTAAAACTAAATCACTTTTATCTCAACATTAATTAGTAGCTCGACTGTTCTGGTCAACTAAGAAACACACTCTTACAAGTTACAGGGGTGAAACAATAGTCTGATATGGCTAGTGTCTTAATACTGAGTATCTGTTTTATTTTTAACTCTTAAATATATTCACACATTTATTTTATTGCATTGTCATTACAAAATAGTGTTGCTGATTACAATTTCTCAAGCTCAGTATGAACAAACTGTTCATTACCAAAAGAAAAAAAGTTACTTAATAGTTAATAAGAAAATTATTTTCTTTCTTGAAAAATCAGTATCAATTAATTACTTAGTTTTCATTTAATAGACTTTACTCGCAGCATTGTACAAACTAAAGAATCTTTATTAACTGTTTACAATATTCTGATTTTAAGCATTTTAATGGTTTTTGTAAGTATAACTGTAGATGGCAAATCTTTAAAAAAAAAACAAAAAACAGTGCACAATCATCTCACCATAACTTTGTTTTAAAATATATATTCAGGTTAATCCCTCAAATGTGAAAGTGAAATTATTTTAATTAGCTTTTCATTCTCTAGTTTACTTTCAAAATATCAAACTTCCTATTTTTCATTACAATCATTATACACTGATTATGAAAGGGTTTTTGCACAACACAGTTGTCTACAATTATAACACCTACTAACTTGTACAAGAGAGTTAAAAATAATAATAATAAAGACTGACCACTATGTTTTGTTTAACTACTGGAAATTTGTTGTAAATGTTTATCAATGACTTCTGTTGAAACAATAAGCTTTGAGTTTTGTAATATTTTCCCAATTAACACTCCTTTAATGAAATTAAATGAAATGGCAATTTCATTTAAAAACAAAATTATTAGCCTAATATTAATAACCTTTCAAGTTGCTCTGGGGCCTATTAGGCCCCACTTTTCATAGGAGTGTTAATGTTTAAAAGTAAACAAAATACAAAAAATAAATCATATTTTTATACATATGAACAAAATTCTGTGCAAATAGCCCTGTCAATATATTTTAATGCTTAATAGGTTCACATATATAACAGAAAACTAATACTAATTTTGTAATTGTCATATTTCATATCCTCTTCCCTCAAACAAGCCAATATAGTTCTTTTATATTTGAAAAATAAAAACAAAAATTGAAAGTATATTTATGTTAGATGGGCATATGTTTAAAATCAAACAAAGTGCGATGTCTCAACTGTAACAAATCTCAGTTTTCTATTCACTAATTTGTAAGAATAAACTTTTACAGATCCTTTCATCAGAATAAACAGAACTTGTAAAGCTCATTAGTTAATTGCTGTTAGAAAGGAGGAATATCAACTTGAATAATGAGAAGTATGAACAAAATTAAGAATCTGCTTTCCAAATAAACAAACTCCATTATCAGTTGTCTCAAAAGCCATGGAAACTTAATCAGTGCTTAAAATTTCTACAACTGTTAAATAGTTCAGACAATGACTTCAAAAATACAAGTTACAGAATTTAATTTTGCACCCGGTTTACATCTTTTCAGTTGTGGAATTTAAATCAAATAAATTCCTACATTCATATACATCAAGTAAATTTTTATATAATCAAACTCACAGAATTTTCTGGATCTCCAGTAAACATTACTAAGTTTGGGTTATTTAATAACTGTCCACATTCTTTACACTTTAAAGGAGGTTGAACTGATGGCTTGACTTCTTTATTCATTGCTCTTTCTCTGTAAAAAAAAATCAAATTTCCAAATTTATTAGAATGCAACATAAAATATAAAACAGTCATTTAAATAAAAAAGTTTGAGAGCAATGAAATGTTTTTGTGCCAAAAAAACATGTCATGGGAATTTCATCTTATTTGTTTTATACGCTTTTAAGATACTTTGTCAGGAGACCTACTATTTTAAAGCTGGATAATGTACTTTGATACATGTAAGTGTTGAAGTTTTGTTTCTAAATAGTTCTGAAGTTTTATTATTGCATAACTTTAGGTACAAAATGACTTTTCTGTTTAAGAAATAGAAAACAGAATGAGTCACAAGAAATAGTGTTTAGATCCTTCTCTTAAACAATCACAAACATTTAATTTCAACAGTACAATACATTTTATAAAGTATTGTATTTTATCTTAAGTATTTCGTATCTAAGTTATAATTTATAGATTACAACTTCTAGAATGTTTTTTTAGAAGTTCTACATAATTTACTACTTTAACTAAACTACTTTAACAAAAATATTGACATAAAATTATAAAAATGCTCACATAAAATGGAACATTGATATACAGCAAAATACATTTTAGAAGTTCTTTTTAAATTGGAAACAGTTTATATGTACTAATAATGCAATGTTGAACTTTGAAAAACTTGCACTAAAATTTAATATATACTACTTTATACGTGTTTTTCTATCAAACTTTTCTGAACTTATATAGTTTATAAGAAACATTTATAATAAAACAGGATCAAAGATAAGTAGTCCAAAATGTTTAAAACTCGTCACACTCTGATTGAAAATTAAACTTTTTTTCCCTCACTACATAGCAACTATACCAAAACAAGAACAGAGAAAAATATTATCTAAAGTTAGTAATGACTAGTAGTTTCAAATCTGAAATTTCGGTTTTCATTACTAAAATCAATGTATAAACAGAAACTAAGCACTTCCACCAGATTTACATGTCTCTTACTTGTGCTGATGACTATTAAAAACAAATCATGCAGTTCTTGACCTTCCCCAGAAATTAATCAACAAGCACTTAATTTTTTCACCTTAATATCTTCCAATTCTACAAAAGTTTAAGAAAAACTACATGTGCAGAAAGTGTGTTGTTAAATTTTAAGCAGAGTTGCATTAGGTCAATTAACACAAGCTATCCTTAATTTGAAAGTGAAAAACTACAGCATGATTTTTCCAAATTTTGTTATTTGGAACAAAAGAAGTGGCCCACCTATGCAGATACAGATATTGACCCATAGAGGATCATACCTGTAGACTTCATAATCCACCCATGGTATGCAGCTTAACACCTGAGAATCATTGGACTACATGTAAGGCAGTTAGTTAACACCATTCATTTCTATTAAGTTACTCTTTTGAGACCAAATAATGGGATTAACCATCACTCTTATAATTCACCCACACCCCCAAAATACAGAACTAAATTTTTATTCTTTATTTTTAGCAAGTAACATAATTATGATTATTAATTCAGCATGCTAACCACTGGGCTATGAGTGGATGAAACAATCTTGACCTTTATCCTGCATTTGCAAAATTTTTTCATTTGATTTCTGTGTATGAAAAATATTTTTAAAATTTCTGCTTGGAAGATACAAATTACTATTTTTACAGCTCCATAAGAAGGACAGAGTGAATACAGATCAGAAATCTAATACAAATACTTCTTATATTTATGAATATGAAAATAAAAATAGGTTGGTTGGTTGATTTAGTATTTTATGACACAAAGCAGCTACGCTATCTGCTCCAAACATCCGGTAAGAAGTTAAAAGTAAATTAAGTAAAATTCATAAAAAGAAATTAAGGTTAAACAAAACAAAGTTTAAAAAAAACACAAAAATAGCATAAAACCAATGTATACATCTAGTCTACAAAGGTAAGAGAAAAACTACAGTAATTCAAGTTGTAAAGAACTTTCTGTAGCATAACTGTAATTATCATAACTCGCCAGGAAGACTAACAGGCAAGTACAAAAACCACTGTCAGTCACCTAAAGTTGGCCTTTCCAGTCTTAATTCCCTGTTATTTGACGTTATGGCCATTTTCAAAAAGGAAAGTAATAAAAAGGTTTTAAAAGATGTGAAGCAAAATTATAATAATAACTCACCAGGATAACAATAGCATTAATCACCTAAAGTTGGCCTTTCCAGTCCTGGTTTTGAGTTATTTAATGTCACAGCCAGTTTCTAATTTCAAATCGAACTAGATGGACTGATTTTTAAAAGGGAGCCACATTAAAAAAAGGTGTAATGTATAAATTAAAAAACTTAAATGATATTAAAAAGATTAATTGGCTTTAAAAAACTAAAAACATTACCAAGGTGGACAGTGTCACCAACATCAATAACACTGTCTAACTTTATGGAAAAACCTTGGGACAGAACATGTTTAAAATGGTGCTGTCCATTACAACTCTCAATGACAGCAAGAAAGTAAAGTGTGGCTTATTGTAAGCTGAGTGTTACACAAACTACATGCTGGTGCATCAGTTCCAGATAATAGAAAACAAGGAGATAAAAAACTGTGACCAATGCATAGTCTAGTTAGAACAACTTCCTCTTTCTGATCCTTAAGCAAGCAAGATGGCCAAAGTCCAATATAGGGTTTTATTTGGAAAAGCTTGTTTGCGCATTGCTCACTCCAAGTCAACTGCCAACTGGCACGGGCCCGAGCCTTAAATCCAGGACCATAGTCCATGTATGGGAGAGGCACAGCAGTGATGGTGCCAGAACAGATAGACTCAGCTGTGGTATAGGCGAGCTCCTTCCAGCAAATTCCAACATGGCCCAGTATTCAGAAAAACTCGATAGAAGTAGATGTTAAAGAGAAATGAGCCACTCAGTTTTGAATATCAAGCAAGAACAGGGTGTGAACCAACGTGAAGCAATTCCAGGGCCAATAGAAAATTAAATGAGTCAGCATAAATAGTGCAATTTGAGTACTGCCTGGCTTCGATGTGATCCACGACAAAAGAAATGGCGTACAGTTCAGCAGTGAATGCAGAAGCTGTAGAGAGGATTCTGCGTGCAACTACCAAACCACAACAAACCATGGCAGAGCCCACATAGTCACCTGATTTCGAACCATCTGTATAAATAGAATTGGAAGGATGGTTTGAAATATGTTCAGCAAATAACAGACACTATTTCCAATCGGAAGTGTCTGTTTTTCACAGATGACTTAAAGACAGGTCACATTTGGGGACTGTAAGAAGCCATGGTGGGACGGGCTGACCAGTGGATTCTGCAATGTTACCCAAGAACAGACCCAATTCATCCAATTGCACCTGAATACGAAGGCCAAAAGGAGCAATGGCAGACCGTCTGTTCTGAGAAAGTATGGCCCACCGAGGAAGGAAAACACAACCCCAGATGGGATACTTTTGTAAGGAGAGAAGTTTCGAAGCATATAGTAAAGACAGTTGCAAATGGCAGAAGTGCAAAGAAGGTTCATGAGACTATGTATAAGCTCTGAACTCGGGATGTGCTGAAAGCCCCAGTGCAGATCCAAAGTCCTTGATGATAAATAGGGTCCAGCATCTTTTAGGCCAATGGTTAGGTCGAGCCATAGACCAGTGATCCATAGTTGAGTTTTGATCAAATAATAGCACGATATATCTTTAGCATAGAACGTTGATCCGCTCTCCAAGTAGGGGAAGAGAGGACACGGAGGATGTTCAGTACTCTTGTACATATGACCCATAGATGCTTGATGTGTGGTATAAAGTTCAGCTTATGATCAAAGATAAGCCCCGAGAACTTTATCTCAGGGACTATAAGCAGCACAACTTCACTGATACAGAGTTCAGGATCAGGGTGAATACCTCATTGGCAGCAAATGTGCATGCAAACAGTTTCAGAGAGAGAGAAGTTAAAACTGTTCGCTGTGGTCCACTTCAGTAAACAATTGAGGGCAGTCTGTAGCTGCCGCTCAATATACCTTATGTTCGACAAATGACATGAGATGTGAAAGTCAACTCAAAGCTAGTTTGCAACAGTGAAAAGGAGTTGTTCAGTGTTGACATATCTTTATACTGAAAAGTGTGACACTCAAAACACAGCCCTGAGGGACTCCAAGTTTCAGTAGAAAAGAATGGAAAAGTGTCAAACCCACATTCCAAACTTGGAATCTCCTGTCCATTAAAAAACTAATAAAAATGGGCAAATTGCCACATAACCCATATATATGGAGGTCTCGCAAAATGTCATACTTCCATGTTCTGTCATAAGCCTTCTCAATGTCAAAGAATATTGATACAAGATGTTGTCGTTTGAGAAAGGCTTCTCTTGTTGACGTTTCAAGTCAAATCAGGTGGTCAATGGTGGAGCACTGTAGTCATAACCAGCACTTGGTGGGCGAGAGGAGATTGTTTGATTCAAGGAACCAAGAGGTTTTAGGAATACATTGAGCAGCTGTTTGTATAATACAGTTAGTTACTGCTGCCGCACAATCATCTACTGATGGCTTATAGATGATGGCAAGATCAAATTTGTCTGTTACTCCAGATATCCACAGTGATAGTGATGTTGGGCACAAGTTGACGTAGATGTCATCAAACCAGCTCTCAATCAACATTGTGTACAGATGGTCACATAATATACTAAGAATCAAAGGTTGCCATTAGAACCTGAAAATCTTTTGACTCTTATCATTGATAGGGCTGCAGTGCACCAGCAGTAAAAATGACAAGTTTGTTTGTGATGTGCTTCTGATAAGCATGTATAGACTTATATTTAGTTGATTTTGTACAGTACACTGATACTGTAGGCTGCTGTATCTGGGCAGTACCAGAGCCTGATGTAGACATCTGTAGCTCTGCCATATGATTATGCCAGAAATACAAATTGCCCTCACGGTGAATGAAGTTTGTACTGAAAAAGATATTAATGTACTATGAACATAATAAAGACAGTCTAGAAATTTAATGAATACAAATGTTGATATTTACTTTTGCCATATTATGTATTCACTAAATCATTCACCAAATACAAATACTATTTCACTGAATTCAAATAAGAATACTTTAATATTTCCTACCAAACATGTATTTGAATCCATTCAAATATGAATACACCATGTCTGCTCTATAACAAGCACATGTTTAATTAATGCTTAATTAATTCAAAACACTGCATTCTTCTTTCAAGTGATCCTTGACCAACAGGTACACACCAAAAAAAGTCTAATTTTATTTATTTTACTTGATGAAAATATATATTTCAGTTTCATATATGCAGGTAAACTAAACCTTTCTTCACAAACACAGCATATCATTTGCTATAGCATAAAAGAAATTTTAATTCAAAGCTTTTATGACTGCATTAACAATCTAAGTAAACTAGTTTAAATTGTTTTGGTTGCATTTTATTTGACTAAAATAGAACAAATGAATTTACTATAAAATGAATTTAAAACAAATACTTGTCTTCATGAATTAAGTGGTAAATATTATGTAGTAGTTTTTTTTATTACTATCAAAAATTGTCATATATTTCAGTTAATATCACTATACTGACTTCAATGCATAAAAGGACAAATTATAATAACACTTAACATAGCTAGTCTTAAATAATGAAGAAATATGAAAATGTTATTTATTTTACATACAACTATATTATATCAAAATGATTTTGAATATGCAAATCACCAAGTTTCATGACAATAAATTCACTGTGAATCAGAATATCTTGGAAAAATATCTTGATATTGTTTGCCATTTCTCAGGTAGTGTGATGTTGACAATTTTGGGGAAGGTATATAACAACCTCGCTAAACACAAAATATTCATTTACTCATATCACAAACATGTTCAGATCAGAGTTTTAGAATTTCCAAGATTGGGATACCCTTTATACTTAATTGCATTGGAAAACAAAGAATATGAAGAAACTTGGGGCACAATATCATCCAAAAAAAAAAATAATAACAACAAGTACTCCAGCTATGGTAAGCAAATTATGACATCTTGTAGCAGATGAATATCCATTAACAAAAATGTCAACGACAAAAGCAACAGTATGCAACATAATCAAAAAGGATCTCTGAAAAAGCAACAAGAGTCAAATTGAGCTCAACTTGCTTCCATGACATATACATTCAATAGTTGCATACTTTAAGCATCTGGAAAATTAAAAGTATTCATATTATTCCATAAAAAGACAAATTGTAAAAAGATGCAGTTGTACATTTTTGTTATTGGATTAATGAAATGCAAACTGGAAAACCATCATCCTCACACAAAGAACAGATCATAGAAGGAATCAAAGAGAAATCTTATGCTTTGACATGATATCCTTACAATATAGCCATTCAAAAAGACAACTATGCTGCAGGGCTATTATCAGAATGAACATTCACAACTCTGTTCATATCTAATGCATGTGTTGACATGAGCTTTATCATTGTGGTGAAGCTCCAAAATCATTTCAATTAACTTACTCAACTTCAGAAGAAAAATCAATGTAAAAATTAAGGGTTAAAGCTACAAACACATAAGCACTACAAGTACACCTTCCACATATTATTCACAAAGGCTATATTCATTTATAAAACAATAAAAATTCACAAATATTTTTTTCAATTTTATATTTTCCAAATAAGCACACAAATTTGATATTGTTTCTTCCTTTTCACAATGGAAAGCAAATTGCAAGTAGGCATTTTGTAACTTTCAAAATTTTATTACAAGAGAAAACACTCTTTAGATGCAATCTGATAATTATAATTGTCAAACGATAATAACTGAATGTGAGAATCTTATGAACATTATGATTTTCCAAAAGCATTATACCTTCCTTGATCTTTAATTCAGTTAACCAATGAAATTATGCAGTTTAAGAGCCCTGAAAAACAGCTTTGTCCTTTTTTTTTTTTATATAAAACTATGTATTAACAGTGTTCTCTTAAAAAAAAGTAGTCATAACTCTTCATCATAAAATATGCATTGATTTAACGTGTCTATAATACCACAGACATTCCGAAGTGGGCTGGTACTGGGCAAAAGACCTGACTAGCAAAGGATATGGCAGATATAGAGTGGTTGAGATATTATTAAACACTTCTGTGCTTCCAATTGGATGTCCTTATTAACAATTAAAAGCAAACTATAAACTTAAAATAAATATAACCTACTCCCTACTCTGAATAGCTCTTTATTCTCTTAATACTACTCAAAAATCTGAATTATATTCACAATGAAAAATCTCACGACTTACTCCTGATTATCTTCTGACTTTTTTCGTTTACTGTTCCTATCTAGTGAAGAAGTAGAAATATTTTTACCTTCAACATCATCATGTCTTCGTTTTTTGGATCTAATACATAATAAACAATATCGAGTTTAACACTTTAACATACTGAAAAACTCGAGAGATAAGAACTACAGCAGGTCAAAATATAGAAAAAATCTTTCTTCATGTTTAAGTACAATAATAACTTAAACCAAGTTAGTAAAACATCTGACTTAAAAGTTAACAAAAATAATAACACATTTATTAACAATCACATTTCATGGTCATAAAATTTCTCTCACAATTAATGATAAAAGAGGCGACATTTCTAATGTATATTCAAATTACATGGAAGCAACAGATACTCAAACTATTATACACTCCCTGTTTTGAACGACAGGTTATTTTACACATTATTCCCAATTTTCAAATAAATTAGTTTTGCGAGCTCCAAAAGCTTCCTTGATCACAAATCATGAGGACCTAGACATACATACATTTATCTTGGACAATTCCTTAAAAGTCCATGTTAATTTTCTTATCAATCCAAAAATTCACTCCTCAGAGCCCACAAAACAAATGGACACTCAAGCTTGAAAAATCTGAACTTACATCATTAATTTGAACAGCATCATATTAGCAGTCTTTTACAAGTAAATCATTTCTGTTAAATAGAAGTGCTCAAATAAAAACTCATAACTTTCACTGTTTATATTCTACTGGATATCTTATATCAAAATTTCAGGTGTTTTTCTTGTTATTTCTTTACAATAAAAAATTGTACGAATTTTAAAATCATCTAAATACAAGAAAAACATAAACAAACACGACTGAGAATTATTATATAGATACTAGTTTCACAATTGTCAAATACCACAACAATCTGAAGTTTGCCCTACAGCTCTGAGAATTGAGTAAAACACATAAAATAGCAAATAAAGAATCATGTGAAATTTAATATCAATTATTTTTTAATATTTTTCCATACTTCTAAGCAATATTTTGTTCTAATTTTGTATTTAAACAAAAACATGTTAACAGTCATAATTTAATTATCTAATTGTTCAAAATGTTATTGTTTTATTTCTGTAACAACTTTGTCATAATACCATTTTAAATGATACAGTTTCTAAACAAACTTCAAAAACAATCCAACATTTAAGATAGTTTTTGCCAGTAACCATCTCAAGTTGCATCTCTTTCAGTTACTGTGGTTACAGTTGTGTATATATTCTTGAAGTATTAACATCAGTCTTATTTAGTACCATTTATTAAGGATTTAATTATCCCTGAAGAAATTACAAATATATATATATATATCTTGTGAAGCAAGATTTTTCTCTTAAATAAAGGTACACTTTTCTTATTATGCAACACAACTAGCTAAACAAAATATTTAGATTTCCATGGTTATATATTGGAGCAATAAATTTACATGAAATAAGTCTGACTTTTATACATAAAAACAACAACAAGGTTCCATCTAATGACTATTCTTACAAATATCAATTACATTTCCACATGGTTTACTTTTCCCATTTCTTCAGAGACAACTCATGACATTATTTAACAAAATAAGTCTCTAAATACTGTTATTATATATACGAAGTTCCTAGATACTCAAAACTTACATAGTATTGAAGGTATCTATGATTGTCAACTGTTCTTTTTTGCTAGCTGAATAACCTACAGATAATAAAAGAAGACAGCACAAACAGAATTTTAATTTATACAAAAAATATAAAACACTAAAAACAAATAAGTTATTGTAATTTCATAGATATACTTTACTACCTAAAACACTCCTCTATAATAACTTTTTCCACAGAAGGCCCTAACAACTAGTTCAAAAAACACAGGCTTCAGAATCATAAATTAAGTGGCCGTCAGCAGAAAAATAATTTAAAATATGCTTGTTTTAACATTCGTTTTATCTATTAAAATTCAGTTCAGTATAACACAATAAAAGTGACCAAAATGTTTAAGAGTGATTTTTAGGATTTGTTTCATATAATTGTATTCAGGTTATAAAACAAAACCTGTATTTTTCTCCCAGTATTCACCTGAAGAAGTAAAGTATCAAATTTACAGTTTTTAAACTTCTGTGCTAATTAAAAATAAAATAAACTCACTTGATGTTGTATTACCTCCTTGATTATCTAAGTTTTCAGCATCTTTACCAGATTGAACTTCATTTTGACTGCTTCTAGCAATAATCTCATCTTCATCAATATTGCCTTTATTATTTTCAACAGCATTTTCATAAACTGACTCAAATGCCTCATGCATACTTTTGAGACCATCTGATTTGTCAGCTTGTTCACTATCTTCAATCACATTCTTTTCATTTATCAGATTAAATCCTTCAACAGCTTTCTCTATGATACAGGCAACTAATTCTTTTACTTCATTAGCATACTGTTCCTAAGTAATGATATACAGAACATAAATTATAAACATATTTCTTTACATTTAATTTGCTATTTAAAAATCACCCACAGCATTTTCTTACAAATACAACAATAATTCTGCTGCTACAAATACAAAGCCACCATTACTGGCACTACTGTACACTGTTGTAGCTTTCTCATACCCTGATTGTGTGAGAATAAATACATTTTGCTTTCTTAACAAGTTAAGAGACAAGGACAACTTAGTGTTGATCATGTAGCTGCTCACTCTCTTCATTCTATGGGCTTTATATCCTATTTGTGTAATATCCAATACACTTTTTTATATAAAAAATTACAAAGTGAATTACAACTTCATTAATCTTCAACTGCCACTCACTGAATAGTCTGGAACTTTTAAAACAAATATTATATGCAATGAAAGTTGAAATTAGACTCTCCCAATCTTATACAAATACTTGTTATAACTAAAACACAACCCACAGAATAAACACTCATAATAACATGAACACAATGCATTAAAATGTGTAAAATATGTCAAGACTGATAAGAATTCAGAACTGTGTTTCAATATGTAGATCATTATTAAAATAACTCACCTCAGTGATCAGTTTTTCCTTAAATTTGCTTTCAATAATTTTGACTTGATCCCTTGTACTTTGAGGAAGTAAGTTACTACAAACATAACATACCTCCTTCCAATAACCCTGCAGTTGTAAAAAACACATTTAACATGACAACTTGTACATTTGTACAAAAATATTCCCAGATCAAACATTGAGATTTTCAGACAAATATTAAATACATTTATGTCACACATATATCTTGCACCATATAGTTTACTATAAATACTGTAATCTTCAAAACCTGTTTCTTACTAGCCAATTACTTTGAGACTAAATAAACTGTTTCCATTTATACAATCTTATCACTTCAGTACACACACCAATCAGCAGCAGGATTTCTGAAAATATCAGAAAAAGCTTTTCAATTAGTGAACCACCAAATATCACATCTACTTTGTAATAAAAAATGTTTAATACTTTTTGATACTCTGTAACATAGACTTTGCTATACTGCATATTGTTTCAATAAAATAAAATGTTATTTCATTACTGTGGTAGGAACTGAACAGACACATTTCAATACTATTTCAATTGCCATAAATTCCCAGTTTGCCCCTGAAGAAGAAAGGTCCACCTTCTGAAAGTGCTCAAGTTACAGGGTTTATTTATTCCTATTAATTAGCATAAAGATTCCTATCAGCTCCAACCAAAAGTGTATACAGTGTATGCCTATTCTCATAAACAAGCAACAATTATGAGGCAAATAGTTGGGTTTTTTTCAGTGGTTGGTTGTAGATGTCCAAACAACAACAGTAGGTTTGATCTGAAAAAGCTTGTTATGAAGTTGTTCACTCCAAATCAACTGCCAACTAGCACAAAGCTGTTCCTACCAAAATATAGTCACCAATACTGGTGGCAGCATGAAATAAAACAGCAAGAAGATCCCCTAATGGAAGAAAGAGGTAATGGTTGAGAAGGACTAGAACAGAGAACAGTAATAGAAGATAGTCAAAACTCCATACGAGACAAACAGTCAAGCAACAAGAAAAGAGTTGATTGCTGTCTCACAGATTCCATTCAAGATTCTAAAGTCACTGTAAGATCTCCAAACACTAGCCAATTGAGAAAAAGGATCAAGCATAAGATACTAAAATAAGAAAATGGAAATGAATATGGGGCAAAACCAATACTCCCCCGCAAAAAGAAAGATTTGAAGTCAACAAATCTGCCAACAAAGATGTAATTAGGACAAATATATCCCTTGAAAACCCCTCAAGGTCTTGTCAGTAGATCATCTCAGAGAGGAGATGTATGGTATCTTGTGAGGAATTAGAGAATTTACAGTCACAAAATCGTGCTACAATTTTACACTTCTAAAATTCAATAAATTGCATTAATATACTTTGCTCTAAACACAATTTATAACTTGATATCCTTTACAGCAGTGGTGGGATTCAAAAATTTTAAGAAGGGGTTCTCTCAAGGGAAGGCCTCAATAATAACGGGTTCTCTTACTTTTCCGGAAGTCTATACTGATACATCATTTGAAAAGGAAAATAATGGAAAAAGTGCTTTAAAATATTTTATTTATTTCATTTTAAAAATTTCCAAATAGTCAATTGATTGTCATCATATTTGTCCGTTTTTTTCTGTTTCACTCTATTATCATCTGCACTGTGATTATTGCGAAGCCATGTTTTAACAAAAGGAGTAGCATCCCATAAATCGAAAGGAAGGCCAATAAGATTAATCGTCAATAGGTTTCTGACATTTCCTACTGTGAGGCGGCGGCTTCTTTTATCTGAGTATATAATATTCATTCTTGAAAACCCTCTTTCTGCCTCTGCAGAACTGATGGCAATCGTATTCATAATGGTTTTCGCCTTTTGTATACTCTCAGGAATTACAGGATTATTAAAATCTTTCAGGACATTTTCCACATAATCACGAAAATCATTAATGGGAATGTTGTGATGAAATATTTTACAGAAGCCATTCAACTTTTCTTCCGCAGCTTTCCATGGGACAACAATTTCCTGAATATTCCAAGTATTTGGTTCCAGCAAGTTCAGCAATTCATGAAGTTTGTTGTCAGCTTCCCGGTCATTGTTCTTGGATATTAAATGATCGCAGTCCATCAGCCTTTTTTCATATTTTCGATTATTACATCAAGTAAATTGTTACGAGGAAGTCTAACAAATCTATTATTTTTGATAAAATGGATATCCTTAAATTCATCAGAAGAAATTCTATCGTCGATTTCTTTTCAAATCTTCCAATACCTTCTTTCAGTATTTCAAAAGCCTTAATAGATCTCTTTATCAGTTTCTCAGCTCTTGACAAGGTTAAACATCTAGCTTGAAGAGCATCAGAAAGTAAAGAAATTTCTGTCAGTATATCTATCATCAGTGCCAAGTCATGAAAGAAATATGTATTGCCAAGACGCGCAGCCATTCCTGAAAATTTCGTGTCACTAGAGAAATATCTGTACAATGCTGGATAAACACGCCATACAGCAAGTGCAGATCTCAAACTGCAAGCCGCCCCAGCCGACAGAAATCGGCCTGACGTGAAGGCTGAAAGGAAAGACTATGCCCTGTGGTTCATGGAGACGGCACTTCGCGCACCCCGTGTCATCTACATCGACGAGATGGGGTTCAACGTATGGACAATTAAGAAACTGACTGCATTCACTTGACGAACTTTGTCAATAATACGGTCTGTGATTTTCTCATTAAATCTTTCTTGTCGAAATGTGTGATGAAGTGTGACGCAATCAGTTTCCACGACATCAACAATTCGACGGTATAATTGAAGCCATCAACGGGTTCGCTAAGCTCAAAAATTTTTAAAAACGGGTTCGCGCGAACCCCCTGAATCCCACCACTGCTTTACAGTATTACACTTAACAGAAAATAAGTTGTGCTAAATCACACCTTTAATGTCACATCTTCATCTTCCAGTTTTTGTTTCAGGTTTTCAAGTCTAAATAATAACAAAAAATGCTTGGAATTAATACATATAGTGCCTGAACAGTTTACATGCATATGTATTATAGTGATGCTAGCAATAAGTCTTCATGTTTTTATGTATATAACTATTTCATACTTTGAAGGCACAGGTTCTCATCAGATAAATGAGGGCATCACTTATAAAAAGAGTTGATAAATTCTCTTCAGTAGGAGGTTAAAATGATTATCAATGTTAATGATTTAGAAAAATAAAATGAATTAAAAAATCAGACTAATAATGCAAAAGTATTATCATAAATACATACATCAACTGTTCTACGTCTGACAAGCTTATTTATCAACTACACTGTATTCTTGAAAGTATGTAAAAACCTTTTAATATTTTAAATACTCAAGAACATTAACTGACAAAAATATATATCTCAAAAAATTTAATATTTTGATTTCACTAATTTCATAAATAAGAAAGAGACATTTATTATTGGATTTTTACTTCCAAAGGTAAAAGTCATGTTTGTTAAAGGGCACCTTTGTATTTAGTTGACCAAGCATACTGACATACAATGTTTTGCAATCTGCAATTTTCAAAAATATCACACCTTACAAAAGTTTCCAATGCAAATAGTTTCTGTAAAAAAAGATTAACAGCAATCCCCAGTTATACAGGTCCTGACCTAATCGTCAAAGTACACGATTAAAAACTGCTTATAACTAACCTACATCTTGAAAAAATTTATCATTAATAATGATAATTTTTATCAATGTGGTACAACACACCATTCTGAAATTTGTTCTAGTAGTATATCAAATGTCTCGTGTATCTTTTTGCCATAGTTTTGGTGCCACATGAATTCATCACGGTAAGATGGCAATAAAGCATCACTGATTTCTGACAATGATTTTAACTTTGATTTGCAATTTTTCCAAAATAATTCTATTGTGTGAATGCAGTTGTGCTATCAGTAATTGTGTGAAGGCATTCATGAATAGCTTGTTAACATGCATGTAGTCATGTTATCAGTATTTTTATAGCATTATAAAATAGGACCCAGATAACCAGAGATTGCCAGATTAACTAAAAGTGAAATGCGTAACTAATACACAAATTTTCCCTCTACAATTTTTAATTCCTTAATCTAAACCAAGTTATTTATGTATGCTTTTATTCTATTAACATCATATGAAATTTATATAATTTACAAACTACCTACAGAATGTATAAAAACTGTTAACAAACATGCAGAAATCAGTAAAACATGATTATTGATCAAAAAGTTCCCTTTTTATAGACAAGTAATTTTAGAGTTTATATTTGTTAATACAAAACTCGACTTTTTCTTATTGTATGTTTTTGTCCAGCAAAGTAATTATGCAACTCAATAAAAATACATAAATTCCACATGGTTGATAATTTATGACCAACATCATAACAAAACTCTGCTGATCTACATAATTATTTACCCCTACACCTTTCATTCCATTTCTTGTTGTCAAAAAATAGTTCTGTAGCTTTTAAATAAAAATAAAGTAACGGGTATAAAGTATTAGCAATGAGGAATAAGTCACCAGAAACCATAAAAGAAATTCCCAGTTTTATAATTACTTGAGAAGTATTTTTAAAAACTTTAAGTGTGGCTTTACTAGACTTCTTTGGAGCTTCTAAAGGTAAAAATTACCAGATGAAATGATTGTCAAGTTGTTTAGATAACATTGAAGCTTATAACCTACACTTTTCGATAATTTTTAGCTGAGATACTCATTTGTCAAGTTCTTCAAGAGAAATACATGAATGTAATTTTAAGTTCAACCAACAAAATCACAGGCCAGCTGAAAATGCCCCAAACAGTTTAAGAAAATCTTTCATTGTAATTCTACATAATTTATTGGCAGACACAAATATAAGCTATTGGGAGTATAATTAAAGTGGAAAGGGAATATAAGTGTATATTTCACATACCTGCAGATCATACATAGATGAAATATTACATTTTATTTAATTTCTATTTACAAAATTGAAAAGATAACTACATTAAGTAATTTTTGTATCATTTCTAATCAATTCTCTGACACTGAATTATAATTACATCTAATTATATCTATTGCAATATTTATTACCAACACCTATTGATACTCTTTCTGACTTCCTCTATTTCACCCTTTGTTTGATCTCTCGTGTAAGAACAGAAAAGTCAACATTTTAAAACCAAACATACACATACTCAAAAACAGTGAAGTATTGAAGTCTGTAAACAGTGTTGCTGGCTCAGTTAAAAAATTAAGAAAAGTAAAGACATCCTTTAACTCTTCAATGACCACATTATATATATAAACTCTGCCAGTGTTAAGTTTAAAAAACATAAAGATGTTTATTTTAGCATTTCTTTACTTATATGAAAAATGTCCTTTCTTCACTTCTATAGAAACTTCCAAACAACCATGTAGAAAACTAGAGGAGAAAACAGGCTACACATAAAGCCATGTGTACTCAAAGTACTATTATATTAGTAGTGATTGGTTTATGGATGGAGGTTAGTAAAAACGAGTTTACAAGGTCATATAGCTTATGAGACAAAAACTAAGTATTTCTTGAAATTAAGTTTCCACTTTTTCTTAATAATGTCAGTTTAGCTTCAAGAACCTTTTTAAAGTGCCAAATATTCCTTTAAATCTGTATTCTCAAGACGGTTGGTATAGGTATCAGCACTTAAATCAAAATAAAGTACAGAAAAACGTTTCGACCTTCTTAGGCGATCTTCAGGTTAATTAACCACGAATTTCTTTAAATCGTTTGATATCCATATCCATTAATTAAAGTCAGTTAGTTTTAATTCTCTCTATCTCTCCTTTCTTTAGTTGTTTGATCTCTAATTATTTAAATTAAATGTAATGTTAAACTTCAAGTCTTAAGCCATTAAGGTTATGTTTATCTATGCTAAAGTAACTTAAAAGTTAAGAGTCAAGATAAAATTAACTTCAAACTGAGCCTACCTTTTGATTAATTTTATTTCTTCTTCTATTGACAATTCTGAGTGATCGCTTAGTGGCCTATTTGCAAGTACACTTCTCAAGCCAGGCATGATACAATAACTTTGTCATAAGCTTATGTACAATTATAGGCAATAATTAACTTTTCATTCACAATCAAGAATTCGCAACTTATAAACAAGAGCTGAATAGGTTCCTGACAACCACAACTCCCGCGAATTTTTCAGCCCACCAGTCGAACTGTTCAAAATCTGATATGAGAATATGTCCGATTTAGCCGACCGGAGGAAAAAAAAGGGAAAACTGAATGTAACTACATATGAAATAGTAAAACAACAAAATATTGATAACATTTCATATTAAATATATAATATTACTAAGTTATATGCAATAATTTGAGAAATAATATTATACAAGTTTATGAAGAAATACTTCAAGACAAAAGTATAAACCTATAAATTGTGCATTGATACTCTGATTGTGACAAAGAGATGCCTTGATAGAAAAGTTAAGCTATATGTTTGCTTTCAGTACAAATAATATTTCATATTATTTTTTTTAATTTAATTATTGGGGTTATTTTCAGAATACTATGTCGGAGGAGGGGGATGGGTCACAGTAGAATAAACATTGTTTTATTCTGCCATCAACTCTAAAAAGTCACGGAAAATTTTTCTTTCATTTTGTATTGTAATGTACTGTTTGTAGTTTTTTCTGTTATCTTTATTGTTATTAAACTTTTTTTTTTTACTTGGATATTTGTCTTTAATCTGATTCTTTGTGTAATGAACCCAATCTTTGATAAGGGGAAAATTAACATCCGATATCGTAGACTCTCCTGTTAAAAGGCATAACTGTTTACTCTTATGTACATCCACGAAACGGAAAACACTGCTTTGTTACTTTGTTCTTCATCATTTGAATTAAATATGTATTTGGTGATCTTTCATTAGCAAAAACTAAAAACTTTTAACTTATAACAGTTATTGCTACTTATAACACAACTCCTTCATAACTTAATGTGAACATTTCGAGTCAATATATACAGTAAAATTCATATACATTAATTTAACTACATCTCACGCTACTAGTAAGTGAGTCTGACCACATGATATGTTATTGTGGAGTTTCTTATTTTATACTGATACGTGTCTTGTCCTTTACCACTAAAATTATGTTATTGAGTTTGAAAATGCTTCATCGTTTCAGATATGGCAGTTTCAATAACCCTAGTACTCAAGACCAAAAGAAAATATCTATCACAGAAGAGAGAGAGTTGTCGAGTCTAGGATAAGTTTGAAAGAGAATGGGATTTTTATAAGACTCAGATCTTTGCAAGCTAGAGTAACTGAATAACAGCTCCAGTTAAATTCATTTGAGAACAGGTGAAACGGTGAATACTATGAAGCATATGACAGTGGCGATCCTTTTTAGCAAGGACACGAGGGTTTCTATTTGCTTAAAAGATTTGGTGCTCGAGCCCATAGGCGTGGGAACTGTCAGCGTTTCAGTATGATATTGATCATGCTGAATGTTCTGATTTTTAAGGCACTAACTGGGGGTTCGGGGAACTGTCAAATAGAATTCGGATATAGACCTCATATACCAGCAGCTAGCGACACTTTTAAGCTATGAGTTATTTTGATGAGACAAACACGGATACAGGGTTACAAAAAACCAAGTAGATGAGCTACCGAGAGCGATTTGTTGCTCTGACATCCTGGAGAAAGATTAACTACTGACATAAAGAGACGCAGTCCTTGAGCTTGTTTATTATGCTGTACTCATAATGTTGACGAGCATCTCAGTCAAATGATAATCAAGAGATTGTGAGGGAAAGGTTCTGACTACAAAAGTGGGTTCCCAAGAATAACGCAAAACAGATAACTCTCTTCTGATATTAAAGGGTACAGCAAAGGAAATTCTGAGCAACTTTATAAAGTGTTTTCTGACAGGTAACTGCTCAGAACAAGTGGTCTTCAGATGGTTGGGTTGGCGTTTTATGGCGCAAAGCAACTAGGCTATCTGCGCCAAACATCCGGTAAAAGTTAAAATTAAAGTAAAATTATTAAAATTCGAAAAAAAATAAAGGTAAAACAAAAAATTAATTTTTGAATTAAAAACATAAATAGCGTTAAATCCACTTTTTACATCTAATTTACAGCAGTAAGACATAAACTACAGTAATATAAGTTGTAAAGGACTTTCTGTAGCATAATTTTAATTATTATAACTCGCTGGAATGACTAACGGGTAAGTTTAAACATAAGCGTAAGACACCTGAACTTGGCTTTTCAAATCCTGGTTTCGAGTTATTTGACGTTACGGAAGGCTCGGCATGGCCTAGCGCGTAAGGCGTGCGACTCGTAATCCGAGGGTCGCGAGTTCGCGCCCCCGTCGTGCTAAACATGCTTGCCCTCCCAGCCGTGGGGGTGTATAATTCTAATTTATAAATTAAAAAATTAAATAGCATTCAAAATATTAATAGCCTCTTAAAAACTAAAAACATTTGTAAGGTGGACAGTGCCACCATCGCCAATGACACTGTCTAATGCTATGAATAAACCGTGGGACAAAACTGTTCAAAATGGTGCCGTCGTTGAGAGTCGTAACGACGGCAAGACAGTAAAATGTGGCTTGTTGTGATCTCAGTTTCACACAGACAACATATTGGTGCATCTGTCCCACACAAAAAAAGAATGAGTTAAAAAATGTGACCAATGCATAGTCTAATTAGAACAACTTCCTCTTTCTGATCTTTATGGAAGCAAGATGGCCAAAGTCCAATAGACAATTTTATTTGGAAAAGCTTCTTTCCACGTTGCTCACTCAGGCGAGCCTTGCATACAGAACCATAGTCCATGCATAGAACAGACACAGCAGTGATAATGTCAGAGCAGATACACTTAGCTGCAGTGTCGGTGAGCTCCTTCCCACGAATACCAACATGGCCCAGTATCCAGTAAAACTCGATAGAAGTAGATGTTAAAGAGAAATGAGCCAGTCGGTTTTGAATATCGGCGAGAACAGGGTGTGAACCAACGTGAAACGATTCCAAAGCCAGTAAAGAACTAAGCGAGTCAGTATAAATAGTGCAGTTTGAGTACTGCTTAGCTTCTACGTGATCCAGGGCAAGAGGAATGGCATATAGCTCAGCATTGAACACAGAAGCTGTAGAGGGGATTCTGTGAGCAACCACCAAACCACAACAAACCATGGCAGAGCCCACACAGTTATCTAACTTTGAACCATCTGCATAAATAGGAATGGAAATATGGTTAGAAATATGTTCAACAAATAACAGACACTATTTCCAATCGGGGTGTCTGCTTTTCTCAGACGACTTAAAGATATGTCACATTTGTGAACTGTAAGAAGCTATGGTAGAATGGGCTGACCAGTGAATACAGCAATGTTATCCAACGACAGACCCAATTCATCCAACTGTGCCTGGATATGAAAGCCAAAAGAAGAAATGTTAGATCATCTGTTCTGAAAAAGTATGGCTCACCGAGGAAGGTAAACACAACCCCAGGTGAGATGCTTTGGTAGGGAACAAAGTTTCAAAGATAAAGACAGTTGAAAATGGTAGAGGTGCAAAGAAGATTCATGAGACTCTATGTAAAAGCTCTGAACTGGGGAAGTGCAGAAATGAAGTCCTTGATGATGAATGGGGTCCAGCATCTTTAAGGCTGAGGTCCTGTTAAAGCTGTAGACCAGTGATCCAGCTTCCACTGGGGCATAATGGTCGAGTGACATCTACCACAGTAGAGTGGCATCTCAAAATTATAGGAAAATGATCACTGCCTCGTGGGTTATTGTTAACTTTCCATAAAGTGTGGGAGAATAGGGAAGGGGAGCAAATTGAGAGATAAATAGCAGTAAGGAACTGACTAGATGCATGAAAATAAGTATAAGAACCAGTATTGAAGAGAGAAAGGTTGTTATCAGAGAGCATATGCTCTACAGACCGATCTCTCCCATCAATATCAACACTTCTCCAGAGGGGATTATGTTCATTAGAGTCTCCCAGTATTAAAAAGGAAGATGGCAACTGTTCAATGAAAGCATCAAGGTGTGACTGCTCATGTCTCTCCAGGTAATAGGTAGAGAGAACAAACAGTGATGGTATGACTCAAGGAAACACGAATGGCTAAGGTCTCCAAGGGTGTGTCGAGTGGCAAAGACAGGGTGAGCGCATGCTGATCAACCAACAGTGCCACCCCTCCATGCATTCGTCCATCACACAGCCTGTCATTTCTGTACAAAGAAAACTGCCGAAAGGTGACTGTATCGTCAAGTTTCAGAAATGTTTCATGTAAGGAAAGACATACAGGACGGTAGGAAGCAATCAGTGTTTCGATGTCATCCAAATTATAACGTAAACATCGACAGTTCCATTGTAATAGGGTGGCTATTTTTATTTACGTGTAGGTGAATTGGGTGGAAACCCCTTCTGTTTACAAACACGTCTTTTTTCTTAATTGTCTTTATTCGAGGGAGGTCTGACGACCTCCATGGATCCAGTCATGGGTCAGTTGGGCAGGTGTTTGTAGTTGGAAGAGGATTCCAGCGACTGAGGACGTGAACGAATGATAGTTTTGTATCTTGAAGTGGGAGAAGATGTACCCGAAGAAATGGCCGTATCCATAACCAAAGGAAGTATATCTTGGGGTTTGGTGGAATGTATATTAGGGAGAGAGATGGGTGTTGAAGTTGATTCATCAACTTTTTTATCCTGGAGATCAAAATATTTTGAATGTAAAAGGAGTTAACTGTGTTTAGATGTGGATGTTTTCACCAATATGTCACCAGAGAGAAGCTTTTTGACTGAGCTGAGAGAGCCAGCAAATTCCTCTCGTCCCTTCTGAGTAAAAAAGGGATACATTTGTCCTAAAGATTTGTCTGAAAGAGAATGTAGTATAAGAAAATAATGTACAGGTGTTACGGAGGTTGAAGATTGCTGCTCATAATATTCAAGACGTGAACTGTTTTTCTCACTATTTTATTTAAGATTTTATTTAGGGAATCCATCATAAAAATAATATTTCTGTGTCCACTGACCCCACTCACCATGGAGCCCTACGAGGAGACGCACTACAATGCCAAACAAGGACACTGCAGCAATGCTAGGGTTTCGTGAGCACTTTACCCAAACACCAGCATCAGATACGATGTCCACAACACCTGTTGAGAACATCCAACACTGGTACTTGGTTGACCCTAGCCTAAGTGGACCAGTTGATTGACCCTGGGGGGCCACCCCAAGGCCGCCCGTTTACAGGATTTCAAGGCTAAAGTGGTGTGTTAGGGTTGGACCCCTGAACCACCAGGATCCTCTCCTCCCCTTCACGAATCGCCACACACGGCAAACACGTGGGTGAATGTTTAGATCCCAGAGGAGGTAAACTGAAAGAACAGAGCCTTCTCTGGGAGGTCCCCTCACCACGTACAGGAATCCACACCGAGGGGAGCAGTCTTCAAAACAGAATTTAAAATCTTTGTATTGGGCTAGATAGCTAAACCCTAAATTATATTGTGCATTTGAGCATTACAAAAAATTTTCCTAAGTTATCCAACATTAAGTAATCTACTGAATTGAGTTCAAGATTCAGGAAAGGAGTACCACAGAAAGCTTAACCCTTTAAATGCACAATTTACATAGGCTAGCTTACAATGGTTTCAGCAGACTGAAGGGATACTTTCCTTGACGAGTTTGTGGAAAGACTACCTAGCGATATGATGAAGCACTATCTTGGTGTGAGAAATTTTGTCATCATGACTAAAACAATTTCTGTAACAAAACGATATAAAATGCTAAAATTGAACTGCTGTTTGTATAATATATCTACTTTTGTTATACAACACTCATGACTGACTTTATGGAATGTTAATGCATGCATGTAAGATTACAAACGTTATTATATTTATATGCCACATACATATATCACCGTTACATATACCAGTGTCTAAAAATACACTGCCTTCAATTCCCATACAAATTACTTGGATAACATCCTCGAATTACTTTCTGAATATTGGTCTTATTAGCTGTGGTTTTGTAGAGCCCTGCCATCTAGGAGCTGTCAAGCCCAACTCTTTTTATCTTTTTGAGGCATCAAAAAATAAATAATCATCAATAAAATTCAGCAAATTAGGACTCTTTTGTTGAAATTCTTCCAGCTCAGTATTAATATTTGTTCTGTAACTGCAGTATGTATCAATATACACTCAGAGAAAATATAACTCCCTCACTGAGAATGGAAAACCACATATTGTACAGTAAACATTTAATGAGAATCATATAATATGATCTTAAGAGCTCCCACATAAACACACACACGATCAGCAATATCAGATGAACAATTCTCGAGAAATATTGGATGACATTCAGCTGCAGAAAACCACTTAATAGTTTGCAAACAAGGATTGCTCAACTGAAGATGAAAGCTTGGATTTTAAATCTCAGTTGAAATGTTAGCTTGGAAAGTGATGGATTAGACACATGGTCAATCTCGGTAAATGCTATTACGTATTTTACTTTATATGAAATGAGCTTGCGTTTATTAGAATACCATTAATAAGAGGTTTGGTTCTGTTCGTGTTTGTTATTGTTGTTTTGTTTTTTGCTATTTGGTTTTCTGATTTTGTTTCAGTTGAGTGTTAATCTTCTATGTATATGTTCAATGAATGTGATTTGTGGCTGACTATGTCGCACTTTTCCCCTTTTGCTTCCTTAAATGACAAATCATCATTGATTTCAACAATACAATTTTAGTTCGTTTTTTCTCATTGATTTTTAACCTCTAATTCTAACATTTTGGCAGTTTCAAGCAGTTCACTTTTATTATATTATTCTAGTTGTCATTTGTTATTTTGAATTTCGCGCAAAGCTACTCAAGGGCTATCTGCGCGAGCCGTCCCTAATTTAGCAGTGTAAGACCAGAGGGAAGGCAGCTAGTCATCACCGCCTACCGCCAATTCTTGGGCTACTCTTTTACCAACGAATAGTGGGATTGACCGTAATATTATAACGCCTCCACGGCTGAAAGAGTGAGCATGTTTGGTGCAACCGGGATTTGAACCCGCGAGTTTCGGATTACGAGTCGAACACCTTATCCCATCTGGCCATGTCGGGCCTATTCTAGTTGTTGTTCGATGGAAGGTGATTCAAGAAAATTTGATAATCAGCCATAGTTAAATTTTGTTGGCACTGATAAATACACATTGAATTAAGATTTGAGTTTTAATTTATTTCGAATTTTGTCCCTGATTCAAATCTTGGACAAGAGCTTTCAATTTATTATGTAACGTACGTTAACATATTACTATTTCAAATAACCGAAAATTTGAATATGAATTTAGGAGTTAATTAACTGTTAATATGTATAAATTTTATGTTAGTTTTCTTTTTTACCACAAATATATTTTAATATAGAAACATAAAAACTAAACAATTTATAATAACTGTTATTACTAATAGCTATTACAAATGAAGTTTTATATACAAGAGTTTCTGAAACTTACAAACAATACTGAAGTTTATACCCGGTCTAGAACTGAATATTTTATCGATGGTAAAGGTCTACGACGTCAAATCAGTTCTGAGTTGATATTGTCACACACTTCACTTAGGCTACCAGTGTCTTTCTTGGCTAGCCTCACACCAGTTAGAAGTTCATTTCTTCTACAAATTCCGAGAATAGAACACAGCCAACAATATACGTCACAAGCAAAAAAGAAAACTACACTAAAACAAACGTAGGAACTAAAATAAATGCACAACACCAAATCTATTACAATCCAATGTCTCCTATTAATAAGGAGCACTGAATTCACATCATTTCTATTAGATTAACACATTGAATATGTCAGTGAAAAGAATCCTAAAGAGAAAAACTCTTGGATGATTTACATATCCTATAAAAGGGGACTGTCCAGTGGCTACATAAGAATGCACCCTATTTTTCTTTTGAATTTAATAAAAATTGTGTTTTATTTAATATCACGCCTCCAGTTTTTGTTTCTTTCTTAGCTCAAACTCAATCATCTTTTTAAATTCAAATATTTCACAATCTTTCAAATTGATTATCCCATTACAAAGTAAAATCATTTAACAATAGTGCAAGTATCAATTTCATCTGAGAATACCCTAAAGTAAACAGGAAGGAGATATTTTCGCTCTGTGATCAGATAATTTACTGTAAAGTTTTCAGTTTTATCCCTTGAAATATGCATGTTAAAGAAACAATTTTACTAAAGAATGGCATATTTTCAAGGTAAAAGCATCGTATACCAAGAGGAAGACTTTTCCACCAGATAAATGGTTGTACAGTAGTTTTGAGGGTATGAAAAGTCCTCTCTTGGACTAATAATACAAAGGTTCCTGACTCAGTCCAGCTTACAGCCACAAACTGATCTACATAGACATGTATGTCAAGCCATGCTCACAATAACTGATTTCTGCACAATAAAAACAAAACTGACTGGGAGACAACGAAGTAACATGGCCCCTGACGAGTCTAAGGCCACTTGAAGCAGTGTCTTCAGGACTCCCAGGCTATCACTAACTAAAGTACCACAACTCATGCTCTGATCAAGATTACTGATGGCAAGGTAAAAAGGACTTGAAAAGCTGCTGTCAGAAGACATCTGCCAGGTAGAGTTGTTACCTTGACAAGTGAGACAGTAGGCATCATAAAATGTGAGACAGTAATGAGCTTCTCTCAGTTGTGAGATATCTAGCAGGAATGACAATGGCTCACAACAAACAAAGAATACAAAAGTATGGTGACAAATGATTTAATTTAGAGCTTGAGAACGATCATAATGAGACTAACTGTGATAACTGACCCAGATGATTATACTGGAAATTAAAGTGAAGTTATTATTTGCATTAACGCTCAAAGAAGAATGTTTCAAACTTGGTATTAAAATTTTTGGCAGATAATGAATTTTCGTGAAAGGATAAGTGTGATAAAGAAACTGATACTACATTCAAGCTTTGGTTTGTTTTGGTGATGGTTAAGCATAAAACTACACAATGGGCTATTCGTTTGTTTGTTTTTCGAATTTCGCGCAAAGTTACACGAGGGCTATCTGCGCTAGCCGTCCCTAATTTAGCAGTGTAAGACTAGAGGAAAGGTAGCTAGTCATCGCCATTTACTGCCAACTCTTGAGCTACTCTTTTACCAACTAATAGTGGGATTGACCGTAACATTATAACGCCCCCATGGCTGAAATGGCGAGCATGTTTGGTGCGACGGGGATTCGAACCCGCGACACTCAGATTACGAGTCGAACGCTTTAACTCACCTGGCCATGTCGGGCAGGGCTATTCGTGCTGTGCCCATTACGAGTATCACTACTTTTGGATTTGTAAGCTTTAAGACTTACCACTGAATCACATATTAAAGAAAACACGATTTTGCCTGTTTGTTTGTTTTTAACAGTGATGAAACATAATTCCAATAAGATCTACCTGAAATGTTTATGAGATCTATAAATCATTTTAACATTTTAAGTTCGCAGACACACTACTGTGCCACTGGGGTGGAATTAAGAAATAGATCCGTCGCTGGAACAGCGGAAAGTCTATTGATTTACAATGCTAAAATCAAGGGCTCGATTCCTCTCAGTGGACACAGCAGATAGCCCAGTGTGGCTTTGCTATAAGAAAAACACACACATTAAGAAATAGAAATATGTACATACCTTTTAGCTATTCGTTGAATAATCGTAAGATATATTCTATGAGGATATGCGTAATTTCACGTCTTTAACTCTTCACTTCACTTCAGTTTATTTTTTATATTTTATTTTCCTTTCCTTTTCTTTATCATTGATTATTTAAGTCGTCACAAGTCAACGGATACCCGCGGAAAATAGAACGGTATGAACGACAGAAATATCTTAGTCTCATTAAAATATTTGTATACACACACTTAGTAATGTAAGCCTTGCAAAACGAGACGACGCTTTGGTTATTTTACTAAAATCATTAGATTGTCCAGTAACAAATGTCGGAATTCTAACGATAACATTTATAAGCTGAATATTGAGTAACTTATCGTTGGTTGGCTGGTTTAATCCAACGTTTATCGCTTACAAGGTGTCTTATTTGTCTGCTGTTTCAACTCTATTCAGAGTAGGTTTCCCAATCCCCAAGGCAGCATGGACAAGAAGGACTTTCGTCTGATTTTCCTCTATAATTTCAAACTTGTACAAAAAGCTACCAAAACTACACGGAACATCAACAAGGCATTCGGCCATGGATCTGTTATTGAACGCACAGTTCAGCGTTGGTTCCAAAGGTTTCGACATGAAAATGAAAGTCTTGAAGACCACGAAGGTCGTAGAAGGAAGCCATTCTTAGATGAAAACACATTAAGAGAAGCATTTGTGACAGACCCTCGCATAACAGTACCTGAGCTTGCAGAAAAGCTAGGCACAAGCAAATCAAGCATTGCCAACCACACTACCTGAGTGCGATTTGAAAGACGAATAAGTTGGATAAATGGATTCCGCATGAGCTGACTGAAGATCAACAAAAGCAGCGTTAGGGGACCTGTCAAGGATGACGCTACAAAAATTGAACGGATTGGGAATCGAGATTCTGCCTAATCCACTAGACCTTTCCTCTACAGATTTTAACTTTTTCAAGCCCTTTGACAACTTTTTGAACAATAAACGCTTTCAAAACCAGGAAGCTGCAGAAGAGGCTTTCAGGTAGTTCATCGACCATAGAAACTCTGATTTCTATATCAAGAGCATAAAAAGCATCGCTACACGTTGGCAAAAGTGTGTTGAAGCAAATGGTGTTTACTTTGATTAAAGCATGTTTCACAACATTGGTTTATACTTTTCCAAACTATGCAGTTCAAAAACGAAATTTCTTTCTCGACAACCTAATATTAAACTTTTGAAATATGAATTTTAAAACAAAAATAATGCGTAGTTAACTAAAATACAAAAGTAAAATATAAATACAGTTTAACTGTCTCTTTATCAATCCAAGCCTCAGTTGCAAAATAACTGTTGTTGGATCATAGTGTAAAATATGCTCTTTCTTACGTACATGCAACTTTTAGAGTTCAACGTTAAACTATAGAAGGTTGACGTGGCACCTGTCAGTGGTTGATAAAATGTATTTCTTGTTTCAACTGCATCCAACAAAAATAATTCGAACCATATCAAGATGGCAAATAAACTACATGCACGCCTAGACTTGTATGCACATGATTACCACTACATACTTCAAACTACACTTCGCCAAATTTCGACATGTTTATAGCTTGTGCATCACGTTACACAAATCAGTGAGATTTCATTTTTGCTTTCAATATTTCTTTTGAAATAAAGAAATAAAACTAACATAACATAAAACTTTAAACATAATCAAAATAATTTCCTTAAAATACATTGATAGTGAAATGATTAATAAAATTTTGAATATAACTCAGTGATATGCATAGAAATAAGCTTAAAAATGTTATAGGGTAAAAAGGATGGGAAAAGAGGGAGCAGAAGAAGAGATGACACCACTTACAGGTAGAGGCCCATCCAATCTTGACTGAGAGCACCTAACAAAGGGGCCAGGCATGGCCAAGCGTGTTAAGGCGTGCGACTCGTAATCTGAGGGTCGCGGGTTCGCATCCCCGTCGCGCTAAACAAGCTCGCCCTTTCAGCCGTGGGGGCGTTATAATGTTACGGTCAATCTCACTATTCGTTGGTAAAAGAGTAGCCCAAGAGTTGGCGGTGGGTGATGATAACTAGCTGCCTTCCCTCTAGTCTTACACTGCTAAATTAGGGACGGCTAGCACAGATAGCCCTCGAGTAGCTTTGTGCGAAATTCAAAAACAAACAAAGCAAACCTACCAAAGGATGTGAATTTGAAGACCTAGACCAGTGGGTCTTAACCTTTTTCATCGTCTTACCCTCTGAAAATCTCCAGGGTATTACCGTGACCCCTATAATAGTTTTTGTAATGGTGAACTTTGCGTAAAGGTAGAATAAAACAAAACTATATAAAGATCCTAATTTATTGAAAATGTTACAAATAAATGACCTTGAGAAATGTACAAGTGCTAAACAAATGCAAAATCCATGGAATTACTGATCATCATACAAAACCTACTTATTCACTCAGTGTGAGGGTTGATATTGTTTTGCAGCCATAAGTACATCAAAGCGAGAAACAGTGCTCAACAGACAACACCTCATGTCGGCGTCAATCACAAGCCTATTACGTGCCGTTGTTTTCAGAGCTATCATTGCTGAGAATCTAGCTTTGCAGCAATAGGTCGAAGGGGACTGGATCAGGATAGTCAGCGCACGCATCGAAAGAAGAGAATAGTCGTCTTTCAGTTTTGCCCAAAATGTAGGAAGCTCTTGTTCAGAAAAATCGACTTTCATCTAAGTATCCTCACGAATTTGAAGAAATTCTACTTTGGCAGCAACATCAGTATCACTGATAGTACTCTCCTTCACTGAAAAGGGTCTGAAGATCCACACATCAGTACAGCGGTCATCCAATCCTGGAGAGTAACTTTCGTTGGCATCATTCACTGCCAGAAGATGAGCTGAGATCTCTTCACGGAAACTGCATTCAGCTTCTGGCATAGAAGCCAGGATAGTTGTCATCTGAGGGAAGAACGTTATGTCACCGTCCTGAACTCATTTCTGATAAAGTTGAATCTTACACTTGAACGCTACTACTTTGTCACGAACTGTGTGGCAAGCTTTTCTTGGAGTGAAATGTTCAGGGAATTCACCCCAGAGAAGAAATCAGCCAGGTAGGCAACCTTTGTTACGAAATGGTCATCTTGCATCATTTCATGAAGAAGATTCTCTTTCGAGATACGACCTTGTTCCAACAGCATCTTTATTTCCTCTCGAAGTTGTAGCACCCGATTCAGAACCTTGCCACGTGAGAGCCAACGTACCTCCGTGTGAAACAGAAGAGAAGTCAGAGCCCATTTCTTCACAGAGCACTTTAAAAACTCATAAAGTTGTTGCACTCCCTCGGATATGGTCCACAACCTTCACAACGTCTGTGATCACTTCTTTAAGTCCAAGTGGGAGAGTCTTCATCGCCAAAGCATAACGATGAATCATGCAATGAGTGAGTGAGACATGCAGAACAACATTTTTCACGAAGACTTTGAAGCTGAATTTGCAACCAATCATGGAAGGAGCCCCATCTGTACACAGACCAACTCAGCCCATGTTTAAGGAGAAAGGTTTCTAAGATTTTGAAAATGTATTCTCCACAAGTTGTTGTGGCCACTGGCTCAGAGAACATGTACTCCTCTTTCATAACTTCTCTGTCAAGATAGCGAAAATAAACAATGAGTTGGAAACACGAGACAACATCTGTTGACTCACCCAGTTGCAATGAGTACACAGCACTACTCTTCACAGCAGTCACAACTTGCAGCAAAATATCCTCACTCATGTCCGAGATCCGACTTTTGACTGTATCATTCGATAGGGAAATTGCCCTCAACTAGTGTGTCTGCTGTTCTTCAAGAATTGCCTTCGTTGCTTCCAGAATGCAAGGCTTAACCAGATCTTCACCAATGGTATGAGACTTCTTGGTCTGCGCAATTTTTAGAGCAATTCTGTATGAATCCTCCAACGCTACTTTGTTCTGACGAGCAAAGTGCCCAGTGGAGTCCAAGCGACTGGCCTTTAGAGAAGCTTCTTTTCGCTTGAAATAGTCCAAGTTTTTGTCCACCAGTTGGCTGTGAAGAGACTCAAAATGCACCTTCAGTTTGTTTGGCTTCATACTTTCATGACTTAAAACCTTTCCGCAAACGACGCATTGCGGCTTGACCACAGAGATATGAATGATACTTGTGAAACTCATCTTGAGAAAGGCTTCATTGTATGTACGCTTCTTTGCAGACATATTGCAAACAGAAAACAGAAGTGTATCTGCAAAGAAAATAAAATTTCATTTTAGAAACTCGCAGACATGAAGGTAAAATAAATAAGAAATAAATAATGAATAATAAATAATAATAGTAAAATAAATAACTTCACTCGATCTTATGTAGACAAAAATAGTACTTTTTGTGTGAAAAGTATTTTGTGTCTGCGGTATGACACAGCGCTATACCCTTCAAGAAGTTTTGGATAGAATTTTAACGCTGATTAGTGAGGATAGTGGGGATGAATCACATCGCGATTCTGACACGGACAGTAATTCGAATTTAGTGTATGAAGGTGAGGCACTTGCTCTGGGCGGCAAATTTTATAGGCGCAAAAAATTGTTGGATAAAAATTTATAAAATAGTGAAAAAAAGGTCTTGATCTCAAAAATATACAAGTGGTATTTAATAAAGTATTGAGGTGAAATATGACTTCATAGAAGTAAAAGCCAGTGCTTCAGAGTCGTGGAGTCGAGACAATTTTATAGGAGTCAGAGTCGGAGTCAATAAGTCACTTCCCAAAGAGTCGGAGTCGATATTTCACTAATCAATTAGTCAAAGACTTTTGAAATATATATATATATATATTTACGAAATATTTTCTATTTTTATAAATTAAATAAAAAGTCAATATATATACATTATACATATATAGTATGGTAAAATTTTATCTGTCTTTCAAATTTAATATGTCTTGTAGACAAATTACTTCACTTTTTAATTGCTGAGGTTTATCAGGCTAATTTTTTGATGGTCAAATAAATTAAGGCAGAAATATCCTGAGATTCAATTATCTCAAGACCTAATTATCTTGAGGACGAATTCCCTTGAGACCGAATTGTTCAGAGGGCAAATTATTTTGCCAAAAATTTTCCGCTTCCAGTATATATATATATATAATGAGAAAATATACTAATTCGAAGGAAACTTTGATATTTAAATATTAAGTTCGATGTGTTAATATTATATAGTTTAAAAATTTAGGCAATTCAAAACGTTGCAATACATAAAAATTTTTACTCAAAATTAGACAGGTGGTTGCGCAACAAGCATCTTGACGCGGTTCAACTGCCGCACTTCAGCGTGTTTCTCATTGGTGGGCAGTTACAGGCACTTGCCACAAAAACTACAAACTGCTCCGTGATTTCTCCAATAATTCCCAAACCTTCTGTGGCCCCTCGAGAAACTTCAAACGACCCCCCAGGGGTCACGACCTCCAGGTTAAGAACCACTGACCTAGACAATGGGAGTTTGTAATTGAGGTGTGTGGCAAAGGTATCAAGATCCAAAACCCCCACACAGGGAATAGAGCACTAACACACCAGTGAGTTCAGAAACAACCTTGTAAGGAGATTCTTGTTGGAACAAAATAAGCAATCTGGGCCTGGAAAAGGGTTACTTGGAAAATAACAAGTCATCAGAATAAGACGATCGTCACTGGTCCAGTCCAAGAGGTCCAATGCTGGAAAACAGATATTTCGATGAAGAGCATTTTTGCCTGGAAATGTACCAGACTATATTTCAGCTGATGGAAGGGATCATCATTGATTAGCCCTGAAAAGCCGAAAGAAAATGAAATAATGCCTAATGAAGTGTAAGGAGTACTCAACAATTGATACTGAGAGAAAACTCTGATACAGCCCACTGTCTCGATATCTCCCAAGTATCCATGTAGGCACCCTAATTGCAAAACGAGATTTATGTAAAGATGTGACTTCAGAACAAGAAAGAGATAGAGGATCACTAATAGTGGTGTTACCTCAATCTAACAATCTGACAAAGTTGGTAAAAAGGAAAAAAGACATCCAAGAGAGCCCAAATGATGCAGTCCATCCAAACCCACTGAAGGTAATGAATGTGAGAAGTCCATATCCCTAAAAGAAGTAGAACTTCTAATTCAGTAGGTGGAGAAGAATAGGTTGAGAACCATTAGTTCCATATCCCACAAACGCATGGGAGAATTTTGGGCCCGACTGATGAAGAAATTGAAGAAAAAGGTATACTGTGAGGGTGATAAAAGGCTTCTCTACCCCTACTAGTCAACAACCCTAACTGAATATGAAGGGCAGAGGTGGCCTGTGAAGGAGCTACAAGTATCCAGTCACAAGAAGTACGAAAATGAGCAAATGCACAAATCACACAATAAGAAACACAGGGAAACGAGGTGAGCCTAAGTGGAAAAGCTCTTAACTGAAAGACACAACTCCAATGGACAAAACAAAGGAAAAGTTCTGGTGTAGGGGAGATACGAAAGTAAAGGGAAATCTTCTACCATAGTTTTCAATAGATCAGGAGTGAAATCTCATCGAAGAACAAGTACAATGCCATGGCTAAACGAGGTCAAAACAAAAAGAGATTCAGAGCCGATAGCTCTCTGACAGAGTGAAAGTCTCTCCAGACTTCTTGAAGACGTAAACCAGATGGGAATAAAAACATCAGTGAAAAAAAAACCCGAATTGATTGCTTCCTTGTGAAGCAGGTCCAGTACTCCCACTGAAAGACAAGGGCAGTAAACTAAATCTGAGTAAGAGGAAAAGAAACAGCATGTTGGGACAATGCAGGAAAATATTCGAAATGGAGGACCATATTCTCTGAGACAACCCACAAAACCCAAGGGACTATGGCAAAAGACCATCATACATTGGCAAAGTGGAGTCTTCAAAACCATCACCTGCTCCCAGAAAAGTGCCACAAGTACCGACAGCAAACCATAAGACTACAAGAGGCTGGAATTCTAAAGGAGAGAAAGGAGGAGAGTGAGACACATAAACAGATGCAAGAGAAGTTGGGGCAAAAAGTCAACAAGAGAAAGAAGAGATGCATCCATTTTAACTCAACTCTGATTGCTAAAGAGTTAGGAATGCTTAAAAACCTCCTAACATAGATAAAAAGCCATGCATACATCAAGCAATGAGGAAGAAGGAAAACATAACTCACTACAAAAGAGCATCCTGCACCAAAAAAGGGTCAAAGGAAAGGAAAGGCATGCTATGATGGAAAACAGAGAAATAAGGTTAGGATAAATTAAGTGGTGTATTTGTAAAGTTGCACTTTAGACATGGTCAATGTATATAAGAGAATATCTTAAGGTCACACCCTCTCTTATAGTTGAATGTAAATGACATTCATGTTGGTAAATCTGATGTTACAGATTCAACCAAGAATGAATCAGTCTGAAACATCATCTCGAATGAGTTTTTTAATTTGTAAATAAGTCTTGAGAGAGTATAGCCAGCCTGATCAATTAATAACTCCAGCAAATGCAACTGTCCATTATCCCTAAGATGTTATACACTTAATGTTGATTCATGTTGTTAAATATGGTTTTCATTGTATATCATACTTTGTGTCTGGTGCAATTATCTTTTGTTGCATACTCAGTTAGTTTAAGCATAACTTGATGTTACTTAGATATATATTTTGCTGAACCTCCCATTATATAGAATACCCACTTAATTTACTCTTTCAGGAAATGGGTTTATCTTATAATACTAAAATAGGTACAAAAGATAAATTATGTTGCTGTGATTTTATGTTTTCTCCTAATGTGTGTGATGGACTTACTTGAACTTTCCTATTATCAAGTTTAAAAGGCATGTTTCTGTAAAGAGATGCTATTTGGACCATGTTGGTTACTGAAAAGAAATGGTTGTATAAGAGGGTTGTTATGTCTAGGAGACCCCTCCTGGAGATTAGACTTTTGCTAATATTGTGAAATCCATGACCTCAATCTTTCTTTGCAACCACAGCTGTCATATTGGAAATCAGTACAGAAATCTCAGGCCACTGCTAGCCATAGCAACAAAATCCTAGCTCTAGTTAAGGCCACTAAAAACCAGCCAAGAAGTACTCAAAGTGCAACTGGCAGATGAAGCCTGCCAGTAAGAGCTGTTTCTCCACTTCTCTAATCACTGAAAGCCAAAAACCATGTGACACTGAAGAGCCTATCCAAACTAGAAGGTGTGCTACCATTGCAAGCAACTGTGGTTTGCAAAGAATCCTGGGATTGTATGCAGAGCTTATTAATGTGATACTAGGAGTGACTCATCATACTTCCACCCTAGTTTAAGAGCTGACTGCTCATCCAAGTGGTTGAAATTTTTGAGTGCTCCTATTGCACCATACCCTCATAATTGGCACAACTCAGATGGAGAAGTTTTGACCATAACTACAAATATATGCAAAACAGGTGTCACTCCCAATATTCAAAGATGCAGCAAAAGAAGACCTAGATCATTTCCTGAAGTGTTTCAAATAAGTAGCTGCTTGAAAAAAACGGGTCTCTGAAGCAGGCAGTCCAGCATTTAATCCTAAGATTTTATGTTCCAGTCCTTGGTTCCACTGATCTGTAGAAAAGGAAAATGAACAATCCACTATCTCAAACTTAAGGCTTAGAAGAGTGGTGTTACTGAAAGGTTGGTCATTTATGCAAATAAGCTACACAAATCTGCATAGTAAGGTAAACTCTACATTGGCTTTTGCAATTCAGAAGACATCTTGGTGGCTAGCTTTGTGAAGTGACTTCCTGGCAAAACAGTGAAGTATAACATGAGTATTAGAGATATCATCTCTATGGAGGCTGTTTCATCATGATGAAGTATAACTCTGAGCTAGTCAGAGAAGATGAAGTTTGCATTGGTACCTGCTGTGGCCACACTTTGAACAAACTATTCTACCAAGATATTTACAAGTGTAAAACTACCAAAAAGCATTTAAGGTAATCAAAAACTGCCCCTTTGTAGAACAGATTCCAGTATATAAACAGCATTGTCAGGAGATAGCTGTAACAAAGACATACACCTCTTTCATGGCTCAAGGTGTTCCACTTGTAAGCCAAGTAAGCAGATACCATGACACTGATATATTAGTGGGGCCACTTTTATGTATATATATATATCTATATTTTTATTATTTTCTTTATATTTAGTTTGTACTTCAAATATCTAGTCACTAATGTATATTTCAACATTATTCAACTTTTTATTTCATCTTAAAATTTAGTTTTATTATACATATTTTAAGGTTCTTATGCATTTTGAAAACTAATTTTGCCAGTTATTATCAGCATAATTGTGTTTAGTGTACTTACATTTTGTGTGTGTCATTTAGTGTTGTTTCTCATATGTATCCTTGAAGAACTTATCTTGTTGTAATGTATATGGACTTGCGTGTATTTTAGGTTTTTTTAGTAGTTTTATTTTCCATTCTGATTTAGTGTTAAATGACTCATTTAGTGATTTGTATTTTGCATTATGCTATAATTATGATTATACTCTTTGCACATAAAGGGTTTATTTTTCTGTTATTTAAATTTTGTGTTATCTTTAGACAGTTTGTTTTATTCACGTTTAGCAAACTGAATTCAATTTTGTGCTGTAACTATAGTACTATTGTTTAAGAAATTTGATTTATCATTCATGTTAAGGAATTGAATTATGTTTTTTTTTTTTGTTAACTGAACGTGCATGGAGTTGATTTATTACACCAACCTCATACTGGAAACATACCGTTGACTATACTTTCAACTTATGAAGTGTATCTTCATGAAACATGGCAAATATTTAGTAATCAACAGTACAAGTCTGTCTTATACTGAAAGTCAGATATGTTACAAATAGTTCTGGACTAGAGATATGTCAAGTTGGAGTGGATGGTGAGGTCACGTGAAGAATAAAAATACTTTTTTCTACTGTGCAAAAAGTATTTGAATAACCTCCACACTCTTTAAATGTGCATTTGTACAATGTATATCTAGTTTTTCTTTTCTCTACTCTAATATGACTGTTGTAAAATCAGCAAAGTATGATAACATAAAAGTCAATAACTTCAATATCAAATGCATGATATTATATTGAGTGGCACTCTGTATAAGGTTGGGACACTTTAATCTCATCCATGTTTTGTATTTAATCACTGTTAAAAGCTTTATTTTTGTATTTTTGGAAATTCAGACACATCAAAATTTTGTATATCAATGTTAAATTGATTTAATTATGTCCTGTAAAGTGTATCTTTATCAAAGAATTTCACTGTTTCTGTTGCAAGTATCTTCAAGAATAAGAAAAGGTTACAGTACTCACAAAACAATTAATCTTTACAAATGGGTTTAAAATTTAAAAAAAAAAAATGGCTTGAGGACAAACCTGAAACAAGGAAGGGAGTGATTTGCGGACATAAGTTGTGTTTTCTAATTTCCTATTTTTTGTAGATGTGAAAGTGCACTGAACATTAGAGAAAATGTAGCTGGAGTTCAGCAATACCCATATTACAGAATTAGAAGTTCATGTTGTGGTAAGGATGTGCCTTGTTACTTTAAAGTGTACATGTAACTCATGGATACTTCTTGGCTTTAATGTTCAAAACAAACAAGAAAGATTACTATGTATGTAAAAACGGCTCATTTGGGTTGAGAAAATATTTTACGTAGAGGAGCAAACAACATTTCAACCTTCTTCGGTCATCGTCAGGTTCACAAAGCCATTTTTACATATATATTTCTCTGCAAGTGGGTTTTCTCGACATCACTGATTAAGAAAGATTATTAGCAGCACTTACAAACTATGTCTTACAGGAGATAGGGACAGACCTTATTGGTGACAACAATCTATTACTGGGTTGAGACACATTACGAGTTGTGAAGATTTTATTATAATGAGTATTGTAAGGACTTCCTGATAACAAACCTTTTTCCTCATCATAAATACAGCTAAAATAACCTTGGTTCACAATCTGAATGCAAAATAGGATACATAATAACCTACATCACATGTTCTATTATAACTAAATAAACAGGATGGAATTTAAGCTTTTTGGTTTTCATCACCCATACATACCTAAACACATATGTACTAAACAATAATTACTGGTTGCTCCAAAAACATTTTTCTATATTCGTTTATTGTCAATTAAGTATACAAAAATATCTAAATAGTTAATACAATATTTTTATCTACAGGTTTATTTTCAATACATAGTTAATCAACATTACATTTAAAATATATTTTATTCCTTGTACTATGTTATCTGATACACAGGGAGCACATGACACAGCACAGACACATAACAGTGTTATTTCTTATGACATAACTATTTAAAATTATAAAACATAATGTTTACTGTGAAATATATATCTGATAAAACTAGCACAGAAGTGACAAGAAATTACTCAGTTAACGTATGATAAACTGCTAAAAATTTAAGTTTAAACAGAATATTATATATGTAAAAAACAGCTGGTATGGGTAGAGAAAGCACTACGTAGAGAAGCGAACAACGTTTTGACCTTCTTCGGTCATCATCAGGTTCACAAAGAAAGAAAGAGGTAACTGACCAATAGCTGACCACATATTTGTAGGCAATTGTGAAATTGAATATAAGAATTTAGAGGGCATGCTTAGATGTTGGATTATATTTATTAATACAGATATAAAGGTGTTCCTTTGTATTGGTTTAGTAAGGCTTCTTTAATTTTGCGTATGTTTATATTTGTTTATTTAGTATTTGGGTGTTTTCTATGGTTATGTTGTGTTTATTTGACTTGCAGTATTTGAAAACGTGTGAATGTGACTTTTTATGTTCTTTGAATCTGGTTTCCAGTTTTCTACTTGTTTCTCCAATAAAGAAGTTGTGGCAGTTATCACATTGTATTTTACAAGTAATGTTGGTGTGGTGTTTGTCAGTGTAGTTTTTACATAGTATAGACCTCAGTTTTGTGCCTGGTTTTTGAATAAATTTGATATTAACTGGAATGTCATATTTTATTACAAGTTTTTGCCAAATATTAGTTATTTTTCTGCTGATGTTGGGAATATATGGTATGCAGCAGTATATGGTTTCGTGATTTTTTAAACAGTGGGGTATATTTACTTTTGTTAGTTGATTTTGCTTTTTGTCTAAGTGTGTGCATATAATATTTTCTACGGTTTATGTCGGTTCTTGTAATTAAACATTAAATTTCTTTGAGGGGTAAGAACATAAAAGTGAAATCTCAATGTTACAAATAAAACATAATAGTTTGATAAAATCAAACATGAACAAAACATATTATTCCTATAACCAAAAATATTCTACTACCTTCTTGCATTTAAATATGTCTTATAATGTATCAGTTAAAGATGTTATGTATTTTGTTGTTTTTTCATTTTCTGTAAGAAATAAAATTATCATAAGTTATTTTCATGGAACTTTATTATACTAATAATAATGTAAAAAATTATGCTTGTCTCCATTACAAGAAGGATGTAAACTCTTGTAACAGCTTCAAGCTAGTCAATAACAGCAAAATCCCAATTACATCACAACCACTTCAACTTTACCTTTTAAAAAATCCAACAGATATTTTGCTTGTCAAACAATCTACAAATCAAACAGTAGCTTTCTACAGTGCCAGTGCATAAGATTGTATGTTACATGTTATTTTTCTTCCCTACTGAATGAATGTTTGTGCACACAATTCAAAAGTTTTTAAATGGTTTTATTATTTCTGTGTTGAATTCTATTAAAACTAAAATTGTTTAGCAAATTTTCAAATCTACAGTTCAACTTTAACAATCAGCATGAGTAAATAGACATTTAATTCATGTGTTAACACTTCTTCTAAATGTAGTATGAGTACACTGAATACTGGAAAAGCTAGTCATTTAGAGAATAAAATATTTTAAAACTTTTAGTAGAAAACACTAAAACACAGCTTGGATGTCATTTGGACCCAAATAAACTGAGTGGTAATATTAAGCATTAATTTTTGGATATTCATGTAAAGCAACTCAAGGGTTATCTGTGCTAGCCAATCCATAAATTTAAATTAACAGTCTAGGCGGAAGGCAGATAATCAACAGTACCTCCAGATAACTCTCAAGCTACACTTCTCTAACTGAATAATGATGACCCAGATTCTTGAGTGGATTTGAAATTAGGTAAATAGTTGCTCAACATGATTGTCTATAGGAATATAGTGAAACTGTCATACCCATCTGCATCATTATTCTCCAAGCTGTACTAAAGCTACTCTCATGACTGTCTGTATCAAAGATTCCCAATCCTGAAGTTACAGCAAACACTGGTTGAATCATGGGTTTGTTAAAAAAAAAAAATCATATGTAGCAAACAAAGATGAATGGGCCATTTAAAATGCACTTTCACACACATGGAGTCATGCATATTTGGGATACCTAAAATTGAGTTGCCAAAATGTTTGAGAATTACTCATCTACACAATGTAGACATTTTTTCAAAAAATTAAGTTATTCTCTTTTACTGCACTTTACAGCAGAAAAATGTGAGTGAGCAGACCAAGGAAAGGGATATGTAATTATTATTATGTAATACCTAGCACATATTTGTTTGGGCAGTTATATGTTTATATATATATATCTTATATTTCTCTAACACTTCCTAGTATCCTGCACCTTAGTGTCATATCAGTCTATACTACTGTAATTCAGTGTTGTGTTCAGTTTTGGTCATTCCCAAAGATAACAGCATGAGAAATCAACAGAAAACATTAAAAAAAATCAAAAGAATGAGTGTGTATTCTGTAATAATAAAAACAAACAATGATTCTATTTTCATTCATAAAAAGGAGCAATAGCACCATTTAAAGAATGCTGAATGCAGCCTGATGGGAATTTCTTCAAATAACTCTCAAGATAATTGGCAGGCAAAAAATGAAAAAAAATAAAGAAACAAAACCTAAAATACCTTCAAAATATTTCAGCTTGCACATATTTTCCTTTCTGTTACATACAATGCAACAGTTCACTGTGCTCAATATTATAGAAAAAAAAATCAAAAAATTTTATCATCACTTTTATAGTGCATTTAACAAATGAAACATTTAGGTGAACATTAAAAATTGTTTATCTTACACATACAAAGTTCACACGCACACAAAAATAATTTCATGAGGATCAAAAACTATTTAGATTGATGATGTCATATTTATATGGAAAATATTATAGTGTCTTACTAAAAAAAATCACATAATTAATATACATCATCTGTACTGGTTATTTCCTAAGGTATATGTGTTTTTATACTAAAATTCTGCTTTTTTTCTCAAAAACATGACTTCAAATAGTAATTACCCTTCTTTTCCTTTGTTTTTTTTCTTTTTTCTACTAAATACCAACTAATCAATATAGCATCAAAATGAGTATATTTCACCACTGTAATACACTTCACTTTTTATCTATGTACTCTACAAGTTCTGATATTATGCTAGCAGGGATATTTAGTGAGGAGATATCTTCCTTGGTTTTAAAGTATTTGCAGATGACCTGAAAACAGCATTCTTGTAGACTATAAACTGGAAACAAACAAACAAACAAAGCTCTTGAAACAGCATTCACATAAAAAACTAATCATCACAATACAAAGTTCTTTGTTCTTATAGATCAAACTTTTGAAAATAATTCCAGTATGTGAAATATATCTATGCAAATAACACTTATTACACCGGTTTCTGATAGAAAAGAAAACAATCTCCTTGTATAATTCCAAGTTACCTTATCTATATAAATCAAGTCCTATAATTTTTCAGTTTTATCAGAGTCAGATGATCAATCATATCTTGAGATTTGTACATGTGGGAAGGTGTTCTGAACAATATGGCAAAAATGCATTATACAATTATAACATAATGAACATATATCACCCTATATGGTGGTTAGTTCTTGAAGAAAGTATATAAACAATTCCTATATTAAAATCCTGCTTATTTAAAATATAAAAAATTATAAATATCAATCACTATTCCTTCCAGTTGTACTAAACAACTAATCAACACTAATAACTCAAATAATTACAATATCTGTATTTACAAAGTATATATGCACTTGAAAACTAAAATGTTTTTCTATTAATTCTCAAGATCTACAAGACACATATCAAATTACTACTTTAAGTTTGCACTTTAGTCAGTTTTAGTTTATGTTATCAATACATTTCCTTTCCTTCTCATCATCAGAATTGTTTATAGCATCGATGTTAAATTAGTATAATGTCATAATATTCTGCTGTTCTTGTGGATGAATAATAAACCCTTTCAATTACATGAAGTAATTAAAGCAATGTTTTCACAATTTTCTGATATTTTATTTGTTTCTCACAATTTTCATAAGTTATTAAACATCATTTATGCCCAAAATTTTTTCCTTGGTTTCATGTCAATCTCAAAAACAAACTTAATTGTCTTCATTTATGACTTTTCCCACCTCCACACACACACACACACATAAACACAAAAAAAAACACAGAAATGCATAGACCTATGAAACATTCTTATCCCTGGAATAGGGTCACATAAGGAAGTCAGAAACTTTTCAGAAAAAGGGAAAATTCTTTGTTACTATTGGTAATTTATATCAGCATACAATTTCAAAAATGCAACAATCAAGTGACATATTTGAAAAATTCAATACCTAGTTGAATGATACTTTGAAATTAACATAAGGATACACTCTGAAATGAATCAAACAAGATATTACCTTTCTCAGTTATAACTTATAGCCACTCAAAGTTTACGTTATCGTGCATTTCATATGAAGTAATAATATACATATCAAGGAAAAAAAGTCATAAATGAAACAACACAATACTTAAAAATGTGACATAATATCCTTTGAGAAAATAATACATATTTTGTAAGTAATATATAAACAAGGTTTCAACATATACAAATCATACATATCCAGTACAGATCAAAATAAGAGTTAATCATACAGGGTGTTCAGAAAGTCACTGTGTACTTATATATTTATTAACAGACAAAACTGCACAGTGACTTTCCGAACACCCTGTATAATGCAAGTTAGGCATATATGCCTGTACATGTTTCAAAAAATCAGCTTAGTCTAACTTACCTGGTAAAGTTATGAAAATGTTTCTTCTAAATGGCTGTCTAGGCAGATTAGGTGGTATATCTTGGTCCCATGGCTTTGGTTGGAATACCTTCTGTCCATGCACAACCATTTGATCATGAGTGTTACTATCCCAGAAAATCCAAGGATGGGTCACAAATGTATTAACATCAACAAACTTATGTGGATGTAATGTCTTGTATTTGACTCGATTTCCTTCATAATTCATCCAAATTACATCCACTTTTCTTTGAGTTCGATTCCAAAATCGTACATAGGAACGGCAGATAGAATCTATGGATTTAAGGGTGGTATTTACCAAGCAATTTTCATTGTGTTCTCCCATTACCTCACTTTTGCACTTTATTATTGCAGCAAAACCCTCTAGTAAGTGAACTAGTTTTGTTTTACAATACCTGTAGTGTCAATATCTACTTCGTAAAGGAATGCCCTTTAGGAGAATACACAGGTCCATTTCCCAACTCGTTACCAAAACAAGCCTAAAAAAAAAAATCACAAATGTGAAACTAACTGACTACAAACTGAGTAAATAATGTGTAAAAAAGTTACTGTTACAACTATTTATACTAATTATATTAATAACCTTCTTATGGAACAGTTTACTTTCATAATTATAGAGAATACTTTAATACCGCATCCTTCACTCTTTTAAATTACAACACTTTAAAAAAAAAAAGGAAAGAATATATAATAACCTATTATTAAATCTTTCTTTTAAGCTACAGATCCCAGGCCAGTTTTTACACTTTAAAACAGATGTTAAAATGCACCTACAGAATTCAACTTTCTAATAACAATGGAAATATGAAACCAGGAAATAATAATAACAATAAAAAAACACAAAAAATATACCTGGAAAAAAAATTTTCACTTACATCTGAATTAAAATTTTATCTCAAGAAATATGTTTGGCATGTTAAACAAAAAAAACAACACTTTTACATAAAGTTTCTAAACATCGAAATTAAGTACTTTAATTTTCATATTTTCACAGTTTCAGTTAACTAGTTTACATACATTAGGCTACAAATACATAGCACAGTTGTTTTGAACAGCTGATGTTATTTTTTGTAAGTTTAACCCAATTCTGATTATAAAACAAAGTTTACATAAAACATATGTTTGTGTGTACAGCATTGAAATACACTTGTGCCTGTTGTATGGAATTAGAAGGTCTTAACCACTTTTGCCCACTCCACCACCATAATAACCTGGGATAGAAATGAGAGTTGAATCTTTAAAAATTTACATTATATCAATTACAGATACATTTTGACTGCATTGAAAAAACCTTTTTACACTTCCATCAGCACTGTATTATATAAATACACAACATCTAATACCAACTTATACATTACCAGCCATATATATGTGTGTGTGTGTGTGTGTAATAAAACAAGTCTACTTAAAATGCACCAGATAGAAATTTTTCTTGAAACTATTTCTAACTTATCATCAAGTAACCGAGTTGTGTAAGTGAATCTTCCCAAGCCTCTTGAAAATTGCAATCAAGCCTGCAATTCTCAAACAGGATCCACTCACACCATCTACTGTACCCTAAAGACTCTATCCCACTTATTCCTGAATGGATCCAAGACAATGTCTCACCTCCATGATCAATTACTCTCAATTTAAAACAAATTACCTTTTGATGTTGCATCCTATTCCTAACTATGGTTTTGCAAAAATTTTATGTTATTTTGATAAAGCATAAAATGCATACTTTGTGAAAAATTATAACTAAAAGGCTTGAATGTAGTAATTAAACAGTCGACCATCAAACGTTCTCTAATTTTTATAAATATTCAAGAAGTTTTTGATTGATGTTTCAATTGTGGGCAATTGCTCTAAGTTTTTCTTTACACGAGTTGAATCATCATATTTTTTATGTTCAAACAAAACTGTTTTTTTCGTACGTCTTTTAAATTTTCCAATCTTTTTTGAAAAATTTTAATCTCTTATATTTGACTAAAAAATGTTTAGCAATTATTTTATTGAAACAGAACTATTTCTTTCTAATAAGATGCCAATTTTAAGCAACAAAGTGTGAATTTTTTGCAACAATACATAAAATCTTACCTTGAAAAATATAAATTATAATTACCAAATAACTTACCTACTTACATTCTCACTTGGAAACAAAACACTCTTTATAAAGTAATTTTCCTAACTAATTAAGTTCTCACTAAGAAACAAACAAACCTAAAATTGCAAACAAACTTTCAAGATGTCTTAAAAAAGTAATAAAAAATAAATAAAATTACAGACTATAAAAGCCATATTCGGGTGAGACATACCCTTTTTTTCCAAAACCTGGTGAGACATTGTTCATATCCCAACTTACTTAGGCTATTTCAGTATTTCATACGTAATACATGCTAAATTAAGCATTAAGTAAATCATAACTGCTTAAAAGTTGAGCTTAGGTTCACTTAAAATTTACATCCACTGATTCTATAACTTTAAAATAAATTATTTTCGTATTAACTTATATAAACTACAGTACATATTAATTATTATTTACTATTCAAAAACCACTTTTCTAAGTCACGAAACAAAGACTTACAAATATCAGTAGCATTAATAACTTCTCCAAAGTATACAAGTCTTTGACAAATTAGTGAACAGGCAGATTAAAAAAAAATAACTTTAAAATTAAAATTCCTTAATTATCTCTAAGTGTTAAATTAAATATTTGTTCTTGTACATAATTAGTGTTGAATCAAGACATTAGATGAAACGGTTCTATAAAGTACAAAACAGTAATCACGATTTACGTTATAACGATAATAAATTATAAAAAAACAATTGATGTTTATATTTAATTTGTAATTGAGAAATGCATTTTTTATATCAGGTATAACTACCATAAGACAATTTGAATACGTATAAGATTTTGTGACTTATTGTGCAGTATTAAATCAGTAAATTAGTTATTCTTAAAAATGTATAGTTAATTAAAAGCGAAGATAAAAAACTAAATTGTGCGTTCTTAGGTTTGTTTGTTTTTAAGCACAAAAGTACACAGTGGTTTTTAGATGTTTTTTCACAAAAGCTGTCAGAACCAAATTTATTGCATTACAATTTATTGTTACCTATCAGGTAGCTACTGTTGATTACTTATTCATGTTTATTTTATAATTTAGATACATACAACACATGTCAAGTTGGACGCCTTGTTCAGTAATAAGTTTTCTATAATTTATAATAATATTAAGGTTGTTATCAACTTATAACGTATAAGATAATAATAGCTTTTGTGTTACTGCATCATCACACTGTTAATTTCTTATCTTTAAGTTTTCGATCTTAAGAACTTTAATTGTTAAAATAATTATTATTATACTTTGCAATTTTTATATATTTTGTGAAATTTATATGCTAAACAAAATAAAACCCAAGAGAAATTCATCGTTCTAACTAAAAAGGCCATATAGTAGAGCGTTATAATGTGACAGTCAATCCCACTATTCGTTGGTAAAATAGTAGCCCAAGAGTTGGCGGTGGGTGGTGATGACTAGCTGCCTTTCCTCTAGTCTTACACTGCTAAATTAGGGACGGTTAACGGAGATAGTCCTCGTGTAGCTTTGCGCGAAATTCAAAACAAACCAAACCAATCCAGGGTAAGATGATATTTTGAGGTTACAACCTACTCTGTATTTGAGCGAGAATAGCCAATTATGTATGTAGTGCAAATCTGAAACTCAATTTTTAGTGACTGAAAAAGAAGCATCATTTACGATACATAAAGCGAGCTTCAAATAAGCTAGACAATATACTATATTTTACTTATTTCAAAAACTAAATCATTTTTATATTGATCTTTGTCACCATGGATAACACTAACATTCATGTAATTTTCTTGTACGAGTTCAAGCTTGGTCGCAACGCGGAGATTGCAGCTCGTAATATCCATCATGTATTTGGTGATGGCACAGCTAATGAGCGCACATCACATTATTGGTTTAGGAGATTTCACTCTGAAGACACGAGTTTTGAAAATGAGCCTCGGGCTGCCCTCAGACAGCCAATAGTGAGGAAGAATTGAAGGTCTTAGTTGATTCAGATATCCGCCAAACTTTGAGAGAACTTGCCAACAAACGTAGCGTTCGTTTTTCAACAGTTTTCCGTCATGTTGAAGCAACTGGTAAAGGTACCATACGAATTGTCTGAAAACTACCAAACAAGACGAGTTTAAATTTGTTCCTCACTCCTTACTCGCAACAAAAACGACCCGTTTCTCCAAAGAATTGTCACCTGTGATGAAAAATGAATTCTTTACGACAATCTGCTCGATCCGGTCAATGACTCAACTCTGAAGAATCACCAAAACATATGTCAAAACCAGCTTTTAACCCTAAGAAGCTTAAGGTTAGTGTTTGGTGGTCGTCAGCTGGTGTGATGAATTCATTCTTAAACCCAGGAGAAACAATCACAGCAGAGAAATATTGTTGTGAACTTGAAATTATGCATCAAAAGTTGTCACAAAAAACATTCTGCAATGGTTAATCGCAGTGAACCCAACCTGCATCATGACAATACTCGACCTCATGTCTCGTGCGCTACTGTTCAAAGACTAAACGAACTTCAATACGAAACTTTACCTCATCCACTACATTCATCAGATCTTTCCCCTAAAGTGTATCACTTTTTTAAACATTTGGAGATTTTAAAGGAAAAAACGTTTGCAAACCAGAGGTAAATTAAAAGTGTTTTTAAAGATTTAATTGAATCAAAGGAGGCCCAGTTCTTTAAAGATGGTATCTATCAACGTACAACTCGTTTGCAGAAGTACATTGAGTCTAAAGGAACTTTTTTGATTAAATTAAACAACAATGTTTATTTAGATGTTCTTGTTATACATTTTCCTTTAAAAATCAGACATTTTACATGCAACAGCCTGATACTATGAGTAAATCCGACATTTCCTGTTAAGAAACGTTGGATTTGAACATTCATTTTTCGTATACAGTGTGAGTTGGTTAGTTGGTACATCTCAAAAGAAGATGCTATTCTGCTGAACTCACGAATCCACTGAAAGGCGTTTTGTTCAGCATCTATAAGTAAGTGCATACACGCCGTGTGCTGTGTCTTTGGTTAATAAAGATTGTTTTGAGTTATGTTGCACAACACACCCAATATATTTAATTATTGGCTAAAATTCAACCAGTTTGTTCAAAATCAATACCACTTCGTAATATAATTTGCTGATCTCCCCATTATATAGTAAACTTATTTAATTTTTTTTGAAGATATCAGATTTTTATGAAAATACTTAAAAGTAGGTAGGAAGGATTTGGGTAGTGTGACCACACGACATTTTTGTGGAATTTTCTGCTAACACATTTATTTTCACTGTTTAAAATCTTGCTGTCGAGTTAAAATAATGCATTTGACTTAAGTAATGGCATTTTCCGCAAGCAGAAATGCTCACGATTGAGAATAAAAGATAACCACTAAAGATTGGTTGTTATACAAGAGAAGTATCAGACCTAGGAGAATTTCTCTGATGAAGATCGGGCTTCTCGTTAGTACAGCAGTAAGCCTACTAAAATTAGGGGTTCGATTCCCCTCGGTGGACTTATCAGATAGCCCGATGTGGCTTTGCTATAAGAAAGCACACACACTGATGGAGATCGGATTGTTTTTTAAATGATGCAAAAGTCTATGGTTTTGGTCTCTCTGCATATTTAGACCCTAGCAGATCAGTTGAAATTTGTTTTACACAGTATGGCTAATGAGATACTGTTCTTGATAACTCATTTTTGCACAAGGAAGGCAGAAATCAGTGAGACTTACCAAAATGGAGTGACATCTGACGAATCCAAGTTTGGATAGAGTTATGTTTATAAAACTTTTAGACAGTTGCCATCCAGAGAACCTCAACCCCAAGAAAGGCAACATGTATCATTGTTAGACAATGTCCAACTATAACATGCATAACGGGTTTGCTGTTGCGCGTTTATCTTAACATTTGGATTTGTTTCCGTTTGATGCATGTGATAATATCATAAATTTAATATTTATCGACATTTAATTAACTTTTAACTTAAAATTTCTGACTATTTGAAACTTAATACATAACGTATGTAACTTCATAAATCGAAGAGACGTAAAAGATAAATTACATTACTTAACGTAATAAATTGGGGTTTGCGTCCAAGATCTGAATTAGATTTGGTTTGTTTTGAATTTCACACAAAGCTACACAAAGGTTATCTGCACTAACCGTCCCTAATTTAGCAGTATAAGGCTAGAGGGAAGGCAGCTAGTCATCGCCACCTACCCCCAACTCTTGGGCTACTATTTTATCAAAGAATAGTGGAACTGACTGTAACATTATAACGCCACCTCAGGGGCTGAAAGGGCTAGTATGTTTGGTGTGACAGGGATTCGAGCCCGCGACCCACGGATTACGAGTCGAGTGCTTTAACCACCTAAAGTAACTAAGGTAAAATACGAATTTTAATTCAATTTATATTTATCATTGCTAACAAGATATGTCCATGTCTGATTTTCAAGTTTTTCTTAAATCACCCTCCCACAAAAACTAAAAAATTATAACAAAAGTGAACTGCTTGAAATTGCCAAATTCTTTCAAGTTAGGAGAGCAGTCACCTTCTAATAACTGTCTACAGGCAGTGAAGGGTGATATAGATGTCGGACGTTGTGGGCTTGAGCACCAACATCTTGCCCTACTAATTTCTAGTATAATTGTGTCTATTTTTCATTTGAGACTAGCGAATTGAAAGTTAAGACTGATAGACGGTGTATCCCCACTACAATGTGGGTCCTTCTTCAGCGGTCATCTCCAAAACCTAGGATACATTTTATAATCTTACGTTGAAACTTGTACCTTAGGATCTTTTTTTTTTTTTTTAATGCAGCGTATTTTGTTTAATTTTAATATGTTTTGTCTTGGCATTAAATATTATGGATATAATATAATTAATCAGAGGTTGGGATTTGTTGTTTCTAACGCAGTCCTTCCTCGTGATTTTGATTACTTGCGACTCGTAATCCGAGAGTCGCAGGTTCGCGCCCGCTTCACGCTAAACATGCTCGCCCTCCCAGCCGTGGAGGTGTATAATGTGACGGTCAATCCCACTATTCGTTGGTAAAAGAGTAGCCCAAGAGTTGGCGATGGGTGGTGATGACTAGCTGCCTTCCCTCTAGTCTTACACTGCTAAATTAGGGACGGCTAGCACAGATAGCCCTCGAGTAGCTTTGTGCGAAATTCCCAAACAAACAAAAAACAAAAAAAAAACTTATTTACTTTTCTAAAATATATGCATATATATATATATATATGATATCTTAGTTAACAATTGTTTTTCACAATTTTTTTTATTCTTTGAGGAGGGAGATACAACAGATTTACTGTTGTGCATCGATTTTAAAATCTGCGTTTGTTTCAATTTGATGCATGTGACTTACATTGTTGGATGTGTATTGCGCAAGTCCCGCTTGTTCTCGAAATTTGTAAAACGTTCTCAAGAGTAAAAATCAATGTTTTATGAAAACACTATCATATATTCGAATATTGTTGAAAATCTCGCCTTGAAGTACGTAAACAGACGCGCCGAAAGACAGTGACAGAATATTGTTTAGTCATAATCCTATAAACTCCAGAAACCATAATTGTGACAAACGTTTATTAATAAAAAAAACTACAGATATTTGGCCAGGAGAGTTTATAGATTTCGAACATTACAAACTTCAGTGATTTAGCTCTGAGCATTAGTATTTCTACGAGGACATTAGATATTGTCGTGGGTGAAAAATTTACGTATCTGTAAAAAAGTCAGGTACCTGTGTATCAACATTAAATTGATTAGTTCTCCGTGGACGTCGGTAAAAGATTCAGTTCCCAACCAGATAGAAGACTCAGTATCGTTTGTAAAACTATTGCATATAAAATATTATTTGTAACAATAGTTATATATTGTATTATTGTTTATATATTACAACATATTTGTGTTAAGAAAGAAAATTGTGTGCATCAATCTTGTTGAAAAATGTCGTAAGTTTAATGCATATCGACATTTAATTAACTTCTAAATTCAAATTTCTGGCTATTTGAAATCGTAATACGTAACTACGTAACATAATAAATCGGAGATTCATTCGGGATAAATTGTAGTACACAACATTTTTAAATGATTGAAGGAGGGGAAGAATCCAGCAATGACTATACGTTAGATGGACTGTTCTACTCGGGTACTTCCATAAGGCTCGATTAGCCAGTCACACATCCATTGGTTTCTATTAAGCAGATTAGACTATTCCAGACCTCCCATGATTAACATGCTACAGCCTGTATCAATAATGCTTTTGCATGTGTAACATCTGGGACAAGAGGAGTGAAACATCTGTTTCATTTTTGTATGTTGGGACATTGGCAAGTAAACTGCCTGTATTTTACCAAACAGCAAGGCTATCAGTTAAATCCTATAGCTCAATAGGTGCCAGAGAGTCAGCAGTACTGATATTTTGACAAGCATGTGTAGGTAGGAAGGATTTTGGTATTTCTTTATATATATACTTGTGGGGTCTACTCTTAAAATGGATAAGCAAGATTATCATTTTAAACTGAAGGCTAAGCAGGTCTAGGAAAACAAAGATCAAGTGATGAATGTTACTACAGCTACAGAAAACTAATACAACTTAAGTCTCATCCGGCCACTAATTTTGAGGAAGAGAACACACTACTTACACCAGAAAGTTTGATGGTCAGCCTAACTCTCTCAGAGCTGAGTGAAACTTTATATTTACCTGTGAGTGTACAAGGGTGAAAGATTGAGATTTTGGAGGACACTGAGGTAACCAGAACATCAGCAAATAGTAACAAACTAGTTAGCAGTAGCGTATGTAGCTATCAATATATCTGAGATCATTTGTGAAGGATTATGCAAAAAAAATCTTGACCAATTACATTAAAAGCAACTTGGTAATCTTTTTACTTGTAGGACCAGATAGCTGACTGTGTGAGACAATGGTGACATGCCACAACACAGATATTGGTAGAGGCTTTACTAGGTATTTAGTAGATTCAGTGTTACAGCACATCGGATGAGAAGACTTGGCATTTTAGTATGATATCGATCATTATTTTCCATTCTAATTTTTAAAGACACCAACGGAGGTGTCAGGTTGTGGAACCTGTGTGCCAGCACTTAGTGAACCTCTGGATAAACTTGATACAAGTTCAATCAAGCATCTGTAATGTTGACTTCCCTGAAGCACTACGAAAGTAGTTGGTGCTGCAATACAGCAGAATTTAAAGGAAAGGATCATACAACTTTCCAAGAGTTTTTGGATATCTTCAGTAGTGATTGTCAGGAAGAATAAAGCTGATAAATAGAAAGAGACTAGTAGTATATATGTGGTTGTTTGTGAGTGGTTACATGAGGAAATATCAGTAAAAGAGTAGTCTATAAGCTCCAGTTATTGGTCAAGATATAGATATTGACCTCCAATCATTATAGATGTGATTAGCTGTTCAACCAACAGTTAGGAATATTACGATTGTCAGTGGATCAAAAATTAGTGACTTAAAAATGTGGTGTACCTTGTTTATTGAGCTATCAAAGTACTACTTCAAAGTAAGATGTCTACAGGACATAATGTAATAACCAGTCAATTAGCACACATTTAGGCAAGTTAGAAGGTTGAGAAATCAACAGTTGAGAAGGTACTGCAACAATTTTTTACTTTCAAAGCTATCCAGAAATATTTTGCAGTAAGATGTTAGACAAGTGATTAGAAAAAAAATTGATATATTTTGCTGAGTTGTAACAACATTTAAGCTAAACAGGCCATACGAAATTTTCTAAATACATAATTGCAACAGCTAAGAATGTTAGAAAAATCTGATGGAAAATAGGTGGTTATTCTCAACAGCTGACGATGGCTGGAAATTCTGACAAACCATCATGTTGAAATGAATTTGCAAACATTCAGTCTAAATTTGTGCTTGACGTTCATCAGCATGTGCTAGTAAAAACTCCTTTAATGAACTCAAAATGTCGCTCATAAATAGATGCGACTGTGTTGTGTCACTGTATAAGACTGAGCCATGTTGTACCAGTCTTTATCAGTTGTAATAGAGTTATTCTCTAACACATTATGCAAAAAGGAATTAGATTATAAAAATTTAGCAAAGTATGTATAATTTTGCTAAATTTTTGTCTCGGTTACTTCTGTGTTTGTCTGGTGTGCTTTTCTCATAAACCTTTCACAGTAATACAAATGGGAGAAACTAAAGTTATCCCATGAGAAAAAAGTAACTTTCCTGTTATTTCTTATGTATCTACTATATACGTATTTTACAATTAATGACATGCAATGTAGTTTGGATGGATATTTATAGAACTTATTATTATACCCATCAGTAGTTGCTTTTATTTTCATGGCATTTGAATAATAATATTTTAACCTTTAAGTTATATCTGAGGCTTTATACATGCTTTACTGCATATAAAGAGGTTGATAGTAGCATCGGTTACGATGAGAACCAATTTAGCCACACTGTTATATTATGTTTTGTAAATACATATTGGTGTGTACAAGGAAGAGCACAGATTATTTTCCATTCTGCGCATACATCTATCTATCTACATATACACTGCAGGCCAAAATCTTAAGGCCAGTGAACATAAAGAAAAAAATATGCATTTTGCGTTGTTAGACTCAACCACTTATTTGACTAGAGCTTCGAAAGATGAAAATAAGAAAAGGGAAAATAAAAATAAAAACTGTTTTTTTTAGCATTTAACAGGGAAAATGTGAACACTATGAAATTAGCCTAAATACTAGGTAGTCAAAATTTTAAGACCAGACTGAAATGAAGCGTTAATCGGTAAAACACGTAATGAAATTTAGTCATTTGTGTTCAAGCATTAGCGTTGTCAACATCTCCCGCTGACATTTCCTATGTTACTTTGAGTAAAAACATGGCAAAGGATAAAAAGTTGACAGAGTTTGAACGTGGCAGAATTGTCGAGCTGCAAAAGCAAGGTCTCTCTCAACGTGCCATCTCTGGTGAGACTTGGCATAGTAAAACTGCTGTTGCAAATTTCTTAAAATACCCTGAGGGATACAGAACGAGAATTTCAAGTGGTCGGCCCAAGAATATTTTGCCGGCGTTGAACAGGAGGATTCGACGGGTTGTCCGGCAAGACACCAGCTGATCGTCAAACCAGATTAAGGCCCTTACGGACGCAGAATGCAGGTCAAGAACAGTAAGACGACACCTATGAGAGAAAAGCTTTAAAAACCGTAAACATCTTCAAAGGCCATGCCTCCTTCACCATGAAACAGCTCGGTTAAACTTTGCTGAGAGGCACCAAACGTGGGACATAGAAAAGTGGACGAAAGTTTTGTTCGCTGATGAGAAAAATTTTAACCTGGATGGTCCAGATGGCATCCAACGTTACTGGCATGATAAGAATATCCCACCGGAGACCTTTTATACACAACACAGTGGAGGAGGTTCCATCATGATCTGGGGTGCTTTCTCCTTCCATGGAACAATGGAGCTTCAGGTAATACAGGGGTGTGGAAATGACTGGATCTTTCAATGTTGCAATTCACAATGAGCTAAATGAGTAACTGTTAACATAAAATCTTTTTTATTTAACTTTTGATGCAGAAGGAAGCCAGACATCTAATAGCACTCTGCCAATTTCATTTTCCATACAATGGGACTGATGTCATTCATGACTTGAACTGAAAGTGCAAAGCATGTTCATTCAGATCACATTTCAAATCCCACACTTGATTCACCCATAACACCATGTAACAAAATTTTTACTTTTTCTTGTTCCTGGGCAGAAAGTGTTATTTCCCAATTGCTTAAGCCTGAAGTAAATGGAAAGATCTATTTTTCTCTTGAAACTTTGCTTTTGTGACCTGGGAAATTTTCTCAAACTTACAAGAATTTTCAAGAACTTTCCATAGTAATATATATATATATATATATGCAGGGGCTCACTACTCACCACTTCAATTTAGTTCTAGCTGCCTAAGTGAACACATAGACATATCTGATTTTATCAGAGATGGCATCAAGAAGCTGCAAGCATTCTGCTATGTACGTGGCCAATTTATCAAAACAAGAGCAAAAAAGTACTCTGTAACAGCATCTGCTAAAATGTGTGAAGCCTACAAGGCATATTTCGGCATGTCTTTCGGGGAAAAGACAAACCCTGGGCACCTCATTGTATCTGCGAGCACTGCAAAAAAACTCTAGAAGGTAGGACAGACAATTTTTGCTTGCTTGAATAGTAAGATTTTATATTAAACAAAATTTAGATCTTTTAAAATTTAAATCTTTTTTTTTTTAATTTCCAAAAGTATAGAAAAAAATTCACATGTAAAATATTTTGCATGAACCTCTTACACATTAGTTGTGGATGAAATAAATTTATTCTTCATAATAACAATTTTATTTTGCTCTTTACAGAGGGGAAAAGAGAGTCATGAAGTTCGCTATTCCAAGAATTTGGAATATGAAAGACATGCTATTTCGGCATGTCTTTCGGGGACAAGACAAACCCTGGGCACCTCATTGTATCTGCGAGCACTGCAAAAAAACTCTAGAAGGTAGGACAGACAATTTTTGCTTGCTTGAATAGTAAGATTTTATATTAAACAAAATTTAGATCTTTTAAAATTTAAATCTTTTTTTTTAATTTCCAAAAGTATAGAAAAAAATTCACATGTAAAATATTTTGCATGAACCTCTTACACATTAGTTGTGGATGAAATAAATTTATTCTTCATAATAACAATTTTATTTTGCTCTTTACAGAGGGGAAAAGAGAGTCATGAAGTTCGCTATTCCAAGAATTTGGCATGAACCCACTGACCACTCAAGCAATTGCTATTTCTGCATGGTGGACCCTTCCAAATGTCGGGCTAGCAATAATGCGTCTGCTATCCGGACCTTCCATCATCTATCGCCCCAGTGCCACACTGCCCCTGAGCTCCCTGTACCCACTCTGCCAGAGAGAAAACAGCCATCCTGAGAAGAGAGCAGCAAATCAGAAGAGGAGGTAGACGTTGAGGATCCAGATTACAATTTCAGAGGTGCAGCTGGTGAGAGAAACCCATACTACCTCAACCAAAAGAGACCTTAATGACTCGATCAGAGGCCTTGGTCTTACAAAGTCAAATGCTGAGCTTTTGACATCTAGTTTCAAGGAGTGGGATTTGTTAGATGAAAGTGTGCAAGTCACAAGTCAGAGGAAGCATCACCGACATTTTTCAAGTTTTCCACTTCCCAAGATGGGCTCTGCTTCTGCCACAATGTATCTGGTCTGTGTGAGGCAATTATAATTACCTGTAACCTGAACGAGTGTTGCCTCTTCACTGATAGTTCATCCAGAAGCCTCAAAGCTGTGCTGCTCCATAAGAGGAATAAGTTTCCATCTTTTCTCCTGGCTCATTTGGTACACCTCAAAGTGGAATACAATAGCTTCAAGACCTTGCTAGGAGCCTTGAAGTATGATGAATATGGCTGGGAGGTTATCAGAGACTTCAAAATGGTGGCATTTCTGATGGGTTTCCAAAGAGGCTTTACCAAGTTTTCCTGTTATCTTTGCCTTTGGGACAGCAGGGACAGTGCAGTACACTACAACAGGAAGCACTGGCCACAACAGACCAAGTTCTCTGTGGGGAGGCACAATGTCAAGCGTGATCCACTAATGGACCTCCAGATGGTGTTGGTCCTACCACTGCATATAAAATTGGGTCTTATGAAACAATTTGTCATAGCTCTTGCTAAGGAGTCTGCAGTCTTCAAGTACTTTTGAGACTTCTTCCCTAAGCTGTCTGAGGCAAAGGTCAAAGTTAGTGTCTTCATTGGACCACAAATGAAGAAGATCCTGGAGTGCACAGAATTCCCCAAGAAGCTCAGAAGGAAGGAAAGAAAAGCTTGGGACAGCTTTATTGCAGTGGTTCGGGGCTTCTTGGGCAATCACAAGGCTGAAAATTATGTGGAACTGGTTGAGGCACTGGTGAAGAACTACAGCAAAATGAACTGCAGGTTGTCCCTGAAAGTCCATATCCTTGACACTTATCTTGATAAATTCAAGGAGAACATTCATGGGAGCATACTCAAACGAGCAAGGCGAGAGCTTCAACCAAGATATACTGGACTTTGTAAGCAGCTACCAAGGAGCATATAACAAAAACATAATGGGAGACTATATTTGGGGGCTGATGCATGAAAGTGATTTACATTACAGTTGCAAATCTTGAAAAACTACTCACTTCTAGAACATTTTTGTATACCTTTAGTATAAATACATGTAAATCTTGATTCATATGTTGTTTTATTCACACCTTATGTAAACGAAAATGTGCAAATTTGCTCATTTTTACATAGAAAGTAGGTTAATCTCATTATCCAGGTCACAAAATCAAAGTTTGAAAGGAATAATGGCCATTTTCTGTACTTTTACAACAAATGCAATTAAAAAGTAACACATACTATCTAGGAACAAAATTTGTGTTACATAGTGTAATAAATGAGTTATGACAACATTTGAAATTTATATATCAATTACTGGTAAATTGAAGCTAAACATTTTGAATTTATACAAAAAAAAACAAAAACACCAGATCTACTAACACACCTACCAATAATTTTTGGTTTAGAAATAGTGAAAGAGGACTTCTTTTCAATTAATTTGTTTATTGTAGTAGGAAGCAAGATTTCATCCTGATACCATTATAAAATAAATACATACAAGTTTGCATTTTTAATTAAAATATTTTATACAGAGATCATATGTCAATATGATAATGTTTTTATAATGTTCAACTAAACTATTTACCAACAGGTAAAAAACAAAAATCTGCAATAGGATTAAAAAAGTTAAGTAAATTAAATTACTTATTAAATTAAACAAAGACAACGAAAAAATGAAGCAATTATTAGTGAAACGATAAAACAATTCTTCATTCACAAGCATGTCTCTGGTTTTCCCTGAAGCTGGCTAGCTTCATAATCACTACCATTTGGCTCCTTATCATGTGTTCCTTAAAAGCAGTACAATCAGCACTATACGGAATGCAGTAACAGAAAAAGTACATACAAGCCATAGTGAGAAAGTGTTGTGGTGTCTAACCTTTATGTAAGGTAAAGGATTGACAGCAATTTCACAAACTATTTACAAGATGCTAAGTAGAACACATGCATGAAAGAATTGAAAAAAAGTATCTGAATATGCCAGAATGAATTCCTTCCTGGTAATGAAATTGTTTGTTGTTAAGCATAAAACTACACAACTGGCTATCTGTACTCTGCAAGTATCAAACCCTAATTTGTTTTCATAATAAGATTCAGACTTACAGCTGAGCCACTGGGAGCCCTAGTAATACAAAGGTAAAATATCATAGTTATTCAGTATGCTTCTCTCATTATAAATTTAACAATTTGGTTCCAGTTTTATAAGCTTAGAAAAACAGTATGCCTTTCATCATTTGCTTTCTGATCATCAAAATCTTCAAAACAATTATTCTTATCACTTTCATTTTACTCAATACGTAAATACATACAATTATATATTACTACCACAAACTTGTTTCACTTTCTCCATGTTATACATTGTTTTTCTATAAATATGCATGGCAGATAACAAATGAGGTGCACTTCACCAAAATCAAGAAATGTAACCACTCCCCTGCAGTGGTGCCAATGATATATAAAGGAATAAAACTTATTTCTACTAACAAGCCTGCTTCCCTTGCAGTAAAGTAACAGGACTTGTATTAATTTAAAGTCTAAAATAAGAATTTAATTCTAATTTCATATGGAAATGTAATACACATGATGATGATGTAGATATGGACAAAAATAAGTACTGGAAAGCCTCTAGACATTATAGGGATCATGTTCTATAACCTGTAATTTCCATTTCAGTTTGTTTGATGGATCATCAGATGTTTGATATCCATAAAAGTAAAATTATGAGGTGAGTTACATTATGAAATTAATATTTTGTCATAATTAAAATACTCAAATATATTTTGTTTTGTGAGTCTATTAACAAACAAACAATGTAGCCTTCAAAACGTTTTTATCACCATAAAAACATTTTTGGCTTTAACAAATACAATGAAACCTTTACTATCAGCCACTTCTTAAAAATTGCCAGCTCCCAACAAGATTAGTATTTTCTATCCCTTTTTTTTTTTTTGATAATGTTTTTGCCCCATTAAGCTATCATAATGCTACCAGTGTACAATATAGATTTATTTCTACTAGCTTCTTTTATTTTCTATAAAAATTGTCTTAGTTTACTTTTACAACACATTGTGTGGAATTTAGTGTGAGGTACGAAAATGCCTTGATCAAGACAGCTGAAAAAGAGAAACTACATAAACTCACAGAAAAATTCAGAATTGTGAAAACTCAAGATCAAAGCATTTAGAAACAGAAGAAAATGATACCCTGTCATGCAAAGGCATCTGCAATTTCATGTGGGCAAATGGCAGAAAACTGATGAAACTATATGGTAGTAGTTTAAGAGAGTTAGAGAAATTAATGCAGCAATTAGTAGTCCAATCCTTCAAAGAGTCACTTTTCAGTTTGCCATAAATCTGGTTTCAAGCAAGAGAATTTCAACGCTTTGGGTGTTTGGATTCAAAAGTTCAAAGCTACATAACTATTTCCAATGTAGTCCTCTCTAGCAAAAAAGATAGTATCAATGTGTACCTTGCTGATGATTGGAAATCAAAACTTCACAACATTATTAATGATAATGATCTATGAAATGTCTTTAATGTGAACAAAACAGAATTATGTTTTTGCATTATACCAAAATGATCATTCATCACTAAAGGTGAAGAAGCAGCTGAAGCTACAAAACAGCCATAAGACTACTGTGCTTTGTGTCAATTTGTGAATTTGAACATCCACTGATAATTGATTGTTGCAAAAAACCATGCTGTTTCAGGAACTTAGTTATTATGCAGCATCTATTCATGTGGTATTTTAATAAAAAGCCATTGATGACCAGTGATTTGTTTACACATTGTATGAAGACTTGCAAAAAATGCATGAAAATCAGTAGCAAGAAAGTTCTTTTGGCTGTTGATAATCCTTTCTCACATTTTCATCAGGAGCTATCAAATATCCATTTAGTATTTTCCTTGTGATTACAACAGCAGTCTTGCAGCCTCTTGACCACAAGTTGATCAAAGTTATGAAGTTTCATTATTGCTATTGTCTCCTGTGCTATATTTTAAACAAATATGACAAGTTTAGTGATATCAGTCAGTTAGCCAAAGCTGTCTCTCTTGGATGCTTGCCATCGAGTCAGTGAAGTGGTTGAAGGAGATCAAAGCTTTCACAGTGAAGTGCTTTGCAGCAACAGGCTTTCTCACCTCTATTTCTGAGGCTTAAATGATAATATACAGATGAAATACCATTCTTACAACAGTCAAAACTGCTTAGTAGTGCCAATGACCAGTTGAAAGTTAATGAACTGTTTGCAGAAGTGTACACTGTCTCAATGGATGTCAGTACCAAAGAACATGAAGAGCATTAAGATTATTCTGTTAACAAAATATCTGATGAAATTCTTTAGTCCACAGTCTCTGCAGGACCTAGTAGACCAAGTGACCAACCAACAAAACTTTAACTAACACTGGAAAATGATAACACAACAAAGTTATAATTAAGAAATCTGCTAAAGCAATGAAATTGGCAAATTAACTCAAGCATGTTATTTTTTGCAGAGAATGGTACAAATAATTTGTTTGAAGCAATGATAACCATTAAAAAATTTCTGCAGACAGACTGTAGTTTCTGCCCGATCTCAAGCTAATATTTCCACCTATTTTGATTCATTGTCTTAAACTGAATTGAAATGTCCTGGAATTTCTTAAATACATGTTTCTATATCAAATATAGTTGTTGCATTTATATTAACACATATACCTGTAATGTAAGAGCAAATGTCTATAATGTTGTGGACTTTACGCTGTGTATGTTCATGCACGCCTGCATTCTTCAATATGAACTTAAATGCACATATGAAATATAAACGCAAGAAAAATATATCAAAATACAATTGTACTTCTACATTTATTCATAATATGCACATAGTAAGAGTGGTTCTGAATAAAAGATTTAGTCAAAATATGAGATGAAGAGAAATGTACAAATGGATCCAATGAGGGAGGTCAGGAGCCATGTTTATGATATGATCAGTTTGTTGCTTCTGCAATGAGGCCATTTCCCATAAAGAAATCATTTAAACTGAATCTCAAGGGTTGTGGTATTGCAAGGACTCTACTGTACATCTTTCCTTGCTAAAGTACTTCTCAACAACCACTCTAAATCCATAAACACAGTTTTAGATTTACACACTAACTGCCACCAGTGTTGTTATATAACAGTACAAATACCTGTATTATGTCATATATAATAAACACTTAAATTTCAGTAAGTTGCTCAAACCAAATCATTATTGTAATTCACTAATTTTGTGCAAATGAAATCAGTTTGACATTTTTTTTGTCACAATATGGTTAAAAACATCTGGCACATTTCTTTTCTCATATATTACGACTTTCGTATTTGTTTATAACTTACTAAAGAAACTATTTTTTGTCATTTTATACAATCCTCCTCAAACTATCACTTAGATCAATTACAAGTAACTAAAATGTAAGACAATGTATTTGTGACAAAGAACAACATAATGTAATGATTATGTGTTGTTGTTGTTTTTTTTTACAAGTTACAGCTTTTACAGTAAGAAATAACTTTTATTTAAACAGGTATCACATTTTAATCAATGATGCAATCATTTAAGTAAACAATCTGCAAAGTATTTTAAAATGAGAGTTTTTACAGCCATTCAGCCTTTTTTTTAACCTTTACAAGATAACTTCATTAATGAATATACAATTTATTTTAGGACTAGATTCTGATGTTGGTCTTTTCGTTACTACACAAACTGTATTTCAAAATTACAAGACAAATTTATTGAAGCAAAACAGAAATATTCATTAAGTTATTTATCCTGATCCTTTCTTTTTCACAAGCAAACAGTTTTAAAACAAAGTAAGAACAACTCACAGTAAGCCTGTTAAGACAGCTCAGTGATAGGATTATGAAGCAGAAAAAAAGACATCATTTACTCCTGTGCAACATTACCAATAATTATGGCTCATGTTTCAAACTGTTGTAATATAAAATTTTACTACTTTACACTGAAGCCTGATCTTCACACAGAAATCAACATGCATCATTATTAATTATAATTTTACAAAGATTCTTGTTTACAAATAAAAAACTACTAGTTAGTCATTTTACCCTGTAGTAATCCTCCTTGAGTGATTAAAATTCTACAATTCATATTAAAAAAGGGAGTTTTCAAAAATTGATTTTTATATTACATAAAAGATCAGATAACTTTACTGAAGTTATCTGCTGAGATACAGTCCCAAGAAAATTAGTTTATTATATACATGAAATACAGAATGTACACAGCTTACAATGTCTGTCATTCTTTATATTTTCTTACAGCTTCATATGATCTTTCATTCAAAGTATATATTCAAATAACTTCCCAGTGCTCTTTTCTGTGTTTCAATTGACAAAGGAAAAAATTATTTACTTTTGCATTAAAACTTTACTGTTACAAATTAATACAATTCTTTACGTGATACTTGTGAATGCATGCTCACTTAAATTTATTTTGAAAACAACCACACAAAAATAATAAATTTATGAAAGAAAGCTGTTTTGAGACACAACATTAAAAAAAAACATGAAATTTTGGTGCAAGACTGAATAATGATATACTTTCACACAAAACCATTTTACTGTAATAGGGCTACCTCACAGAAGGAAACATTATGTGCCTTGTGGTTAGTCCTATGTTGTTTGCAGGATAAAAAATATTATAAACTTTTTGATGGATACTTCTAGTGGTCTTGTCGGTGCCTTTTCCAGAATCTTTTCACATCATCATGTCCTGCTCGACTGACAACCATTACTCTCTTAGATGAGTTGTCCCACACTAACACACCAAGATCCTGTCAAAAATAAAACTTTTGATCTTAAAAATATATGAGCACACTGTTGTTTTTTTGTAGAGTATTTTTATAAGCTTTTTTACTTTATTAAAAGGATAATACATCAGTACCTTTAAAAATACAAGTTATAAAATAGGCTTCAATCTATTTTAAAATATGTAATGCATAGTAGTTAAAATGCAGTGCATAAGACTATTAGGCCACAAGTTCACTACTGACCAAGTCAGAGATGAGTTGTTATATCACAAGTAGTCAAACAAGGAAATACATCTCATACTAGAAAATTTGGGCAAAGTGTAATTTTTATTTAGCTTATATGTTGAAATTAAACCTCTAATTAGTTATTACTACAAATAAGCTATTTTCCAATGATATGTGGCTGTTTCTGAAAAGAAGGGAAAAAAAATGGCATCACACATACATTGGTTCAATGGACTACAGAAGTAACACTGCACAACAATGTTTTTGAAAAGTTTTGCTACCTGAAAAGATTTTGTTGATTGTGACAGGTACTTTACCTTGTGGGTATGCACAAATATAGTTTTGGTTTTGCTTGGATTTGAGTTTCGTGATCAGCAGCCAAAAATCTATAAGGAAAACCCAACAGTGTTCAAGAAGCAAAAACTTTGTTGTGCAGTGTAATTTGCTTCTTAACTAAGCCATTAGATGTGAGGTAATACCTGTTGAACAAGTCCATTAGAGATGATTACAGCAGTCAGCTTTTACAAAAGGGAATGCAAAAAATGTAGAGATTAAAAAATATAGGAACAAGGAAATGTATACAAATATTTATTAAAACCTTTAGTTAAAAACAATGTTTAAATTATTATACATCTTTAAACATTCTTTTACCTATTTTTTTTAAAGATTGATTGATTGATTTAGTGTTTTATGGCACAAAGCAGCGAGGCTATCTGCGACAGACATTCGGTAAAAATGTAAAAAAAATAAAAAATAAATAAATGTAGTAATAGACATAAATGGAAATGAAGGTAAAACAAAAAAGTATAAAACCAATGTTGACACCTAGTCTACAATGTTAAGATAGAAGGCAGAGTATAAGAAGTTGTAAGGTATTTACTCTAGCAAAAAGGTAATGATCATAACCCGCCAGGAAGACTAACAGGTAAGTTCAAGAACCACCGTCAATCACCTGAAGTTGGCCTTTCCAGTCCTGGTTCCGGGTTATGTGTCATAGCAGCTATTATCAAAATGTAAAAGAATAAAAGTTTTAAAAGACACTCCATAAAATCGTAATAATGAGTAGCCAAATGTCCAGCAAAAGATAAAGTCAAGTAAATGGAGTAAAATTTGTAAAAGTAAATGAAGGTAAAAACAAAACAGCAATTAAAACAGAAAATGGTGTAAAAACCAATGGTGACATCCAGTCTTCAAAGTTGTAAAATATTTACTCTAGCAAAGATAATGATCATAACCGTCAGGAAGACTAACAGGTAAGTTCAAGAACCACCGTCAATCACCTGAAGTTGGCCTTTCCAGTCCTGGTTCCGGGTTATGTGTCATAGCAACTATTATCAAAATGCAAAAGAATAAAAGTTTTAAAAGACACTCAGCAAAATCGTAATAATGAGTAGCCAAATGTCCAGTAAAAAGATAAAAGTCAAGTAAATGGAGTAAAATTTGTAAAAGTAATTGAAGATAAAAGCAGAACGGCAATTAAAACAGAAAATGGCGTAAAAACCAATGTTGACATCCAGTCAACAAAGTTGTAAAGAACTACCTGTAGCAGAATGGTAATGATCGTAACTCGCCAGGAAGACTAACAGGTAAGTATAAAAACCACCGTCAGTCACCTGAAGTTGGTCTTTCCAGTCCTGGTTCCGGGTTATGAGTCAATATGGCCAGTACTAAAAAGTTAAGTAGTAAAAGTGTGAAATGATATGCAGCAAAAGTATAATAACAACTCGCCAGGATGACTAACGAGTAGTTCAAACGGATAGTTCAAACAGGAGCATTAGTCACCTGAAGTTGGCCTTTCCAGTCCTGGTGTCGAGTTATTTAATGTTCTGGCCATTGTCCAATGTCAAATTGAAGGAGAGAGATTAAAACTGTAAAAAAAGGAACCACAATTAAAAGGTGTAATGAATAAACATGCAACACTTAAATGAGATTAAAAAGATTAATGGCCATTAAAAAATTAAAAACATTATCAAGGTGGACAGAGTCACCATCACCAATAACTCTGTCCAATGTTACAGATTGATCCTGGGAAAAAATATGTTTAAAATATTGCCGTCGTTGAGAATTGTAACAATGGCAAGAAAGTAAAACGTGGCTGATAGTGATTTGAGTGTTACACAAACTACACATTGGTGCATCAGTTCCAGATAAAAGAAAATGATGAGTTAAAAAACTGTGACCAATGCGTAGCCTAGTGAGAACAACTTCCTCCTTCCGAACTTTAAGGAAGCTAGATGGCCAAAGTCCAATTTTGGGTTTGATTTGAAAAACTTTGTTGTCACGTTGCTCATTCCAAGTGGACTGCCAGCTGGCACGGAGCCGAGCCTTGAAGACAACACCACAGTCCATGTACGGAATAGGCATAGGAGTGATGGTGCTGAAGCAGACATATTTAGCTGCCATGTCTGCAAGCTCGTTCCCACGAATACCAACATGGCCTGGTATCCAGAAAAACTGGATTAAAGTAGCTGCTAATGAGAAATGGGCCAGTCGGTTTCGAATATCAGCGAGAATAGGATGTGAGCTAACGTGTAGCGATTCCAAGGCAAGTATAGAACTAAGCGAATCAGTATAAATAGTGCAGTTGGAGTACTGCTCAGCTGCAATATGATCCAGGACAAGAGATATGACATACAGTTCAGCAGTGAACACAGAAGCTGTAGAAGGGATTCTGCGCGCAACTACTGACCCAGAGCAAACCAGAGCAGAGCCCACTGAATTACGTGATTTGGAACCATCTGTTTAAATGGGAACTGAATGATTGTTTGAAAGATATTCATTGAATAAAAGACAGTACTTCCAATCTGGAGTATCTGCCTTTTTTAGGTGACTGAAAGAAAGGTCACATTTTTGGGCTGTAATAAGCCATGGTGGGATGGGCCGACCTGTGGAATCTGCAATGTTATCCAAGGACAGACCCAATTCATCCAATTGCTCCCGGATCACGAAGGCCAAAGCGGAGCAATGACAGATCGTCTGTTCTGAAAAGTACTGCCCACCGAGGAAGGAAAACACATTTCCAGGTGGGATGCTTTGGTAAGGAATGAAGTTTCAAGTATATTGTAAAGATAGTTGCAAACGGCGAAGGTGTAGAGAAGGTTCATGAGATTCAATGTATATACTTTGAACTGGAGAGTGCAGGAAAGCCCCAGTGCAGAGTCAAGTCCTTGGTGATGAACGGGGTCCAGCATCTTTAAGGCGAGGGTCTGGCAGAGCCATAGACCATTGATCCATAATCAAGTTTCGATCTAATAAGAGCATGATATACCTTTAACATTGAACAGCGATCTGCCCCAACTGGTAGAAGAGAGAACACGGAGGATGTTCAGTGCTCTTGTGCATTTGACCAAGCTGCTTTAAGTGTGGTATAAAGGTCAGTTTACGATCAAAGATAAGCCCCAAGAACTTGGTCTCTGGGACCACTGGCAGCAAAACTTCACCGATATGAAGTTCAGGATCAGGGTGGATACCCCGTCGACGGCAAAAGTGCAGGCATACAGTTTTGGGGAGAGAGAAATTAAAGCCGTTCGCCAGAGTCCACTTCCGTACACAATTGAGGGAGGTTTGTAGTTGCCGCTCAATATATCTCATGTTTGACGACTGACATGAGATATGAAAGTCGTCGACATACAGCCCATTCGCAACAGTGAGAGGGAGTTGTTCAGTGATGGCATTTATCTTTATACTGAAGAGTGTAACACTCAATACACAGCCTTGAGGGACTCCAAGTTCCTGTACAAAAGAACGGGAAAGTGTCGAACCCACATGAACTTGGAATCTCCTGTACATTAAAAATTTTTTTAATAAACATGGGTAGATGGCCACATAAACCATATGTATGGAGGTCTCGCAAAACTCCATACCTCCATGTTGTGTCGTAAGCCTTCTCTATGTCAAAGAATATTGACACAAGATGTTGGCGGTTGAGAAAGGCTTCTCTGATTGATGTTTCAAGGCAATTAGGTGGTCTGTGGTGGAGTGCTGTCGACGGAACCCACACTGGGTGGCGAGAGGAGGTTGTTTGATTCAAGGAACCAAACAAGACGAGCATTAACCATCCTTTCTAATGTCTTACAGAGACAGCTCGTCAAAGCAATTGGACGGTAGTTTGAAGGAATCTTGGGATCTTTCCCTGGCTTAGAGAAAGGTAAAATAATAGCCTGGCACCAGGCATCAGGAAAAACATTCTCCTGCCAGATCCTGTTGAAAACAATCAGAAGGACATCAAGAAAAGCAGGAGATAGATGGTGCAGCATGTCATAATGAATATCATCAGGTCCAACAGACGTACTGGCAGACCGATGAAGGGCCATTTTTAGTTCCACCAGGGTAAAGGGACAAGTATAGTCAAAGAAACAGTCAGTTCGAAAGGAAAGAGGTGATCGCTCTGCCCGAGTCTTGATGGCCAGGAAGGTGGAGGAACAAGCAGAAGTGCTAGATACCCGCAAAAGCTTTCACCTAGAGTGTTAGCGATGTTCGAACATCAGTCACCTCCTGACCATCAGAGAGTAAGAACGAGAGGGGGATAGAATTGTAGTGTCCATTAACCTTTCGAATCCTGTCCCATATGATCTTGGAACTGGTTGTGAACTTAATCCAAGATTCCTTCTGGCTGTGACGTCTTACCCACCTAGCATGTGCACGGGCCCGTTGGAAAGCAACCCGGTTTGAAAGATATCCACGAAAAGTATCCCAGGCCCGCTTTTGAGCCTTCCGTGCTAAGTGGCAAGCAGGATTCCACCACGGACGAGGATATCGTGGAAAACGTGTCGAGGTTTTAGGAATACACTGAGCAGCTGCATGTGTAATACAGTCAGTTACCGCTGCTACACAGTCGTCTATTGATGGCTGATTTACGATGGCAGGATCAAGTTCTGCGAGCAGTGAAAGTGGACCAGTCTGCCTGATCCAGCTTCCACGGGACACGCGGGTAGGGTGGCATCGACCACGCCAGTCTCTCTCAAAGGATGGGAAAATGATCACTACCTAGTGGATTACTGTCAACCCTCCATGAAAAATTGGAGAATAATGAAGGGGAGCAAACTGAGAGATCAATAGCGGTAAAGGACTGACTAGGTGCATGAAAGTAAATGGAAGAACCAGTATTGAAAAGAGAAAGATTATGATCAGAGAGCATCCGCTCTACAGATCGGCCCCTCCCATCAATAATAGCACTTCCCCAGAGAGGATGATGTCCATTAAAATCCCCTAGGATTAGAAATGGAGATGGCAATTGTTCAACGAGAGCATCAAGATCTGATTGATCATATGTCTTTCCAGGGGACAGGTACAGAGAACAAACAGTGATGGTATGACCCAAGGAAACACGGATGGCTACAGCCTCCAAGGGTGTGTTGAGTGACAAAGACAGGGGGCACGTGTTGATCAACCAACAGTGCCACCCCTCCATGTACTCGACCATCACACAACCTGTCATTTCTGTACAGAGAAAACTGCCGAATGGAGACAGTATCAGCAGTTTTGAGAAATGTTTCTTGTAAAGAAAGACAAACAGGATGGTAGGAAGCAATCAGCGTTTTGATATCATCCAGATTAGAACGTAAACCTCGACAGTTCCATTGTATCAAGGTGGCCATTTTTAAGAACGGGTAGGTGAAGTGGCTGGAGAACCCTTCGGTTTACGACCACGTCTTTTTTCTTTACTGTCTTTAGTCGGAGGAGGTCTATCAACCTCCATGGATTCTGCTCTGTGTCGGGTGGGCAGGTTTTTGTTATTGGAAGGGGAATCCAGTGACTGAGGACGCGAACGAATAATTGTTTTGTCTCTTGTGGTGGGACAAAAAGATGTATCAGAAGAAATGCCTGTATTTGAAACTGAAGGACGTGGATCTTGAGGTTTGTTGGAAGGTATGGGAGGAACAGAGATAGGTGTGGAAGTCGATTCATCAACCTTTTTGACCACGGAGGTCAAAAGGCTTTTCATTTGTTTTGAAAACGATTCTCTTGGAGGTACAGAGAGGTCTGTCTGCACTCCCACTGTAGTTGTGGAATGAAGTGCAGCAGCATATGTCGAGATGGAGTTGTGGACAGCAATTTCGAGCCTCAGGATAACTAATGTTATGTGTCGTTTTCAAACGCTGCACCTCTTTTTTCTCCAACCATTTTGGGCAAGAATGAAAGTAAGAGGGTGAGAACCATTGCAGTTTACGCAATGTGGGTTCATGTCACAGTCATAGGCATCGTGGTCCTTGCCTCCACTACGAGCACATGTCAGGGAACCACGACAGGATGTCTTTGAGTGGCGAATCTCTGACATTGGAAACATCGAAGAGGGTTTGGTATGTATGGCGAACCCTGCAATGAGATAACCTGCCTTGATGGTGGCAGGTGCGTGGTGAAGTAAATGTTAAAACGAGGGTATTTGTTGGCAGTGTAATTCCATCTTTGCGAGTGGAGATGCGCCTCACTGCAGAAACTCCTTGAGTGGAGAGACCAGCGAGAATCTCTGACTCTGGAATGTTCTTCAAATCCCTCTCAACAATAACTCCTCGTGAAGAATTCAAGGTAGCATGGGGTGTAACCACAATAGGTATATCCCCAATTGCCTTTGAATTTAAGAGGAGTTCACTGTGTTGGAATGTGGATGTTTCAACCAATATGTCACCAGATCGAAGTTTCTTTACTGATTTTGGAGAGCCAGCAAGTCCCTCTAGTCCCTTTTGAATAAAAAAAGGGAACATTTGCCCTAAAGGTTTTTCTGAAAGAGAATGCAATATAAGAAAATGAGGTACGTGTGTTACTGATGTTGAAGATTGCTGTTCTGAGTATTCGTGGTCGCTTACCCATTGACTGTTTTTTTACAATTTTATTTAAATTTTTTAGAGGATCCATAGGAAAAAGGAAAAATTTCGGTACCCACTGACCCCACCCACCATAGAGCCCTACAAGGGGACGCACTACAAAGTCACGCAAGGACAATGCAGCAACGCCAGGGTTTCGTGAGCACTATATCCAAACACCAGCATCAGGCACAATGTCCACAACACCCGTTGAGAACTTCCAACACTGGTACTTGGTTGACTCTAGCCCAAGTGGACCAGCCGATTGACCCCAGGGGGGCCACCCAAAGGCCACCTGTCTACAGGAATTCGAGGCTAAAGTGGTGTGTTAGGGTTGGACCCCTCAACCACCAGGATCCTCTCCTCCCCTTCACGGGTCGCCACGCACGGCAAACACGTGGGTGGATGTTTAGATCCCAGAGAAGATAACCAGATAGAACAGAACCTTCCCTGGGAGGTCCCCTCACCTCGTACAGGAATCCACACCGAGGGGTTAAAAATTGAAGTAAGGAAATACTATTAATTAAATTACCAGTATAATTATGTCTAGTACTATAGCTTACAATATTTTCCAATAGCAATACTTAAAACACAAGAGGTCTGCAAGTGTCATTCATAGATTGCACCTTAATCATCTGGTTAAGAACTTGAGAAAGAGATCATTTTAGACCTATGTTAAACACTTCATGTCTAAACTTGAGAGCTTAACATTCACTGAAACGACTTCATAAACCATTATTCATTTCATATTTCATAAAAATGTAACTCAAAAAATAATTTTATAATGATTTTAAATTCAAAGCTTATCTACTCCAATAGATTAGTTGCCTATTTGTGTGTATGGTACTGTACAAGTTATACAGGACAGTGAGAACATTGTTAAATTCAAGACATTTAGGGTTAAAACAGATGGATTTTGTCCATTAATTGCTTACTGGTTGCAAGCATCTTGGATATGCATCTGTATTCTTGACAAACAACTGAAGAGATGGGATATCCCCAATGCTGGTTATGTGATGTCATGCAGTTATTTACAATAAAAATTATACCTTTCATTTTTATAATTAATCCAATTTCTTACTTACTCTTGTTTTGTTCTAAAAGTGTGAATTTATTACATATACACACACTGCATGCACACATATACAGATTAAGGGTATTTCTAGCCCATTTTTTCATTCCCCCCTTTCTTTCACACACACACACAAATTACATTTCCTTCTAATGAAAATACATTTCTGATTATACTTATATATACTCACACTTTAGCTTTATCCTAATAAAAGGTTCTCTTCATTTCCCAACTAAGCATTGGTATGAGTTCTACCTTATTTGCTCCAGTCTATACACCACTATGTCACCCCTAGCAATTTTAATCTTGCAACCCTAACAATCTGTGTCAATCCACACTATATATCTGATCTGTACATGGGTTGCCCTTTATTCTTTTTTATTCACTTTTTCCAGACTCAAACACCAGCTATCCTGAGGAGGAAGGGCAGGGAAGTGTGAGTGGAAGATTGGAAATACATCTTTGGAAAAGAAAAATGTAAACTTCCAAAACACACCTCCTCTCTCACTTAAGCTGGAATCCCACACTGACCAGGTGGAGGGGCCAGTGAGAACAAGTTCAACACAGAAAGCATCTTTGTAAAAAAAACAAGTGTGCAAAATTGAGATATAATAAAGCAAACTAGGTAGGGTCCATACTACTTCTGGAACAGGTATGTTCTTTGTCTAGATAAAATGAAATCTAAATGTGAGTGGTAAAGGTCAACTGGCTACAAAATCAGTACTGCTTATTATTAAGGTTGATGTCTCCTTTTTGAAATTATAGGGCTGTGGACACAAAGCTAGATCAAAACTGTAGTGACTAGGGCATGGGAACTGCAAATTTTACATCACTGTATAATAGTCATATCATATTAAGGGAACTCAACCTGAAAGTTACTGAATGCTGCACATCAAGCTACCAAAATTATGAACAGAAAGGAAGTAACATATAAAGGAGCAAATATTCACTTCAACCTGAAGAAGCACAAAATGCAGCAAACCAAATTTAGAATTACAAGGAGGATGTGGAAGAAAGTTCAACCAATGGCTCATGGATGTAATGCTACATGTGAGGAATTACAAGGAGTTGAGGTCCTTTCTTCCATGAAGGAAAAAAAGGAAGGAAAAAAATGACTAAAAATGAGAACCATATTCATACAACTGGATATCAAAAGTCATCCCTGAACCAGAATTATTAGGAGGTTCTCACAGAGGATGGACTAGTTTCCCACCCTGACATCTGGGAAAAACCATCCAGGGTTAAGAATGGAAGGGTATCCAACTTTGCCCTCTTCTCCTTGAGTGGAATAAAAGGTACAAACATCATTAACTAGAAACAGTCCTCTATCCACTACTCCAATGACTGGAAACTGAGAATGGTGAGGAGGACTCACACTGGCAAGTATGGAGGAATGATGCTCTGGAGACAGTGCAATAAGTAAACCATGTTCCCTATTTTGAAAAGCAAATAAACCCCAATTTGTTCAATTCAGAGGTTAGCAGAGATGGGCAAATTCCCTTCATGCTTTACTCATAATAATCCATGAGTGTCAGTCCAATATTATATATTAGAAACAATTATTTACTGCCTAGAAAGCTCCAAGGCAGTCTTAAGAAACACCCAATTTCAACACAGCTCATTGCTACCAGGAAATTAGTTATTAGTTTACTGATAGCTAGTGAGGATTTGTGAAAAACATACATGACCAGGCAAAAAGTCAGAGTGGGAACCAAATCAGAATAAGGAATTCCCTGAAAAGGAATAGCAGAAAGAAAAAAAAAAAAAAGTTACTTCTGTCACAATCGAGCTGTAATGTGTAGAGTAGCCATGGGAAGTAGCTGAAACCCATTTGAGGAGGAAATGTAAATGTAACTAGAAATAGTGTGATATAAAGGTGTTAGATGTGGTCTATATACTGGCATGTACAATTTCCTCTTTTGGGTGATGCAACTGAGCTGCCAGGGACATTGACCTATGTCAAACTTGATAAGACCCTAACAAGTCTCTCACCCCACCCCCAATAAAAGACTACAGTAAGCTATCTGAATTCAGTAATGAATCCAACTTATCAAAGTCAGAGGGAATAAATCTCATTATACTGAAGGATCCCAATGGATAAATAACACTGCACAACAATTTTTTGAAAGGTTTTGCTTCCTGAAAAGTTTTTGCTGATTGTGACAAATACCTGGTGGATATGCACAAATATAATTTTGGTTTTGCTTCATCACATAGGAACTCTGAGAAATAGACAGTTAAGTGTTTACCAGCAATAACGTATTTAATTGTGTTTATGTTTCTAATACGCTATTAAATTCAACATAATGAAAAGTGTTTTGTACCTGATTTTCATTTGTATTCAAAATCCGGTGCATCACGTTGCAGTGTCCAACAGTAGTCAGCAAGCATTAATGAATTCCAGTTGCCCTGATATCATTTTTGCATTGTAGCATTCTCCTGGTGAAACTAAAGATTTCGAGGAAACAGTACGCAATGGGAAAATTTTGATGTAATTTTTGTGACCAGCAGCCAAAAATCTATAAGGAACACCCAACAGGATTCAAAAAGCAAAAACTTTGTTGTGCAGTGTAATCGATAACATGAGTCTCAAAACTTTTTATTGTGCACCACAAAACAATGAAGAGCAAGAATGAGCCATAAAAGGTAACCTACATATGAACAGTCATTTAACTGGGAAAAGGAAAAAAGATGAACAGGAGAGTAACACTTAACTCCCTTCCTAACTGCTGCAGGTTCAAGTACAGAAGAAATCTGTTTGGATACAACAGATGTAGTTGGAATGGTACAGTATCTTGTGAACATAAAATGCAAACACATCTGAACATCAATAACCACGAGCCAAAAACAAAAGAAAATCTTTTAAATGAAAAATAATATAATTATTATGTCCACAAGTTCAAAGGTGGACATGATAATGCATAAATAACCACTGTGATATCCCAATAAGAAAACTGCAAATGACAACAAAGACAGATAATCTGAAATTATTATGTTTCAAAAGTAATGACAAAACTGGGGATCAAAAACATGTTTCCTTTTTGGAAAATGAAAAGTAACTGATACGATAGCCTCATAAGATGATTTTAAAAGCGTGGCAAAGACAAATGAATTGGGTAATATTGTATTGAAACTTAGAAAGAGGAAATTATATAAGGCAACAGATGAAGACACCAAACCTTTGTCAAACAAACATCTCAAAAATTTAGAGACATGTAACACAGTGGGGGACATGAAGAATTAAGCCTATATTTGAGAGACCAAATATGGTAAGGCCATTTCCTTTAATAAATTTCACAAAAGGTTGGTTGGTTGACTTGGTATTTTATGGCACAAAGCAGTAAGGCTATCTTCACCAAACATCTGGTAAAAAGTAGATTTAGTAAAATTCATAAAAGGAAATTAAGGTGAAAAAATAACAAAGTTTAAAAAAAAACATAAATAGCATTAAAACCAATCTAGTCTACAGCAGTAAGAGAAAAACTACAATCATACAAATTGTAAAGAACTTTCTGTAGCATAATTGTAATTATCATAACTTGCCAGGAAGATTAACAGGTAAGTTCAAAAACCATCACCAGTCACCTGAAGTTGGCCTTTCCAGTCCTGGTTCATAGTTATTTGACATTATGGCCATTTTCAAAAAGTAAAGTAATAAATGTTTTAAAAGACTTGTAACAAATGTTTAACATCAACTTGCCAGAATGACTAACGGGTAGTTCAAACAGCAGCATTAGTCACCTGAAGTTGGCGTATCCAGCCCTGGTTTCAAATTACTTGATGTTACAGCCATTTTCTAATTTCAAATTGATCTAGATGGACTGTGATTCTTAAAGGGGAATCACATTAAAAAAGGTCTAATGTATAAATTAAAAACTGAAATAGCATTAAAAAGATTAATGGCCTTTAAAATACTAAAAACATTTCCAAGGTGGACACTGTCATCATCACCGATAACAATGTCTAACGTTGCTCACTCCAAGTCAGCTGCCAACTGGTAAGGAAATGAGCCTTGAATACAGGACCATAATCTATATCCGTACAGGCACAGCAGTGATACTTTCAGAACAGATAGATTAAGCTGTGGCATCAGCAAGCTCATTTCTGCAAATATCAACATGGCCTAGTATACAGAAAAACGTGGATAGAAGTAGACGTTAAAGAGAAATGGGCCAGTTGATTTTGAATATTGGCAAGAACAGGGTGTGAACTAACATGATGTGATTCCAGGGCCAGTAGAGACTTAGTGAGTCAGTATAAATAGTGCAGTTTGAGTACTGCTTAGCTTCTACGTGATCCAGGGCAAGAGGAATGGCATATAGCTCAGCATTGAACACAGAAACTGTAGAGGGGATTCTGTGAGCAACCACCAAACCACAACAAACCATGGCAGAGCCCATACAGTTATCTAACTTTGAACCATCTGTATAAATAGGAATAGAAGGATAGTTCAAAAGATGTTCAGCAAATAACAGATAGTATTTTCTGTCAGGAGTGTCTGCTAATTCATCCAACTGCACCTGAATACGAAGGCCAAAAGGAGCAATGGCAGATCGTCTGTTCTGAAAAAGTATGGTCTACCGAGAAAAGAAAACACAACCCCAGGTGGGATGTTTTGGTAATGAACGAAATTTTGAAGCATATTGTAAAGACAGTTGCAAACAGCAGAGGCGCAAAGAAGGTTCATGAGACTCTATGTATAAGCTCTGAACTGGGAAAATGCAGAAAGCCCCAGTGCAAAGCCAAAGTCCTTGATGATGATTGGAGTCCAGCATTTCTAAGGCCGAGATCCTGGCAGAGCTGTAGACCAGTGATCCATAGTCGAGTTTCAATCAAATAAGTGCACGATATATTTTTAACATAGAACATAAATCCACTCCCCAAGTGGTGGAAGAACAGATACAGAGAATGTTCAGTGCTCTTGTACATTTTGCTCGTACTGCTTCATGTGTGGTATAAAGGTCAGCTTACAGTCAAAATAAATCCCAAGAAATTTGTCTCAGGGACCAGACGTAGCACAACTTCACTGATAGGGAGTTCAGGATCAGGATGAATACCCTGTTGGTGGCAAAAGTGCATGCAAATGGTTTTAGAGAGAGAGAAATTAAAGCCATGTGCTGTGGTCCACTTCAGTAAATGACTGAGGGTAGTATGTAGCTGCCACTCAATATACCTCATGTTCAAGGACTGACATGTGATATAAAAGTCATCGACACATAGCCCTTTTGCAACAGCAAGAGGGAGTTGTTCAGTGATGGCATTAATTTTTATACTGAAAAATGTGACGCTCAAAACACAGCCTTGAGGGACTCGAAGTTCCTGTAGAAAAGAACAGGAAAGTGTCAAACCCACACAAACTTGGACTCTCTTGTCCATTAAAAATTTTTTAATAAAAATGGGCAAATGGCCCTATAATCCATATATAGAAGTCTCACAAAATGCCATACCTCAGTGTTGTATCATAAGCCTTCTCAATGTCAAAAAATATTAACACAAGATGTTGTTTGAGAAAAGCTTCTCTGATTGACGTTTCATGTCAAATCAGGCGGTCCATAATGGAGCTCTGTAGTCAGAACCAACACTGAGTGGGCAAGAGGAGGTTATTTGATTCAAGGAACCAAACGAGACGAACATTAACCATCCTCTCTAAGCTCTTATAGAGACAGCTCGTCACAGCATTTGGACGGTAGTTTGAAGGAATCTTGGGATACTTTCCAGGCTTAGAGAAAGGTAGGACAACAGTCTGGCACCAGGCATCAGGAAGAATATTCTCCTGCTAGATCTGATTAAAAACCATCAGAAGAACAGCAAGAGAAGCAGGAGATAGATGGCACAGCATGTGATAGCATATATCATCAAGTCCAACCAATGTACTGCCAGACTGATGAAGGGCCAGTTTGAGTTTCACCAGTGTAGGAGACAATTATAGTTATAGAGACAATCAGCTCAGAAGGAAAGAGGTGATCACTCTGTCTGAGTCTTGATGGCTAAAAATGTGGAGGAAGAAGCAGAAGTGCTTGATACCCGGCAAAAGCTTTCACCTTGAGTGCTGTGATGTTTAAGGTATCAACTACTTCCAGAGCAAAATTGACAGGGAGACAGAATTATATTACCCACTGGACTTTTGAATCTTGTCCCATATGACTTCAGAACTGGTGGTAGAAGATATGCTGGTGGTGAAGTTAATCCAAGATTCCTTCTGACTTTGACATCTTACCCACCGAGCACATGCATGGGCCTGCTGGAAAGCGATGCGGTACGAAAGTGTGGAATACCTACAAAAAGTATCCCAGGCACGTTTTTGAGCCTTCCATGCAATGTGGCAGGCAGGCAGGATTCCACCACAGAAGAGGATATTGTGGAAACTGTGTTGAGGTTTTAGGAATACATTGAGCAGCTGCTTGTATAATACAGTCAGTTACTGCTGCCACACAGTCTTCTATTGATGGCTTACAGACGATGGTAGGATCAAGTTCTGTGAGAGCAGTGAAAGAGGACCAGTTTATCTGATCCAGCTTCCACTGGGGCACCTGGGTCAGGTGGCATCAACCATGGCCAGTCTCTCCCAAATTATAGGAAAACGATCACTGCTAAGAAAAATGGGAGAATAGTGAAGGGAAGCAAACTGAGAGATCAAAAGCAGTAAAGGACTGGCTAGGTGCATGAAAATAAGTATAAAAACCAGTGTTGAAAAGAGAAAGTCTGTGATCAGAGAGCATACACTTCATGGAACGAACTCTCCCATCAATATCAGCACTTCCCCAGAGGGGATGATATCCAATAAAGCCCACCAGAGTTAAAAATGGAAACAGCAACTGTTCAATGACAGCATCAAGGGCTGCTTAATCTCAGGTGTCTCCAGGTGACAGGTAAAGAAAACAAACAGTAATGGTATGACCCAAGGAAACACGAATGGCTACGGCCTCCAAGGGTGTCAAGTGGCAAAGACAGGGTGGGGACATACTGATCTGCCAACAGTACCACCCCTCCATGCACTCATACATCACACGGCCTGTCATTTCTGTTGAAAAAAATCTGCCAAAAAATGACTGCATCAGCAGGTTTTGGAAATGTTTCCTGTAAGGAAAGATATACAGGATGGTAGGAAGCAATCAATGCTTCGATGTCATCCAGAGTAGAATGTAAACCTCGACAGTTTCATTGTATCAAGGTGGCCATTTTTATTCATGAGTATGCAATGGGTGAAGAGTCCTTCTGTTTACAACCACGTATTTTCTCTTTATTGTCTTTATTCAAGGGAGGTCTGCCAACCTCCATGGATCCAGACCTGAGTCAGTTGGGTGGGACTTTGTTGTTGGAAGATGATTCCAGTGACTGAGGACATGAATGAATGATTGTTTTGCATCTTGGAACTGGAGAATAAAATATACCTGAGGAAATGCATGTACCCTGATCCAAACAAAGTGGATCTTGAAGTTTGTTGGAACGTATGTTAGAGACAGAGATGGGAGTTGACATTGATTCAACTTTTTAACCATGGAGGTCAAAAGACTTTTCATTTGGTTTGAGAACAATTCTTTTGGAGGCACAGAGAGATCCGTCTACACTCCCACTGTAGTAGTGGAACGATGTGCAGCAGCATATGTCCTAGATGAAGTGGTGGACAGCAACTTTCGAGCCTCAGGATAATTAATGTTTTGAATTATCTTAAAATGCTGCACCTCTTTTTCTTCCAACCATTTAAGGCAAGAACGAAAGTAGGACAAGCGAGGGCTATTACAATTGATGCAATGAGGGGTCGTTTCACACTCATAGACATCGTAGTTCTTGCCAACACAACGAGCACATAAAGGAACCACAATACAGTGTCTTAGAGTGACCGCATTGCTGACACTGGAAACATCAGAGTGTTTGTAACGTATGGCCATACCCTATAATTAAGATAACCTGCCTTCATGGTGGCAGGTGGACATGGTGATGCAAATGTCAGAAAGAGGACACTGGTCGGCATCTCAATTTCATCTTTGCGAGTGCAGATATGCCTCACTGCAGAAACTCATTGGGTGAAGAAACCAGCGTGAATCTCTGACACGGGGATATTTCTCAAACCCCTCTCAACAATAATGCCTCATGATGAATTCAAAGTAGCATGAGGTGTAACCTCAATAGGTATATCACCAATTGTCTTTGAATGCAAGAGAAGTTCACTGTGTTGAGATGTGGATGTCTCCCCTGATATGTCACCAGGGTGAAGCTTTTTGACTGCCTCTGGAGAGGCAGGAAGTCCCTCTAGACCTTTCTGAATGAAAAAGAGGGATAATTTGCCCTAAAAGTTTGTCCAAAAGAGAATGTAGTTAAAGAAAATGGGAGGAAAGATGGTTGTAAATTAGCCAGTTATTACAGCATTCCACACTAGGAATAAAAGTAATAAATCATGATATTACATAATGGATAACACGGTATACATTTCTGGTAGAGATCTTTAATTACTGGACTGCCAGTAATTACTGACTGAAAGCACTCAAATTTAATTTTTTCCATAAAAATACAAATAGTGTTTTTAATCGTAATATCATTTTATGAAACACCTTTAATGATAACAATAAATACTGATAAAATATAGTTCCTTGTCTATATTTATTATGTATCAGAATAACAATTTAATGAAAAACAATCACCATCCCAATAATTCAATATGGAAAAGTTTAGCTTTTCTTAATGAATTATGCACTGAGATTTGAATTAGGTGAGAAAAAAAAGGAAATAACCTTCTTGATTAACACAACTTTTAATAAATAAAGGAAAGGTTAGTATTTCAACTTTTCCTGTTTATTTTACAATGAAATCTAGTTGTATCTTACTGCAGAATATAATGTAATTAAAATAAAGTTGCATACCACAAATAAAATTAATAAAAGAATTATATATCTCCATGTACTGAGTGTACAGCTGATGGCTAACATGCTGTCTACACAGTTTGAACAAAACAACAGTGCCCCTTGCTAGTGCAGTGGTATGTCTACGGATTTACAGGGGTTTGATTCCCCTTGGTGGGCTATTACCATTGTCCTACCAATAGTAATAGATACAATAGTCCTACCATTGTATTTAAAAACACTGCAAGCAAATATGTCATTACAATTTTACAAGTCAAAACATTCAAAGCACCTTTCTTACTTTCTGGTAATTTAAAATAAACCACATGTATATTAAAAATGCTTCAAAAATTCTAATTGTAGGATATATCACTTGAAAGATAGGGTTTTCCTCAGTTATATAAAAATTTCTAGTTTATAATCAAACACAAGCATGTAAAACAGCATTATGAAAAATTCGAAGTTAACACCCAAGTTTTGATACTTAACAATTCTCAACATTATTAGCATATACAGATACCAAAATTTTATAGTTCCTGTAAAAACTAGCTTCAAGTTTTTATGCAAATACATGCACACGAAACACCACAACAAAATTTCAATGTTAACATTACTTTTTGTCACTTCAGAATTCTCAAAATGTAGTAAGTAGCAATAAATAACCAACTTACCCTTGCATAGTTCCTCAGAAGTTCAAAGTCATTTTGAGAGAGAAACTGACTGTACAGAACTCCTTCCTTAAAACTGAAACGATCTCTTTCTACTTCCCATAACCTTATTTGGTCCATCACAGTAGGTGGAATTACACATTTCTGTAGGTTGTAAACACTTTCAGTAAAACTTTCTTGTATTAAAGTTCAACAAATAACAGTCAACAATCTTTATAAATCAAGGAATCTTGCATACTCTAAATCATAACAATATCAGGCCTCTTTGAGCAACATTCTGCTAAGAGATACTTAAATCATGTAGAAGTATATGAACTACATTTTCAAATAGAAGTAGATTGTCCAATTTTGCATATATACCCTAAATTTGTGTTTTGATTTTCCTTATAATTTTGTCTCAACTATTTGTTCCTCATATTTAAAACTAGTGTCAACTGCTCAACTTCTTAAATAAATAAACATTACCACAATAACGAATGATAAAACTTAAGTGAAAAAAAGCAGGTAAGAATAAATAAATTAAAGAAAGTAAAAAGAGAATCAACCACTTAAAACAGGGGTGTGCAACAGGCGGCCCGCGGGCCACAACCCGGCCCGCCAAGCCATTTAGTGTGGCCCTAGTTGTTGTAATCTAACCATGTGGCCTGATCTGTAATCCAACGCAAATGGAATATTTTTAAAAGCATCGATCCTACGGGATTCCCAGGTTTCGACTCGACAAACTTCTAAAATTATCTTTGCTAGAGAGGAGCAGGCCGAATTCGATTGGTCGGCCTCCTTAGGGCATGAATAGGTGACGTGCACTAGCACTATTGTCTACGACTCAACGTCATGTCCTGAACCTCGCCTTCGCCCGCTGGCGACAATTTTCCCTAACCTCTGCTGTCCGTCATTCATTATTGGTGAAAATTTTATTACCTTTTACAGTTACTACAAGAGATTGAAGGTAAATTGATTATTATTTAGCATATTGTTGTGACTTTACTGAATTTATTAAAATTTTTGCTTTCAGATGCATCTGATTCTATGTACAGTGTGACCTCGTTATTCGCGGGGTTACGTTCTTTACCCTCCCGCGAATAGCGAAAACCGCGAATATTGGACGCAGTTTTAAAACGTATATGTATGCGATTATATACTATATGAAATGCTTCCCAAACACTAATGATACTTATACTCATTGATGCAGTAATAATGTAGCAATATTGCATACTGTTATGTATTTCACTAAATTGTACCGTGCGTTACCGGGCTGTGCTATGCCGTTTGCGTTGTTGGGGAAGCTGAGGCAGTCAGCCAATAGCAGTCCAATCTTGTTTGGTGAAGACGACAATTGATAAAACGGCTTGATTGAGTAAATACAACAGAAATCTCCTCGAAAAGCCCTTTCAGTCTCTGTGACCTACAAAAACGCTGTTCGCGCATAACCCGCGAATATGCGGGGCCGCGAATGGCGAACCGCGAATAGGCGAGGTCACACTGTATTTTGCTATTCTCAATTAATTTAAGTACCGGAAGGCTATGATCGGGATGCCAATTTAGAAACATGTGTTTCTGTCCATAAGAGGTTCCATGTGTAAATAAATTCTATGTTTTTTCTACTTTGCTATTTTCGTGAGAATAATTTTTGTTTTGATTTCAGGGCTAGTAAAATGTCAGCAGTTAAGAAACGAAAAATTGATGATGAGGGAAGGTTATTCAACAGTGAATGGTGCACAAAATATCTTGTTGTCCCACATAATCAAGGTGTTGTCTGCCTCGTCTGTCAAACTACAATTGCAGTCATGAAAGAGTACAATATTAAGCGACATTACGCAACTAAGCACTCCTCCCAGTTTGATGAAATTGTTGGTCAGGCACGAAAGGACAAAATTGAACATTTAAAACATCCATTGAAAAGCAACAAGGTGTTTTACCACTTTCAAGAAAAATTCAGAACTGGTGACAAAACTGAGTTTTAAGCTTTGTGAATGTATGGCAGAAAAGGGAAAGCCTTTCAGTGATGGAGAATTTATTAAAATTGTTTAACAATATTCACAGAATATGCATGTCCAGAGAAAAAATATTTGGTGGAGCAAACTAGCCTTTCCCGCTTTACTGTCTCACGAGGACAAAAGATCTTTCAGAGGACATCAAAGAAACTTTGAAAGAGAGATTGAATTCGTGTGAAGCTTTCAGTCTGGCTTTGGATGAAAGCACTGATATCAATGACACATCCCAACTTGTCATTTTCATCAGAGCTGTTACTGCAGGCTTTGATGTTTTCAAGAGTTTTTAGATATGGCAAGCCTTTCCTCCACAACCACAGGATAGGATATTTGTGAACAAGTGCTTAAGGTTGTAGAAAAGTTTGAACTGAATCCTTATAAATTATGTGGTGTTACAACAGATGGTGCTCCTTCCATGACAGGTAGGACAAATGGATTCACCAAGAAATTTCTAACTGCAATTGGAGCACAAGACGAAGTTGTAAGCCATTGCATTATTCACCAAGAGAGCTTGTGCACCAAAGTTCTGGATTTTGCAGAAGTCATGAAAAATGTCGCCCAATGCGTAAATTATATTCAACACGAGGATTAAATCATCGACAATTTAAAACTTTTTAGATGAGCTGGACAGTGAGTATTCAGATGTTTTGTACTTCTCTGCTGTACGTTGGCTTAGTAGAGCTGCTACTTTGAAGAGATTCTGGAATCTGCGAGAGGAGATTAAGTTCTTCATGGAGAGCAAACGTCAGAATGTGGACTTCTTGAGCAATGAGAACTGGCTGAATGACTTAGCATTCCTCACAGACATTACACAGCATCTGTCTGATTTAAACTTAAAACTACAAGGGAAAAGTCAACTTGTGAATAAGTTGTTTGAACATATTTGTGCTTTTGAGAAGAAATTGGAACTTTTCCAGGTTCAGTTGAGAAGAGCCATATTGACCCATTTTACATGTCTTGCAACCAGGAAACTGGAATTTCCTAATCTGGATTGCACCAAATATGGAACCAGTGTACAAAAGCTGCGTGATGAGTTTGCAAACAGATTTCCAGATTTCAGACAAACTGAAATTAGATTGAAATTGTTCGCTCAACCTTTTGATTTGGCAGTGGAAGACAGTCCTGATGATTGCCAAATGGAACTCATTGAACTGCAGGCTGACATGGACACTAAAAGGAAATTCTCTGAAAACAGTTTGCTAGACTTTTACAAACTCTGTGTACGTGAAAAGTTTCCCAATTTGTCCCGTCATGCACAAAGAATTGCCTCCCTTTTTGGTAGCACCTACTGCTGTGAGCAATTTTTCTTCAAAATGAAGCTCATCAAAACCAAATGTAGAAGTCAGCTGACTGATGAACATTTGACCAGTCAGTTAAGAGTGGCAACCACTTCTGTCAAAGCTGATATTGACAAGCTCTGCAAGGACTCTAAATTTCAAGTGTTGCACTAAAATGATCACTCATGCAAAAATATAAAATATTATTGCTTGCATTTTGAGAATTTTTTTAATTTATTGTGCATGTACACGAATAAGCTTGTTTTTTAAGTGGCCCCGCTTGATTGATGAAGTTGGTTATATGGCCCACCGACGAAAAATGTTGCACACCCGACTTAAAACATGATAGATTACAGAAAAAAAAAACATTTATCCAGAGATACCAGCTGCTTTTATTCACAAAGAAGTGAGGAAAGTGCTTAAGTTTAAGACAAAATATGAAGCTGAACAATATAATTCAAATTACATTTACTGCTTGCATTCAGTCTCCTTGATAATTAATAAATAAATCTTTGCATAGAGTTTAAAATTATTTGATGCTTGCATGTTTACAGCTAAAATAGTACTGACAAAAACTTGAAGAATACCAGAAAATGTATTATAGATTTAAAACTGAAATTCCCACCAAATGAAGCCTCAATACACTGTATATTAAACAAAAGACAAACACTTTCAAAATAGTGCATTAAACAGAATGGATGGGCTTTTTATTTTTCTTCCTTTCAACCAAGTTTGTTCTGTCTGAATTGTCCTAGCAGTGAGACTGCCCTGGCCATGCAGCTGGCAAACTTAACTTGGGTATGTCTGTAACAGATGCTTGAATAAGAGAAGCTGGAAGCTCAGTCAACAATTGTGCCTAAAAGATTCATTTTCTAGACCACATGTGGAGGATGTCCATAGCCTGTGAGAAACCCTGGACATCTAAGGTCTCCACATGTCAGAAGTTTTTGTCTATAACATCTTATTTACCAATAAACACAGTTCTATTACTGAAGTCTTGGAAACCTATGGTACTTCTTTCTAAGGTAAAAAGAATATAGTCTCCATAGGAAGGTAATCAGGGAAATGCACTTATGTGGCTAACAAAATAAATGAAAAACAAAACAGCTAAAAAGCCAAAAATCTACTCTCTGAAAAGGTTTCAAATATAGGATATGAAAATGATCACTTTGAACGAGTGATATTTCTCTAGGCACACCTATGTATATGGATATTGCCTTGAAAAATACCCCAAAAGCACCTACAGACATCATACTCAAGCAAGCTTCATATGGAATGTACATTAAACTAGAATAATGCTTGCTTCCTGTTTGGTGGTTGCCTTATGGTAACTCTTACTAGATAGTTTAGTTACTATCCATATTCAATGTCCTTAAAAACAGATTTCAGGTTTAATGGAGGAGGAAAGAGTTGGTTGGTTGGTTGGTTTGGTGTTCCATGGCACAAAGCAACTAGGCTACCTGTGCCAAACATCTGGTAAAAAGTTAAAATTAATGTAAAATGATTGAAATTCATAAAAAGAAATTAAGGTACAACAAAATAAAGTTTAATTTTTGTATTAAAAACATAAATAGCATTAAATCCAATCTTCACACCTAGTCTACAGCAGTAAGATAAAAACTACAGTAATACAAGTTTTAAAATACTTGTAGCAAAGTTTTAATTATTATAATTCACCAGGATGACTAACAGGTAGTTAAAACAGTAGAGCTAGTCACCTGTAGTTGGCCTTTCCAGTCCTGGTTTCAAGTTATTTCACATTATGGACATTTTCTAATTTCAAATCAAACAAGATGGACTTTGATTCCTTAAAAAGGAATCACATTAAAAAGGTCTAATGTATAAATTAAAAAAAACTTAAAAAACAGCATTAAAAAGATTAATGGTCTTTAAAAACTAAAAACATTTCCAGGATGGACAATGACACCATCACCTATAACACTGTCTAACATTATAGACAAACCTTGGGACAAAACATGTTTAAATGGTGCTATTGTTGAGAGTCATAATGACAGCAAGACAGTAAAATGTGGCTTGTTGTGACCTGAGTTTCACATGGATAACATACTGGTGCACCAGTCCCAAAAATTAAAAGGAGTTAAAAAACTGTGACCAATACATAGTCAAGTTAGAACAACTTCCTCTTTCTGATCCTTACGGAAGCAAGATGGCCAAAGTCTAATATAGGGTATTATTTGGAAAAGCTTGTTTTCACATTGCTCACTCCAAGTCAACTGTCAACTGGCATGGAGCCGAGCCTTGAATGTATAGAACAGGAACGGCAGTAATAGTGCCAGAACAGACAGATTTAGTTGTGGTGTGATCAAGCAAATTTCCACAAATACCAACGTGGCCTGGTATCCAGGAAAACTGAATAGAAGTAGATGTTAAAGAGAAATGGGCCAGTCGGTTTTGAATATCGGCAAGAACAAGGTTAGAACTAACGTGAAGCTATTCCAGAGCCAGTAGAGAACTAAGCAAGTCAGTATAAATAGTACAATTTGAGTACTGCTTAGCTCTATGTGATCCAAGGAAGAGAAATGGTGTACAGTTCAGCAGTGAACACAGAAGCTATTGAATGGATTCTGCATGCAACCATCAAACCACCACAAACCATGGCAGAGCCCACACAGTCACATGATTTCCGAACCATCTGTATAAACAGGAATGGAAGGATGGTTTGAAATATGTTCAGCAAATAACAGACACTATTTCCAATCGGAAGTGTCTGCTTTTCACAGATGACTTAAAGACAGGTCACATTTGGGGAGTGTAAGAAGCCATGGTGTCCAGTGGATACAGCAATGTTATCCAAGGACAGATCCAATTCATCTAATTGTTCCTGGATATGAAGGCCAAAAGGAGTAATGGTAGATCATCTGTTCTGAAAAAGCATGGCCCACCAAGGAAGGAAAATACAATCCTGGGTGGGATACTCTGGTAAGGAATGAAGTTTCGAAGCATATAGTAAAGACAGTTGCAAATGGCAGAGATGCAGAGGAGGTACACGAGACTGTGTATAAGCTCTGAACTAGGAAAGTGCAAAAAGCCCTGGTGCAGAGCTGAAGTCCCTGATGATGAACAAGGTCCAGCAGCTTTAAGGCCAAGGTCCTCGCAGAGCCATAGACCAGTGATCCATAGTCTAATTTTGATCAAATAAGAGCACAATCTTAGCATAGAACATCAATCTACTCTACAAGTGGTGGAAGAAACGACATGGAGAATGTTCAGTGCTCTTGTACATTTAATGCAGAGCTGTTTGATGTGTGGTATAAAAGGTCAGCTTATGGTAAAAAATAATCCCCATGAACTTTGTCTGAGAAACCACAGGTATCACAACTTCAGGATCAGAATGAACACCCCACTGGTGGCAATGTGCATGCAAATGGTTTTAGAGAGAGAGAAATTAAAACCATTTACTGTGATCCACTTCAGTAAATGACTGAGGGCAATCTGTAGCTGCCGATCAATATACCTCATATTCGACGACTAACATGAGATGTGAAATTCATCGACATAGAGCCCACTTCCAACAGTAAGAGGGAGTTCTTGAGTGATGGCATTAATCTTTATACTGAAAAGTATCACACTCAAAACACAGCCTTGAGAGCTCCAAGATCCTGGAGAAAAGAACTGAAAAGTGTCGAACCCACACAAACTTGGAGTCGCCTGTCCCTTAAAAAATAGTTTAATAAAAATGTGTAAATAGCCAAGCAATCCTGTTTAGAACCATCTTCAAATGCTGCACCTTTTTTCTTCCAACCATTTAGAGCAAGAATGAAAGAAGGATGGGTGAAAGCTATTACAATTGATGAAATGAGGATCCATTTCACAGTCATAGGCATTGTGGTTCTTGCCACCACAATGAGCACATAAAGGAACCATGATACAGTGTCTTCAAGTGACTGAATCGCTGACACTGGAAACATCTGACAGGGTTTGGAACGTATGGCCATACCCTATAATTAAGATAACCTGCCTTCATGGTGATAGGTGGATGCAGTGATGTAAATGTCAGAATTGATCAGGACATTGATCGACATTATAATTCCATCTTTGCGAGTGGAGATACGCCTCACTGCAGAAACTCCTTGTGTGGAGAAACCAGCAAGAATCTCTAACTCAGGGATGTTCTTCAAATCCCTCTCCACAATAACTCCTCACGACAAATTCAATGTAGTATGAGGCGTAACCTCAACAGGTATATCCCCAATTGCCTTTTAATGCAAGAGGAGTTCACTGTGTTGAGATGTGGATGTTTCCTCTAATATGTCACCAGAGTGAAGCTTTTTACTGCTTTTGGAGAGGCAGCAAGTCCCTCTAGTCCCTTCTGAATGAAAAAGGGAAACATTTGCCCTAAAGGTTTGTCCAAAAGAGAATGTAGTATAAGAAAATGAGGCATAGGTGTTATAGATGTTGAAAATTTCTGCTCAGAATCTTCAAGACGTGGTCGTTTACCTATGGACTGTTTTTTCACTATTTTATTTAACTTCTTATTTGGAGGATCCGTAAAAAAAAGAATTTTTTGGTGCCCATTGACCCCATCCACCATGGAGTTCTATGAGGAGACGTACTACAATGCCAAACAAGGACACTGCAGCAACATCAATGTTTCATGAGCACTATACCCAAATACCAGCATCAGATACAATGTCCACAACACCTGTTGAGAACATCCATCACTGGCGCTTGGTTGACCGTAGCCCAAATGGATCAGCCGATTGACTCTATGAGGACCACCCCAAAGCCACTTGTCTACAGGAATTCAAGGACAAAGTAGTGTGTTAGGGTTGGACCCCTCAACCACCATTATCCTCTCCTCCCCTTCACAGGTCATCATGCATGGCAAACACATGGGCAGATATTTATATCCCAGAGGAGGTAAACTGAAAGAACAGAACCTTCCATTTGAGGTCCCCTCACCACACACAGGAATCTACACCAAGATAGGAGGAAAGGGATAAAACTATATATTTGGTTTCCTACACAGGTAATCACTGCACATATGTTGGAAACTTTCTGTTTACCATGAGATAGCTTTTAGTACAAGCATTATACTGTCTTTCACTTCAGTTTCTAATACATAGTATAACTTAAAGGAAAGGAACTTATGCGTTCAGCCCATACAATTACAAGCTATGTTCAAACTGCAACATGTGAAAAAGAATAAATATTAAGAAAATATTCACCAGGATTGTTCATTTATCAACTATTTCAATTCTATAAAATTTAACACTTCAAAATCAATGAAAATATTAAGTGTACCATTTTGTTCCTTAGGATCCAAATCCTAAAGATAACTTCACTTTGTCTATGAATGTTTCAGTTCTACCAAGTTAAACATATTCTTCAATGATATTAACGAAAACATTGGATAACACTATGATTTTCCTGGTTGTAGTATAATCTAAACAGTTTTACCTTCTGAAAGCTCTAAAAATATTCTCTCATCAGCATAAATTAAAATATTAGGCATACCATATTTTCCTTTCACTTAATATCCACAGTTTCAATTTATATATTAACATTTTAACATTGTAACCAAATTATTCCAGTTTGATGATTGTTTTTTTTGTATTTTACCAAAAAAACAAAAGATTTGCATATAATTTACATATGTCTACAATTCTCTCTCTCTCTCTTATATACACACACACACACATATATTTTACAACATAACAGGCTGCATGAATGCCCACAGTAGCCACTGCAATCAAGCAAATACTGCTGCTTTCATTAGCTATCCATTAAAGTACCATCACCTATAAATGTGTTCAATATCATAAAATAAATAAACATAGGTAGCATTTAGCTAAATTCAGATTTTCAATTAAAATTCACACAACCTAGATAAATAATATATTCTAACACACACCAATGCACACTTAGATTTGTGATACAGGAAAGATCAGCTTTGAACAATAAGATAAATTCAGCGTTCTAGATAGCTACAAATGCCATCAACTGACTGTCTCCATATCATACTGATATTCATGGGTTGATTCATCCACTACAGTATAAATCATAGAAAAATAAATACAGACAAAATGCAATGGAACAAGAATGTTTTCACATCAACTTATCACAGCCTGACTCATATTTTACAATGATTAGGAGCACAATAGCTTCTCTGAACATCTGAAAGTAATATACAGAGCTCACATATATAAAGGAATGAACTTTTGTGTATGTAATGTTGCTTAAAATCAAGCTTACATACACATGTGTGTTCATGTATTTTTTCATAAACATTGTACCAATATTAATCATAAAACTTAACCTAGTGCTCAGAAAGCAAGGATCACAATCTTATTTCATCTTTTAAACTCTTAGTAATCATTCTCAGTCAGATTAACCTTTTTGCAATGGGTGAGGGTTCAAAGTCCTATATCGCATTTCTAGACTTGCATTCAAAATTTTATTGAACTACTATTTTATGAATGTATGTCAGTAAGTTTGGTATCAAGTTGTATATTATAATTCAAATTTTAGTATTATTAGTTAATTTCATAATTTAAAAGTAAATATTAAAAGAACACATTTAAATACAGATTTTAGTAAGTCATGTGGTATGTTGAAACCAGTGCTATTTATATATATGTTTCTGATCTCAAAATACTAAGTCTATAGTTTTGTATAAATTAGGAACTCAAATTACCAATATTATCTAACTAGATTATAAAATTAGATCCTCATATCTCTTATTCTGCTAAAATATGGCTTATGTACTGAATCATACACAGTGGCCCTGTTCAACTCTTTCCCTTTTTTTAAAATGGTCCTACATATACACTTACTTCAATATTTTACATATGAATAATGAATCAACAGTTTAGAATGTCCTCAGAGTAGTTTTAATCTTTGAAAATGCTACAACATTTCTTCAATGCAATATTTCAATGACGTAAGTATTGTCTCTAGTTTGCTTGAAGTTTCATATTTATTAAAATCTAAATAAATCTGAATTACTAAGCTTAATAAATTATAGTGGAACTCTATGGTATCAGTGCAGTTATTTATGGTTTTTTGGTTATTCAAGTATAAAAGTAAGATTTTTTTTATATCCTCCATGTTTGAAATTTTAAAAGGCTTAGCAACCTATATCCAGCAGGAACTGAGTACAAAAGTCATAGTGAGATGAGATAATTGTTTGCTTTATTTCTCAATCTATTGTTCTATATTTTAAGGAAAATAAGTTTCATAATTTATTTACAAATAGTAATAATCTACAGGGTGTCCCAAAATAACGTTTACACTCTTTGACTGTGTATAGCTAATAAACCGTTTCTTTTGTTTCAGATTTGACTTGTGTCCAAGGATGGCAGATAATCAGCTTACAATCGAGCACAAAATATTCATTCTCAAAACTTTTTGGAAAGTCGAAAACAAAGCTGAAGTGCATAGACATTTTACTAGAAAGTTCCATATCGATGTGCCATCTCGCCCCAGCATTTCACGCATCATCGCCAAGATTGAATGAAGATGACCCTGATCGAAGGGTTGAATTCTGTGAATGGTATCTTGCTAGATGTGTAGGCGATGATGAATTTCCACTCAAAATTGTTTGGAGTGACGAAGCAACGTTCAAGCTGAATGGCTCAATAAATTGACACAACTGCACCTACTGGGCAACAGAAAATCCACATGTTACAGAGGAACATCACTTGAATTTGCCTGGAGTGACTGTGTGGTGTGGTCTGTCTGCTAGGGGACTCATCAGACCATTCTTTTTACAAGACACCGTAAAAGGATTGAATTATCTCAACATGCTACAAGAGTTTGCCATGCCACACATCCAAGAACAATTTGGAGAAGAAGAGTGTTTCTTCCAGCAGGATGGCACTCCTCCCCACTTCCATCGCGACGTGAGAGCTTATCTGGATGCATCTATGCCAGTCAGATGGATTGGACAAAGAGGAAGTGTAGAATTTCCTGCTAGATCACCAGATTTGACACCCATGGATTTCTTTTTGTGGGGGTTTCTGAAAGACAAAGTTCACAGCACAAAAAGGGCAACAATTGACGAATTGAGAGTTGCAATTGAAGAACAATGTGCTTTAATACCAGATGAGATGGTGTTTGATGTGTGCACTTCCATTTCTTCTCGTTATGAGATGTGTCTGGAGCAGAACGGATTTCAGTTTGAACACCTGAAGTGAAGCAAGCAAATTGTGACATTTTAAAATTTCAACCAAGGAGAGTTTTCCTTGGGAAGAATTTTATTTATTTTTTCTCTTGATTTCAGTATTAAATCTTTAAACAAATCCTTTAGCTATCATATGTATCTTGTTTCATTGTTAAAATCAATAAACAAGGCAAGTTATAATGATCCAAAGAGTGTATACTTTATTTTGGGACACCCTGTATATACATATATATAATGTATAATACTCGAAACGTAGCTGTATATTACAAAATACTTATCTACTAAAACAAAGCTATGAGAGAAAGGCAGTTTTATATTACTGGATACATAACGAGTGCACATCCACCTCCTCATCAGTGCATGTTATGTAATGTTAGGTAGACATGACTGGAAGGCCGATATAATAAAAAGTAATAAATATATATGTTCATATATAGTGTTATGAGATGTAAGCTACTTAGACAAAAAATTTGTATTTTCATGTTGCAATATGGTCATTCTAGCACAAAAAAAATCATATATTTATTTCCTACTTTTTTTATGACGGTTGTGATGTTGGTCAAGTGATACACCCCACATATTTAGAGTATAGAAAATAACAGAAACAGAAAGTCTTACTGAAAACAAACATTCGAAACGTATTGAGTAGGTTCTACAAATTATGCAAATAATATTTGAGATTTTGGGGATGAAGAATAGTTTTTAATCAACGTGAAATCACTCTGCACTGAGACTAGTAACAAAAAACAATACTTTCACAAACAAATCTTTAGTAAAAATATTTAATTTAAAAATCTGATTTTTCTTAATATATAAAATACTTGTAATCTTTACTAAAAGCCTATCAAATTTTGTGATGATACATACATTTTATCAAAAGTTATAGTGCAAATACTTAATACTAGAAAATATGTAGATGAACTCGTGTATTATATCAAAAGAATTAATATTGAAAGACTTTTTCTTTAATCATGAACAAAGTTTGTAAACTTTGACAAAATTCATGTAAAAATTGCAATAAAACATACCTCTTTCATGGCTTCTTGATGAGCATGAATTTGAAGATAATTGATGATCTAAATAGAAAACAGTGTATATAAATATTGCTTCTAACCTAGCACAAACTGTACAATCATGTTACAACTTCATAGAGACAGCCAAAAGTCTATCAGTCAAGCTTTTCTAGCATCTTCTAATGACACCTTTTCACTTCTGAGATCCTGGTTATGTTAGATAGTTCACATGCAAAATTAGATACTTGGAGATCAATACATATTTTTTTTTATATTAAATCCAGAATTATCCTTTTAAAAACAGACTAACTCAATACATTCATTGGCTGAAATGCTAATAATGAAAAAAAGGTAGCTTAAAAAAAATCTAAAGTAAATGAAGCTTTTAATAAACACATCAAACAAAATTGTGTCAAATTTCAAAATGACTCAACAATGTAACCACACTAACTATTTAATGAGATGATGAACATTTATGGAATTATTAAACTAATCTATGCTTTCCTCAGGAAAAATGCTGTAAATATGTGGACTGGCTGTTAGGCACAAAAACAAAATTGAGTTACAAGAACACAAAAACTCTGAATATGCCAAAAACCATAAGCCGGGATCAGTACAATAACACCTATCTAGCAGTTATTCCCTTAAAAATAGGTTGTCAACCTTAACAACTGATTTGACTATTAACTGGAACAATTCAAATTTCTTTTGCAAATTTATGTGGATGATTATGACAGTTTTGCAAGGTCTAATTATCTAAAGTGAAATCCAGCATGGGGGTGATTGAGGTTTATCAGTGTTCTCTAGTTCTGTACTTTTACATAAAAGTTAAAGCATTTAATATTTTCGAAGATGTAAGCTTATACGTTTTGTAAGCCAACATATTTGGATATCAAACTTAAAAAAAAAAATTGGAATAAGTAAAGCAGTACTTTCAGTTTTTAAATGTATATTTGCAATTAAGTGTATGTATTTGCAATTGCTTATTACTTTTTACCAGAATATAAAATATTTTTTGTATAGATCTGTTAAAACTAATACTTTTTTAATTTAACTTTTTCAATCTAAATAAAAGGCCATAATTCCAACATTCTTGTGAATTATACTTTCAAGTGTTTAGATATTTATATTGCTGCCTTCAGTGAGTTCTAGAATCAATGTGATTTTATAAACACATGAAGTCTTTAACATTTGAAAAAATTATACACACAACAACACACACACACACACACAAGTGCTGAAAAGTTCAATGAGACTTAGTCAGTGTCGCAGTGTTTACTGTATTAATTAGTCACCAGGCAATTAAGCATAATCACAATAGAATTCAAAATTATTTTTACTTGTTAAAAACCAACAATAGCAGACAGCAAACACATAAATTTATTTTAAATGATGATAATGTTTTCAACCAAACCCTTTGTCAGGCAGTGCCTAAAATCATTTTTGTTTGTTTGTAGTCATGTACAAAGCTACATAGTGGACTACATGTGCTGTGCCCACCACAGGTGTCTAAACCCAGCTTTTAGCATTATAAGCTGTTAGATTTATTGTTGTGCTACTAGGGGGAATCTAAAATCATTATAAAAACTAAATGAGAAACAAATTTGAACTACAATAACAAAATAAAGGAAATAGAATACATGTATGACATTGTCTATACATTATCTGTAAATATATTGTTGCTAAGGAAAAACAAATGCACCAAAATCTAAATAAATAATTTAACAAATTGAAATCAAAAACATGAGAGAATGACAAAGTACAACAAAACTAAATTGAAATATGGAAAAAAACTACAGCAAAATTTATTTTTTAAAAGGTAATAAACTAGCAGTTAAAAAATAAATAAATAAAAAATACCAAGAATGAAAGAATGTTAAGGATGGATATAAAACTTAAGTAACAGTAAAGAACTATAAAACAAACAATTGGTAATTCAATCCTTATGAGGAAAGAATCCCTAAAATAATGAAGAATATTCACAATTGAAACAAACCTTTAAGACAAATGGATGTGAAAGATAATGTCTGTCATCAGAAAAATTTTGAGACTGGCTCATTTATATTGCTAATAATAAAAAGTTTTCTTTGCTCATGAAATTCCTAATTAACTTTGCAACCTGGCTCCTCAATATATAAAAGACTGTAAAAACCCCAGAATTAAGTAATAGATGATAGGCTTTAATAGACAAGAAAAAGATTTTTGAATCTGAAAAAGTTTTATATCTTGTTATTTATTTATAGAAGTGAATTTTTTTTTTATGAGGTTAAAGTTTGTGACTGTTTAGATGCTTAAAATTTTGAAACCTGAATGTTACTAAAACATTTTAGGGAAAGCAGTCTGCACTTTTTAAGAGCTTGACAATGCAGGAGTGTATTAACACAATCTGTGGAAAATGGTGTACAAGAACCAATGTACATTTGAAAAGTCAGATAACAGGTTTTAAAAAAATGAAGAAAATGAGGCATAGGAAGTTAATGAACAAACTCTTAAGAGAAAGGAGACCTTACTTACAAAAGCATCTCCTTTGCTATTAACATCCCACTGGGAAGACAGGAAAAAAATATAAAAACTTTGCAGAAGATTCAATGTTCATAACATCTTATAAACAATGTCATTGTATATGAACTATGGTAAAACACAGAGATATTTGAGTTTCACAGAAGTGTACATCTAGCAGCCACTTCTGTACCCTTCCAATTAAAAAAGCTAATTCATAACTGATAAAACATAAGAGAAATGGTAAAATTCATACAAAATGCTTGCTGGAATCTTTCATTGGCTCTCATATAGATCATTTTAAAATTAATGTTTTATCATATTCCAAATCTTAAATTCACAACTACTTTCAGACCATTTTAAATAATTTTTTACTGCCATAGTCTGGTTCACCTAAACATCTGTGATCCAAAACAAACCTTTTAATCAACTGTTAAATATAAAGAAATAATTATAATCTTAATTTTAAACATAAGAAAACAATTTTTTATTCTATGTATGTTTACTAAAGTTCATACAATTAAGAATACCAGCAATGATCTGGGTCTAAAAATTTTAAATATATTGTTTAAAAATAAATGTAATAGGTAACAGTACAGGTAATATTACAAATATGGCATATATCTCATTAAATATTACAAGAATAGAATTTAAAATACCTAATCCAAAACAACTATGGTTAACTTCTGATCTCATTTTTTTTATGAACAAATGTCAAATACCTTCCTCTCACCTGTTCTGCTGTTATCCCACTTCTTAAAGCCTGCCGAACACTTTCCCTAGTAAGTATCCCAACCGAAAAATTTGGAAATCTACAAATCAGATAAAATAAAAATTAAATATTGATAATGTATATGTGTGAGTATGTACATGTGTTTAAATGAGTTTGGCTTTTTTTTTTTAATATAATTAACTAAAGTCCTTTCATCAATTAACATTCAAGTTAATGACAAACCATGTTTTTGGAACATTTCCAACAAAAATTTCACAATAACTTACATTTTTCAAATTGTGACCTTCACCTTAAAACTAACTTCTGAAATTAACTGTATTCATTAATAAATATGATTAATTATTATCTTTCAGCTAAATCACATACAGTTGGAATGTATAGACAAAGCATTTAAATCACATAACGAGTCAACTATGCAATTTACTTTCACACAACCATTATTGCAAAAACACTGCTATTACAATTATCAATAGCTTCTGACCAAAACAAGCAACAATTATGAGAATTAAGTAACAGGACTAAGGTTGCCATATTTTGACGACAAAAAATAACCAGGACACACACCAAGATTAATAGACTGTAGGAGTGCTGTAAACTCCAATAGCAGATTCTGTGGTTAAACATGCATTTTAAACAAAACATGTTGTTGAAAACTACAATTTGGTGATATTAAGAAACAAAATGTTCCCTAATTTCTATTTGAAAAACATAGAATTTTTTAAAACTTTAGATATTTTGATTTATACATAATTTGAAACTGGAAAAATTTGTTTTTACAGTACTATTGTGACAGATTTTACATTAAATACAGACTGGACTGGACATAGTGAGATTGCATCCAGTTCTTATTTAAAAAAAAAGAAAACGTTTTGAAGACATCAGTGAAACTGGTACAAACATTTATTACACTAAAATGTGTTACTCTTACATGCACTATGAGGTTCAGAGATGTAAGTAAACAATGCATAAATGATTTTTGCAAATCCTAGCCACACAATTCATTTTGAAAAATAAAATTGACATTAAGAAATAAGAAGGGTGTATAATCTATACACCATAAATTATATAAAGCACATGTGAAATTGCAAATGCAATTTTTAATCTTAAACAAAAGATGCAGAATATTATGATTTCTTTCTAACTAAGATTAATTTTCCAGCCAGGATGCTGAAACCAAAACATAATGCAACTCTTGACAGGATTAATGGTTTGTAATAAAGTCCAAAGTTAAGTAAGTTAAAGACTTACAATCAGCAGACTAAAAAATGTTGAAAATGTTAAACATATTCTTTAAAATATATTGGTTCCTCAAAAGCAAAACGTTTCTCCACAGAGGTCAAAATGAAACAACCATAAAGTGCCAAAACTGTCTTCAAAAATCACTAGCTCACTGTAACTTGCCAGTGAAAACTGACATGGAAATGCAGGATTAAACATGTTCTGCATGATTTTTTTTTAAATTAACGCAAGCCACACTGGGCTACTTGTTGTGTCCACAGTAGGGGAATCAAACTTACCACTATCCTACTGTGGAACTCCATGCGAAAGTCACAAAAAGTTATCTATACACAAGGTAAAGTAGGTCATGGTACAATTATCAAAAGAAAAAGTATGCAAGTTCCTTGATCAGAATAGCTATGCAAAGTAACACCTCAGGCTGAATTTTGCATACGAATAAACTGCATTTAACAAATTTGTGACCAAAACTTAGAAAGAAATTAAAATTCTGCAGATATGAAAGATAAATTATTGAAGAAGTATTTACATACACTCGATTCCTTCCTTAAGCCAACTTCAAAATTATTACCAATTAAAACTTTACAACATGATTACAACCCTTTGCCAAACTGGATGCAAACAGCACAGAACACACACTGTGCAAATCACGAACAAAATCACACCTAAACAAGATTCACATATATGACAAATCTCGTCTAATATGAAAAACTGCTACCAATACAATAAACAAAGCAAAGCAAAGCAAAACCTGCAAACATACAGTACAAAATAAAATGATTTACAGATAAAATACATACATACACAAATTTAAAAAAAAATTAAGTATTGAGAAGACAGTCCTTTATTTATAAATACTACAAGTATGAAAAGTCCTTTAGATACAACTAGAGATTTTTCCATCAGAATTTTGTTTTCTCTGCATTCTTTGAAGGTAAGATATCTAGGAAGCAGCAATTTAATAAAGAGCAGAGAGTTAACCAAACAGTTGAACTAAGAACAAGAATGAGAATGTCTTTCATTTTGATCAAAAGCTTAAATTGCAAGCACAAGAGAAGATGTTCAACCTATACAAAAGTTTCAGCATAAATGAATTATTTAGTTGCTATTCTGTGCTAAGTCAAACATACAGAAAGCAATTATTTCATTATTGGTCAACCTAACTGGAGGCAGGAGTTCAGGTTTCAGTGCATGTTAATGAAAGATAAACCTGCAATCCAACTACAGACTGACGTTTTTCCACACTATTAATAAACAACTAAATGAAAAGGTTTCACACATGCTATCTGAACCAAAGGGCATTCTCCTGCAGAAATTTAGGAAGGTTCCGATACAAACTAAAACAGTTTTCCCACTTATATGTCCCCCAAACACATGTCAGCAAACTTCCATTTTTCCCTAAATGAAAATTATCCATTTCTCAGGTACAGTGTAAACAACATGCAACATAGTGCTCTACAAGAAACTAAAAATACAAAACAATTATAAAAATGTTGCAAAGAACCCAAACTACATTGCTATAGCAGAAACCTCACTGAACATACCATATACAGAACACAGTATAATCTACAATTTTACCTGGATTGCCAGCAATAAAAAAATTGCTAATTCCTTTATTGAACTTCAGAATATATCATTCAAGCTGACTTTATTACTTTCATACCCACATGTGTGTGACAAGAGAAAATCAGACTATGCACATTTTATCACACTTGTACAAGTGTAAGCTCATTTACTTGTTTTGAACATAACAAATTTTAAAACATTAACTGAAATCAAAATACTACTGTAAAACCTTGAATATTTTCTCTGCTATACATTGTAAGAGCCAAAATCTATTTTCCTGAGCTGATTTTCTACCACATAAAAAATACAGCCATACAAGTTCTGAAGTCTCTTTTTTACTAATTCAACATGTATATTCATAGCATTTTCTTTTTCATAATTTAAATTCCTTTTTGATATTGTAAGATATAGGTGTTTCATTTAACTCATAGGATTTGATGGGTGTTTATTATAAATAAAATGTAAGTGCATATATCAATGCATAAGAATTTCAGTACATAATAAATTTAAACACAATAGGAAGACAGTTCTAATGATGTGCATTTTCATTACCAAACCTGTTCATCAACCAATATCATCATCTATGAGTATGCTGACTAAACACTTATAACACAAAATAAAAATAACTAACTATGCTAGAAACATTTTAGGAAAAGATCAATTGGTTGATTTTGTGTTTTATGGCACAAAGCAGATAGGCTATCTGTGCCAAATGTCCAGTGTAAATGTAAAAGTAAATTCAGTAAATTTCATAAAAGGAAATTAAGGTAAAACAAAACAAAATTAAAAAAATAAATAAATATATAAATAGCATAAGACCAATGTTTACATCTAGTCTACAAGGTCAAGAGAAAAACTACAGTAATTCAAGTTGTAAATGATCATCTGTAGCGTGACTAATAATAACAACTTGCCAGGTAGACTAACAAGTAAGTATAAAATCCATCGTCAGTTACCTGAAGTTGGCCCTTCCAGTCCTGGTTTTGAGTTACTTAATGTTACGATCAGTTTCTCAGTTCAAATTGAACCAGATGAACTGTGATTTTTAAAAGGGAGCCATATTAAAAAGGTGTAAAGTATAAATTAAAAAATTTAAATGGCATTAAAAAGATTAACCTGTTCAGTGCCATAAACTAGATAACTCGTCCAAGCCAATCGGTAACACAGTGCCACGGACCAGTTAACTTGTCTTAATAATACCTAACTTCAATGCTAGATGTAAGCACCATACATGCATTTGACCTATTTACAAATTGTTTCACTTTCGATCCAAAATGGCTTCACGAAAAAAGTTACAAAATGAAGAAGCATTAGAGTTGTATTTTAGCAGCTGAAATACTTGGCAGTCAACAGGTTAAAGGCCTTTAAAAAACTAAAAACATTACCAAGGTAGACAGTGTCACCATCACCAATAACACTGTCTAACATTATGGACAAACCTCAGGGACAGAACATGCTTAAAATGGTACCATCGTAGTGAATCATAACAATGGCAAGAAAGTAAAATGTGGCTAATTGTGATCTGAGTGTTACACAAGCTACATACTGGTGCATCAGTTCCAAATAAAAGAAAATGATGAATTAAAAAACTGTGACGAATGTGTAGTCTAGTTAGAACAACTTCTTTCCAATCCTTACGATAACATGACGGCCAAAGTCCAATATAGGGTTTTATTTGGAAAAGCTTGTTTTCGCATTGCTCACTCCAAGTTGACCGCAAGCTGGCATGGAGCCGAGCCTTGAATACAGGACCATAGTCCATGTATGGGACAGGCACAGCGGTGATAGTGCTAGAGCAGACAGACTTAGCTGCAGTGTCGGCAAGCTCATTCCCGCCAATACTAACATGGCCCAGTATCCAGAAAATCTGGATAGAAGTAGATGTTAAAGAGAAATGGGCCAGTTGGTTTTGAATATTGGCAAGAACAGGGTGTGAACCAACTTGAAGCGATTCCAGGGCCAGTAGAGAACTAAGCGAGTCAGTATAAATAGTGCAGTTTGAGTACTGCTTAGCTTCTATGTGATCAACGTCAAGAGAAATAGCATACAGTTCAGCAGTGAACACAGAAGCTGTAGAGAGGATTCTGCGCACAACCACCAAACCACAATAAACCATGGTAGAGCCCACACAGTCACCTGATTTTGAACCACCTGTATAATTAGGAATGAAAGGATGGGTCGAAAGATGTTCAGCAAATAACACACACTATTTCCAATTGGGAGTGTCTGCTTTTCTCAGATGACTTAAAGACAGGTCACAAATGGGGACTGTAAGAAGCATTGGTGGGATGGGCTGACCAGTGGATACAGCAATGCTATCCAAGAACAGATACAATTCATCTAACTGCTTCTGGATACAAAGGCCAAAAGGTGCAATGGCAGACCATCTGTTCTGAAAAAGCATGGCCCACCGAGGAAGGAAAACACAACCCAAGGTGGGATGCTTTGGTAAGGAAAAAAGTTTCAAAGCATACAGTAAAGACAGTGGCAAACAGCAGAGGTGCAAAGAAGGTTCATGAGACATTATGTATAAGTTCTCAACTGGGGAAGTGCAGAAAGCCCCAGTGCAGAACCGAAGTCCTTAATGACAAATGAAATCTAGTATGTTTAAGGCCGATGGTATGGCAGAGCCATAGACCAGTGAACCATAGTCGAGTTTCAATCGAATAAGAGCACAATATATCTTTAGCATAGAACATCAAACCGCTCCCCAAGTGGTAGTAGAGAGGACACGGAGGATGTACAGTGCTCTTGTACATTTGACACAGAGCTGCTTGATGTGTGGTATGAAAGTCAGCTTATGGTCAAAGATAAGCTCCAAGAACTATGTCTCAGAGACCACAGGCAGCTCAACTTCATTGATACGGAGTTCAGGATCAGGGTGAATACCCCATTGGCAGAAAAAATGCATGCAAACAGTTTTAGAGAGAGAAATGTTAAAGCTGTTTGCTGTGGTGCACTTCAGTAAACAATTGAGGGCATTCTGTAGCTACCTCTCAATATACCTCATGTTCAATGACTGACATGAAATGTGAAAGTTGTCGGCAGAGAGCCCATTTGCAACAGTAAGGCAAATGTTCAGTGATGGCATTAATCTTTATACTGAAAAGTGTGACACTCAAAACAGAGCCCTGAGGGACTCCAAGTTCCTGTAGAAAAGAACGGGAAAGTGTAGAAAGGCTTGGAGAAAGGCAGGACAATAGCCTGGTGCAGGCATCAGAAAAAACATTCTCCTGCCAGATCTGGTTAAAAACAACCAGAAGGATAGCAAGAGAAGCAGGAGATAGATGGTGCAGCATCTCATAATGTATATCATCAGGTCTAACCGATATACTGCCAGACTGATGAACGGCCAGTTTGAGTTTCATCAGTGTAAAGGGACGATTATAGTCATAGAGACAATCAGCTCAAAAGGAAAGAGGTAATTGCTCTGCACGAGTCTTGGTGGAAAAGAATGTAAAAGAAGAGGCAGAAGTGCTAAATACTGAGCAAAAGCTTTCACCTAGAGTATCAGTGATGCTCTGGGTATCAGTTACTTCCCAGTCATAAGAGAGCAAGATCGAGAGGGGGACAAAGTGATATTGCCCACTGACTTTTCGAATCTTCTCCCAAATGACTTTGGAACTGGTGGTAGAGGATATTCTGGTTGTGAACTTAATCCAAAGATTCCTTCTGGCTTTGATGTCTAATCCATTGAGCATTTGCACGGGCCTGCTGGAAAGCGATGTGGTTCAAGAGTGTGGGATAACTAAGGAAAGTATCCCAGGCTCCTTTTTGACTCTTCTGTGCCATGTAGCAGGCAGGATTCTACCATGGACGAGGATATAGTGGAAAATGTGTCGAGGGTTTAGGAACACATTGAACACCTGCTTGTATAACAAGTCAGTTACTGCTGCCACACAGCCCTCTATTGATGGCTTACAGACAATGGAACGATCAAGTTCTGCAAAAGCAATGAAAGAGGGCCAGTTTGCTTGATCCAGCTTTCACTGGGGCACGCAGGTTGAGTGGCATAGACCATGGGCAGTCTCTCTAAAGATTATAGGAAAATGATCACTGCCTCGTGGATTATTGTCAAACCTCCATGAAAAATGGAAAAATAATGAAGGGGAGCAAATTGAGAGATTAATAGCAGTAAAGGACTGACTAGACACATTGAAATAAGTAAAAGAACCAGTATTGAAAAGAGAAAGGTTGCGATCGAAGAGCATACGATCTACAGAGCGACCCCTCCTATAAATATCAGCACTTCCCCAAATGGGATGATGTCCAGGATGAAAAAGGGAAGCAGCAGCTGTTCAATGAAAGCATCAAGGTCTGATTGATCATATGTCTCTCCAGGTGACAGATAGAAAGAACAAACAGTGATGGTATGACCCAAGGAAACTGAGATGGCTACGACCTCCGAGGGTGTATTGAGTGGCAAAGACAGGGTGGGCACATGCTGATCAACCAACATTGTGACCCCTCCATGCACTCATCCATCACATAGCCTGTCCTTTCTGTATAAAGAAAACTACCAAAAGGTGACTGTATTGACAGGTTTCAGAAATGTTTCCTGTAAGGAAATACAAACAGGAAGGTAGGAAGTAATCAGTGTTTTGATGTCATCCAGATTAGAACATAAACTCGACAGTTCCATTGCATCAGGGTGGTCATTTTTATTTATGTGTAGACAAATTGGGTGGAGAATCCTTTTGTTTATGACCACGTCTTTTTTTCCTTACTTTCTTTATTCGAGGGAGGTCTATAGACCTCCATGGATATTGCCCTGGGTTGATTCGGCAGGTCTTTGCTGTTGAAAGGGGATTCCAAAGACTAAGAATATGAACAAATGATTGTTTTGCATTGTGGGGTGAGAGAGGAAGATGGATCTGAGGAAATGTCTGTACCTGAAACCAAAGGATGTGGATTTTGGGGTTTGGTGGAATGTATATAAAAGATGGAGATAGGTGTCAAAGTTGATTCATCAACTTTTTTAACCAACGAGATCAAAAGACTTTTCATTTGTTTGGAGAATGATTCTTTAGGAGGCACAAAGAGATTTGTCTGCACTTCCACAGTAGCTGTGGAACGAAGTGCAGCAGCATACGTCCAAGATGAGGTAGTGGACAGCAATTTTTGAGCCTCAAGAGAGGTAACGTTATGAATCATTTGCAAATGCTGCACCTCTTTTCTTCCAGTCATTTATGGCAACAATGAAAGTAGGATGGGTGAGAGCCATTGCAATTGATGCAATAAGGGTCCATTTCACACTCATAGGCATCATGGTCCTTGTCACTGCAAGGAGCACACATCATGGAACCACGACATGACGTCTTTGAGTGAAATAACCATTGACACTAGAAACATTGGAGAGGGTTTGCATTGGAGGCCGTATTCTGCAATTAAGATAACCTGCCTTGATAGTGGCAGGTGGAACGTGGTGACGTAAATGTCAAAATGCGGACATTGGTTGGCACCATACTTCCATCTTTGCAAGTGGAGATACGCTTCACTGTAGAAACTCCTTGGGTGGAAAAACCAGCGAGAATTTCCAACTCTGGGATGTTCTTCAAATCCCTCACAACAATAACTCCTCGTGATGAATTCAAAGTAACATGAGGTGTATATTCACAATTGCCTTTGAATGCAACAGGAGTTCACTGTGTTTGTGATGTGGATGTTTCCACCAATATGTTACCAGGTTGAAGCTTTTTTACTGACTTTGTAGAGGTAGCAAGTCCCTCTACTCCCTTCTGAATGATAAATGGAGATATTTGTCCTAAAGGTTTGTCTGAAAGTGAGTGCTATATAAAAAAATGAGGTACAACATATGATACGGATGGTGAAGGTTGCTGCTCAGAATCTTCAAGACGTGGTCGTTTACTTATAGTGTTTTTTCACTATTTTATTAAGATTTTTAATTGGAGTATCCATGATAAAAAGGGAAATTTTGGTGCCCACTGGCCCCACCCACCATGGAGACCGATGAGGGGATGCATTACAACGTCAAACATGGATACTGCAGCAACACCATGGTTTCGTGAGCACTATACCCAAACACCAGCATCAGATATAATGTCCACAACACCTGGAGAGAACATCCAATACTGATACTTGATTGACCCTAACCTGAGTAAACCACCCAACTGACCCAAGTCTGCCCGTCTACAGGAATTCAAGGCCAAAGTGGTGTGTTAGGGTTGGACCCCTCAACCACCATGATCCTCTCCTCCCCTTCACGAGTTGCAACGCACGGCTAACACGTGGGTGGATGTTTAGATCTCAGAAGAGGTAAACTGAAAGAACAGAACCTTCCCTGAGAAGTCCCCTCACCACGTACAGGAATCACACCGAGGGAAAAGAAGTAAATCCAATATTACCATGTAAGCTTATTATTCAGTTCAAAGGAAGTTCATACACATTTCTCATGTAAAAGGCAAAACTACAAATTTTCCACAGAATAACAGTTATGCACATGTTGAAGTTATGTTAATATAATGATCACAAACAAAAAAAAAACAAATCATATTAATAAAGGTAACATCGCAAATATAAAATGTTTGTTGGTGAACACATTTATAGGTATATCTGTGACTGCTGACTAGTTGCTAGTCACCAATATGTGAGGCACTAGACACTTTAAATGTACTGTTTCTATGACTATCAAGTGAACAGAATGAAAAATCATGAAAATCCTGGAGAGTAAAGGTTTCAAGTCTCTTTTGTCTTTTAGATGCTTTTAATTCCTAGTGATCATCTCCATTCAAACTGTTGATGCTCTAGGCATTACATCTACAAACATCAGATGACCTTAGTTTTGAAACCAATAGGATTTTAATGAAGGTGTAAATATGTAATTTCAGCTTTTTATGTATATAAATGTGGGCAAAATTCTTTATAATAGGCATTTATGACTTGGTGATAAATTCCAACAATAAACAAAAGCACGCTATCCACTTGTTTTAAAATAGTAGAAAAGTCAAATGTACATACAAATACTTCATTACACAGTTGAATCCAGTGCTTTAGTCCACACAGGTTGGCTCCATCACTTTAGATCCCAACAGACAAGATTAATTACTCTCCTTTGTTGTTACAATACTATTAGAGATAATTTCATTTACATTACACTGTGGGTTATCACAATTGTATCGAGAATTTAAATAATTGTCTCTTTTCGTCAAAAGCCCAGACATGTTTGTTCGATTACTTTAGAATACAACTGACAAGACGAATTATTCTTCTCTACAATTTGTTAAAATACAAGCTGTCATAATTTCTCTTCATAAATTGCCATTATATGCTCTTAAGGGATAAACTCACTATTATAAAGTTTAGATCTATCTATCTAACCTTGTCTTACTTGAACTCCATTTTAGATGAATATTATAAATAGTCCAACTGAGGTCTAGAATGTTTCACACACTATGAGATAGAATATTTCAATAACATGATGCAATAATACAACAGATGCCAATTCACAATCATTGAACTGCACAATGTACGAATCTCACAGTTACATAAATAAACCTGTGATAAATTATCATTTTTAAAAAGAACATTTAACACTCGTATTATATATATATATATATAAATAGTTATGTACATGTAATGTGTATAGATACATGCAGAAATTAATTTCACTGGGAACGTCAAAAAGTAAGGGCTGTAGTGCCCTTTCAACCACTGATTTCTCAATCAGTGTATTATCTTTCACTCTCAGCAATAGCAACTGAGGTTCACATTACCACTTTGGTTAGGGGTGGTACAGATGACATCTCTTCTTCCTGTAACTCTGTGCAAAGAAGAGAGGAAGGTTCAATACTGCCTTTCTCTTTGGCTTCTTCCACTGAATGAAAGTAATATTTGATAGTACTCTCATAACTGTACATGGCTTTTAGCTGTACATCTTCCTGATGAAGTCAGTGCTGCAGAGCATTGCTGACTAAAACAGAACTTCAGCTTATTATATGTGCTTTCACACAAACACCATGGGATTATTGATTTTAAAGTTAGGAGAAATGATTAACTAGAGAATAAGAAAGTCTAGTCTAGTGAGATCTGATATGTTTCTAGAGTACAACAGGGTAACAATCAGTCTCCTTGATAAAAACTGTATTCTTTCACCATGTTGCCATATGTTCTGTTTTGTCTACTGGCCATCTGTTAATTAATGTGTAAAATCTTGCACATCAACTAACCAATCTCAACTATTTCATGCATTCTTTCTAAAATTTTGGAAATTTGCTGGTAGTCGTACATGAGAGACACTGAATTCAATTTACCCTAAACTAAAAAACAACTGTGTTAAACATATTTTACTCAACAGTTAACCTAGATCAATTTACTATACATTTCTCCTCACAGCTGTAATTGTAACAGATAAATCTCCATTTCTATTTTATGTTTCAAATAGTAGTGATCAATTAGTCTCAATTGGAGTTTTCTCTGAATATCATGAAACTGCAACAGAGCACTTCAGATTACAAGATTACAAATTAAGAAATAAATGTTCATTGATAACTGTTTATCTTATTTGCCTACATTTCACAAAATAACTTCACCATTTTCTGAAGGTGAATTCATCCAGCAAAACAAATGGTTGACAATTTACAAACTGCTCAGTAATACAATCTTTTTTTCTTTACTTTAAAGTTGTCACAACAGTTTACAATAACTCAAGAGATCAAACAACTGGACAACTATGTGAAATTAACTTTGATGACAAAACAAGAAGTTTTATTAATAGTTAAAAACAAATGATTCAATTATGAGAGTTGGTTGGTTGATTTAGTGTTTTATGGCACAAAGCAGCTTGGCTATCTGTGCCAAACATCTGGTAAAAAGTTAAAAGTAAATTTAGTGAAATTCATAAATTAAGGTAAAACAAAACAAAGTTTAAAAAAATATATATAAATAGCATAAAATCAATGTTTACATCTAATCTATAATGTCGATAAAAAAACTACAGTAATACAAGTTGTAAAGAACTTTCTGTAGCATAACTGTAATAATCATAACTTGCCAGGAATACTAACAGGAAAAAATACAGCTGTTATTTTTTAATCAATCATTTATTATGCATATACTCTATTGTCAGGAAATTTAATCATTAAAATACCATGATCTTTATTGCTTGTATTCAGTTTCTAATTATAAGTGTTATCTGATAATGAGACTTACCTATAAATAAGTTCGCAGAATAATCCAAGTAGTGCAACCTGCAGTTGTGAATCTAAATAACAAATATTTATTTTAGTAGTAGTACAAGTTGTATGCAACATAAATGTCGTTCTGCTAGTTTCTAATCAAATACCAAATGAAAATTGGAAAAGAGTTATTTACACATAATGAAACCTCATTAATCAAAGTATATTTGTAATGAACTAATTTGTTCAAATTACCGAGACATATAGATAGTCAAATCAGTCATTCTGAATTCAATGGGCATTACTAACAGCATGCATTATCCATTCATAAATGTAATGATTCATCCCAGTATGGATTAGTATGCAATTGGTAAAAAAATATCAAGTGTATATACAATAAATTTATTTACAAGTCACCAATAGTTACACAAATTGCTATTTCGTTATCTTCACACAGAACTACATTTTGTTCAGGCTTGTTGGCCACATACACAACAAACTGTTGTTCTAAGAAGGTTGTAATCACAGCCTGCTTCTGTAATAATTTTTTTCTTCTTTTGACGCTTCTCAACAGCTTTAAGCAAACAACACATTACATTACAATCTTAACAAATGTTTTGATCAGACTTGTTGGCTCAATTGGTGGATCACTTTCAGTGTCAGATTCACTGTCTCCTAACTGTTGAAGATATATGGTTGAAACAATGTCTTCATCTGAAACGTCTTGACCATTTAATTCTGCTGCATCAACATATAAGTTTCAAAAACATTCTCATTAGTGACTTATGACTTCTCAACAGGCCTCTGCAATCACTAATACAGATCTAAAAAGCTGACCTGCGAGAGTAGCACACAAGTTGATAGATTCTGATTTACTGATCCTCTTATTTGCTACAATCAAAACCTTAAGTGAGAAGCTTCAGTCAGACAAGACTACTGTACCCACTACTGTGGCTTTCCTGTGAAGCTCTTTGTGCAAACTGAAAAAAATTGAACATTAGAAATGAACCTGAAAACAGTTTGCAAAAGCTCCTCACTAAAGCAGAGATAAAGAAAATAATTTTATCTGGTTTCCAGCATCAAGGGCTGCAATTGAATTAATTCCCAGAAAGCAGGATGGATGTTAATGACACTGAGACACTACACACAAGTCTAACTGAAATTATTTTTAAAAGCTGTAAATTGTGCTGTGAAGGCTTTAAAGAGCAGATTTAAAAAACTTCTTGGATCATAAGATGAAAAGGGGAATAAAAATTATTCGTTTTCTTTAAGATGTAAAACCACGATACTTTGATTGATTAATTTAGTGTTTTATAGCACAAAGCAGCTAGGCTATCTGCACCAAACCTCAGGTAAAAAGGTAAAAATAAATTAAATGTAGTAAAATACAGAAAAGGAAATGAAGGTAAAACAAAACATCATTGAAAAACAGAAAACCAATGCTGACACCCAGTTTATAATGGTAAGAGAGAAAGCAGAGTAAAAGAAGTTGTAAAGTACTTACTCTAGCAAAATGGTAATGATCATAACCCACCAGGAAGACTAACAGGTAAGTTCAAGAACCACCGTCAGTCACCTGAAGTTGGCCTTTCCAGTCCTGGTTCCGGGTTATGTGTCATAGCAGCCATTATCAAAATGTAAAATAATAGAAGTTTTAAAAGACATGTAGCAAAATTGTAATAATGAGTAGCCAAATGTCCAGTAAAAAGGTAAAAGTAAAGTAAATGTTGTAAAATTTGTAAAAGTAAACAAAAAGGACAAAACAAAACAGCAATTAAAAACAGAAAATTGCATAAAACTGATGTTGACATCCAGTCTATAAAGTTGTAAAGGACATCCTGTAGCAGAATGGTAATGATCATAACCTGCCAGGAAGACAAACAGGCAAGTACCAAAACCACCGTCAGTCACCTGAAGTTGGTCTTTCCAGTCCTGGTTCCAGGTTATGTGTCATTATGGCCAGTACCAAAGGGTAAAGTAATAAAAGTTTAAAAGACATGCAGCAAAATTGGAATAACAACTCGCCAGGACAACTAACAAGTAGTTCAAACGGATAGTTCAAACTCCAGCGTTAGTCACCTGAAGTTGGTCTTTCCAGTCCTGGTGTCGAGTTATTTAATGTTCTGGCCATTTTTCAATGTCAAATTGAACTAGAGAGAATGAAACTGTGAAAAGGGTACCACAATTAAAAAGGTGTAATGAATAAATATCCAACACTTAAATGAGATTAAAAAGATTAATGGCCATTAAAAAACTAAAAACTTGATCAAGATGGACAGAGTCACCATCACCAATAACACTGTCCAATGTTACAGATAAACCCTGGGAAAAAACATGTTTAAAATATTTCCATCGTTGAAAATCGGAACAATGGCAAGAAAGTAAAATGTGGCTGATAGTGATTTAAGTATTACACAAACTACACACTGGTGCATCAGTTCCAGATAAAAGAAAACGATGAGTTACAAAACTGTGACCAATGAGTAGTCTAGTTAGAACAACTTCCTCCTTCCCAACCTTACGGAAGCTAGATGGCCAAAGCCCAATATAGGGTTTTATTTGAAAAAGCTTGTTGTCGCATTGCTCACTCCAAGTGGACTGCCAGCTGGCATGGAGCTGAGCCTTGAATACAAGACCATAGTCCATGTACGGAATAGGCACAGTGGTGATAGTGCCGGAGCAGATAGATTTAGCTGCCATGTTTGCAAGCTCGTTCCCGCGAATACCAACATGGCCTGGTATCCAGAAAAACTGGATAGAAGTAGCAGTTAATGACAAATGGGCCAGTCAGTTTTGAATATCAGCAAGAACAGGGTGTGAGCGAATGTGTAGCAATTCCAGGGCCAGTACAGAACTAAGTGAGTCAGTAAAAATATTGCAGTTGGAGTACTGCTCAGCTTCAATATGATCCAGGGCAAGAGATATGAAATACAGTTCAGCAGTGAACACAGAAGCTGTAGAGAAGATTTTGCACGCAACCACCGAACCACAGCAAACCATAGCAGAGCCCACTGAATTATCTGATTTGGAACCATCTGTATAAATGGGAACGGAATGATTGTTTGAAAGATGTTCATTAAATAAATGACGGTACTTCCAATCTTGAATATCTGCCTTTTTCAGATGACTGAAAGAAAGGTCACATTTGGGGGCTGTAATAAGCCATGGTGGGATGGGCTGACCTGTGGAATCTGCAATGTTATCCAAGGACAGACCCAATTCATCTAATTGCGCCTGGATGCGAAGGCCAAATGGAGCAATGGCAGATCATCTCTTCTGAAAAAGTACGGCCCACTGAGGAAGGAAAACACATCCCTAGGTGGGATGCTTTGGTAAGGAACAAAGTTTCAAAGAATATAGTAAAGATAGTTGCAAACGGCGAAGGTGCAGAGTAGGTTCATGAAATTCAACGTATAAGCTTTGAACTGGAGAGGTGCGGAAAGCCCCAGTGCAGAGTCAAAGTCCTTGGTGATGAATGGGGTCTAGCATCCTTAAGGCCAAGGGTCTGGCAGAGCCATAGACCATTGATCCATAGTCGAGTTTTGATCGAATAAGAGCACGATTAACCTTTAACATAGAACATCGATCTGCTCCCCAAATAGAGAGGACACGGAGAATGTTCAGTGCTCTTGTGCACTTGACCCATAGCTGCTTTAAGTGCGGTATAAAGGTTAGCTTACGGTCAAAGATAAGCCCCAAGAACCTGGTCTCAGGGACCACTGGCAGCAAAATTTCACTGATATAAAGTTCAGGATCAGGGTGAATACCCCCGTTGGCAGCAAAAGTGCATGCAAACGGTTTTAGAGAGAGAGGAATTAAAACGTTCGCCATAGTCCACTTCAGTACACGATTGAGGGCAGTTTGTAGTTGCCTCTCAATATATTTCATGTTTGACGACTGACATAAGATGTGAAAGTCGTCGACATACAGCCCATTCGCAATAGCAAGAGGGAGTTGTTCAGTGATGGCATTTATCTTTGTACCGAAAAGTGTGACACTCAAAACACAGCCCTGAGGGACTCCAAGTTCCTGTACAAAAGAACGGGAAAGTGTAAAAAGGCTTGGAGAAAGGCAGGACAATAGCCTGGTGCAGGCATCAGGAAAAACATTCTCCTGCCAGATCCGGTTAAAGACAATTAGAAGGACATCAAGAGAAGCAGGAGATAGATGGTGCAGCATGTCATAGTGTACATCATCAGGTCCAACAGATATACTGCCAGACTGATGAAGGGCCATTTTCAGTTCCACCAGTGTAAAGGGATAATTATAATCAAAGAGACAGTCAGTTCAAAAGAGTGAACGCTCTGCCCGAGTCTTGATGGCCAAGAAGGTGGAGGAACAAGCAGAAGTGCTAGATATCTAGCAAAAGCTTATACCTAGAGTATAAGCGATGCTCCAGACATCAGCCACCTCCTGACCATCAGAGAGTAAGATCGAGAGGGGGACAGAATTGTAGTGCCCACTGACCTTTCGAATCCCGTCCCATATGACCTTGGAACTGGTGGTAGAAGATATGCTAGTTGTGAACTTAATCCAAGATTCCTTCTGGCTTTGACGTCTTACCCACCAAGCATGTGACCAGACCCGTTGAACCGATGAGGTTCGAAAGTGTGGGATATCTACGAAAAGTATCCCAGGCCCGTGTTTGAGCCTTCCGTGCTAAGTGGCAAGCAGGATTCCACCACCAACAAGGATATCATGGAAAACGTGTCGAGGTTTTAGGAATACACTGAGCAGCTGCTTGTATAACACAGCCAGTTACCGCTGCCACACAGTCTTCTATTGATGGCTGATTCACGATGGCAGGATCAAGTTCTGCAAGAGCAGTGAATTGGACCAGTCTGCCTGATCCAGCTTCCACCGGGGCACGTGGGTAGGGTGACATCGACCACGGCCAGTCTCTCTCAAAATTATAAGAAAATGATCACTGCCTAGCAGATAATGGTCAACCCTCCATGAAAAATGGGAGAATAATGAAGGGGAGCAAACTGAGAGATCAATAGCTGTAAAGGACTGACTAAGTGCATGAAAATAAGCAGAAGAACCAGTATTGAAAAGAGAAAGATTGTGATCAGAGAGCATACGCTCTACAGAGCGGCCCCTCCCATCAATAACAGCTCTTCCCCAGAGGGGATGATGTCCATTAAAGTCCCCAAGGAGTAGAAAGGGAGACAGCAACTGTTCAACAAGAGCATCAAGGTCTGATTGATCATATGTCTCTCCATGGGACAGGTAGAGAGAACAAACAGTGAAAATATGACCCAAGGAAACAAGGATGGCTACGGCCTCCAAGGGTGTGTTGAGTGACAAAGATAGGGTGGGCACATGCTGATCAACCAATAGTGCCACCCCTCCATGTACTCATCCATCACACAGCCTGTCATTTCTGTGCAAAGAAAACTGCCAAATGGTGACAGTATCAGCAGGTTTTAGAAATGTTTCTTGTAAGGAAAGACACATGGGATGGTAGGAAGCAATCAGTGTTTTGGTATCATCCAGATTAGAACGTAAACTTCGACAGTTCCATTGTATCAAGGTGGCCATTTTTAATGATGGGTAGGCGAAGTGGCTGGAGAACCCTTCTGTGTATGACTACGTCTTTTTTCCTTACTGTCCTTAGTCGGAGAAGGTCTATCAACCTCCATGGATCCTGCCTTGGGTCGACTGGGCAAGTCTTTGTTATTGTAAGGGGATTCCAGTGACTGAGGACACGAACGAATGATTGTTTTGCATCTTGGGGTGGGAGAAAAAGATGTATCAGAAGAAATTCCTGTATTTAAAACTGAAGGATGTGGATCTTGAGGTTTTTTGGAATGTATGGGAGGAACAGAGATGGGTGTGGAAGTCAATTCATCAACCTTTTTAACCATGGAGGTCAAAAGGCTTTTCATTTGTTTTCAAAACGATTCTCTTGGAAGCACAGAGAGATCTGTCTGCACTCCCACTGTAGTTGTGGAATGAAGTGCAGCAGCATACGTCTGAGATGGAGTGGCAGGCAGCAATTTCCAAGCCTCAAGATAACTAATGTTATGAGTTGTTTTCAAACGCTGCACCTCTTTTTCATCCAACCATTTTGGGTAAGAACAAAAGTAGGAAGGGTGAGAACCATTGCAGTTGACGCAATGTGGGTCCATGTAACTTTCATAGGCATTGTGGTCCTTGCCACCACAACGAGCACATGTCAGGGAACCACGACATGATGTCTTTGAGTGGCCGAACCTCTGACATTGGAAACATCGAAGAGGGTTTGGAATGTATGGCCGTACCCTGCAATTAGATAACCTGCCTTGATGGTGGCAGGTGCACATAATGATGTAAATGTCAAAACGAGGGTATTTGTTGGCAGTGTAACTCCATCTTTGCGAGTGGAGATGCGCTTCACTGCAGAAACTCCTTGAGTGGAGAGACCAGCAAGAATCTCTGACTCGGGCATATTCTTCAAATCCCTCTCAACAATAACTTGTCATGATGAATTCAAGGCAGCATGAGGGGTAACCTCAATAGGTATAAATAGGTATATCCCCAATTGCCGTTGAATTCAAGAGGAGTTCACTGTGGTGGGTTGTGGATGTTTCAACTAATATGTCTCCTGATCGAAGCTTCTTTACTGACTTTGGAGAGCCAGCAAAACCCTCTAGTCCCTTCTGAATAAAAAAGAGGGATAATTGCCCTAAAGATTTTTCTGAAAGAGAATGTAATATAAGAAAATGAGGTACATGTGTTACAGATGTCGAAAATTGCTGCTCAGTGTCTTCAAGACATGGTCGCTTACCTATTGACTGTTTTTTCACTATTTTATTTAAACTTTTTGAAGGAGGATCCATAGGAAAAAAGAAAAATTTCGATACCCACTGACTCCACCCACCATGGAGCCCTACAAGGGGACGCACTGCAATGTCATGCAAAGACATGGCAGCAACGCCAGGGTTTCGCGAGTACTATACCCAAACACCAGCATCAGGCATAATGTCTACAACACCCATTGAGAACTTCCAACACTAGTACTTGGTTGACTCTAGCCCAAATGGACCAGCCGAATGACCCAAGGGGGGGCTACCCAAAGGCTGTTCGTCTACAGGAATTCAACGCCAAAGTGGTGTGTTAGGGTTGGATCCTCTCCTCCCCTTCACGGGTTGCCACGTACAGCAAACACGTGGGTGGATGTTTAGATCCCAGGGAAGGTTCTGTTCTGTCCCCTCACCATGTACAGGAATCCACACCGAGGGGACGATGCTTTGTCTGAAGACAGTAGCAACATGTGAACGTATGAGGAGGCAAAGATAAATAATCTGGAGAACTGATTTGGGGATTTACTGACATAAAAAACAACACAAATTTGTAGCCTCCCCTCCCAAAGAAATTCCTGCATATTACTGGAAATGTTATATCTCAAGATGCTTGTTTTTCTTAAAAGGTCTCTTATAATAACCATTTCAAAGTATTTTCTAAATAGTAAGTAAAATCTGTTTATGTCTGATCCAAGGTGAACTGTACAAAACACCAGTGGAGGAGTTGAAAATCCTGGTGATAGTGTATTTCAAGTAAAATCCTTTAGTAGACTTTTTTTTTTTGGTATGATGTTCCAGAGAGTCATACAATACTAAATACATTGTACATGATAACAATTTGTCATTCACAAATGCACATAGATGCTTGTTAAGTATTTTCAATTTCAAAACTTTCATATTGGTGTTTATTCTACCAGAATATTCATAAATATTCCCTTACTATAGAAAATGTTCTGGTGTATATCTATTTTCTATGAATGTGTTTTACTTTTATTATAACATTCAGCTTACTTGAGAGAAGTTTCATTACTTGAAAAAGAATCAAAACCAGCTGCAAGAATTCTCATGCAGTAGACACCCTTGAGAATCTCATCAAAATTTCAAGTTGACAATTTCAATACTGAATCTGCAGCAAAAGCATGAAACAACTCAAGCAAGAGGAGAAATGAACAGCTTGACCTGAAAGGAACTATGGGAAAGTAGCACATTTTATGAACAGTACTTAAAATAAAATGTATTTTTGTTTCTCCTTCTAAAAATTTACAGGAAGCTTGCCACCCCAAAATCATTTCAGGCCACTAATTTTTACATTGCCATCAGTTAAACAGCTGAGCTTGGAGGGCTGTGTCAGAAACAATGTGTCAATGAATCTTTTGAAAACCATCTAAAAGGTTAAAAAATGATGGATGAAATGTTAATTTTTTTAAAGCCTGATACTAACAATACCAAGCAAAGAAACTAGATTTCAGAATACATTTCAATTACCTGAATAAGCATAAACTCTGTAATTCGTCTCCACTAAAATATATCCCGGTCTATGAACATCTAAGCTGTTGTCCTTCAAGCCTGATGCAAGGTTGATTGCCAGCCTTGTGGGATGGAACCTACCTGACCTCCTCTTTAAGAAAATAAAGGTATAAAGTAAAATTTTCAAAATGAATATAGCTTTTTATAATGCATAATGAAAATCCATGTCTAGTTTTTAAATTATTATATAAACATAAATTACTGTTATATTAATCTATGACTGAGCCAAAGACATTTATACATTAATTTAAATATTTATGAATAATGCCTGTGCAAAATACAAGGTATTCCACTCTCCAGATGCAAGGTCTGATTAACAAATACCAGTATTTGATGTTTTCACACAATAAAAAGAAATTCATTTTTATCCACTTCTGTGTAATATTTAAGCATAAAAACAAATAAGGGGAAGCTCTATAATTAGGAAGTAAAGGTCACAAAAGAGTCTGACAAGAAATTCTTGTCTTGTACCATGTTTTCTTATCCACTAGCAATTTTACAACTAACTTTTATTCAGCTGTTACAATTCACAAGCCATTATTCTTTTTCACAGCTTTTTCAATGTCACTGTTAGAAGGTAAATAAATCATTTTTATTAGATAGCTTCATCAATGTTGTAAAAAGGGGTGTAATGATTTATTCTCTGTATAACCCATTTACTTTGGCTTTACATAAAACTTGAGTTAATATTTAGGTAGTATGAATATCTCAAGCATGTTTGTATGAACAAGAATTACTTGTGGACATTTCCTAAGTAATGTTTTAATCTCCATGATGGGGATTTATTCATGTAGAGTGGCTCTAGGCTCTAAACGGCTATCCTTGCACACCTACACTTGAGGAAAGTACAAATTTTAAACAGACCTTCTATTTCCAAAAAATAATCAACTACTCTCTTTAAATTTCTAAAAGTTCCTGTCCAAACAAACTTGCTGGGAAATACAAAATAAATAATGTGCCAATCATTTTATCTACTATATCATTTATTGTATTCATTTTATTAGCTTATAAATTTTTAATGAAATTGGTATAAATGTTACCTATTCACTTTAAGTTAGTAAAGGATCAATTTGTTTCACTTGTAAGAAGCAGCTCTTAAGAATACTGTATATAACATAAATATGTACAACTGCCACAGCCTAATATCTTCTCGCTTGTTTTGGTCAGAGGAGTTGTTTCTTGGAACATAAAGCAGTGACCTTGATTACAGCTGAGAAATGGGAATTCATTCATCTGATCTATGTGGAACAGAGACCTGTGGATGTATATACAACTTAAGATAGAGAGTTTGGTGCACCCAAAAGCACACTACATTAAGAGTGAGTCTCGTGTTTAAGATTCATACAGAGATATAAGAATGTCGAAGCTATAACCACCAGAGACCTAATGTTTTAAAAATTAAAATAAATTAACAAAATATGCTTAAACCAAGCAGACTGATCAAGTCAATAACAGTTTAGGTAACATTTTTTAAACATTTTATAGTTTACTTTTTATAATTCTAGTAAACTATTTTATAGAACATATAATATATGTTCTATAATATAAGAATTGTGACATTCATTCTCTAGGTCTCTTCCTTCTCTAAATTATTTACCACACCTCTTCAAAGTACAGAATATAGTGTAAGTTACTCATTATGAAATAGATATTACTAAAGCAAGGCCTATTTTTGTAGCCTTTAATCTTATTTGTTTACAGAGACAAATTACAATACTGTGCAAAAGAATTAGGACAATAGAATATTTTGTCATTATTTTCATTCTACAGGGCTAATTCTTTCACACCATTATAGAATGTAAATTTCAACACTATGGTAATAGTTAATGGATCCCTGTTGATAACTGAATGAGCTAGGGTGAAAATACTTATTTTTTAGAATTCCCATATACTTTTACCAAGGGCATGTCATAAGAATTTGGCATAAATAAACAGACTGATAAAACTTAAGGTCTAAAATTACTGTCATGGTCCACCATGAAGTGTCTTAACTATATAGGAAGAAGTTAGCATATGGCACCAGTATATGCTAAAAGAAATCTTTAACACCACTCCACAAATAAACATTAAAAACAAACAAAAAACAGCATTTAACACTATACATTTCATTGTCATGCCATAGCCCAAAAAACATAATAAATATTGTCAGTTAAACAGAGAGTTTGCATAAAACCTTTATGAGATGCTGATTGGACTCTCCAATAAAATGCTGCAGATTCCAAATGCTGTGAAGTCATCCTAAATCATAAGACCAAGACTGGGAAGTTTGAAAACAAGAAAGAAAGAAGCAAAACACCTAAACTCAACGATACTGATGTTAATTATCTTTGTTCATACCGCCACAGGGACACAAGGAAAATTGACAATGATTTCAAGCATGAGACAAACAACCACATTCCAAATGAAACAAAAGCATCCAGATCTACAGTATCAAAAAGACTCAATGAGAATGGAATATTTGGTTGTACAGCAGTTAAAGACCTATACTTTGATCTCCAAATATTATTAAGAGATCAAAATTTTCTAAGAAATACAAAATTGGACTGTTGATAATTGGGAAAAGATGTTATGAATGGATGACTCCGTGTTTGAAATATTTGGTTCAAAGTGCAGATTTTACATCTAGTTGATTGGTTGATTTGGTGTTTTATGGCACAAAGCAGCTATGCTATCTGCACCAAACATCTGGTAAAAAATTAAAATTAAAGTAAATTCAGTAAAATTCTTGAAAAAAAATTAAGGTAAAACAAAAACAAATGTAAAAAACATAAACAGCATGAAACCAATGTTTACATCTAGTCTACGTTAAGAGAAAAACTAAATTAAAACAAGTTGTTAAGGACTTTCTGCAGCATAATTGTAATTATCATAACTTGTCAGAAAGAGTAACAGGTAAGTACAAAAACCAGCATCAGTCACCTAAAGTTGGCCTTTCCAGTCCTGGTTCTGAGTTATTTGACATTATGGGCATTTTTAAAAGGTAAAATAACAAAAGTTTTAAAAGACTTGTAGCAAAATTTCAATAATAACTACATAGGATGACTATCGAGTTGTTCAAACAGCAGCATTAATCATCTGAAGTTAACCTTTCCAGTCCTAGTTTCTAGTTATTTAATGTTACGGCCATTTTCTAATTTCAAATCGACCTACACGAACTGTGATTCATAAAAGGGAATCACATTAAAAAACATCTAATGTATAAAATAAAAAAATTAAATGGCATTAAAAAGAATAATGGCCTTTAAAACACTAAAAAACATTTCCAAGGTGGACAGTGTTACCATAACCCATAACACTGTCTAACGTTATGGACAAACCTTGGGATAGAACATGTATAAAATGATGCTGTCGTTGAGAGTCGTAATGATGGCAAGAAAGCAAAATGTAGTTTATTGTGACCTGAGTGTTACACAAACTACACATTGGTGCATTGGTTCCAGATAAAGGAAAATGATGAATTAAAAAACTGCGACCAATGTGTAGTCTAATTAGAACAACTTCTCTTTCCAATCCTTATGGAAGCAAGATGGCCAAAGTCCAATATAGGGTTTTATTTGCAAAAGCTTGCTTTCACGTTGCTCACTCCAAGTCAAATGCCAGCTGGCACGGAGCCAAGCCTTAAATGCAGGACCATAGTCCATGTATGGAACAGGCACAACGATGACAGTGCCAGAGCATATATATTTAGCTGCAATGTCAGTGAGCTCGTTCCCATGAATACCAACATGGCCTGGTATCCAGAAAAAATGGATAGAAGTAGATGTTAAAGATAAATGGTCCAGTCTGTTTTGAATATTGGACAGAACAGGGTGTGAACTAACGTGAAGTGATTCCAAGGCCAGTAGAGAACTAAGTGAGTCAGCAAAATAGTGCAGTTTGAGTACTGCTTAGCTTCAATATGATCCAGGGCAAGAGAAATGGCGTACAGTTCAGCAGTGAATGCAAAAGCCATAGAGGGGATTCTGCGCACAACCACCGAACCACAATAAACCATGGTAGAGCCCATATAGTAAAAACAATTGCAAATAGCAGAGGTGCAAAGAAGGTTCATGAGACTATGTATAAGCTCTGAACTGGGAAATGCAGAAAACCCCAGTGCAGAGCTGAAGTCCTTGATGATGAATAATGTCCAGCATCTATAAGCCCTAGGTTCTGCCAGGGCCATTGACGAGTGATCCACAGTCAAGTTTTGATCAAATAAGAGCACGATATATCATTAGAATAGAAAATCGATCCACTCTCCAAAAGATGGAAGAAAGGACACGGAGAATGTTCAGTGTTCTTGTACTTTGACCTGTAGCTCCCCCGATGTGTAGTATAAAGGTTAGCTTACTGTCAAAGATAAGCCCCAAGAAATTTGTTTCGAGGACCACAGGAAGCACAACTTCACCGATACAGAGTTCAGAATCAGGGTGAATACCCCTTTGGCTGCAAAAGTGCATGCAAACGATTTTTGAGAAAGAAGTTAAAGCTGTTTGCTGTGGTCCACTTCAGTAAACGATTGAGGGAAGGCTGTAGCTGCCACTCAATATACCTCATGTTCGACAACTGACATAAGATATGAATGTTACTGACATAGAGCCCATCTGCAACACTGAGAGTGAGTTGTTCAATGATGGTATTAATCTTTATACTGAAAAGTTACACTCAAAACACAGTCCTGAGGGACTCCAAGTTCCTGTACAAAAGAATGGGAAAGTGTCGCACCCAAACGAGCTTGGAATCTCTTGTCCTTTAATCCAAGATTCCTTCTGGCTTTGATGTCTTATCTACTGAGCATTGGTACGGGCCTGCTAGAAAGGGATGCAGTTCAAGAGTGTGGAATATCTATGGAAAGTATCCCAGGGTCGTTTTTGAGCCTTCCGTGCCATGTGGCAGGCAGGATTCCACCACAGACAAGGTTATCATGTAAAACATGTTGAGGTTTTGGGAATACACTGAGCAGCTGCTTGCATAATACAGTTAGGTACTGCTGCCATACAGTCATCTATTGATGGCAGGATCTAGTTCTGCGAGAGCAGTGAAAAAGGGCCAGTTTGAGTGATCCAGCTTCCACCGGGGCATATGGGTCAGGTGGCAATGACTACGGCCAGTGTCTCTCAAAATTACAAAGAAATGATCACTGCCTTGTGGATTATTGTCAACCCTCCATGAAAAAGGAGAGAATAGTGAAGAGGAGGAAATTGAGAGATCAACATTAGTAAAAGGCTAACTAGATGCAGAAAATAAGTAGAACAACCAATATTGAAAAGAGAAAGGTTGTGATCAGAGAATATATGCTCTACAGAGCAACCCCTCCTATCAATATCAGCACTTCCTCAGAGGGGATGATGTCCATTAAAGTCCCACAGGATTAAAAACGGAGACAGCATCTGTTCAATAAGAGCATCAAGGTCTGATTGATCACACATCTCTCCAGGTGACAGGTAGAGAGAACAAACAGTGTGGTATGACCCAAGGAAACACGGATGGCTACGGCCTCCAAGGGTGTGTCAAGTGGCAAAGACAGGGTGAACACATGCTGATCAACCAACAGTGCCACCCCTCCATGCACTTGTCCATCACACAGACTGTCATTTCTGTACAAAGAAAACCACCAAAAGGTGACTGTATCAGCAGGTTTCAGAAATGTTTCCTTTTAAGAAAGACATTCAGTGTTTCGATGTCATCCAGATTAGAATGTAAACCTCAACAGCTCCATTGTATCAAGATGGCCATTTTTATTTGTGTGTAGATGAATTGGGTGGAGAACCCTTCTGTTTACAACTACATCTTTTTTCAAGGGAGGTCTATCGACCTCCATGGATCCTACTCTGGGTTGATTAGGCAGGTCTTTGCTGTTGGAAGAGGATTCCAGTGAATGAGGACATGTACAAATGATTGTTTTCCAGCTTGGGGTGGGAGAAGATGAATCCAAGAAAATGCCTGTACCTAGAACCAAAGGAAGTGGATCTTGGGATTTGTTGGAATGTATGTAAGGGACAAAGATGGGTGTTGAAGTTCATTCATCAACTTTTTTAACCATGGAGGTCAAAAGACTTTTCATTTGTTTAGAGAACGATTCTTTTGGAGGCATAGAGAGGTCTGTCTGTACCCCCACTATAGTAGTGGAATAAAGTGCAGTAGCATATGTCCGAGATGAAGTGGTTCGAGCTTCAGGATAAGTAATCTTATGAATGGTAGTGAAACATTGCACCTCTTTTCCTTCCAACCATTTAGGGCAAGAATGAAAGTAGGACAAGTGAGAGCCACTGAAATTGATGCAATGAGAGTCCATTTCACACTGATAGGCATAATGGTCCTTGCCACTGCAACGAGCAAACGTTAAGAAACCACAACATGACGCCTTCAAGTAACCGAACCACTGACACTGGAAACATCAGAGGGGGTTTGGAATGTATGGCCGTACCCTGCAATTAAGATAGCCTACCTTGATCATGACAAGTGGATGTGGTGATGTTAATGTCAGAATGAGGTCATTGGTCGGCATTGTAATTTTATCTTTGCGAGTGGAGATATGCCTCACTGCAGAAATGCCTTGAGTGGAGAAACCAGCAAGAATCTCTGACTTGGGGATGTTTTTCAAATCCTTCTCAACAATAACTCCTTGTGATGAATTCAAAGTAGCATGAGGTGTAACCTCAATACGTATATCCCCAATTGCCTTTCAATGTAAGAGGAGCTCACTGTGTTCAGATGTGAATGTTTCCACCAATATGTCACCAGATCAAGCTTCTTTACTGACTTTGGAGAGCCAACAAGTCCCTCTAGTCCCTTCTGAAAGAAAAAGGGAGACATTTGCCCTAAGGGTTTGTCTGAAAGAGAATGTAAGATAAGAAAATGAAGTACAATAGGTGTTACAGATGTTTAAGATTGCTGCTCAGAATCTTCAAGATGTGGTAGTTTACTTATAAAACTGTTTTTTCACTATTTTATTTAAGTTTTTACTTGGGGAATCTAATACAAAAAATGGAAATTTCGGAGCCCACTGACCCAACCCACCATGGAGACCTACAAGGGGATGCACAACAATGTCAAGCAAGAACACTGCAGCAATGCCATGGTTTCATGAGCACTATACCCAAACACCAGCATCAGATATAATGTCCACAACACCTGTTGAGAACATCCAACACTGGTATTTGGTTGACCCTAGCCCAAGTGGACCAGCCGACTGACCCAAGGGAAGCCACCCCAAGGCTGCCCGTCTACAGGAATTCAAGGCCAAAGTGGTGTGTTGGAATTGGACCCCTCAATCACCAGGATCCTTAACTACCTTTCATGGATCACCATGCACGGCAAACACGTGGGTGAATGTTTAGATCCTAGAGGAGGTAAACTGAAAGAACAGAACCTTCCTTGGGAGGTCCCCTTACCACTTACAGAAATCCACAATAAGGGGTTTACATCTAGTGTAAATAAGGTGAAAGATACTTACCTCAAGGCATAACACCTTCCATGAAGTATGGGTGAGACAGTGTGATGATTTATGGATGTTTCTCTGCTAAGGCAACAAGAGATATTTGCCAAACAGATAGAATAATGGACCAGCACAAGTACTGCCAAATACTGATCTGTCATGGTATACCCAGTAGTTTGCACATTATTGAGAAAGGTTTCTACTATCCAGAAAATAACGACCCTAAACATTCATCCAACCTACGCAGAAATTACTTAGCTAAGAAAGGTGTTGTTGGACTCATTCAAATAATGCAAAGGTCCACAGAGCCCCAGTCTATACTTGCTGAGCAGTTCTAGGATCAAAAACTTGACAAACCAAAAGCTACTTCCAAATAAACTTTTTGAGAGTGTAATAGAGAAATATGGAGTAAATTCACAAATAACACTTTGATTAAATATGTTACAACAATACCTTAAAGACTGTTTGCAGTTATTAAAGCAAAAGGGGAGCACACAAAATATTAATTGATAGCTGAACTCAAGTACTTACACAGAGCTTCTCTTGCACTAAACATGAAGATAAATAAAATTTTTATGTTTTACCTGTGATTTACCTTCACTGTTCTTTTTGTAGTAGTCTGAGATTTAATTTTTGACTTTGTACTAACACTTTTACACAGCATTGGAGAAAATCTGAGTCACTTGCCACACCCATATGTCACATTCTCTTTATTTTTCACAAACTGCCAATAATTCTCTTTGGTACATTCTACATCATTTATAACCAACAGAAAGGTGGAGTTTAATCTAACAAATGACAAACTATTTTTAGTGAAGAGTATTTTCAATTTCATGTCTACTATAAAAATTTATCTTTTGGTGTTCAAATTGTGAATCTATGGGGATTAATTTAAACTACTTTTGTCTTGTTAGAAAGCCAGTTAAATTACAATAGTTATAGGACATTGTTTGTTGTAAGTGTTACTTTTCTGTGTTCTTTGGTGGATTATTTAAGTAAGTAGAAGTTATTTAGTGTAATGGTGCCATCATTATGGACAAAAAATAAGCTTACATTCATCTACAACTGACAGATTAGTTAAGGTAATGAAAAATAAAAATTCTTCACCAGGTATGCTTGCAAGCAGCTCATATATCACACCATTCAATGTAATAATATGAGATTTGCACTTGCTGAGTGTTTGTTAAGCACAAAGTTGCATGATAAGCTATTTGTGTTTTGATCATCATGAGTAAAGAAACCCAATTTCTAGTGTTGTAAGTCTAGAGACATACTGCTGTGCTACTGGGAAGTCTTGTTGAGTGATTTTCAACTTGTATTGCAGGAATATTAGTTAAACATAGTTCAAATGGCAATAAAACAGTAAAGTTGTATACAAACAGATGTACACTGTTAGGAGCCTTAAGCTATTTAGAATAAACAATTGTAGTTTTCTGTTACAAAATGTAGTCATTCTAGAAAGGAAAAAAAAAAAGAGTAATAGTAATAGTAAAGAGTAAAAGATTTATAGTAATTTAGATTATATGGTGGTTAAAAGTTCAGGCAAATGAACTGAATTTGTGTAAAGTAGAGAAAATAAATGGTAATATGCAGCAAAATTTTACTGAAAAAAGTTTGATATTCATTTAGAAAATTAAAGAGATTATGGAAATGAAATTCAGAAATTTTCAGATGACAAAAAGTAGTTTTAATCTCAACTTGAAAATCACTGCACTCTGAACACTCTGACTCCATACATTCATGGCAAATTCTTTAGCAAAAATATTCAATTACAAAATCTGATTTTCTATATGTACAAAATTTTTAATATTTACTGAAAGCCTGTCAGATTTTGTAAAGATGCAAAAGTTATAGTACAGAAATTCTGGTGGTTACTTTGTGGTGACAGGGTCAGTCACACTGACTGATCCCCATATGGAAAGAGTTAATGCTTTCAGAAGGCTAACCAACCAACAACTAAAACTACAGATGTTTACAAGTCAGAATATGAAATTTAAGTAGCATATCTTCTTGAAATGCTGACATACAAATGAATTGACACCATCACTAACGTTGCTCCCATTTTGTCATAATTTGAATGAATTTATCTAAACCATGTATCTTTCTCATATAGATGTGTTTATAACTAATAATAACAGGAAGAGAATTTTTGCCCTAAAAGAATCTGCTGAGAGTTCTTTTTTTTTCTCTTGCAGTTGTAGACAGTTTGCTTCAGATGGTTTATGTGTGATCATTATTGATAAGTTACTTATTTGTATCTAAATTACAAAAGCCAGTTACATTTAGTTTGGGGGCTTTCTACTCTAGTGTCTAACATATGTTTTGTGTTCCAAAATTTATAAGTGAAAATTCTAATTGTAATTTGAAGGACTAACTTAATTGAAAAAAACTGAAGTCTATTCTCAGCTATGATCAGTGATGATGAGAAAACCCATTAAAAAGAAAAATATATATGTAAAGATGGCTGGTTTGGGTTGAGAAAATTTTTATGTAGAGGAGTGAAACCAGCCATTTTTACACACATTTATCTCAGCTATGGTTTGCACAAACACAGATCACATACTTTGTTTGTAGCATTTATAACCTCTTGCTAATTGCCATCCATTATGTTTATTATTTTCAACAGAAATATTAGTGCTAAAGAAAGGACTAAACACAAAAATGAAACCATAAGTTTACATAAAACAGATATAAAAAAGTTAACAATTGACTCTTTAAAGAGTAGAACAGACGAAAATGGAAATTATTCATCAAAAGAAGAAAAAATATTGTTCATTTCATAGTTTTCAGTTCATCATTTCACTGTCATGATTGGTGAATTTGCTACAGGTAATGTTACAGTAGGCAAAACAGAAGATAGTTTTAATTACAGCTTTTGATAGTCACTTAAAAATACAAAATCTAAGGTGAAAAAATTGTTTATTCTTAACATAAGTGTCATCTTGCCTTCAGAATAGTCACTGACTGTCACAGTAAATTCACAGACAAATTTTTAGTAAAAATACTTTAACAGAAAATTTGACATTACACGTACAAGTTATTTGTAATGTTTACTAATAGCATACCACATGTCATGAAGGTATGTTTAGTAAATTTGGAATTACAGTAAACATTGCTATGCACAGCTTCACAGATAACAGTGATGTTAGCTGCTTCACATGTGGAATGAAGAAAATTAGTTATTCAAAGATAGTAATTTCCCACGAACAATTGAACAATGTTTTTTTAATGACAAAACATGTAAAAACACAATCTATTTCCAGACCTGTCAGTACAAACAACCTTCTGTTCAACAGCAAGAAGAATAAGAACACAATGAATGATAGTCATTCAATTAACTCATAAAAAGGTTATGTAAACAAATACAATAATTTACATGATATTCAGAAAATTACCAAAATCAGCTTATTAATTCAAAACTGTCATTTTGTAAAATACAGTATATCTATGGGGAGTAAGAAATAGAAATTCATCAAGGATATGTTACTAAGGTCAGAATCTTTTTGACAACTACAAATGCATAATTCATGGAATAATTTTATTATACTGTGTATGAGCATTGTGGGAGTACTTTCTGAGGTCAGATTCATTTCTGTATAAGCAGACTTCCTATGAAGTTTCATCTGTGATTTTCATTTTTCAACCTGCTAATTGTAAGAGTTTTTATTTAATGAATCAGCTACACATTTTCAGCTTATTTTCATGTTAAGTTTATTTTAGGTTCCTTTACTCACCTTCCACTTAAGTACAATTTATTTGTTTATTTACAGTCACTTATAACAAAAATAATTCATCCATACTAGGTAAGAAGTCTTTGCATGCAATATTATTTTATTCTCAGTGAATGAAGTAGTTGAAGCAAATAACTGAGTGGTTTGTTCTTTTTTGAAACTTAGGATGCCACAGTTTTTTGATGAAGATAAAAAATCCTGATGTCATTGAGCAGTATATAATTATTGGAGAAAATGTAGCTGAATTCTTTAAAAGTATTTCTCTCACCCTTATGCTTTTCTTCATATATTTTCAACAAATGTATCTTCAAACTAATACAGCTTTGGACAGAAAGAAAAGCAAAATGGTATGAAGAGTGAATCAGAGGACTACTTTAGTGACTCGGAATCCCCTGTTGAACATATTACTTTCCAGTACTTCAGCAAATGTTTCACAGCTTCATGCTCTTTACACCCATCATGATGACTAAATTTCAATGGGTCTATTTAGGATCCCAGATAACATTAATTACTTTAGTACAAATCAGCTGAAAGAAAATAGTGTATGTCAAACAATTATGTCACAATATGTATGTAAAAAAAAAAAAATGCTTGAGTATATTATGCATCATTACAGAGAATTTGGAACTTAAGAAAAATCAGATATACATCTTTGCTGTGCAACATCAGCCAAGTTAGAAGCAATGATCATACAGACACTTTTAAAGACAAGTGAGAACTTGTGATATGCTGCTATCATTAAACTTATGATCTTAATCACGAAAATGTACAATACAAGTGAAAAGAACTTCAATGGAAAATGGATAATTATTTGGAAATAAAAATATTTTGGTAAGAGAGGTGAAAATACCCAAATATGTTATAGACATTACTTGCTACATAGTAAGATAAGATATGATAATCACAAGTCAGTAAACATAATACAGGAACACATAACCTTTATTAATTGTCTGAATGAGTAGAGGCACACAATGCAGGGAAGTTACTGTATCATCAGTCAACCCGTACAAGTTCAGTACCCAACTAGTAATGAATACATTCATTTCTGAAGTCTCTAAAACTCTCCAAACATTATATGATACAATGAAAAGAGAATACTAAAAATGACAGTGCTGGTAACATATGTGTAGAGATATTAAAGAAATAATTATTAATGTCAAGAAAAACTCAGCCAGACAATGCAGGTTCACCATTGTAGAGAATAGCCCTGAAAACCTCTCCAAAACTAACAATGGCAACTGTTACATACTAATGATTACTGATTAATTCTTCAAGTGTACTGAAACATTTGTATTCCCCAATACATTGGTTCAAACATTCACTGAAAAATTAACTGAGCAGTGGATAATTTTCTTCAGAACTCCAATAGGAAATCCATACTGTTCACTAACCTGATTAAGTATCAGTTGTGGTGAAGAATTATAGTTCACCAACTTATCCCCAGTCTCATCATTTTGTTTAGCTAATTCTCCAATCTGTGGTTCATGTGAAAAGTTCATAATTTCATATAAAAGAGAAAGGAAGATCATAGGCCGTGCATAATGACACTATTTAGCATAGTGGAGCATCAGTATACTGGCTGTTCTTTGAGTATGCTGATGTCTGAATGTACAGTTACACTCCCACAAAACCTGATTATGGTCACCTTATCTGCTACTGTGTTACTCGGTTGTTCTACAAGCATATGTGGAAATACTTGAACTTTAATAGAGGGATGACCAACAGAGAGTTGGTTGGTTGATTGGGCATTTTATGTCAAAATGCAGCTAAGCTATCTGCACCAAACATCCAGTAAAAAGGTAAAATTAAAGTAAATTTAGTAAAATTCATAAAAGAAAATTAAGGTAAAACAAAACAAGGTTTAAAAAAAACAACATAAATAGCATAAAATCAATGTTTACATCTAGTCTACAATGTTAAGAGAAAACCTCAAGTAATACAAATTATAAAGGACTTTCTGTGGCATAATTGTAATTATCATAACTCACCAGGAACACGAACGGGTAAGCACAAAAACCATTGTCAGTCACCTGAAGTTAGGCTTTCCAGCTCTGGTTCCGAGTTATTTGACATTATGGCTATTTTCAAAAAGTAAAGTAATAAATGTTTTTAAAGGCTTTTAACAAAATTTTAATAATAACTAACAGGAAGTTCAAACAGTTAGTCACCTGAAGTTGGCCTTTCCAGTCCTCGTTTCGAGTTATTTGGCATCATGGCCATTTTCTAATTTCAAATCGAACTAGATGGACTGTGATTCTTAAAAGGGAATCACATTAAAAAAAAGGGCTAATCTATAAATTTAAAAAATTTAAATGGCATTATAAAGATTAATGTTTAAAATGGTGCCGACATTGAGAGTCATAACGATGGCAAGAAAGTAAAACGTGGCTTATTGTGACCTGAGTGTTATACAGACTACACAGTGGTGCATCAGTTCCAGATAAAAGAAAATGATAAATTAAA